>NW_028274815.1:110021737-110659991 GCF_037043125.1 Eumetopias jubatus
ACAAGAGAACTCAGTAGGAATGTAGGGAAGCCACCAGGGTCACATATAGGCCACAGTGTCAGGAACTCGTGTTCTCAGCAGGATGTTGATTCTTTTGCCCCTAACTGTCCACTGAGGCCCCTGAACGCCCAGCTGAGCTGCCTCAGGTTAGAGCCATGTTACTCAGACAATGCTTCCCAGAATTGATCAAGAGCCTGGCTGAGAAGAGAGTTGAGGACGGGCTGGCCAGAGGAACTTGGGCTGGTTGTTCCTCCAGTTTCTCTCTGATCAGGTCCAAGAGTTGTGCGCCTGGGCTGACCGGCTGCAGGCCTCTGGGGGGGCTGTTGCTAAACTTCCCTTTGTGCGACCCCAATGATGCCTTCAAAAGCTGTCCAAGAAATCTTCTCTGGTTTCTAGATATAGAGACCTGATTAAATAGAGGTTTTATATTTTTGGAAATGCAGTCTCATGGGTGGTGTATGTACTTTCACTGGGGGGCATAATTCCAGTTGTCTCTTTCTCTTTTTCTTGTCTTTCTTTTAAATGACCATTGGCTAGATTGATGTATGAGTTTTAAAGCTCCTTTTGACTGCTCTGGGCAGAGAGCCTTCATGGGGGACAGAGGGCAAGAGTGGAAGTTGGGGAGGCTCCAGTAGTCATTCTGGGGAAGGTGGTGGCAATTGAGATGGGATGGATTTGTGGTATTTTGGAGACAGAACTGACAGGACATAGGGTTGGGTTAGATGTGGGGGATTAGGGGGAGGAAGGAGCCAGAAGGACCTCCACCAGCTTCTGGCCTTAGGAACCTGGCTAGATGATGCTATTTCTTAAGAAGCTTAGGGAAGGACCTGGTTTGAGGATAAAATAAAGAATCCTGTTTGAACACCATTTTGAATGCCATTTGGGATATCTCTGTGGAAGCGTTCAGGAGGCAGTTGTATCTGCATCTAGAGCCCAGAGGGTGGCTCACAACATGAACATTTGAGAGACGTATGCACAGATGGCATTTAAAGCCATGGGAGGTATGAGATCACTTAGGAAAAGTGGGGACACAGAATGGAAGAGTTCCTAGGATATGGCAGCCTCAAGAAACCACAGCATGTGGAAACGAGGAGCAGCCAGCGAGCCAGGAGGAAAACTGAACGACATTGCAGATGCCAGAGAGGATGATGTCCCGCTAATGAGTGGTCAGCCAGGAACAGAGGTGCTGAGAAGCCACATGAGATGGGGACAGGGAAATGACCATTGGCGATTATATTTGGTAACATGGAGACCACAGTGAGCTTGTCAAGAGTGCCTTCCGTGGGCTGGTGAGGCAAGTAGCCAGAGGGGAGTGGGTCAAAGAGAGAATGAGAGGCGAGGAAGTGGGGAGACTGTGTGTTAATGAATTTCCAAGAAGTTCTACTGTGAAGAGGAAGAGAATATTGGGTTCCTTCCTAGCAATTGGCCTCTTTTTAGCATGTGAAAATGATGAATCAGTGTAACCGACTGGGCTTTGTTTTTATCTTTGGTTACTAGAAACCAGCATTCAATTTGTGACCCACTTATAATAAGAATTTAGAATTTTTCCACTCTGGCTCACTTTTATGTCCCTACACTTATTTTTCATTCTATTTTGACTCCTACTTTTTTTTTTTTTTTTTTGTGAAACAGAAAGGAATTTATTTCAGTAAGGCTAACACCAGGAAGACAGCAGACTAGCGTTTCAAAGACAGTCTCCAAAGTGCTGAAAATACTTCGGTTTGTAGAAGGAAAATGTGGGACAAAGGTCAGTGGGCACGTGCAGGTGGGCAGTAAAGGTCAGGTCGATCATTGTCTTGGGCTTAATCACGGGGTCTTGCTGGCTTGGGACAGTTCTTATTGCTTGAGGGGATAATTTCTCAGTTCCCTGTTACGGGATGTTTGGCTCTCAGGATCTTTTGCCTGAGTTAGGAGATAAGCTGGAAAGAACTTAGAAAGTACAGACTCTTGACTCCCACTCTTAACAGCCCATCTTGTTGATTTTATGTACCATGTTAAGATGCCTTAAATGTTGTCCGGAGAAACCGGCCTCACTGAAGTTCAGGGTATTTTTTTATTTATTTTGATTGCTAGCAACTAATCCAATTTGGCCCCAATTCTTAGCCCCAGTTTCATTTTGTGTCATACCAGGGGATTAGCATCTACACTGTCCTTGGAGACAAACTCATTCCTGCTATGGCACTCAGATGAGTCGGCGGTGGGCTGGGGAGGTAGACCTGGCCCGCCTTGCCACTTGGCATGTCTCAGCAACTGCACACATGAACACATCTCTTCTGGAAACCCTAAGGGCTGAAGGCCCTCTCAAGCTTTGCCATGCATTGGAGTTGCCTGGGAATCTGGTAAAAATGTGTAGGAAATCAGAATATGTCACCCTCAAATATGCCACTTTGGCACTAGGATTATTCTGAGCTGAAGACAGTGGAGAAACAGCAGATGCCAAGCAAGCTCTGGACCTTCCTCCTCTATTTGCCTAAGAGCAGGATGTAAATTTCCATTTGTCCAGGTGTCTCCTTAGCTCAGAGAGGGAAGAGGAAGACAATTCTAGACTCACAAGCCCGGAGACAAGACTGACAGAAATCTACATAACAAACTTCACTAAAACAACTCTTGTCTTCCATTAGTTCCCCCTCATATTTACCTTCCCACAGTTTGCCACCCCTAAAAGTCCAAACTGCCTGTCTTTTGGCTTGTCACTTCTCTATAAATTTAGTGTTCTTTGTTAGACTGCTATATAAGCCCCAAGTTCTAACCACCCCTTCAAGTCACTCATCACTGCGTTTCTCCTGCGCATATGCTGCCTACGTTCATGAACACTGTCTCTCTCTTAGCCTGTCTTTTGTTGGTTTAATTTCCAAGGCCCCAGGTAGAATTTAAAAGGACACTTTTTTCTCCCTTACAAATTCTGGTCTGGTAATTCTGGTAGGTCTGGAGTGGAGCCCGAGAGTCTATTTCTAACAAGCTCTTGGGTGATACTGATGCCACTGGTCCGTGGACCATACCTGGAGCAGTGAGGACACAGGTCACCAGGGGCTGCCTACAGGACAACACACCCAGCCCCTTTGGATTTCTGAAATGGGCCTTCATCTCTGCTGATGGACCATAATCACCTGGGAGAAGTGACAGCCACCAAGGTTAATCAGAGAGCCCACCTGGATTTGTACAAGTCTGCTCTGATTAGAAGGGACAGGCTTATTTGTGAGAATCACATAACGTTCCAATCTTGTCTACTTAAAACTGAGAGCCAGATGCCATTTCAGGTTCCCTGCTTAGATTTGCATCGGTAGCATTCTACCCGAGTGTTTTCCTACTCTCTCCCTTTGAGGAATCACACGCTAATCACTGTAAATCTTTTGGGGCAGAGTGCTGCTAACCAGTGGCTTTGGAGGATCTTCCTGCTAAGAATAGTTTGGTGGTGGTGCTTCTTGGGGTGCGGGTGTGGCTGTGAGTATCAGCTCATTAATTATGCAGACACCTGCAGGCTGCTTGAGAACTGGCAAAGCCCCTGATAAAGAAAAGGATACAAGGTATCTTTCAGACCAGTGTTGGGATTAGACACTGCATTCCTAGAGGCAGGAATGACTAGGGAAGCCCAGAGCCCCAGGAGATGTCAGCCTGGGACCAGAGAGGAGGCTGCTCAACCTCCCCATCTCCTCTTGGATCCATTGGCTCCAACTTTGTCCTAAGAGAGCTGTGGAGTTTCCCCTCATGCAATCTCACCTTGTTAAAGCAGATCTGCTCCAGGAGGATTTGTAAATTAATTTGTCACCGCGTCACCATGGCAACATATTTATGTATCTCAAACGCTATGAGCCCAGGGGGCCAGGATTTGAAAAACTGCTTTACCCAGTGACCTAGCTAGTGATTAACAAAGGATTATGTTGTAGAACACACAGGGCAGGCTGGTTGGTTCACGGGCAAAGAAGGTTAGGGACCTCATGTCCAATTCTCCTCCTTTAGAAGGGATTGAGATTCATTAAAGAATTGAGGACCAGCAGATCCTTTCTGGCCTCAGGGGACCCAAAGGAACTCAAAAGAATTGGAGAGTGAGAACTTACATGTCCAGTACCGTGGGGGCTAAACATGATTGTCAGCATGGGTAGACAGACAGGGAGGCTGAGATGGGTGAAGAATATATAAGCAGAAGTGAGGGAACAAGCAGGGTTCTGTTCCCCTCCCCACTGCACCCCTCTCCTCCCCGGAGCTCCCCATCTCTACCCCCTCATCCATTCATTTGACAATTGATTCATCCACTTCAGTGCTTGGGGCATTTACCAGTCCATACAAGACCTCTCTCCTGTTTCATTTTTCTCTCTCATCTCTCACTCCACACCTATTTCCCTCCCTGTTAGAGATGCTTTAGATTGGGTTTCCTAGAAGCAGAGCTGGAGACAGAGATTCTTGTTCAGTGATTTATTTCCAGAGAGCTCTTAGGAAATACTGACTAGGTGAGCAGGGCTGGGGAGCGGGAAAGGGAAGACAAGGGTTCAAGGGATGACTAGCTCCAGCCAGATCCCAAGGAAGCTCTAGAGCAGGAATGGTATCCTCCCTTACCCTGAGGCCAGCAGTCTGCGGGGTTGGGGGCTGCCCTTGAGGCGGCTCTCCTTAGCCAAGGGCCATTCTCCAAAGAAATGAGGCAGGTGGGCAACATAGCAGCCAATATTCACAGCAGTTGGGGGGCTGGGGACCCCAGAAAAGTAAAAGAGCCGGGTGGGATGCCAACAGCTAAAAGAGGTAACTGCTCTGACGCGTTTAATAAATGTCCGTGTGTGTGGCTAGTGACTCTTGTAAAATGATCAGTGCTCATTCAAACAATAACTACTGAACCCCTACTCTCTGTCTAGGGCTATTCTAAGAGCGAGGAGGGTGGAGTTCTGATGGAAACAGACTGGATGTCTCCCCTTGGATTGCAGTTTGGGGGAGGAAATAGATACTAAACAACCACTCATATACATGCACAGTGGGCATCCAAATGTGAGAGGTGTGATCAGGAGCAGCTCAGGTGTGACAGATCTCACGGGAAGGCCGGATTCCTGCCTTGGAAACAAGGGTGGAGACGGGCATTTACGGCTAGAGTTGATTCAGCGCTAACTGAGCAGAAAATGGGAGGGCGGAGGCTCCACGCAGAGGGAGAAACGAGCTCCGTGGGTTCAGGGAATGGAAAGAAGGTCAGTGTGGCCGGATTACAGCAAGCCATGGGGGAGAAGGGGCCACAGCAAAGGGTGCTGGGCCTCCTAGGTCCTGTTTGGGACTGAGGATTACCACAGAAGATCAGTGGAAATCCATCAAAGGCTTGGAGCAGGAAGGGACTGATCCCTATGGCAGCTCAGAGGAGATGAGCCCTCTGGAGGCAGGAATGGCAGCTGGGAGGCTGGTAGGGAAGTCCGAGGAGAGATGCCCGTGGCCTGAACTAGAGGGTGGCGGTGGACATGGAGAAGCAGCAGGGCAGTAGGTTTCAGAAGAAGAGCCATGAGTCTAGTTGGAGATTTGGCTGTGTGTGTGTGTGTGTGTGTGTGTGTGTGTGGAGGGGCTGGGGGGCTGGTGAGGGAACAGCAGGCCTGAAGCTCCCCCTCCTATGTGGACGGAGGTGCCATTTTCTGAAGGACAGATGCAGGGCAGGCAGCTGGGAGGGTGTGTTTAGAGCTCGGGATGGGGCTGCGCTGGAAATTTAAGTCCTGTGGTGGTCGGCATGCAGGGGGTACCTGTAACCCAGGGAGAAGGGACAGTTAGGGAGGAAGAGAAAAGTGAGACCAGGGCCAAGGCCCAGACAGAGGAGGGGCAACCAGCAGATTCTGGAGAAACCAGAGAGGGAGGAGTAGCACAAAATGGTGGCAGCAATGAACCCTAGAGTCGCTTCAGGGCGGAGAGTGGTTGGGCTGGGGGGAGGCCGTCAGGTGACCATCAGACAGGCCTGAGGATGCAGCCACAGGGGGCCCTGCGGGGCGGTGAAGGCCACGGGCAACTCTCCAAGGGTGAAGCCCCAGCTTGAGGGGATGCAGTGATGCACGCAGCCACTCATGTAAATAACCTTGGATATTTGTGGAAAGAAAGGGCAGCCTCTGGACTGGGAGTCAAGGAGGAAACTCAGGTGGGGGACATGTTTGAATGTGGGTAAGTAGCTGGTTTCTGGGGAGAGGTCGAAGGTGTGGGAAAGAGAGGGGTTAATTGCTAGAGGAAGTCAGCAGAGGTGGGAGCAGATAAGAGGCAGACCATAGTCTCCATTATTCGGCCAGCATTGGTCCCATCCATGTTGGGGTCCCACGCTGGGAATGGGAAGAGCAGGGAGGAAGGGGTGGAAGCATTTAACATAGCATCCAGGCCTGAGTGTGGGGCAGAGACCTCACTTTCCACATCCTTCTGGATCCTCTCTCCCCTGCTGACCCGGCAAAAGGTCATCACCCCAGCTGGTCCTCAGGACCCCACTCTTCCATCCTGTCTCCGCTCCACCCTGTCTGCCACCCCCCACCCACAACATCTTCACGCTGCCCTCAAGATGACTTTTCCAAAATGGCTCCCTGCTAACTTCTCCCTTTCCCCAGTCAAATAAGAAAATAAATTTGCACCTGGTAAGGAAAGATTTTACTCAAAATGGTTATTGAAGGGAAGGGAAGTTGCTATTGCCAGGGAGGTAGGGTGGGGAAAATGGGATTCTGGCAACAGGGAAACAACTCTGCTCATAAATTCTGTGTGTCTCAAGGGTTAGGAGTTTATCTTTAATGGGGAGTATGCTACAAAGAGCTGGGTGTGGGAACACTAGATGAAGGGGAGTGGTCTGATTGGACAGTAGATGAGAGAATGTTATATCCTGGGGCCAGCCTGTTTTCAGGAGGGGACTGTGGAGGCTGGGCTGTGTGCTGGCTCAGGCTGAGGGTGGGCCAAAGTTCAGGGACCTGGGTGAAGGAGAGAAGCTCAAAGTTTGGTCCACAAGCATTTTGTTCCTGTTGATCAGTGGAGACAGCAGTTCAACAAAGAACAGGAATCTGGAGGGTCTGTGTCTGGCCATTAGGTAAACAAGGGGAGCATCGTGAGTCTTATCTAAGTCCAGTGGGGACGGGTGGTTCTTTGCAGTAAGCCCTTCTCAGGAGCACAAAAGAGGGGGAGGAGTCCTTATCCATTGCTGTTTTCCAGGAGCACCGGGCTCAGGGAAAATTCAACTTTTGTCCCCCTTAATGCCTTCCCCATTGCTTAGAGCAGCAAATGTGTGCTACATGTTAGGAAATCTGTTTCTCCATTGATAACCTCTCAGGGGTGTGGGGCTGCTTCCTGTGACTTGCTTAGTCCTTCCTTCACTATATGAGTCTGAGGAGCAGAGGCAACTCCTGGGGGTTTGTTAGAAATGTCCAGCTTCCAGATCAGCTGTGAGCTACTGATGCGGTTTGCAGGGTGACTCTCGATGTGTACCTTCTGCTCATGTCCTTCACGCCCAGCACTTTCCCTTCTGCAGGCTTATGCTGTCCCCCAGCCCTGCTCCAGTGAGGGTAAGAGGTTGGTTGCCCAGGTGACCTGGCCTTCAGGTGATCGCTCTCTCCACCTCAGCCTGGCTGCGGGGGGCTGGACTGTCTTCTCCCCTTCCTGCTCCCACTGCTCCCACTGTGTCCTCCTTAGTTGCTAAGTTAGGGTTTAGCAGGGTTGGGGTGTCAGTGTACCCCCCCACCCTCTAGTGCGTTGAGGCTACCCCCCATCACAGCTGCTTGCACTGAGGGCTGGAGTTGGTAGCCTGGCCATAAACCAACAGTTTTTAGTCTTGAGTGCATACTGGTCTCACCTGGGGAGCTTTTAAAACTCCCATTGCCAAAGCCACGCTCCAGACCAATTGCATCAGACCAGGACCCAGGCATTAGTATTTTTTAAAGCTCCCTAGGACCACTTTAAATATAAAGACAAATATAGATCAAAGGAAAGTAGATGGAGAAAAGTATACCATGTTAACACTAGTCAAAGAAAGTGGGAGTAGCTATGTTAATTTCAGGCAATGCTGACTTCAAAGTAAGGAAAATTATCTGGGATAAAGAAGGGCATCACATCCTGATAAATGGATTAGTTCTCCAAGAAGATAAAAACAATCCTTAACGGGTATGTGCCTAACAACAGAATGTCAAACTATGCGAGGCACAAACAGAACTGCAAGGAGGGACAGATGAATTCACAACTGTCGTTGGAGACCCCGCTCTCAGAAATGGACAGATTCAGCCGGCAGAAAGTCAGCATGGACATGGTGCAGAAAGTTAGCAAGGACCTAGTTGAACTCAACCACACCGGATTTATTCAACGTCTATAGATGACTGTATTTAATGAACATCTATAGATGACTTCAGCCAACAAGAGCAGAATACACATTCTTTTTTCAAGCCCACGTGCAACTTTTTTCAAGATAGACTACATTTTGGGCCATAAAATGCACCATAACAAATTGCTAAAAAGAATAGAAATCATGCAGTATCTGCTCTCAGACCCACAATAAAGTTAAACTAGAAATCAATAATAGAAAGATAACTGGAAAATCCCCGAGTACATGAAGATTAAATCAACACTCAGTTGATTAGGCATCTGACTGTTGATTTTGGCTCAGGTCATGATCTCAGGATCATGAGATCATGCCCTGTGTCGCTCAGTGCTGGGAGTGGAGGCTGCTTAAGATTCTCTCTCAGATATCTGCAAATGACATATCAGATAAATGGCTAGTATCCAAAATCTATAAAGAACTTATCAAACTCAGCGCCCAAAGAACAAATAATCCAATCAAGAAATGGGCAGAAGACATGAACAGACATTTCTGCAAAGAAGACATCCAAATGGCCAACAGACACATGAAAAAGTGTTCAATATCACTCGGCATCAGGGAAATACAAATCAAAACCTCACACCAGTCAGAATGGCTAAAATTAACAAGTCAGGAAACGACAGATGTTGGCGGGGATGCGGACAAAGGGGAACCCTCCTACACTGTTGGTGGGAATGCAAGCTGGTGCAACCACTCTGGAAAACAGTATGGAGGTTCCTCAAACAGTTGAAAATAGAGCTACTCTACAACCCAGCAATTGCACTACTGGGTATTTACCCCAAAGATACAAACGTAATGATCCAAAGGGGTACGTGCACCCCAATGTTTATAGCAGCAATGTCCACAATAGCCAAACTATGGAAAGAGCCTAGATGTCCATCAACAGATGAATGGATAAAGAAGATGTGGTATATAGATATACAATGGAATACAACCCCAGCCATCAAAAAAATGAAATCTTGCCATTTGCAACGATGTGGATGGAACTAGAGAGGGTATTATGCTAAGTGAAATAAGTCAGTCAGAGAAAGATAAGTATGATCTCACTGATATGAGGAATTTGAGAAACAAGACAGGAGCATAGGCGAAGGGTGGGAAAAATGAAACAAGATGAAAGCAGAGAGGGAGACAAACCATAAGAGACTCTTAATCTCAGGAAACAAACTGAGGGTTGCTGGATGGGAGGTGGGTGGGAGGGATGGGGTGGCTGGGTGATGGACATTGGGGAGGGTATGTGCTGCGGTGAGCGCTGTGAATTGTGCAAGACTGTTGAATCACAGACCTGTACACCTGAAACAAATAATACATTATACGTTAAAAAAAAAGAAGAAGAAGATAGTAGGAAGGGAAAAATGAAGGGGGGGAGATCGGAGGGGGAGACGAACCATGAGAGATGATGGACTCTGAGAAACAAACTGAGGGTTCTTAGAGGGGAGGGGGGTGGGGGGATGCGTTAGCCCGGTGATGGGTATTAAGGAGGGCACGTATTGCAAAGAGCACTGGGTGTTATATGCAAACAATGAATATTGGAACACTACATCAAAAACTAATATAATGTATGGTGACTAACATAAAACAAAATTTAAAAAAAAGATTCTCTCTCTCTCCCTCTGTCCCACCCTGTGTGCTCTCTCTTTCTCTAAAAAAAAATAAAAAATAAAAAATAAAAAACCAAAAAGCAAAAAACTACACACTTCTGAGTAACACATGGGTCAAAGAAGAAATCTCAACAGAAATTTTAAAATATTTTTAATGAAATGAAACAGAAAACAACATCAAAATTTGTGGGATGCAGCAAAAGCCGTGCTGCAAAGGACATATATAGGATTGAATGCATATATTAGAAAAGAAAGATCCAAAATTGATGACCTAAGTTTTCACCTTATGAAACAAAAAAGAATTGCAAATTAAATCCAAAGTAAGTAGAAGAAAAGACGTAAGTAGAGCAGAAATCGATACATTAGGAGCAGGAAATCAACAGAGAAAAATCAATGAAACCAAAGCAGTTTCTTTGTAAAGATCAGTGAGCTTCCGCAGACAATTCCAGTCTGTCCCCAGGGGTGAGCCCCACTGTTCTCTATGTTCATTAAGAACCATGCTTCTCAAACCGGAATGTGCAGAAGGGATCTCTTCCAAATGCAGATTCTCTTAATCAGGTCTGGGGTAGGGCCTGGGGTTCTGTATTTCTTTCAAGTTCTGGGGGTGGAGGGGAGTGCTGTGGGTCTGGGGGTCACACTTTATGTGGCAAGGGTCTAGAACAGAACAGTGGCTCCACATTGGAATCACAGGGGAGCTTTAAAAATTACCAATGCAGGGGCACCTGGGCGGCTCAGTCGTTAAGCGTCTGCCTTCGGCTCAGGTCATGATCCCAGGGTCCTGGGATCAAGCCCCGCGTCAAGCCCCAAATTGGGCTCCTTGCTCGGTGGGAAGCTTGCTTCTCCAGCTCCCCCTGCTTGTGTTCCCTCTCTCGCTATGTCTCTCTCTGTCAAATAAATAAATCTTAAATAAATAAATAAATAAACAAACAAATAAATAAAAATTACCGATGCGTGAGCCGCAGCTCTAGAGATCCCAAAGTAATTGTGCAGTGTGAGGTCCAGGCACTGGGAACTGTAAATGTTCCCGAGGTGATTGCAACCTGCAGCCGGATCTAAAATGACAGGATGCGGTGCCTTTAACGGTGTGTGATGAGGGAGCAGAAGGTGGGCTGAGGGTGGCGAGAGCAAAGCTAACACTCTGCAACCCCCCCCACCCCCCCCGTGGGATTTGTGTGACATTCCTCAGATACTCTTGGCAACCCTGGAACAAAGGAAAGGGAAAAAAACAAATGGTTAACTGAGAGAGATCACAGTCATGCCAAGACGTGGGTCTCCATCAGTTTGCAACTGTTTTAATGTCTTCTTTACAAGAAGAAAGCAATCTCCAGCAACCTATAGACTCAATTTCCTGGAGCCCTAACATCACCCTCCCCTCTGCAGGATAGAAAATCCTATATAATCAGTCACTCCTCATGACCCCAGTGCAGTTCTTTCTGCCCACAGGTCCTGTCTCTGTGCTTTAAGAAAACCACCTCTTGGCACCAAAGTTGTCTCAAGAATTTTTTCTTGGCCGTCGGCTCGGAACCCCACCCCCACTCCAAACCACATCAGTGTGGACTTTATTCTGTGTCTTACCTCCCTTGCTGCTGTCTTCTGGCTCCAAATCAAGCCCTCTGGTTGCCCCACTCCAGGTTCCAGAACTCTCTGTGGAAGTAGGAACTTCCCAAACCACCTTTGTGCATCCCTCACTTGTCCTTCTTCCCAGAAAGTTTCATCCAGTGAATCCGCCCCTGTCCGTCTGGACTGGGACAAGGTACTAGAGCATTCCTAGAGTGAAAGCTTCTGGAGCATGATGTCCCATCCTGATAGAGGTTTGGATCATGGAGAAGCTGGGCCTTGCCACCACCATTTCCCCTCTGGGCTGCAGTACATCTTGGACCCTGCTTCTCACTTCCTCCCCTGCCCCCCAAACTCAGAGCATGGGCCCATCTAACTTTTCCTGCCTTCCTCTTGGGCCAAGAGTCCTATCCCTGAGCAGCTGGACCAACCCTGGTCATGCTGACCAGCACTGGCCCAGACTTCCACAGGCGGCCCAGCCAGATCCTCTCTGAGGGGTCCATCTCCCCGCTGGCCTGACTGCCGAACCACTTTTGCAGTCTTCTGGCCCCTCCCCCAGCCAGCAACTCCAAAGCCCACCTAGTCCATGAGGGTGACCCTGCCCTCGGCCCCCAGACTCTCCCCACTCCTGTCACCGCATAACGAGGGCCCACCAGATCCTGAGATGGATCTGCTGATTCCCAACCCTTCCCTTACTAATGTGGGGAACAAAGGCAGAAGAGAAATTATTAAATTTCCTTACTACCTACAGCCCACTGACAAGTCCTTGAAACAGGCAGAGTGACCTTCCTCTAGGGACGCAGCTGCCTCGATGTTAACACTTTGCTAAGGGCAAAAGGCATCTTAGCCGGACCCCCAGGATCCTGTAAGTCTACTTTAATGTATAACAATTCTTTTGGAAACTTCCTTTATCTCTACCCCCCCAAGATACGTGTTGGCAATCATCCCCCAAGCAAAAAACCACCGATGTACATCTGAAGGGTCTCATGACTCAGGTTTTTTGAGACAGTAATAAATGACACTTTCCCAACAATAGCTAGCCCTCTCAAGGTCCTGGAAACCTTGCTTCCAAAATTCCTCAGAGACTTACGCTATCCCTAACCCCCTCCCAATTTGAAAGTATATGACGGGCCGCTCCTCGTGACCCCGGTGCAGCTCTTTTCTGCCCACGGGTCCTGTCTCTGTGCTTTAATAAAACCACCTTTTTGCACCAAAGACGTCTCAAGAATTCTTTCTTGGCCGTCAGCTTCAAACCCTAATGTCTTTCCAACAGAATTAGGACCTCTCTCATAGTCTCCAATTATTTCTAGTGTTCTTTTGATATGTGAAAGATACTTAAAGCAAAATTTGTTGGAAGTCAATTACATTTATAAAAGTGGTCCATTAGGGCATTTCTAGGGATGGAGGAAAACCACACAAGAATGAGACACATTTTACTGAAAAAGGTTTTTGTTTTTGTTTTTTTCTTTTCAGCTGGAGCCACTATTGGAATTGGTGCCATTAATTTTATAAAACAGGTATCTTAGGCAGAAAGGTTCTAACAACCAGCATAGGTGATTTGGAGCTTCTGAGGGCTGTGAAATGTGGGAACAGAGCATGGGGAAGCCTGTTGGAGCATGCCCATTCCCAGACATGTTTGAAGCTGCATTTATCAGATGGCTTTGATCTTCCCAGGCCCAGAGATAAAGACAAGATGAGCGAGATGTTATTATTTATGTTATTATGTTATTATTTATACTTAGCATAACTTACATTTGGAACCTCTTTTGTAAAGTGCTTAATTTATATGTAATTTCCTTTCTCGTAGCATCACTTCTGGGCAGAAGAGAAAGGCTTTAGGCAGTTCTGGAAATCATCACCTTTCTCCCAGTTAGAGTGCTCATTAAGCCAGGTCTGATGGGAATGTGTATCTCCTTTGGAGCCTGGCTTTTATGGGAAATTATGTCTTTAGAAGCTTGTGGACGTCAGTGACCTAGGATGGTTTTTGAAAGATTTCCATCACTCTCCCCTGCTGAAGGTTTATATATGAAGAATGGATGGGCAGGAATCACAAGTAGCCTGGACTTTAAAGAGGACAGTAAGGAGCTGGCCTGGGCTGTGGTCCTGCCTGAGCTTTCTCCTCCAGGAAAGGGGATTCAGATACAAAGTGTGTTGCCAGTATCTGTGAAGTACCCAGTGGAATGGTGATTTTCAAACCTGAGTATGCACCAGCATCCCCTAGAGGGCTTTTTAAAACCAGGATGGCTGGGCCCCAGTGTTGGGTTTCAGATTCAGTAGGTCTGGAGTGGGGAAAGAGAATTTGCATTTCTATTAAGTTCCTGGGTGATTCTGATGTACCTAAGAGACTCATTTGGAGAACCACTGAAACAGTATATTGGGTCTTTAAGATCTAAGTTTCTGAAAAGCCGAAAGCAGTTAAGATTTTCCTAAATTGTGGAGTTTTTTTTTACTTTGATAAGAATTGTTTCAATTAGTGTGTTCAAGAGGTAGACCAGAAGTCCTACCTGATGATTTTTTTTTTTTTTTTAACGTCTCATTCTGAGATAATTATAGATTCAAGGTTCAAAGAAATTTACAGGGAGATCCCGTACACTCTTCACCAGCCTCCTCCAATAGTAACAGCTTATATAATTATAGTAAAATATCAAAACCAGGAAATCGACATTGATACAAACCAAAGAATTTATTCAGACTTCTGTTATGCATGCACTCAGTTGACTGTTTATGTGTGTAGCTCTATGCAATCTGATCCCACGTGTAGCCTCAAGATACTCAGCTATATCATCACCACAAGACTCCTTTGTGGTGTCCCTCTGTAGCCACACCCACCCATTTTCCTAATCCCCATTTCTAACCACCCCCACAACCTCTAATCTGTTCTCCATTTCTACAATTAGCTATTTCTCAAATGCTATATAAATGGAACCATGCAGTGTATATTCTTTTAATATTTGCTTTCTTTGTTCAGCAAAATTTCCTTGAGGTTCATCCAAGTTCTTGTGTATATCAATAGTTCATTCTTTTTTATTGCTGAGTGGGATTCCATGGTATGAATGTAGCAAAGTTTGTTAAACCATTCAACCTTTGAAGGATATCTGAGTAGTTTGCGGTTTGGGGATATTATGAATAAAACTGCTACAAACACTTGTATGCAAGTTTCTGTGTGAAAATACATTTTCATTTCTCTGGGATGTATGTCTAAGCGTACAGCTGCTGGTCCTATGGTAAACCCACTTTTCAGTTTTAAAAGGAAGTTCCAAACTATTTTCCAGAGTGACTATACCATTTTACAGTATTATCCAGCAATGTATGAGTGATTCATTTTTTTCTGCATCCTCCCTGATACTTGCTGTTACCACTATTTTTCATTTTAGCCGATCCAATATAGTGATATAGAGACATAGTGATATCACATTGTGGTTTTTTTTTTTTAAGATTTTATTTATTTATTTGACAGAGCGACACAAGTCAGAGAGGGAACACAAGCAGGGGGAATGGGAGAGGGAGAAGCAGGCCTCCCACAGAGCAGGGAGCCCGATGTGGGGCTCGATCCCAGGCCCCCAGGATCACGACCCAAGCCGAAGGCAGACGCTTAACAACTGAGCCACCCAGGCGCCCCTACATTGTGGTTTTAATTTGTATTTTTCTAGTGCCTTATGCTATTGAACATTTTTTCGTGTACTTACTTGCTGTGTATCTTCTTTAGTGAAATGTTTGTTCATGTCTTTTGCCTATTTTCTAATTTGATTGTTTGCTTTTTTACAGTTGATCTTTGAGAGTTTTAAGAAATATATTCTGGATATTAGTTCTTTGTCAGCTATGGAGTTTGCAAATATTTTTCTCTCTTTTCATCTTTTTCACAGGGCCTTTTGCAGAATAGAAGTTTTTCATTTTTATAAGCCAGTTTATCAATTTTTCCTTTTATGTGTCAAATCCAAGAACTCTTTGCCTGGTTTCAGGTCCCAAAGACTTTCTACTGTTCCCCCCCCCCCCAGAACATTTATACGTTTATGTTTTACATTTAAGTCCATGATCGATTTTGAGGTAATTTTTGTGTAAGATGTGAAGTTTAAGTGGATGTTCATTTTTTGCCAGTGGATGCTCAATTCGCCCTACACCACTTATAGAAAAGACTAGCCTTCCTCTTTGGGATTGCTTTTGCTACTTTGTTAAATTAATTAGGTATATTTGTGTGGATTTATTTCTGGGTCTCTATTCTGATCCATTGATCTATGTGTCTATCTCTCCACTAGAACCATACCATTTTGATTACTGTAGTTAGATAGTAAGCCTTGACATTGGGAAGAGTGATACCTTTCATTTTATTCCTCTTTCTCAAAATTGTTTTGGCCAGTCTAGGGCTTTTCCCTTTCCATTTAATTTCAGAATAAGTGTGCTTATATTTACCAAACACTTTGCTGAGATTGATAAGAATGTTTTAAACCTATGGATGAGTTGAGGGAACTGACATCTCTATATATTGAGTCTTTCATTTCAAGAATATGGTATATTCTGCAAGTGTTTAGGTCTTTGATCTCTTTCAACATTTTATCACTTTCATCATATCTACACCCTACATGTTTTTGTTAGATTTATAACTAAGTGTTTTATTTTCTTTGGAGCAGTTATAAATGGTATTGAATTTTAAATTTTGATTTCCAATTATTTGTTGTTAATATATAGAAATACAGTGATTTTGGGGGGGGGCACCTGAGTGACTCAGTTGGTGAAGCGTCTGATTCTTGATTTCGGCTCAGGTCATGATCTCAAGGTTGTGAGATCAAGCCCTGCATCGGACTCCATGCTCAGCAAGGAGTTTGCTTGATATTCTCTCTCCCTCTGCCCCTCTCCCCGCTCCTTCCCTCTCTTTCTAAAATAAATAAATAAAATCTTAAAAGAGAAAGAAATACGATGATTTTTGTATATTGATTTTGTAACCTGTAATCTTCCTGAACTCACTTATTAGTTCTAGTTGTAGATTTATTGGCATTTTATACATAGTAATCATGTTATCTGAGATAGGGACAATTTTATTTCGTCTTTTAAATCTGTATGCTTTTTTTTCTTGCCTTACTTCAGCACTTAGATCCAGTATTACTGTGAATAAGAGGGGGGAGAGGGGACATCCTCATCTCATTCCCAGTCTTTGTGGAAAAGCATTCTGTTTTTCATCATCAAGTATGATGCGAGCTGTAGATTTTTTGTAATGCATTTGATGAGGTTGAGGACTTTCCCCCCTATTCTAGTTGGCTGAGGATTTTTTTTTTTTTTATCATGAAGGGGTGTTGAATTTGGTTCAATATTTTTTCTGCATCAGTTGATATGAGCATATGAATTTCCCTCTTTAATCTGTTAATATATTGAATTACATAGGCTTAATTTCAGATATTAAACCAGCCTTGCATACCTGAAATAAATTCCATTTTGTCAAGGTGTCTTGTCCTTATTCTTTGTTGGGTTCAGTCTGCTAAAATTTTGTAAGGGCTTTGTGTAAGTATATGAGTAATATTGGTTTTCTAGTTTTCTTTCCTTTTTTATTGTGCTGTCCTAGTTAATAGTGGTAATAGTGGCCTCATCAAATGGATTGGAAAGCATCTTCTTCAATTTTCCAGAAGATATTGTGTAAAAATGGTGTTAATTCTTCTCTGAATGTTTGGTAAAACTCTCTCGTGAAACCATCTTGGTCTAGAATTTCTTTTTTGGGAGACTTAAAATTATAGATTCAATTTCTTTACTAGTTATAAGGCTAGTCAGATTATCTGTTTCATCTTGGCTGAACTTTGGTAACGTGTGGTTTGTGGGGCATTTTGATCCATTTCTTCTAAGTTGTCAAATTTATGAGTGTAAAGTTGTTCATACTGTTCTGGTTACAGAATCTGTTATGATATTCCTTATTTCATTCCTGATGTTAATGATTATTAGTAATTTATCTTTTCAAAGAACCAGCTCTCCCCCCTTATTTATTTTCTCTATTCTTTTCCTGTTTTCAATTGCATCAATTTGTTCTTTATTTTTTCTTTTCTCCCACTTGCTTTGGACTTACTTTGCTCTCCTTTTTCTAATTTTCTTGAGGTAAGAATTTAGATCACTGATTTAAGATCTTTACTCTTTTCTTATGTAAGCATTTCATGATACAAATTTCCTTCTCAGCACTGTAGCTTCACCCCACACATTTTGGTATGTTGTGATTTCATATTCATTAAACAATATCTCATTTTTTTCCTGAAGATTTTTTAAAGAACTAGTCTTTAAGAAGATTATATCTTTTCTTTAAGATTTCCTTTCTGACTCATGGGTTACTTAGTATGTTGTTTATATCCAAGTGTTTGGAAATTTTCATTTTAGCTTTCTGCTATTGATTTCCAGTTTTATCATTTTTTTTATTATCAGAGAATATACTCTGTGTGATTTTATTTCTTTTGCACTTGTTAAAGTTAGTTTATAACCCAGGATGTGATCTGTTTTGATGAATGTACTATAGGCACTTGAAAAGCATGTGTAGTCTACTATTTTGGGAGTAAAGTATTCTACAAATGTCAATTTGATACTGCTGTTTGAGGGTGTTGCTCAGGTCTTTTCTCTCTAGTACTTCTGTCAGTTCCTGAGAGATGAGAGTTGATGTCTCCAACAATAATAGTAGATTTGTCAATTTTTCCTTTCAGCTCTATTAGGTTTGGCTTCGTGTATTTTGAATATCTGCATGTTTATGTGTGCTACACACTTAGGGTTACTCTCTCTTGTTGGCGTATTGATCTTTTATCATACTATAATGTCTCTCTCTGTCCCTGGTAATTTTCTTTGCTCTGAACTCTTCTTTGATATTATTATAGCCACAAATCTTTTTTAAAAAATTAATGCTTACATGATGTAACTTTTTTCTATCCTTTTACTTTCAACTTACCTATGTCATTATGTTTGAAGGGAGTTTTGTTTTGTTTTATAGACAGCATAAAGTTGGGTCTTCTTTTTTTTTTGTAAATCCACTCCGCCCATTTGTTTTTTAATTGGTGTATTTAGACCACTTACATTAAACTAATTATTGACATTAGGGTTTAATTTGTTTATTCCTTGTTCCCTTGTTTATTGTTACACTGTTTTCTTTCTCCTGCCTTCTTGTGGATTATTTGAACATTTTTTTTTTAGAGTTCCACTTTGATATATATTTAGTATATATATATAACTATATATATATATATTTAGTATATCACTTCATATAATGTTCTTAGGGGTTGCTGTAATTCTTACTGTATACAGATGTAAGTCATCACTGCCGACTGGTGTCAGTGTTTTATGACTTCAGGTGACATGTAAAAACCTTATTTTCTTTTAATTCTTTTACCCATCACACTTAAAAATTTTAATTGTCTTAAACGTTTCCTCTGTATCTACATCAGATGGTGTTATAACTTTTGCATACTGTTGCTTCAACCCTAAAATATGATTAAGAAATTCCTGAGAAGGATGGTCTGTTATGTTTTCTTCTACCTTTACCCATTCTTTTTTCCTCTCGGGAAGTCCTAGTTTTCTATTATAACTTTTATTTTCTGCTTTAAGAGTTTCCATTAGCCATTCTTTAAGAGTAGGTCTGCTAGTAACAGAGTCTCTTAGTTTCTCTTGGCCTGAGAATGTCTTTATTTCCCCTTTATTTCTAAAGAATAGTTTCACCATATATAGGATTTGTAGTTGACAGGTCTTTCTTTCAGCCCTGGAAAAATGTGCCACTCCTTCTGGACTCCATGTTTTCTGATAAGGAACCTGCTTTTGTTCAAATCTGTGTTTCTTTAGAGGCAATATGTTGTTTCTCTCCTGTTGTTCCTAAGATTTTTCTTTCTTTGTCTTTAGATTTCAGAAGCTTAATTATAATGTGTCTTGGTGTGAATTTTATTTGGTTTCTCCTGTTAGGGGTTTGCTCAGCTTTCTGGATCTGCAATTTTATGTCTGGTGCTGAATTTGGGAAATTTTTCTTTCTTCAAATACTTTTTCACTCCCATGTTCTTCCTCCTCTTCTGGGACTTAAATGATATAAATGATGGCTCTTATTATCATCCCACATCTCCTGGAGGTTCTAACTCTTTCTCTTCATTGTTCAGATTGCGTATATTCTGTTGATCTGTCCTCAGTTCACTGATTCTATTCCTGTCATCTCTATTCTACTATGTAGCCCATCCAGTGAAGTGTTTTGTATTTATTTGTATTTATTTTTAAATTTTGGTTATCATGCTTCTGAGTTCTATCATTTCCACTGGGCTTTTTAAAATACCTTCTATTTCTTTGTTGATGTTTTCTATGCTTTCACTTATTTTAAGAGAATGTGTAATTTGTTGCTGAAGTGTTTCTGTGGGGACTACTTACTTTAAAATCCTTGTCTCATAACTCCTATCTGATTCACCTCAGTATCAGCATTTGTTGTCTTTTCTCACTCCAACTGTGATTTTCCTGGTTCTTGGTGTGATGGGTAAGGTTTTTGATGGTATCCTGGATATTGTGATTCTTGTTAGGAGGCTCTGGATCTTAAATCTTCTCTTTGAGTGACAAGTCATGAGCCATTGGCCCATGTAGGTTTCGCGCATAGATTCTGGTCTACTTTTGTGGGCACTTGGATTGAGGACAGTTGAGTTTTCTGAGCCCTTTGAATGATATTTTTATCTGCTCTGTTCTTCTGATGTTCCTGGGGCTCCTGCTCAGCCGTGTGTTTCCTCTTATCTTGAGGCTCCCGACCAGTCTACTTTCCTCCTTCCAGCTTCCAGAGACCTTTTTTTGTTGTCTGTTGAATAATTCCCAGGGTATGTAGTTGTACTTAGAAGAGAGAAGCAGGGAAAAGTGATTCTATGCCATCTTCTTTTGGAACTAGAAGCCCATTTGGGTGACCATGATGTATCTTTAAAAATCCAGGAAAAATGAATAACCACTGAATGTATTTTGTTTGGTAAATACAATACTTCAAAACATAGAGCCCAATAGAGGGAAACAGTAAGTTGATGTTATTGGTCAAATTGTCATTCATATCCCTAATCACCCCAAGATATGTTGCAGTCTAACCCCAGTACCTCAGAATGTGACCTTTTGTGGAAATAAGGTCATTGAAGATGTAATTAAATTATGATGAGCTCATACTAGTGTAGGGTGGGTCTCTAATCCAAAGTGATTGGTGTCTTTATTTTTTTTTTTAAGATTTTATTTATTTATTTGACAGAGAGAGACACAGCGAGAGAGGGAACATAAGCAGGGGGTTGTGGGAGAGGGAGAAGCAGGCTTCCCGAGGAGCAGGGAGCCTAATGCGGGGCTTGATCCCAGGACCCCGGGATCATGACCTGAGCCGAAAGCAAACGCTTAACGACTGAGCCACCCAGGTGGCCCTGGTGTCCTTATAAAAAGAGGGAAATTTGGACACAGACACAGAGGGAAGACAGCCATGTGAAGGGACTGTTGGTAGAAATATGGAGGCAGATGTTGGAATGAAACATCTACAAGCCATGGCATGCCAAGGATTGCTGACTATCCTCAGAGGCATGAAACAGATTCTCCCTCAGAGTCCTCAAAAGACTAACTTTACTGACACCTTCATTGTGAAGGTCTGGCTTCTAGAACTATGACAGAACAATCACCCAGTTTGTGATTCCTCTGTTACAGCAGCCTGAGGAAATTAAGGCAATTGAGAACTAGTGAGCATGTGCTTCAACACTGGGAATTTATTATTTTTTTTAAATTTTATTTGTTTATTTGACAGAGAGAGACACAGCAAGAACAGGAACACAAGCAAGGGGAGTAGGAGAGGGAGAAGCAGGCCTCCTGCCGAGCAGGGAGCCCGATGCGGGGCTCGATCCCAGGACTCCGGGATCATGACCTGAGCCGAAGGCAGACGCTTAACGACTGAGCCACCCAGGCGCCCAACACTGGGGATTTAGAGAGACAGAAATGTGGGCATCACAAAATCAGGATGCATTGTCTAGGCAGATGTTCTTACAGCAGGAGAGGGAATTGAAAGCAAGATCCAGAAAGTTGTGATTGCGGGTCTGTGGGCCCCAGGGAGGCTACACTGCAGGCACCTGGGTGCGTAGTCTCCACTGCCTGCCTTTGAATGAACCACATGGCAATGAGCATCTCCCCATAACTAAGATGACTAAGAACAGACACCCCCTCTGTTTGCCAGGCAAACTGATTCTTTCTTTTTTTTTTTTTAGATTCATTATCTTAACTTTTTTTTTTTAAGAGAGAGAGAGAGAGAGAGAGCGCGTGTGCATGTGAGCAGGGGCGGGGGAGGCGTAGCGGGAGAGGAAGAATGTTAAGCAGGCTCCATGCTGAGCACGCAGCCTCACAACCTCACAACCTCACAACCTCACAACCATGAGATCATGACCTGAGCTGAAATCAAGAGTTGTACACTTAACCGACTGAGCCACCCAGACAACCCATCCCCTTAGATTCTTGGACAACTCATGTGGTCCTTCCTGCCAAATGACTGGGATGGAATTTTTCACCATGTGGCATTACCTATACCTCAGTGTGGGGTTGTGGCATAAGGCAGCTATTTCCTTAGTTAAAGATGATTCACATGGACCAATTTCGGCCTTCTGTTTTGGAAAATAGCTTCGAATGAAGAAATAAGGCAGAAAAAATAACTCCCCTAACCACCATCAAAAATAGGAGAACATATCTTTATATTGTCCTTTACGTTCTTTTTCCAAAAACACTTTTCACTTTGAATCCTCACTTTAAAAACCAATATGCCCAGAAGCTGGGTGACCTTTCTGGGCCAGTCCCTATAGAAAGGTGGGGATCTCTCACAATTTTATTACTTTTCCCAATTAAAAAGATTCAGCTGAATGAATCACCAAAGTTGCTACAGAACCAGGGCATTTTGGGGTCCAATTTGGAGGGTGAAATTCAAGACCACAGCCCTTACTTTGATGTAAATATTTCTGTACATCTTGGATCTGATTTGAACATTCTCAGGGCCACCTGGGGCAAACAGAAGAAAGCATTTAATGAGCACCTACTGAGTTCCAGGCTCCATGCTGGGCGCATTTCACTGAAATCACAGCTGTTAGCCTGTAGCGGCAGAAAGATGCAAAAGGAATCATTTCAAGTGAAAAATATCTAGTTAGACTGCAATAATCCAAACACAATTTTGAAAGAACATGATATTTCCTCCTCTTGTTAGAAACCTGGAGCCTACACCCTTGGAGTCTTATGAAATGAGCTCTTTCTTTGGAAATACAGTGACTACAGAAGTCTTGTAGGCAGGAATAGAATCCTGGCTCTGTTTAGGCCTTCCATCCCATGTAATGAGCTCTCAAGCCCTGAAGGGCAGCCAACGGCCCCTCAGAGGCTGGTTCTCCAGAAAGAGTTTCATTGTATTCAACGCATGCTCTTCCTGCCAGAAATTAATCCTACAAGTTGCATCTTGAGCAACATCCCCGCCCCCAGCCCCGCCCAGCCTGACCACGCCCCAAGAACTTTGAGTTGGAAAGAGGTTGGAGAAGTGGGGAGGGGCTTGACTCAGGACAGATGCCTTGAGACCAGAAGCCTGGCTTTGGTTCCTCAGTTGTGATTAAGCGACACCAGAGTTTCTTAATGAGCCCCCCAAGGTTGTGTTATCAGCCCGGGGGGCCGGATCTCTAGCCCCGGGGATTTATAACGAGCCAGGCTGGTCACGTGTCATCCCTGGCTGGTTCTCAATGACACTGCGTGATGATTTGAAGCATCATGATTAAGACATGGTGAGCTGGCTCTGGTGAGGTCATCTGCTGAGATTAAACTCTCAGCAAGCACCCTCCAGTGGTTGTCACAGCCAGAGAGGCTCTGCCGATTCTCAAATAGCAGTTACTATTTATAGGTCCCCAAAGTCTTGGTGGATGAGCAGCAGGGGTGGTGTCTTTCTGGGAAAATCCCAACAGCTGCACCTTCCACCTGCCTGCGCCTGGCTCCTCCCTACAGTATGCCTTCCCCACTCCTCTGCTCTGCCCCCCCACTCCAGTTTGGAGAACTGTAAGATCCTGAGGCTTTGCATAGTATTAATCTGTTTATTGTAGTTGGGGTTTTTGTTTGTTGGTTTGTTTTTGGTTTATTTTTTGGTTTTTTGTGTGAGACCGAAGTCAACCGGAATTAGTCCCTGAAGCGATTGAGTTTTGAAATCTCAACATGGGAATTTTAGGCCCTTGTCAATCAGATTGTAATTCTGAGCGGGCGGGGTGGGGCGCTCTGGCCGCGGGTGCAGCCTCCCTCACTGCACCTGAAGCATCAGCCCCAGCCGCGCTGGAAGCCTCCTACTCAGACACCTCCCGGCTGGCTGTGCCCCTGTCCCAACATGAAATACAGGTCGTCCAGCCAGGTGGCCAAGCTCACCTGCTCTCTCCCACCCCCTCCCCAGAGAAGACCCTAAACTACCTTTCCAACTGTCTTTCCCACTTATTTTTTGTTTAAAAGAAATCACCTTGCTTTCTCTGAAGTTACTGGAGATGAGCTCTTTGCCAGATGCCCAAGCACCGTCCACGTTCCTGCCTTCCTAGAGGGCTCTGCACCGTTTGGCACCAGGCGTGTGCCCACCGGCCCTGCTTCTCCACAGACCTCCCTGCCCCGCCCCCCACTCCAAACCGCCTCCTGGGTTTTTAGCAGCTGCTGCACTCCAGCCACCTCTGTCTCTAGCTCTTCTTCCCTCCCTGTCTAACTTGGATTTCTTCGAAATCAGATACTAGCCACCACTGTAGTCAGGGTCTTACAGGCATGATCTCATTTAATTCTCTTAACTCTCCGGTGCAGGAGGTTCTAGTGTCATTCCCCATTTGCAGATTAAGGAACTGAGGCACAGAGAGATTCAGTAACCTATCCAAGGTCACACAACTAGTTCATGGCAGAGCAGGATTCGAACTCAGGCCTGATGCTGCAGCCAGTGATGTTCATTACCACCCTGGACACTGTTCTTGGCCTTCTCTCCCTTTTCCTCTCTTCTCCCCTCCTCCTTCCTCTCCACTTGCAATCCTCTCCCCTTTGAAAACTGTCCTGGACCTTGGAGCTTCGGTGTTCCTGCCTGAGTGATATTTCCTCAAAGCTCAACCTTCAGCCTCCACCTCTTTCTGGAGGTCCAAGTGCACCCCTATGTCTATAGCTTCTTGATGACCCTTTCTTACGGGGCCCCAGAGAGTGCACAGCCTGCCCCAACCCGCCAGCGCCATCATCCTGAATTACCCACCCAGTGCCACTCGCCCTCTAGTCACTAGACTCAAGGCTCCTCTTTCCCTTGCCCCCCCAAACCTCTGCCCAACCCAAACTTCAGACTGAGCCTGCGTCTCCTCCCTCAGCTCCCTTCCCTCAGGTCTCAACTCCGGGTGGCTGGGTCAGGCACTGTCCCCACTGGTTTCCATCACTCCTGGGTTTCTGGGTTTAGAGCCTCCTGTTTCCCCAACTCCGTCTAAACTTGCATAGTGGTGCCAAATTATTTTTCATGAGACAGAGCTCAGACTGAATCAATGCAAGCTGCCTCTTACCTGACACTTGACGCCGGGGCCCCGTGGTGAGGGCTTTACCAATTCAGTTCCCACAGCAACTCCAGGGGATCAGACCATCATCATCCCCACTCTGCAGATGGGAAGCAGGCTCTGAGACGCATGGCAACTTGTCCTCAATTACACAGCTAGTGGGGGGCAGGGCTGGGTTTTGAATCCAGGCTGTGGCACGCACAGCCACTATAGTGCACTATCCTGCTCCAGAACACTCGGTGGCTCTCCACTGCCCACCAAGTGCAGCACAAACTGCCTCAGGGGCCCCTACGCGCTGGTCTCAATTTAGCCATCGGGCATTAGCTCCTCTTACACCCTTTCTGCTTCCAGTGCTTTGACCAAAATTCCTCCTTGACGCCCCCCACACCCCTCCATGAGAGTCCCCCACCTTTAGCTTTAGGTCCGTGCCCAGGATCCCCATCCTCCCATTGTCACAGCCAAGCCCTGCTCACCCTTTGAGGCCTGTCTCAGATGTCACCCCCTCCAGGAAGACTTCCCTTATGTTCCTCCCAGGCAGGCAGGAGCATCTTTCCCTCCTCTGTCCTTGCCATCTCTTCCCCTGCCCTGGCCCGACCTGTGGCCCCAGACACCCCCTCCTCCACATCACGGTTGCTTCTGTTGCTGCATGAGCTCTGCTAGTAGGTTCTGCGATATAGGAGCTGGCCTAGGTCATCTGTGCGTGCCCTTCTGCACCTGCCCTGGGCTGTCCACACACCCGGAACCCGAGCAGCAAATGACTGGCCAGAGTTTGCTTTAAGAATGTTATCTTGGATGACCCTGCATCCCATTAAAATGGCTATTATTTAAAAAAACCCAGGGGGACGCCTGGGTGGCTCAGTTGGTTAAGCATCTGCCTTTGGCTCAGGTCATGATCCCAGGGTCCTGGGATCGAGCCTCTCATTGGGCTCCCTGCTCTGCGGGAAGCCTGCTTCTCCCTCTCCCACTCCCCCTGCTTGTGTTCCCTCTCTCGCTCTCTCTCTTATAAATAAATAATAAATAAATAAATAAATAAATAAATAAATAAATAAATAAAATCTTTAAAAATGGTTAAGAGGGTAAATCTGACATTACAAATTTTATATTACAAACATTTTACATAGATTTTACTGCAATTAAAAGAAAAGGAGAATGTTATCTTGACAGCAGGTTGTATGGGAGTAGGGAGGCTGGGGCAAAAGAGATCCCTGAGGGGTGCTGCCAACATCTCACGGGGGTGTGGAGGGACCAGGCCATACCTGGGATCGGTGATGGTGGTGACCGGCGCTAGGGCAGGGAGACAAGCATTTCTATGCAATTCCACCACTTCCCAGCTTTGGAACCTCGGACAAGTCAGGTATGAAATGGGTCATCCCAGTAATCAGTGCGTAGCTCAGTGTCAGGCACAGCGCAGGGACTCAGGGAGTGGAGAGGCCTGGTGGCTCTGCATACCCTAACGCCATGTTGCTCAGCATGTGGATGGACGCCTGGCTGCCTCCTCGCCTGGGAGCTTTAGTAATGGACCCTCCTAAGTCCAGTCTAGACCAACTGTATCAGAATTTCTAGGGGTGGAGCCCAGGAATCAGTGTTCTAACAAGCATTACAGGTGATTCTTTGGCTTTGGTTGAAGTTTGAGGAGCCCTGGGCTGGCATCACATATGCTACGGGAACCATTACTCAGAACTAAAAACAAACAGACAAAAAAACCAGCAACAGCTGGTTGAATTAGACAAATCTTCAAAGACAGAAGGAGAAGGCAGAAGGCAGAAGGAGGGCCATGCCCTCGCAGTAAAAAGTGGTCCTGGGACACGGACCTGGTTTTATCATCATTCTTCAGGCCACTGGCCCTGTGATGGGCAACTTCCGAGCCCAGGGAGGGTGAGGACGGACTAGTGGAGTAGGTGCATCATGCCAGCACCCCGACACTGTGCATTCATGCACAGGCAGAGATGGATTTGCAATTTGTCAGGCAGTCAAGTGAATCAATTGTGCTCACTGGAGGGTCTGTTCCCAGAAGGGCAGCGAGGGAGGAAGTGGGACGGAGATAAGGTGTCCGTTCTGCCTTTATCTCAGAGGGTTAGGGCTGAGATACAGTCTCCTTGCATGGCTGAGAGGGACGGAAGAACAACGGGACAACAGTGAACACTGGCACGGCCCTGGGAAAGTCAGCTCGGTGGGGTGATGTAACCGAGGTGCACGTTGCCTTTCGGAGGAACACCCAAGGAGCGCCCCGTCCTCAAGACCTCCCTCGCTCGGCGGTGTATGCCTGGAAGAATGACAAGGCCTGATAATAAAGACACTGAGTTCACGCCTCCGTGTATCAAGAAGAAATCTGCTGCAGCTGCCTTTCTAGGGGCTGGAGATGTTGAGAAAGTTGGAGGGAGTTTTCGTGGGATAAGACACAAGACTCCAGATCCCAGTAGCCCTGCTCACTTAAAGCAAGGGGCACACAGCCCACTTATGAAGGTTTAGGGACAGATCTATAGCCAGTGGCAGAGGGTCACACTGTCCCGAGAAGGCCATCGGGCTGGGGGGGGGGCGCTGCTGGGAAAAGTACCCAAATGCATTTTGCAAGGGACCCACCCTTGCTGGCGTGGGTACCCACTGTCAAAAGAGCTTGCCGTGGAAGCTTCATGAGTGGCTCACAGACGGTGTTCATCCAGGGCCGTGGCTCTGGCCCCCCAGGCTCCGGCCAAGGTCAAGGTATCCACCTCCATGCCTTTCTGGCATCAGGGAGGCCACGTCATGAATAAGAAGGAGGGCCTGGCTGAGCAGCCTGTGGGGGGGATTTGGGAGGCTCTACTTGCTGGGCAGTAGGGAGGCCTCAGAAGTTAAAAAATTTTTTATTTTTATTTTTATTGAGATGAAATTCACATAACAAAACCATTTGTACAGTTCAGTGGTACTTAGTACATTCACAGGGTCGTGCCGCCACTACCTCTGTCTAGGATAAGTTCTAAACTTAAGAAAAGGGACGGGATAGAGCCCCCGGCCACGGCCACTCAGGGCAGGTGCAGGATCTGGCGTTTGGGGGAGAGAGGGGTTGAGCTCAGTGGGAGTGAGCAGCAGGTCTCGGACGATCTGGTGGACACGGTGGGAAATTGAGGCTGGGAGCTGGGGAGAGACGCAGCTGTGGTGACCAGGGAGAGTTCAGGTTTGAATGTGAAGGGATCGCTGAGGGAGCGCTCACCCAAGAGAAGGAAGGGGACTCCAAGCAGAGTCCTTCACATTTATTCGAAAATGGGGCGGGGCAGGAGGCAAGGACAAAAGAGGTCTCCATGAAGGCCAGGCATTCCTTCCCTCGGTGCCAACTGGAGAAACGTTGTGTGTGTGTGTCTGTGAGTGCACGTGTGTGTGTGTGTGTGTGTGTGTGTGTGTGTGGTTGCGTGGATGTGACTTCCCCAGACGTTTGGGATGGCTCTGTTAGCTCATGCCAACAATCCGTCCTTCTCCATTCCACCAGCTGTGCCGGATCGCGCTGTGACTTCATTCTTCAGACTTTCTCTGAACAAAGATGCATTTTGCAAGTCCAGCGGAACAACGGTGGTTCCAAAGGAAGCCACGGGAAGAGGGTCCCTGACCCCAGGCTGTGGGCTTTGGAGGCTCTTCTCTGCCCTCCCCAGCCACGTCCTGCCCCAGAGCGGGAGGAGCCCACCTGACAGACCAGCATCCGTCAGAACTTGTGTTCTTTCTTCTACCCACCCTCTGGGTACCCGGACGCAGGGATTCCCAACCCGGAAACCCTAAGCATGCCTTCCAGGCCTGTCCTCCCAGGGTGGGCTGCACTGCCCCTCTGACCGCCCTAGGCCAGGGGGAGGGCCAAGGGGCAGCTTTCTGAGTAGGGTGTAGCTAGAGATCAGGTGAGAGGATTGGGGTCCCCAGGAGGATATGTGAGGAGCCCCTCCAAGGTTGGATGAGGGAAGAGAGGCAACAGGGAACTTCTCTATGTTCTGGTGTGGAGTTCTGGAAGACAAACCCAGTTTGGCAGGCCTTTATGAGGGTATATTTGTTAACACCAGGGGGCAAACATTTTCATGTGACGGATTCTGGAAATCCCCATCTTGCCTCAGGCTTAGATTCTAACTTCTCAGGAGACTCTGACCTGTCATCGCACGGTAACTCTCATGACGATTGCTACACCGTCACCATCTTGACCACTCTCACCTGCCTCCCGCCACCTCCACTGCCCCCCCCAGCGCCACCCCCTCGCTGCTTCCAATCCCTCTCCACTGCCTCCACCCTCGCCACCTTCACCATCGTCATCACCACCACCACCCCCATCACCAACATCAGCACGACCCTGCAATCACTCAACCAACAAACACTTATTGGGCATCTACTTTGGGCCAGACACTGTTCTAGGCACTTGAGACACATCATTGAACAAAACAGACTAGATCTCTGTAGAGTTTACCTTCTAGACAGGGGACCTGGGGGAATCCAGTAAATCACAAACACAATAAATCCGTAAATTATCTAGTATGTTGGACTTGATCAACAGTATGGGAAAGAAGCTAAGGGCAGTAAGAAGGGTTGGGCAAGGGAGGCGAGCAAGCAGGCTGAGGCCTTGTACAAGGTGGTCTGGAGCAGCATTTGAGTAAAGATGGGAACGAGGTGAGGGGGTTACCATTTACTGAGGGTTTACGATGTGCTTTTTATACACCCACCTGTTTATAAAGAGGTCTCCTAAAAAGACTGAAATGGTAGAGACTAATTCCATAATAAGTGTTTTTTTTAATTATGTTATGTTAGTCACCATACAGTACATCATCAGTTTTTGATGTAGTGTTCATGATTCATTATTTGCGTGTAACACCCAGTGCTTTAATCAGTTGAACATTCCCGGTGCTGCGGGGACGCCTTGCTCAGGTTTCTTTTGCAATGCTGCCCCCTTGTGCTCAGTAAAAGCAGTGCAGGGTCAGCATATTCCAAGGTGGTCCGGAATCTCTCAGAGCCCATGGCTCCCCACCCACCCTCTAGAAATCAACACTGTAAACGTTGATGAAAATGTATTTTAAATTTCCAAATCTAACCTGGGTGAGACCAATCTAAAACAATGCTCTAATTTTCAAACATAGAAGTGAAATATTTTATTAATTATTAATAATTATTATACGTATTAATAATATTTATGTAATATGTTTTAACCAAATAGAGTTTATGTCTTAGACAAGGAAAGTTATCATAATCACATTAAGATGAAAAACTCAGAGGGGTTTGCCTTGTTCATGAGAATTGAAGCTCGCTACTTACTGAGGATTTACTGTGTGTAAATTCATTCATTCTCAATTAAACTTCTCAGGATTCTACGAGGGAAGGATTATCCCCATGTTATCAATGAGTTACCTGAGGCTCAACGAGATTCTGAAGATCTTACAGATGGTGGATGGATATTGAGCTAAGGTTTAACAAGTCCCAAAGCCAAAGTTCTGATGAAACAGGCATGACGGGTTCTTTCCCAGCCAGATAGAAAGTATGTATTTTAGACCTAGAATCAACCTGCTACCTACTATTGAGTAAAGGGGAGCCTGGGTGGCTCAGTTGGTTAAGCGACTGCCTTCGGCTCAGGTCATGATCCTGGAGTCCCAGGATCGAGTCCCACATCAGGCTCCCTGCTCAGCGGGGAGTCTGCTTCTCCCTCTGACCCTCTTCCCTCTTGTGCTCTCTATCTCTCATTCTCTCTCTCTCAAATAAATAAATAAAATCTTTAAAAAAATATTGAGTAAAAAGAAATAGCTGGGCACATCTTTAATAGGATAAAATACATCCATCTCAACCCAGACCAGAGCATCAGGCTTCGTGAGTCACAGAGGAGACAAGCTACCTCCCGGCGTCATATTATTTAACGTTCTTTTGGAGGTCAATGTAATTAGCTAAGAGAATGATTTCAGGAATTTGAAAATTAGAAAGGAGAAGGTAAAATCATCCATATCTTTGAGATGGTATACCACTGCATACCCAGAAAACCCAAGAAAATCAAATGAAAGAATATTATAGAAGCAAGGTAATCACTTACCTTGAGGCAGATAGAAAATTAACATATGGGATAAAATAGCCTCTCAATAGCAATGGGAAGATATAGAAGAGGCCCATTTGCCACATGAATAAAAAAGATGAAAGATATAGACTTAAGTTGAATATGAGAGAACTCTAGAAACAAGACCCCACAATGTTTCTGAGTTGTATAGAGAAGACTGGGACCAATTTGAAGGCAGGTGATGCACTGAGATAGGAAAACTCACATCATCCAGGATCCTTTGAGTAACCGACTGGATGCTCGTGGCTGTGTGTCTTATGTGTAATTGATGAAATATGGTAAATAGTCACTCTAAATAACAATAATTATCCTGTTGTAATAAAAGGCACAGTCATAACGGTGATTTGTATGAATAAGATAAAAATTTGTGTCCTTTTTTTAAAGATTTATTTATTTATTTGAGAGAAAGAAAGCACGAGCATGCATGGGGGGGGGTAGAGGGAGAGGAAGAGAGAGAATTGCAAGCCGACTCCATGCTCAGCGTGGAGCCCGAGGTGGGACTCGATCTCATGATCCTGAGATCATGACCTGAGTCGAAATCAAGAATCGGATGCTCAACCAAGTGAGCCACTCAGGTGCCTCGATAACAACTTGTGTTCTAAGAGAAGTTAGAACTAAAATTTTAGACAAGAATGACAAGGTAGATAAGAGGAAGCTTAATAAAGACATGTAAAGAACTGAAAATTGTGTATTTCATTTAAGAAGGGGATCCAGATACGGATTTTTGTGCCAAACATGTGGAAGTGAGAAGCCTATATAAAGGTAACTACTAAATGAATGAAAATATGTGTTCTCCAAATAGGTGGGGTGAAGAAAGGAGCCAAGAAACCATGTACAATCTCACAGAAGTCAGGGAAGGAGAAACAAATAAGCAAAGAGGAAGCAGGTAAATAGAAAACACAGAATAAAATGGTACAAATAAATCCAGCATAATGGTCATCATAATAAAAATATATAGGTGATGGTCACCCAGTAGTCGTCTAATCTATATGCACAGAGATTTTCAGATGAGAGCAAAAGCAACAATCACATAAACAAAGCCTAGCTCCACGCCATTTATGTGAAACATACATGAATCAAGGAACACTAGAAGGTTAAAATGAAAGGGCTAAAAGCCAGGCAAATACTAACAAGATGGCACGGCAGTATAATATCAGATGAAATAGGATTTTATGAGAAAAACAGTAAAAAAGACAAAAGGGATATTTCACACTGATCAGAGTAACAGTCCACCAAGAAGATACAAGATAACAGCCGATATGTTCCTAGAAGTGTAGTTTCCAAGTGTAGAAAGCAATAAATAAACTACACAATTACAAAGAGAAATAGGCTCAGAATCAGAGTTTTGGTCACATCTCTCAGGACAGATTAAAAAGATAGATTAAATAGATTGAAAGGATAATAAATGGAATCAGGATGAGCAATAAACGAATGAACATCTGCACTAAAGGAGGGGTGTGTGGGGGGGTACTTTTTATACCAGAGACAGTGTGTCAGAGAGCAGGCGCTTTTATTTTTTCAAGCCCGGATAGGCCCTTTACCGAACTTGACAATATATTGGGCTACAGAGGAAATTTTAACAGAGTCTAAAGAATTCCTTTACAGACTACATTTTTCTGATCACAACGGAATAAAATGAGAAGTAACTCAGGGATTAATAAGGAAAACATACTAGAAAGATTGGAAATATTTAGATTGAATCAATAACACCAATTTTATTTACCAAAACTGACTAAGTGAAACTAAATTGGTTCTTAGAAGTAAACAGTCTAAAATAAGCTTGTTATAAAACTATAAAGAATAAAAGGCAAACAAGATCCCTTGTTAGAAACTTCAGTGAGGGGCACCCGGGTGGCTCAGTTGGTTAAGCAACTGCCTTCGGCTCAGGTCATGATCCTCGAGTCCCGGGATCGAGTCCCCCCATCGGGCTCCCTGCTCAGCAGGGAGTCTGCTTCTCCCTCTGACCCTCCTCCCTCTCATGCTCTCTGTCTCTCATTCTCTCTCTCACAAATAAATAAAATCTTAAAAAAAAGAAAGAAACTTCAGTGAGACCCAAAATAATTCATATGTGAAATAGGAAAGCATTCTGAGCATCCGAATATTTCTAAAAATTAACATTTTAAAGATTAGACCAAAGAAAATCTCTGTTACATTTGGTATATGTCTTTACAGTATAAAATGTGTAAGATACACCTGAATGTAAAGCACGCACACGTCACATGCATATATGAGTGCACAACCAATTCGCCTTAAAAAATTTTGTATTTTAAAGACTCATGGCTTGCTCTTGGCTAATTCTTGGACCAGATGCCCATTTCATGCAACGGATGGTGGTCTATGGCATAAATAACAAGCAAACTTTGAGTATTCAATTTGTGTGGATGGTTTACCAGGCCAGGGCTGGGGACACAGGAAGGTCAGGTGGATAGGTGAAAAAAATAATAGAAAATGATATTCAACTTGGCAAACTTTTATCGAAGAAGTATCTGATTAGTTGCAGGAGAGTCCTAGTATCTTGTGTTCATTTCAGATTTTCTTCTGGAAAATTCAGCCCATTTTCCAAGGGTACAAATAATTGGCTGCTATATTCAACGTGCATCTACAGCACTTTGAATTTACTAAAATACTTCTTTATAATGATCCTCATTTTATATCGATATACACAAAGTAAACTTCAATTCATGTCACAGCTGAGTTCAGGAGAAACTGCAGAAAAACTGAACCCTTATTAATGGAATGCCTTTCCCCCATTGATTTACATTATGATTTCGGATGTTTTGATTTCATTTTTTAAAGACTTTCAGTAAAAGGTGGGACTAGCCAATAACACTTTAGCCACAAAAATCTCTTTAAATGGCTAATAATCCATCAGCAGCTTTTCAGTTGCCTTAAGTTCATTTTTAATGGAATCATCTCCTAATATATGTATTTATGACTCCTATTCACCAAGCCCCATTCACTAAACACTTCCACGTATAAATAATTATCTGTCTAATTATGGCCACACAATCCTGTTATCAGCTGGGCTCTTTCCCGTTATACACAACGAAGTGCTCTGTGAAGGCCATGTGGTGAGCTAAGCTCAGCGTGTGTTCCTGTGTGCCCAGAATGTGAGCAGCAAAATACGCAATTTTTTTTCTTTTTCGCAGAAATTCATTTTTTTCAACTTATGTTTAACTGTGAGTTTAAAGGCATCTCTCCTGTCCAGCTTTATTTATTTATTTTTCCCCGAGTAATGGTTTACTCTGAGAGTCCTGGGGGAGGAATGGACTATTCTAGCAGTAAGAGGGGTCCTGGCCAAGGTGGAAAGACTGAGACCCAGGGATATTGCAGAGAGAATTCCTGCACTGGCAGGGGTGGGGGGTGGGGGGTGGAAAGAGGAGGAATCAGTTGGCCTGAAATTGTGCGAATCCACGCAAAGGATGGATGTCAGGTTTGGCGAGGTGGTGAGGAGCTCCCAGTTCAGGACCAGGCCTCAGGAAGGAGACAGGGGTCAGAGCGGAGCCCTAGTACCCCATGGACAAGGCCTCTAAGCACCTCTAATAGCTACAATAATAGTATTAATCATAAAACGTGTGAGTGCCCATTATGTATCTGATATCTGCCTAAGCGCTTTATGTATTTTCTTGGTTTGGGCCTGCCCCCATGAAGCACCCTGGAGAGGAAGTAACGGATGAGGAAGCCAGTCCAGGGGAAGCCCCGGGGGGCGTGAGAAAGTGGAACGGAGCAGGGAGGGAGCAGACACAGAGTGCAGAGGCAGGCTGGAGGGTCTGTCCTCCTGTTTCCCAATGGTCAGTTGTTACTTACCATGAGGCCCTGGGGTTGGTGAAGTTTCATCTGCGTCTGCTGGGCCACAGGGTGCTCAGATATTTGGTTAAGCATTATTCTGGGCATTTCTGTGGGGGTGTTTTGGGAAGAGATTAATATTTAAATCATAGACTGAGTAAAGCAGATTGCTCTCCCAGCAAGGGTGGGCTTTGTCCAATCAGTTGAAGGCCTGAATAGAACAAAAGGTCGACCTTCCTTTGCGTAAGAGGGAACTCCTCCGGCCAGATGCCTTCAAGGTGGGACATCATTTTCTCCCCCTATGTTTAGATTAGAACTGTAACAGCAGCTTTCCTAGGGCTCAGGCCTCTGGACCTGGGCAGGAACTATACCATCAGCAGCTCCCCTGGGTCTCCAGCTTGCTGACTGTAGATCTTGGGACTCCTCAGCCTCCATAACCACACGATCCAATTCCTTGGTGTGTATATATGTATACGTATATACACATTAAAAAGGTACATACTACTGGCCCTGTTTCTCTGGAGAACCTTGATTAGCACAGTCAAAGAGATCCCCTGATTAGCTGGCCCTTCTAGGCTGCTGCATGTGGGGTGGGCAGGTTCCAGCAGACCCGCCCAGCTCGGCAACAAAGAGAAGCAGGTGCTGCCTGGGAGGAGGTGGGGGAAGATAGGAGAACCGGAAAAAGGAGAGGCATCAGAGAATATGGGGAGGCACAGATCTGCTGCACATGGAAAAGCTCATTTATCTTACACCAAATCTGTGACGTAGGTACTACAATGATCCCCATTCCATAGATGAGGAAGCCGGGGCACAAGGAAAGTAAGCCATCAGTGACCCCAAGTCAGACTTGTAAGTGTCATAGCCAGCATTCAGACCCAGGCAATTTGACCCAGGAAGAAAGATGTGAAATATCCCGTTAAGCGTCAGGTGAAGGGAGTAATAACCAGTCATTGACACGGCAGTGAGGTTTTGCTAAGGCTGGGACATGGGGAGAGGAAAAGAAGCAGGGAGGCGACAGGGGAGAAATGCTTGGAAAGGGGAGGGGGCGTGTGAAGCCGTCGGTAGGGCTGACCAGGGCGTTCTCCAGTGTGAGCTGCAGAGGGATCGAAGTAGGGACGACCTCTGCGTGGGGACAGTGGGTCGTCTTCCTCGGGGCCCTTAAACATTCCGCAGGGGACAGCTGTCTCCAGGAACCAGGGGCCCACCGAGGACGCTCAAGGCTCGGCCGGCGCAGTGCCCCGCATAGCCACGAGAGGGCGCGCCAGCCTCGGACACCAACGGGACCGCGTTCTCCGAGGGGCGACGGGGCGATCCACCAGCCCGCTCCAGGCTGACTGCGGAGAAGGGGAGCCCCCGGGAGGCGTTTCCTCAGAGCCCACCGGCTCCGCCTCACATTAAAGCCTCCTCCCCCAGGAAGTGTGCGGCCCCTCCCCTTGCTTATGGGGCGCCCCCACCTCCTACCACCCTCTACCTCCCTTCCCCAACTCTCCCCCCAATCTCAGTGCAAAGTCCGACTGTGCCAGGGCAAGGAAGTAGTCTTGTTGGGGCCGGGAAAGAATGTAAATCGGGACAAGTAAACAAAATCTGAGGCAGTCTCTCAAATTTAAAATCTGGGCTGTGCTTTTGTTTGCTTTGGATTGAGTGCAATTATTTTTAAGAGGGGGATGGTGAAGGAAAGACACATACATTAAAAGCAAGCTTTGTGGTTCACTGTCCTCACACACAGATGGTTCCCTCTGCATGGAATCCTTGCTCCCCAAGGCAAGCTCCTTCTGAGGGCCACCTCCTCCAGGAAGCCCCCATGGACCCTCTGAACATCCACACAGTCAGGGTGTCACCGCCTGCTTATTGGGCCTCATTCTTCCCCGGAGCAATGCCCTGGGAATATACTGGCAGGGGCCAGGTCCCATTTGTGCGATAAACCCTAAAGCCTTGCACAGGGGGCACCGTCCCAAGCCCCTCTGCCCCCACAGGTAACCAACACCCCAAGCTCACTGTTTCCAGATAAAGGATAGTTCTTCTTCTATTTGGAAATGTAGGTTGGAGCCTACTTGGGGCAGGCAAACCCAGTCACTGACCTGGAGTTCCTGGAGCCATTTTGGTCTCAGCCTTCAGGTCTGGGTTGGCTGCAGGTGGATGGCTTTGGGGTAGGGGGTTTGCAACAGATTGGGCTATTTGGTGGAGTTGGGGAGGGAAAAGGCCGGAGGGATTAATGTCCCTTTCAGGCACTCTCCTGGACCCTAGAGTGAGTGTTCACAGAAAAGAAATAAGGTCAGATGGGGAAACTGAGGCCAGGAAGAGGAATTGTCCTAGCGGGGATCACACAAGTAATCCAACACAATTCAGATACACACAAATAGACTGGATCAACAGACCAAAGAGTTCAGTCCTGGCATCTGTGCAGCTCTGGGCAACTTGTTTGCCTCGGGAGCTGGTCTGTTTCTCCATTTGTAAAATGGCAAGTTCCTCAGATGGTGAGGGTGGGGGATGTGAAGAGCAATGGCCCAGACTGCAGACTGGCCTCGGCCCCAGCCTTGGCCCAGGCAGCCACTTTAAGGGCCTCAGTCTTCTCACGCAGAGATGGGGCAGCAACAATTCCGAGGACCAAACAGCGTCTATCCCAAGAATGGAAAAGTCCCTGACTATCAAGAATCCTGACTGTTTTTGTGTGTTTTTTTTTTTTAAGATTTACTTATTTATTCATTTGAGAGAGAGAGAGAGAGAGCAGGAGGGGGAGGGAGAGAATCTGAAGCAGACTCCACGCAGAGCGCAGCAGAATCCCGTGTGGGGCTGGATCCCACCACCACGAGATCATGACCTCAGCTGAAACCAAGAGTTGGTCGCTTAAGTGATTGAGCCACCCAGGTGTGCCAAGAACCCTGACTGTTTTATATGTGAAAATCTATAGGAAAATTTAGGAAATATATGATCATCTTGACAGATCCTGAACAGTCACTTATAATTCAGTCATCATTACCGAAAGGAAATTCCAGGTAAACCAGGAACAGAATAATTCATACACCACAAGACTATAAAAATATAACAGTCAGCACCATTCTTTTCATTTCAAACAATAATGGCATTCTCATTAAAATAGGTAAAAACCAGGGGCGCCTGGCTGGCTCAGTTGGTTAAGCGACTGCCTTCGGCTCAGGTCATGATCCTGGAGTCCCGGGATCGAGCCCCGCATCGGGCTCCCTGCTCAGCGGGGAGTCTGCTTCTCCTTCTGACCCTCCCCCCTCTCATGTGCTCTCTCTCTTTCTCATTCTCTCTCTTTCAAATAAATAAATAAATAAATAAATCTTTAAAAAAATAAAATAAAATAGGTAAAAACCAGAATGCAGGGTCTTTTTTTTTTTTTTAATTTAATGATCTCAAAGGTCTGGACATTTTATTTATTTTTTATAAGATTTTGTTTATTTATTTGTCAAAGAGAGAGAGAGCACAAGCAGGGGGAGTGGCAGGCAGAGCGAGAAGCAGGCTCCCCGCTGAACAAGGAGCCCGATGCGGGACTCAATCCCAGGACCCTGGGATCACGACCTGAGCCAAAAGCAGATGCTTAACCAACTGAACCACCCAGGCATCCCAGATCTGGACATTTTAATAAATAAATGAATTAGACATAAGATTTTTTTTTTAGAGATAAGATTTTTTTTAAGATTTATTTATTTTAGGGGGAGAGGCAGAGGGAGAGAGATTTGTTTTTCTTTTTTTTAGGGAGAGGGAATCTTAAGCAGACTCTGTGCGGGAGCCCATGTGGGGCTCGATCCCATGACACTGAGAGCACGGCCCCAAGGTCATGACCCTGAGAGCACGACCTCAGCTGAAACCAAGGGTCGGTCACTCAACTAACTGCGCCACCCAGGCGCCCCAGAAACAAGATTTTTTTAACACTTGGAAAGAAGGAAAGATTTTTTTAAACATCGTCATTATTTGAAGATGTTATGATTCGATACCAGAAATTAAAAAAAACAATCTATTGCAAACGCTATGTTAAAAATGAGATAGTAAATAAGGTGGTTGGGTACAACAGAAATATATTACCAAAAAAATGTTTTTCTGTGTGCCAACAATTACGAGCTGGAAAGTAAAAAGGGAAATTTCCACTTGCAAAAATAACAAAGTATGAAATGCCTAAAAATAAAAGTAACAGAAAATGTGTGAGAGCACCGTGGGGTGGATAAATTAAAAGTTCACTGAAGGGGCGCCTGGGTGGCTCAGTCGTTAGGCGTCTGCCTTCGGCTCGGGTCATGATCTCAGGGTCCTGGGATCGAGCCCCACATCGGGCTCCCTGCTCGGCGGGAAGCCTGCCTCTCCCTCTCCTTCTCCCACTGCTTCTGTTCCCTCTCTTGCTGTCCAATAAATAAATAAAATCTTTAAAAAAAAAAAAGTTCACTGAAAAACTTAAAAAGAAACTTTAATAAGTAACATCAAATCATTGTCCTGGATGGGGAACCTGAAAAATCTAACAATGTAGGTTCTTTTCTAAATCATTTGTAATGTCAAAATAGTTCTAATGAAAACTCTCAATGGGACTTCTTTGGGAAATTAATGATTTTAAACTTCTGTGTTACTTGGAAGAACAAACGGATAAGAACATTTTCTTTAAAATGAGGACAAGCTTGCTCTACTGGATTAAAACATATTACAAAACTATAATAAATTGGGGCTCCTGGGTGGCTCAGTCTGTTAAGCGTCCAACTCTTGATTTTGGCTCAGGTCATGATCTCAGGGTGCTGAGATCAAGCTCAAAGTCTGCTTCTCTCTCTCTCCCTCTGCTCCTCCCCCTGCTCATGCTCTCGCTGTCTAAAATAAATAAACAAATCTTTTTAAAAACCCTATAAAAAATAATGGAACCACCTATATTTCCTACTCATTCTTTTCCTGTAAACCTAAAACGACCAAAAGAAATAAAGTCTGTTTATTTTAAAAACTACAGTAAATAGAACAGTATGAATCTGCATTAGGACTGCTGGAGAAATAGAACTCCAGGAATAAAGTTAACATTTATTAAGCTGATTCACATAGAGTAGTGATATTCAATGACTTGACCTATAAAAACACCAATCTCTTATGTTTCAACCTAATATGTAATGCCAAGACTATCTCATAATAGGTACTATTAAGGGCGCCTGGGTGGCTCAGATGGTTAAACGTCTGCCTTCGGCTCAGGTCATGATCCCAGGGTCCTGGGATCGAGTCCCGCATCGGGCTCCCTGCTCCTTGGGAGCCTGCTTCTCCCTCTGCCTCTCTCTCTCTCTCTCTCTCTCTCTGTCTCTCATGAATAAATAAATAAAATCTTTAAAAAAATAGGTACTATTAATATCCTCATTTTACGGAAGAGGAGACTGAGACACAGAGAAGTTTAGTTACTTCCAGGTGATCACACAGCCCATGGATGGTGGAGCCAGGTGATCCCAGGCAACCTGACTCCACAGCCCGAGCTCTTCACCGCAACACTTGACCTCATAGTAGGTGATGTGAATTGTTGGGAAGAAATGATCTGTTTAAAAATGACAGTGGGAATAATTCCTGTGTACTAAAGCAATCAAGATAGATCCTTCTTCACAACTCCACAAAAACAAGTAATAACTAGGTTAAAAGTAAAATGTAAAAATCAAAGTGTTAAAACATTAGGAAAAAATACAGATGAATAATAAATTGAGCTCAAGTGAGAAAGTCCTTTTTTAGCATAAAAATGAAATAACCACCAGGGACTGGCATGAAGATAAAATTGTGCATCAAGAATCATCAAAACAAAACAAAACAAACAAAAAGAATCAATAAAACCAACTTTTAAAAGCAATGGGTAAAACCAGAATGACAACATATTAAATGAAAGTTTCTATCGAGGTCCCCAAATAATAGAAACGATATGGCCCACTGGGGCATGGGTCCATCAGAACTTGCAGAAAGATGGGGGGAAAACAATTTAAAGTTGACCTGACAGACAGTTAATGCCCTTAACACACTAAGAATAAAACATTAACATTCCAGTATACATAGTGGCAAATACGAGAACACCCAAGTCACAGAAGAGAAACACACATGGCCGGTAAACATATTTCAAAAGCTCATCCACATTACCAGTCACAGAAATATGAATCAAAATGGAGACAATTTTGTCTGTAAAATTGGCAAAGCTCTTTTAAATAATAATTTTTGTTGCTGCTGAGGGAGAAATGAGAAGCACCTTCACTCCCTGCTGGCGGGCGTGGAGTTGGTAGGCCCTTTCTAGTAAGCACGTGGACACCATGTAACAAGAGTCTGCAAATGTTCATACTCTTTGATCGATTAATTTCACTTCCAGAAATTTATCCTTAAATCATAACCCGAATTTTCCACAGACATGTGTATAATGAGGCTCATCATAGCATTTTTCTCATGAAGAAAAACTGGAATGATTAAATATGTTTTGTTGTATTCTCATGTGAAATATATACAATCATTAGAAATGATTCTAAATAGAACTTAATAAGGAAAAACACAGTATGATATCAATGAGAAGAAAACAGAGTGAACTGCATATCTTGTGTCCCATTTTTTTGGCAATGTATTAATATAAATATCTTGAATATACAGTATCTCAGAAAAATCTATCTTTTCTCCATTTATTTATGATGCTTTCTTTATGCTTGGAAAAAGGCTGGGAAACCCCTGTTCATGTTTGTAGATGAAAATATGAGCACGTAGGACGCCTTGGGCAGCTCAGTTGGTTAAGCGACTGCCTTCGGCTCAGGTCATGATCCTGGAGTCCTGGGATCGAGTCCCACATCGGGCTCCCAGCTCAGCGGGGAGCCTGCTTCTCCCACTGACCCTCTCCCCACTCATGCTGTTTCTCTCTCGCTCGCTCTCTAATAAATAAATAAATAAAATCTTTAGAAAAAAAAGAAAATACGAGCATGGAGGCAAATGTGGCTGGTTACATAGTGGGTGGTCTCAACACGGGTCACTTTGGAGGGGGCTGAGATGTGAGTGGAGCAGGGTGTGAGGGCAGGAAGGGAGTTGGAGGGAAACAAAAAACAAAGAGAAAAAACCACTATTAACAAATTCCACAAACCCATGAACCAACTATGATTCCGTTACTCCCCCTGAGATGGGGTGCTTGCTCCATGCCCCACTTCCTGCTCTACTCTCCTTTCTGGGGATGGGGGAGGTGTGTAGGCATCAGGGGTCTTGGGGTCTTGTTTGGACCATGGACCCCCTTCGCAGTCTTTATGGAGCCTTTTCAGAATTCCATCTTTAAAAAAATGAAATACTTAGGGGCGCCTGGGTGGCTCAGTCGTTAAGCGTCTGCCTTTGGCCCAGGTCATGATCCCAGGGTGCTGGGATCGGGCCCCGCATCGGGCTCCCTGCTCCAAGGGAAGCCTGCTTCTCCCTCTCCCACTCCCCCTGCTTGTGTTCCCTCTCTCACTGTCTCCCTCTCTCTGTCAAATAAATAAATAAAATCTTTTAAAAAAATAAAATAAATAAAAAAAATTAAAAAATGAAATACTTAGAATTGCAAAGGAAACCAATTACATGGAAACAGTTATCAAAATACTTTTCAAAGACTCAATTGATGACATAGTAAGACATGTACATCTTTATTAACATATGAAAGCACCAGATCCAGCGGTCGAACGTCTACGATTTTGCAGCACTGTCTGAATGTGAATGACATTTTGAAGGATCTGCCTCAGCTGCCCTAGGACTTGAAACTCTCCTGTTTTCTCTTGGTTGACAAAGTCATGGATTCTGCTATCACACCCGGGGCTTGTCCAAAACACTCACGAGTGAAGGCAATGCTCAATTTCAGGTAGAGAATAATGAAAACAAAAGAATATTGTTTTGGGTTTTTTTGGGGGGCAAGCTCACAGATCCCCCGAATTCTACCCAGGGGCCCCAGATTCAGCGCCTCTAGCTGTTGTGACCTCAGGATCCCAGTTTCCCCTCCTGCCCCCCCAGGACACCAGGAGACCGAGCCTCCTTTTGCTCTTGTTTTCTAGTCCATGGGAAATGGTGCAAATAGTTGTCTGTGACCCCTGGATAGAGAAGAAGTGAGACAATGTGGACTGGAAGTGCTGTGACTCATGCCATCCCTGGCCCGACCAGAGAGCAAGAGAAACATCAGATTGCTGTGGGATGCTTGGAAGTTCTCGAACACCCAGTCTCGGATGTACACATTCATCCCAACCCCCCAATTCCTTATTACCGTCCTCACATAGACAGTCTGATATTCCCTTGGGGCATCTTAGGTGCCATCTCCTCTGGTATTATTGGGATAGCACTCTGGTTCTTTCCATTTCCAGGCCATGGGAGGACATGGGAGCTGGAGGTTCCCTGCCCGCAGAGCCCACTGCCGATCCTCTGTTTGCTTCCGTCTTGTTTGGCTCCCATGTTTCAGTCTTGTTTTTCGCACATGCCTTTTCACTTGTGTCTGCTTTTTACTGAAAGACTATGAAATTTACTTATAATTTTATTCCCCACCCATCACCTTCTGTGACTCAGTGATGAATCAGCCTTTCAAGGGGACCACGATAATTCCCTGACCCTGCTCTCTCTCCCTAGAGTGGAGACAAAGCAAGTTTAGTGACCACTGGGGACACCTGCTTTATCTGTTCTTTCTTCACTGTAGATTACACTTTTCTTATCAGTATGAAATGAATCTGTCAGTTCCATTGAATGCCTTGAATTCTATGTAGTCTGAAATTAATTTTGCTATCCTTGCTCGCTTTGTGTTTTCCTGATACACTTTGGCTCTTCTTATTTTTTTTTTAACATTTATTTTTAACTTTTCAGTGTAATTTTGTTTTAGGTTTGTTCTTGAAAACAGCATATAATTAGAGTTTCTATTCTAACCTAATAATTTGAGAGCCCTTCTTTAAAAAAAGCCTTTTAATTGTTTTTTCCCCCTTACATGCATCCAAGCTCACTATTGAAAATACATATAATCAGCAAAAAGAAAACTAAAATCACCCAGTTTGTACTACTCAGAAGTAGCTCCTGTTTCCTGAACCTGGTTCTGTATCTTTCTCTTTGATTTTGTTAACTGTCCTGTAACTTCCTAACTCATTGTCTTTCTGAATTACCCAGGTTCAGGCTCATTCTACTGCTTGCCCTGGGATGGGGGTGGGGGGACACTCAGGACACATTCTCTAGGCTCTTAGGTATGGCAAGAAGGGCGTGAGGGAGCTGCGGAGGGCAGCTCTACTCTAGGTCCAGGGGGGAACTTCTCTCTTCATTCTGATACCCATTTCCTTGAGTTTGCCTTTTCTAACCACCTTCTTGTCATGGAATTGGAAAGACCATCAGGGCCAAGATTAGGGTGAGGGTCTAGAGGAAAGGGTCAGGTAAGCAACCGTGGTGTTTAAAATATGTCCACAAATTCTTTGACACTCCTGCTTTCAAAAGGTGGACCTAATTCTCCTCCTTCAAATGTTGGCTGGACTTAGTGAGTTGCCTTTGACTAATGGAATGTGATGGAAATGATGCTATGTGACTTCAAGGCTAGGCCATCAAAAGGATAGCTTCCACTTGGTGTTCTCTCTCTCTCTCTCTCTCATCACTCGCTCTGAGGGAAAACTGCTGCCATGTTGTAAGGGCTCAAGTATCCCCAGGAGAGGCCCACATAAAGACTAATGGAATTTCCCCACCAAGAGCCAGCACCAACTTGCCATGTGGTGAGTGAGCCACCCTGGAAATGGATCCTCCAGCTCCAGTCAGGCCTTCAGATGAGTGAAGCCCCTGCTGAAATTTGATATAACTTCATGAATGATCCCAAGGTAGAACTGTCTGGCTGAGTTGGTTCAAAATTGTGATCCACAGAAACTGTGAAGATAGTCATGCTTACTGTTGTTTTAAGCCACCAAGTTTGGGGTAATTTGTTACTCAGACATAGATAACTAATACAGTAACCATTATGCCTTTAGCATGTGTGTTTGAGGAAAGAAACAAGAGGCATTCCCATGACTCCTATGATCCAACCCAACTTATAAGGGTTGGAGAGTTCACCCTGGAATTTGGGGTTAAAGCTCAGTCATAACAAACAAGGCTTATTTTCCTTGAACATTCCTCACCACATCTCCCTCATGGATCTTGGGTTGTCCCTTTGTTGGTCAAAGATACAGGAAGCATTGTCCCACCTGTTTCATGGCTTCCTATAAGGAAGGGGACTAACCTCTGATAGGTCTTAAATTGGAGGCTTCTCTGTGGCCCTATACTACCACCACACTGGACAGAGACTTGTCTTAGGATGGGGTCCCCCAGATGGGACTATGAGACAAGAATCTGAGTGTAAGTGGTTTATTTGGAGGTGATCTTAGAAAGCTCTGGTGGGGGAGTGGGGATGGGAGGGAGGGAAGGGAAGGCAGCCCTACAGGATGGGTAATGAACAGATCAGTGGACAGCTGAGGCTCAGTCATGCTGGGGACTCTGGGCAACTGTGTAGCACTCTTCTCAAAGCTCTCACCTGAGAGATAAAGGACCTGGAGTATTTGTCTCCCATCTTCTGCCCCTCACTTGTTGAGGGCTACTTCTGAGGACATCAACTCCTTAGTACTTCTGGTCTGTCCCACATGGGAGCCCAGCGTAGTTCAACAGCTGAGGGAAGAGAAAGGCAGTCAGACACCCTGGGCATGTGAGGAATGATGAGAGCTGATGGTCATGGGCTGGTTACTGCCAGAATCTGTTACAGACCTCCATCTCATATCTGAATTATTGCCGTAGCCTGCTAGCTGGTCAACTCCCCTTTGTTCTTTCACTCAGACTCTCTAATCTCTTCTCTATGCGGCAACTCAGAGTGTCTTAAAATGCAAGGGTGATTGAGCTACTCATTTCTTAAAACATTGCAAAAGTGTCTTGTTTCCCTAAGGATAAAGTCCCCATCCCTTAGCACTGCACTTGGCACATAAAAACCACTGGGGAATGTTAGCTTTTGTACCATTATCCCCACCGCCATCATTATCATCATCAACAGGACATGAGCATTCTAGCTCGTGTCCTTGGCTTCAAGGATCTTTTACTTCATCTTCTATCCACCCAGAACAATCTTTTGTGAAGCCAGCCAGGTTTTGTGTGTCTTACCTTTCCAACTGGATCATTATCTTTCTGAGGACTGAGGTTGCATCTTGCACTTCTTGTTTTTTTCTGCACTGGCTAGCGCAAGGAAGCTTTGAGGAATTAGTAGTTCCTGGTTGAGGCATTCAGTTAATGAATATAGACCCTTCCCTTTCCCAGCCCACTAAGATCCAAGCCATCACCAAGCTCCAATGCACTTCTCCCCATCTCTCAAATCTGTCCACTCTTTTCTGTCTCCAAGGCCACCTCTCTAGCTCAGTTACCTTCATCTTTTGCTTGGATCATTGCACGAGCTCCTTAATCATCATCCCCGTGTCCAGCCTCACTTCTCTCCAATCCGTTCTCCACAAAGCAGCAGAAGCAATCTTTAAAACCAACTCCAACCATGTCCATTCACATGCCTAAAAGGTTTCAAGGCTTTCTCAATATTCTTAGAACAAAGCCTTAGTCATGTTCCAGTCCCAGCATCTGCATGGATCTGGCTTCCCTCCACCTCCCCTCCCACCTTCCTTCGCCTTATGCCTGGGCCCATATGACACTGGTTTCCTTTCAGTCTCAAATGCTCCAATAGCCACTCCAACTCAAGATTTTTGCTAATACAGTTTTTTTCTGTCTGGAGTGTCCTTAATCACCTATGCGTCTCTTTTTACTTATTTTCCAAATCTCTGTTTTAACGTCATTTCCTTGGAGAAGCCTTCACTGATCACCCAGACTAGGTCAGGTCTCTCGTAGAAGCTATCTTAACATCTCGTATTTTGAGTCTTAGACTGTGGTCCCCCAGAAAACAGAGGCTTAGAGTTTTGTGCTGGGGAGAGGGATCCCAGGGAACAGGAGCTGAAGACGGGGAAGAGGGAGACATGGTGGGAGGGAAAGTCTATCTTCACTAACTTGTTAGTTCATAGATGCCTTCCATCAGCTGATTTTTTCCAGTTTTTCTAGTTATTGTCAGAGCGGTGGTTTGTCCAGTTTCCCCAGCACATGGCTGAAGTAACCACTTTCAACTCTTCAGTTGTTTCTTCCGGTATGAACTTCCATGTTTCCAAATAATGTTCATATTGCTTTTAACATTTTAAGAAATTATCTACCGTCACTCAGAACTTTCCCCTCCAGTTTTCCTTATTCAGTCTTCTCAATATAGTTGTGCAAAAAAAAAAAAAATGATTCGACTAAGTGTTTAGAGATTGATCTGCCTATTTGGATATTGTTCACTGTTCAACCAAATAATGAACTCTTAATAACGTTTTCTCTCTCGTGCAGCTTTTTTCCTCTGAAAATAATAATTGCCTCATTTTAAAGTTTGCTTAGTTTCTACTATGACTGCTAAGTATTTCCCTTCCATGTCTTCATAAATCTGTGAAATGCCTATTAAGCAGCCAGTGAGGGAGAAGATGAATCAGAAGAGTGTGATAGTCTGGAGGCCAACTATAGACGGTGTTTCAAGGAAAAGGAAGTGTTACATGCTAGCAATGGGTTGAGCAAGATGAGCACTGAGAATTGACCAATGGATTTGGCAATGCAGAAGTCACTGCTGACCTTGACAAACAAGAGTAAACTGGCAGGGACAAAAGTTTGATTGGATGAATGGAAGAAATGAGAACAGAGGAAGGAAAGTCATACATTGTGATTTTCTAAAAAAATAATTTTAACAAATTATCTAAAAAAGGCTAAGTTTTAGGAATTTTGTTTTCTCCAGAGGGAGCAGAAATATGGTGGTCACTAGACAGGGATATAGGATTAAGAAAAGGATTGGTGGCGGTCAGCTTCCAAGATGGCTCCCAATGATTCCCCACCTCTTGGTATTCACCCCTTTGTATAGTTTCCTCCCACACTGTAGTGGAGTTGATGTGTGTGACCAATAGCATATGGCAGAATTGATGGTATGTCATTTTCAGGGTTAGGTTATGAAAGACTGCAGATTCTGTTTTGGATGCTCTCTTGCTTTCCCTCTCTCTTGGATCTCTCATTTTGTAAGAAGTGAGTGCTATATTGTGAGTAACCTTTTGGAGAGACCCCCATGATGAAGCCTCCAGCCGATATTAGCAAATGAGGAGCTGAGGCCTGCCAATAACCAGGTGAGTGAGTTTGGAAGCAGATTCTACAGCCCCAGTTGAGTCTTAAGATGACCACTTGCCTGGCCAACAGCTTAACTAGAGAGTTAGAAAATAAACCAGCCCAAACTACAAATGTACACACACAGAACTAAAATCAAGACTTTGGGGTAGGTTCCTTGAGGGGTGGATGGTTGCCCCACTATGATGCAGCTATCATGTCTGTCTTCGCATGGTTTTGGATAATGGTTCTGTGGCTGTCTGTGAGGGATGAGAAATGGTAGCAGTGGCCTGGGAGTCTCAGTGAAGAGCACCTATGGCTGAGCTTACTGTTGATGGGTATAGCTGCCCCAAGAGTTCCCCTTTTTAAAAAAATGGTTTCCAGAGTTCTGAACAGTAACACTAGATGTATAGTGGAGATTAGTAGGTGGCTGCAAAACCCAATGGCAGAAAAGATTGCATTAGTCCAACGGACAACAGAGCTCTCCCAGCCTGTAAGTTGAAATCTGTGGTTCTGCCATTTTGGATTGTGTACACCTGGGTGTTCTTTTATAAGCTGGTTCAGGGCAGAAGCCCAAGAGTGAGATACTGGTCTTCCTACCAGTCTGGGGGAGCTGGTTCTAATTTAGTTTGAGAAATAAAGAAAAATGTTTCTATCTTAAGTGCTCTTTACATGGTTCCACATTGGGTTAAACAAGCATGATTCAGGGAGCATGTTCAGGGTACATCTCACTTCCCCTCGAACTAGATGTTGTTTCTGGTCTTTCGAGGCTGTCCTACAGAGGACTGTTTTAGAGGCTTGACAAATGCAACATTCTGATGCATACATACTAGAGAAGTGACAGTTTTCTCTATGGCTATGGTATCAGCAGGAAACAGTAGATTGAGGGATGGTCAGTTTATTTCGGCTTCTGAATTCCTTTTGCGAAACGTACTTGGGTCGGTACTATGGTCTCCTCCTCCTGTTTAGGGAACCGCCAGGTCATGGGAGAAGCTGAAGTCAAGGGAGTAGGACTTAACCAAGTCTCTCATGCTTCAACCACATTATCCTGAAACTCGAGCATAATTACCTCATTATCTGAGCTCTTTGCAAAAACCACATTTAGCAATCTGGACCGCCTCATTATAATTTCCAAGTACTGGGTAGGTACAATGCTTTACCATGCTGCAGGGACATCTAGGTTATATAGCATTGACAAGAATCAAATGAGCACAGTCATATTGCTCCTATGTAACAATGACCAGTCTGAGATGGAGCAAATGAATTAGGGACCTATGAGGGCCTGAGCCCAGCAGGCCTGTCTAAGAATTGTCCCGTCCTTTGGGTATGACTGTGGAGCATGGGCGAGTCAGAAAGTTCTTACTTGTACTGGTACTGGTATAAGATGCGTTTGCCTTCTCTTTGCCTGGGAGGTGTTTGAAGCTGACTCTCATGGATGGCCCCTCCAATGCTACCTTTTGATAATGCGCTTTGAATGGTCATTCCCACCGCTCCCTTGGCTTCTGGTTTTGCACCCCACTGGTTTCCTTGCTTTCTGGAAAAAATATTCTTATTAGGTAGGTGCCTTTTCAAAATGACCCCAGGCCAACATTCTTATCTTGTGGGGCAGGAATGGTCCCAATTGTTCATGCCTACCTGTATCCATGCTCTTTGCAATGCTCCCAGCGTGGCTTCTATATCCATACCCTATGAACCTATCTTGGCTTTGAGACTTGCTTTTGCCAATAAAATACAGTGAATGTGATGATGTGTCAGTTCTGTGCCTAGGGCTTAAGGCGCTGGACTAGTTTTCTAATGCTGTGTAATAAGTAACCAGACACTTAGTGGCTTAAAACAACACCCATTTATTTTCTCATAGTTCTGTAGGTCAGCAGTGTGGGCTTGGCTGGTTCCATTGCTATGGAACTCACAAAGCCAGAATTAATGTGTCAACAAATTGGGCTCATCTGGGAAAGAATTCATTCAGGATGTTGTCCAAATTCAGTTCCTTGTGCTTGTAGGATTGAGGCCCCTATTTCCTTGCTAGCTGTCAGCCAGGAGCTCTTCTCTGCCCTGAGGGGTCCTATGTTCCTTTTCCATCTTCAAGTCAGCAGTGGCATATCAAGTCCTTCTGATAGTTTGAATCTGATTTCCTCTTCCGCTACCAGCTTGAGAAAATGCTCTCCTTTTAGGGTGTTCATGTGATTAGATGAGGGACATACAGTTAATCTTCCTTTTGATTAACTCAAAGCTGACTTGTTGAGAAAAGCAGTACCATGATCCTTAGCTGTGTAAGAATGGATTTTGGCTCTGGAACATTTCCTTGCCAAGGGAAATCACCTTGTGTGGGAATATCTTTCCTTGTTTCAGGTGCAGTGAGCTCTCCTTTGTTCTGTTTAAAGTTTGTACATTTATGGCACCTGGTTAATGCCACTGCTCTGTCTTCTGCAGGGATGAAATCTCTCCCACTATGGCACAGGAGGGGTACATACGGGTGAATTGCCCTGCCTCAGTTGCTGAGAGAGGCCGGTTGGCCATAGGCGACTGAGATGGCTGAAAGACAATGCTTTTAAGTTTCCTAGAAGCCTTCTGGTTCGATTGAAAAAATCTATGAGAAACACCCTTACTCTCTTGGAAGAGTTTTTTGTGTGTGGTTGAGTACACCAACCTTTTGATTTCATCCTTTTAAGCTAAGGAGAATTAGATGAAATCTGAGGTTTTAACAAAGGGTGGGACAGTCACACACTCAGACTTTTCTCTGTGTCACACTTTCAATAGCCGTTTTGGAGCTTTAACATGTTTTGACATCTGGAGAGGCTGAGAATTTCCAAAATCCTTCTGGTTCCTTTTTGTTTAACAGCTCTTCCCTCAATTTATCTCTCTCCTTTGGCACTTTATTATAAGCAACAAGAAACCAGGCAGCATCTCCAACACTTGACTCTGGAATTTCCTTAACTAAATATCCAAGGTCATTGCTTACAAGTTATGTTTTCCACATGACTGCAGGATACAGTTTTGGTAAGCATTTTACAGCTACATAGCAAGGATCTCCCTTTATCCCATTTCCAATAACATCTTCTCTGTTTCTTTCTCAGCCTTCACCATGAGCATTCTGAAAGTCAAGATTTCTACTATTGGTCTGCTCTTGATTTAGGATTTCTCTACTACACACTTCCATCCTCTTTACTGAAAGCTGGATCTATGTCCTATAAACAAGCCCATGCAAGCCTGATAGAGGATTTGGCCACGCTAAAGACAGATGAGTTGTTTAACTGAGGGCATTGTAGACTACCCAGACCACAGCAAACCCATCAGCTGGCCGACTGTTGGTGCATGAGCAAACTTAGCCAAGATCAGCCAAGCCCAGCACAGACTAGAGCACCCCAGGTGACCCATTAACTTGTGAGCTAAATACTTATTGCTCTATACCACTGAGGCTTTGTGGTTGTCTGTTATGTAGCATTATCATGCAGTAGAAAGCTGATACACATGGGATTTACATTTAGTTTCTTGGATTCTTGCACCTCAGACCTAGCTTGGAAATTAGAAGAGTTATTTCAAAAAATAGCAACAATTCTTTCTACTCTCCCTCTCTTCCTTCACCATCCTTTTCTCTGCTAGCTTAGCCTACCTCTAGAGCCGTAGGCCTTAAAATACACTACTGTTCCTCATAATTGCAGGAATAAAAATCAGTTTTTCAAGTGGTTGCATTGAAGAATCCCTTATTTGGCTTGGATGAAGAGAGAAGCACTCCTATCTTTTTGCTTTAGGGGGAAGTTTATGTAAATGCTCATTTACAGGAAATCCTCTCCCTTTCTCCAATTATCCAGGGCTCTTTTATTTGTGCCCTTTAGGACAGGGTTTTGACAGAACCTTTAAAAACTCACGTGTTGTTCTGGCAACTCGTTTTGGAATGCATTTGATACCTCAGTTGAAACTTCCATTTAATACCCAGTTACACGTAATTTGATTAACGCCTGTCTCCTCCATAAGACTGTAGTCCATGAGGAAGAAGCTCCTCTTGCTCGTGTCTCTAACATCAGCACCAAGGACAGTGTCAGGCATAGCAACCATGCTCCACAAATACTGTTTAATGAATCAGTGTGAATGAGCCTGTTGTACCTTAGGCCGTGAATATGAACGTGTAAGCTGCCTATATTTCTCTTTTACAGAGCATGGATTGGGTCATTTTTCAACGAATCTTTTTATCTCTTTTATCTTTTATCTCTTAAAGATCCCTTTCCTGAAATGCTTAGCAAGGTGGATCCCAGTTGACTTTCCCATTCAAGGCATTGTTGCCTGGGAGAGGACACGATGAGGTAAGTTCTACATAAGATAGAAGTGTTCCCTGATAAGGTTTCTCTAAAAATTCCTCCACCTCAGAACCAAAGAGAAAAATTAGGATGTTTTATTTTACAGGTATTACCACAGCTGTACTCGATTCTGCCCACTTATGTATATGAAGGGTCAACTTTGGCTTCTCTCTGGCTAGAATACCTTCTGTGAGACTGTCCAGGGAGTAGGAATGAAGCTCTTTTGGTTCTAATTTTAAGACAGTCCAATTAAAATGTCTGACTCACCAGGCTGTTCATGGGAAGCATTCACGCATTCATAAATTATGGAATGGGCTGTAAAGGGTCTGAATGTTCCCTGGAAGTGGTTTTAGTATCTTTCTAGATAAGAAATGAATCCAGATTCTCCATCTTTTCAGTTATTACCATTACTCATTATTATTCAAATTACATAGCATGATTCATGTCTGGAGATCAAAAGATGAGAAGGATTTTAAGGGCAAACTATGAAAATGAGAGTGAAGATGGGAAGGGAGAAAGACAGGAACCAAGAGTTTAAGATCAGAGTTCTTTCTTTCAGTGCCTATTTATTTGCTGGTAAATTGAGAATCTAATTAAATTAAGTAAGCACTTGTGAAGATTTGGTAACAAACTAAAATATGATCTGTTTTAACATAATCAAAGCCTCAGGTCCAAGGAATAATATCCTATGGAGAACATTTAAGACATGAACAACCCATGGCTAGGAGAATGGGGTGGTCCTGGACATTCAGGAGCCATATTCATAGACCCGCCTACCACAAAGGAACAGAAAGGTCATAAAAGGAGTAAATAATACTTTTCCTATGTGATAGTTCATATTGTTAAACAGGAAATGTTAACTCTCCTTCCAACTCCAATTACGGACAGAGCATACCTCCCTGACCCTCATTGACATTGAGTTTGGCCAGAGAACTTGATAATGAACATGATGCAAAAGAGGCTTGAACTGTGCTTTCAGGTTTGGGCTTGTCCTTTGGTGTTTCTGCTATAGTCATGTAAAGAATGCGCCCTGGCTCATCCCCAGGTCCAAGGAAGATGAGAGACACATGAAGCTGACTAAGTCAGACCTTATCACAGCCTGGAGCTGGGCTCAACCAGTCTCATCCTAGATCAGTTGGGCTACTGATGTGTGAGAATAAATAATTACTACTTTAAGCTACTGAGTTTTGGAGTGATGTTATATAACAGAGAATTTGGCTGATTCCCTCCTCACCCCTTCATTTCTGGGAGCTTCTAAAACCTCAGAATTTCCTAGTGATAAGAGAATCTTTGTTATTCATGGAAGGCCCCTTGAACCACACCTGAGTTTACGCTAAAGAGACGACTCAGGATGGGGGCTGGTCATGCCAGAAAGACCAACCATGTGATTAGAATTTTGGAGCTTTGAGCCTTGTGATGTCAGCCCAACCTACCGGGAGGGAACAGAGGCCAGAGACTGAGTTAAATCACGTGGTTGATGATTCAATCAATCATGTCTATATAACAAAACTCTAATAGAAACTCTAGACACCAAAGCTCTTGTGAGCTACTCTCTCTGGTGGTACATATCAATATGCCAGGAGGGTAATACATCATGAAGACAGAGAAGCTCCATATTTGGGACCCTCTCAGACCTCACCCCTATGGGTCTCTTCTTTGGACAAGTCTGATTTATAGCCTTTACAACAAAATTATAATAATAAGTATAGTGTTTTCCCAGTTTCTATGAATTTTTCTAGCCAATTATGGAACCCGAGAGAATGGTAATCCTGAATATGTAGACAGTTGGTCAGAAGTGTGGGTGAACCAGGAACCCTGTAGCTGGTGGCTGGTGTGTAAAGTGAGGATAGTCTTGCGGAGAACTGTGCCCTTCATCTGTGACATTTGACCTAACTTCAGGTAGTTAGGATAAGAATTGCATTACATGTGGCTTGTTACACATCAATCCCTGACCGATATACCTTCCATACATGAAATGATAATCAAGTAAAATATGACTGTGAAAGTATCTATGTATATGTATATGAAAGTGTTTTCAGCTATAAATGCAATGTAGAGATAAGGAAGTACTGCTATAAGCCAACCATAAGTAAACGTATTTACTTCTTCACAAGCAAGACAGTCTAGTGATTTTTTAAGATTTTGTTCATCTGATGCCTTCCTCATGATGTCTCTCTAATCTCCCACTTTTGAATTCATGGCTCTCTTGTGCCTGTGGCTTCTTCTGCCTCAGAGATGGTTATATTCATGCCTGTGTCTCATCCCTTCTGTGAAATTGTGAACTTCGTAAGGTCAAAAGCTGCATCTGACATCACTTTCCTGAGCATTCCCCGTGTACCTAGGACAGCTCCTGACATTTTCCTGGTGTCTGACCTACCCAAGCATAGAGCCTGGCCTCCTTCCTGATCCTTTTGAGTTGGCTAGAACTCCCTCCTTCCCTCATTCACACTTAATTCATTCACCAAATATTTGATAGTGTCCAGTACATGCCAGCCATTCTGTCAGGCACTTGGGATACAACAGTGAACACAACAAAGTCCCTGACTTCATGGAGCTTATATTCTGGCCAGAGAGATACCTAGTAAACTAATAACAAATGTCTTAGTATGTCAGAAAGTGTCAAAAGCTATGTGGAGTGGTTATTTTCTTTTTTCTTTCTTTCTTTTTTTTTAAGATTTTATTTATTTATTTGAAAGAGAGAGAGAAACCATGAGCAGGGGGGTGGGGATGAGGTTGGGGGGGGCGGGGCTGAGGCAGAGGGAGAAGCAGACTCCCTGCTGAGGAGGGAGCCCAATGCCAGACTGGATCCCAGGACCCCGAGATCATGACCTGAGCTGAAGGCAGACGCTTAACTGGCTGAGCCACCCAGGTGCCCCTTGAGTGGTTATTTTCTATAAGATGGTATACAAAGTCTCACTGAGGCATGCCTGGGTGGCTCAGTCGTTAAGCGTCTGCCTTCAGCTCAGGTCAGGGTCCTGGGTCCTGGGATCGAGCCCCACGTTGGGCTCCATGCTCAGCAGAAAGCCTGCTTCTCCCTCTCCCACTCCCCTTACTTGTTTTCCCTCTCTTGCTGTGTCTCTCTCTGTCAAAGAGAAGAGGAAATATGGTTCCAGGCAGAGACAATAGCAGAGGTCCAGAGGGATGAGTGTGTTTGGAGAATGTTAGGATCAGCCAAGGACATTGGTGTGGGTGGGGCAAAACGAGCAGCAGAGAGACATTCCAGAATTGAGGTCAGAAAGGTTTTGAGGGTAGAGAATGAGGGGCAGATAATTTAAGTCAGTAAAAATGTTGGCTTTCACTTTTTACTGGATTTTTGAATCTGTCTCCTTCCCCTCCTGACTTCCTGTTCCTGGCATTTCCCAGCTTCAGCCACTGTCTCAGGTAGAAGTCTCTGCGTCAAGCTCAGCCCCTGATCACCTATCCCCAAACCAGAGCAACAGGGGCAACCCTGGTCCCTTGTGAAGTAGGAGGCAGATGAGTATTGACTCTGCTTCAACATAGATAATATTTCTCCCAACACTTTTTTTTTAAGTTTGAGGAAGTTGAGGCTCAAGAAGTTTATCAATCAGGGTTCCAGCGGAAAACAGATGACATACTCAAGTGAGGTAGACCCAGCAGAGAGGAAGTCTGGGGCGCACACACCCCGACCTCATTCTCCTCCCTTCCACTGATCTCTTGCTAATGACATTTGGCTGGACCCAAACTGAGGGTCAAGGAGCCCATTGTGGTAGTCTTCACTGGTTGGCCTCAAAAAGGGCAAGATGGGAAAGGAGAGTGAGTGGTCTGCACAGCAAACACAAAATACCCAGCACAGAAAGGTTATGTAACTCACCTGAGACCATGCAGTTGGTCTGGTTGAAACCACATCTTGTTCTTTCTGTCTCCATGGCTTCAATGATTATACTGTGTTCTCTTCTATAGCATTCACTATTTCTATTTGTTTGGGTTTTTTGTTTTTTTTTTTTAGATTTTATTTATTTATTTGAGAGAGGGAGAGAAGGAGAGAGCACAAGCATGGGGGAGGGGTTAGAGGGAGAAGCAAACTCCCCGCTGAGCAGGGAGCCTGATGCGGGGCTTGATCCCAGGACCCTGAGATCATGACCTGAGCTGAAGGCAGACGCTTAACCGACTGAGCCACCCAGGCGCCCCACTATTTCTATTTGACTGTTCACTGTGCTCTGGCTTTGTATGATACTGTCTTACACTTCCCTTACTGGAAACTTCTGTTAAATACAAGCCACTTGGGGGCCAGGATCATTTCTCAGGTATCTATGCCCCTGGTGTCTTCAGCTCAGTGCCTCCCACATTTTGGTGACTGTGCAGATGTGCACACTTAAGATCGAAAGTGATAAATACCATAAACAGTAAGGAAAGTGAGCGATTACATTGTTAGCTAGAAAGATCCAAGAACAGGCCAGGGCCCTAAGGAGTGGTTGGGATTTGGATAGGAGAATAGCAAAGGAGGGCATTCCAGGCATGCAGAGCAAGGCCCAGGGAGAAGTCAATGGCAGGGATTCCAGGAGGGGGCTGTGGCGAGAGGGCTTGGTAGCCGCAGAGCACCCCTGTAATGATGAGGAAGAGGAGTCAGGGACCACTGCCCATGGGTCCCTGGCTTACAGACAGAGTGTCAGCCCTGGGAGAGGCGTCTGATGTTTTATTGGAGTTCATGGAAAACCATTGCTTAGCCAGGGGTACCCCGCATCAAAGTAACAGCATAGAAACCGAGGAATTCAGTCCCGAATTGGTGAATCTTAAGGATGTCAACTTGTTAAACTTCTGTTTACCAAATTCACTGGCTGTTTGGACATAAGTTTTTCACCATATAACCCAGTCCCCTGTAAACTTTTAAGAAGAAAAGTATGGGATGAAGCCCTGAGTTTCCCAGGAAATTGGATAATATGTGAACATAATTAAAATGAATGATAATATATATAAGCACAATAAAAATAATAGCTTGATGTGTTACATTTAGAACGTCAACATAAGTGAATAAAGCAAAATGAATGTCCCTAGACTATGCTTCTTGGTTCCTTCTTTTAAGAAACCAAAGCACCGATACAAGTCCTCTCCAGGACAAACGCATGCTCCTTGTGGGCGCCTCAGCTCATCCACATCTCTTCAGAAGGCCCCTTTGAAGCTACCGGTTGAAGGTGGCCAATATTCTCTTTTACTACAAAAGCCTGACCTTATCTATTGCAATAAAAAATTCCAAAGCACACATTAAAAAATGAATATGGAGCAAGGAGTATGTCTAATGTGTTCAAGTGTGAGTTCAGGTAAGTGTTACTCCATTTACAGGATAGGCGAATCCAGTAAAAATGGCTCGATTTCTGCAAGGTGCATCTTGTTTCCCGGTGGTTTTCTTTCACATTCTTGCGACTGTAATTCAATAGTCTCTTCACTCTCCCCACCTAAAAAAGGAATATAAACAATAGTGGTAAGATCCTTATAAGTCTTGAGCCCCCACAATGCAAAGAAAAGAGCCTTATATGTAGTATTCATGTAATTCAAACAAAATGGGTTACAGGCCAGACTAATTCTTTTTTAACTCTAGTATCTTTTTTTAAAATAAACTTTTTATTTTAGAATACTTGATATTTACAGAGCTGTTGCAAAGATAGTACAGAGAGTTCCATTTACCCCACACTCAGGGCCTCCAACTGTTAACATCTTACATTAGTATGGTACACTTGTTGTAAATGAGGACACAATATTGATACATTAAGAACTAAAGTTCATATTGATACATTAAGAACTAAAGTTCACAGTTTCTTTAGACTTCCTTGGTTTTTACCCAACGTCCTTTTTCTGTCCCAGGATCCCATCCAAAACGCCATGTTACATTTACTTGTCATATCTCCTTAGGCTCCACTTTTCACAATTTCTCACACTTCCCTTGCTTCTGATGACCTTGACAGTCAGGTATTTTGCAGTTTCCCTTGGTTGGGGGTTAGTGATGTTTCCTCATGAGAAGACTGAGGTTATAGGGTTTGGAAAGGAGGATCACAGAGGTGGGGAGCCCTTCTCACCCCTGGAGATCAACGGTTCGGGTTTTCAACATGATTTATCATGGGTGATAGTCACATGACCACATTTGATCACATGATCCCATCAGTTGTGTTTGTCAATTTCCTCCACGGTAGAGTTACTCTTTACCCCCATTTCTAACTGTCCTCTTTGAAGGAAAGTCACTGTGTGCAGCCCACACCGGAGTGGAAGGGAGTGATTCCCCCCCCCTCAATGAAGAGCAAAATACACATGTAAGTACATATACAGATTATTTGAATTTCTTCTGCCTAGGAGATTTGTCTATTCTCTCCCATTTGTAAATTTATTTAATCATTTATTTTCACCAGTACGGAGTGATATTTATTTTAACTGTGAATTATAATCCAATACGACCGTATTTATTTTTGTTGCTCAAATTGTCCCAACTCGAGGACGCAGAGAAACTGGATCGCTCATACATTATGGGTGGGAATATAAAATTGTACAGCTGCCATAAAAAATAAGTTAACAATTTCCTTAAACACTAAACATGCAACTACCTTACAACCCAGTAATTGCATTCCTGAGCATTTATCCCAGAGAAACGGAAACTTGGAGTCACACAGACACCTGTACATGAAGGTTTATGGCTGCGTTCTCATTGCCCCATCACTGGAAACTACCCAGATGTCCTTCAGTGGGTGAGAGTATGAAAAGACGTGGTGTATCCATGTCGTGGAAATACTATTCAGCAAAAAAAAAAAAAAAAAAGGATGTCAATTGACACATTAACAACCTGAATGAACCACCAGAGAATATGCTCAGTGAAAAAAGCCAATCTGAGAGGCTCGTACGCTGTATGATTTCTCAGTTTCCGTAAACTACTTGGAGTCTTTCCCTCTAAAAATAATACTGCAGTTAATATTATGTATGCTGATCATTGCCCAATCAGTACCTAGATCTATAAGGTCAATTCTCTAAAATGGAATTGCTGTTAAAAATGCATTTGTAACTTCAGTAGATACAGCCAAATGGCCCTTTGCAGTGTGCATTCCCACTTTAATACATGGAAGTGTCTGACACGATGTAGGCTCATGTGCAAGTCACTAAACTCTCTGTGCCTCAGTTTCCTTATTTGTAAAATGGAGAAAAAATGGGACCCACCTCATGGGGTTACTGTGAGGACCAAATGAGTTACTACATGGAAAGTGCTCGTAACAGTGTCAGGCACAGTTAATCCTTTGTGCAAGTATTAGTGGTTATTGTTACCACAGCCAAGCTTTTTGATATTTGTCAACCTGGTTGGTGAAAAGTGATCTTTTGTTGTAGTCGTTTTAATTAGCGTTGATCTTATTGTGAGATGAAGCATCATTTGAATTGTTTAAAACCATTTGCATTTCCTTTTCTGTGAATTGTTGGTGCAAGTCCTCTTACACACTCATATTGCTTGTGCTCCTATTCTTTTGGCTAGAACTAGTTATTCCATTGGCTAGAACTAGCCACACCTGAACACAAAGAGGTGCCTCTGGGAAATGTAGTCCATCAGACAGCCTCTTTACAGTGACCACTCTACACTGTGTATGTTTTCCCTCCCCCTTTTTGGACTAAGATAGGTAACTATTTATTTAATTTTGTATTTTTCCAAAACAATTAGCTAACAGACTTGTTTATTAATTCTATTTGTTGTTTTCATATTTTTAATTCATCAACTTCTGTTTTATACTAATTTTTTTCTTTCAATCTGAAATCTTTTTTTTTAAGATTTTATTTCTTTATTTGCCAGAGAGAGAGCACAGCAGGGGGAGTGGCAGGCAGAGGCAGAGGGAGAAGCAGGCTCCCCACTGAGCAAGAAGCCCAACCCAGGACTCGATCACAGGACCCTGGGATCATGACCTAAGCTGAAGGCAGACGCTTAACAAACTGAGCCACCCAGGCGTCCCTTAATCTGAAATCTTTAGGTTTACTTCGTTGTTTTTCAGTCTTCTTGACCTGGACCCTTAATTCTTTTTTTTTTTTTAATTTTATTTTATTATGTTATGTTAGTCACCATACAATACACCATTAGTTTTTGATGTGGTGATCCACGATCCATTGTTTTCATATAACACCCAGTGCTCCATGCAGTACGTGCCCCCCTTAATACCCATCACCGGGCTAACCCATCCCCCCATTGCCCTCCCCTCTAGAACCCTCAGTTTGTTTCCCAGGGTCCATAGTCCCTCATGGTTCATCTCTCCCTCCGATTCCCCCCTCTTCATTTTTCCCTTCCTTCTCCTAATGTCCTTCCTGCTATTCCTTATGTTCCACAAATAAGTGAAACCACATGATAATTGACTTTCTCTGCTGGACTTATTTCACTTAGCGTAATCTCCTCCAGTCCCATCCATGTTGATGCAAAAGTTGGGTATTCATCCTTTCTGTTGGCGGAGTAATATTCCATTGTATATATGGACCACGTCTTCTTTATCCATTCATCTGTTGAAGGGCATCTCGGCTCTTTCCACAGTCTCCCTACAACTCCCTACAAATGAGCTGAATTATCAAATTGCTGTTTTACACCCCAAATCCAAAAGTTACAGAATAAAGTATTTAAAACTACTATATGCATGAATTTAAAAATTTTCTGCTTTGAATTAAATGTGTTTGTGAGCAGAGGCTGATCTATAATCTGCCTGCAATCTTTTTTCTGACATTCAAGGAAGAGAAATAAAAAGAAAGAATTCAAATAGAAAATAAGGAAGATCCGAGGTCCGTAAGGACAGTGATGGTATCAGAACCGTGGAAAAGAGTTGGACGAGAGTGTGTGGAAATAAAAAGTTTAAACTAAAAAAGAATTAACTATAGAAAATGGGGGGGGCGCCTGGGTGGCTCAGATGGTTAAGCGTCTGCCTTCGGCTCAGGTCATGATCCCAGGGTCCTGGGATTGAGCCCCGCATCAGGCTCCCTGCTCCTTGGGAGCCTGCTTCTCCCTCTGCCTCTCTCTCTCTCTGTCTCTGTCTCTCATGAATAAATAAATAAAAAGTTAAAAAAAAAGAAAATAGGGGGAGGGGAAGGTCATTCTAATCTCACTGCCTGGACACAATTACTATTATATCATTCTATACCGAAACTTATTTTTTTAAAGGATTTTATTTATTTATTTGACAGAGAGAAACAGTGAGAGAGGGAACACAAGCAGAGGGAGTGGGAGAGGGAGAAGCAGGCCTCCCGCAGAGCAGGGAGCCTGATGCGGGGCTCGATTCCAGGTCCCTGGGATCATGACCTGAGCTGAAGGCAGACGCTTAACGACTGAGCCACCCGGGCGCCCCTATACCAGAACTTTTTTAACTCTGATCATTTTAGAATTGCAACCTTGCTAGAAAGAAATAGAAGCTTCTGCTTTGGCCTTCTTACACAATAGTGTGGTAGAATAGAAAGAAGAGTGACCCAAGACTTCAAATCTTGATTAAGCTGTGTGACTTTGGGCAAGTCACTTAACCTCTCTGTTCCATCACCTCTAAAAACAGCAATAATAACTGCAAACAAACAAACTGCTAAAAGAAGCAACAAAGCTTCGTGAACTGTGAGGGAGTATGTGAGAGGAAGTGAGCAATAAATATGGAGTGCTGAAGAAGCCTTTTCTTGATGACTTAGGATCAGTATGAAAACCAATCAGAAGGTAAGTATTTGGGAGTTCTGATGTTAATTTTAAAACAAAACCAAAAAGTCTTAAAATCATTGAGAAAAGCCCCAACTTAGGAGGGTGAGCACCATGGAATCTTTTTTTTTTTTTTTTTTTTTTTTTTAGAGAGAGAGAGAGAGAGCGTGCACTTGCAAGAGGTGGGGGAAGAGGGCAGAAGGAAGGGGGAGAGAGAATCTTAAGCAGGGTCCACACCCAGTATGGGCCCCAATGCGGGGCTTGATCTCACAACCCTGAGATCATGACCTGAGCCGAAATCAAGAGTTGGATGCTTACCTGAATGAGCCACCCAGGCTCCCCACCATGGAATCATTTAGAATTGTTTCTTAGAAAGGCATTAAGGGTGGGGGGAGGGTTCTGGGAAGAATCTTCGCATGGGTCCTAAACTTCCTAGAACTTTCCATGTACTTACTTTCCTTACTCTTAGGGAGTGGTTGTTACTGGATAATTATGGTCTTGGCTCTTTAGAAGCTAACCAAGCTCACTCACATTTGTAAATATGCAGTGGTGTATATATATCAATATATTTAAGAACATACCTTTTAGTTAAGAACACTTCTGGGTCTTTAGTTGAGAGGTAGGGAACCAAAATTTATTTAGGCAGAGACTGGTCCATGTGCCCCAAATAAATCAAATGTCTGTTTTAATGGGACTTAGCCTCAATAGAGATGTATGGGGACTGGGTCAAGGAGTAGGTGTTGAGTCAATTTTGCCATGAGCCTGAAAGTCCTACCCCAGAAATAGTTATACAAAAGGGTCAAAGCATATGCTGCATTTGCTCGAATAATAGCCCAAGGATTTGGCTAAAGGTTATGGGCAATTCTGCCATCAGTACCCATCCATAATTACCAAAGGAGAAATGCAAGCTCTGGACTAAGTCATCTATGTGTAGACAGGGCTGAAAGAATTATGGACAGCATCCAAAGATTGCTTGAATACTGCATGTAACCGCGAGTAAAGGTTTTTTGAAACCGCGAAAAAGAGGTTTTTTGATTATTCTGTTTCTCGGGGTCCTAAATTTCCATTTCCTTCCAAATAAAGGAATCACACTGTGGTGTGGCCCAGAATGGGGAAGAATCCTCAATGACATCAGATCTTACTGGAAAGGAAAAATCGTCCTTGAATCATCAAGAGTAACCTCCAAAGACCAGCTGTAGCATCCAAAGTTTAGTCTTCCTTAGAGAACTGGGTGATTAGCTGCAACAGCGAAGGAAAGGAAATGAAAATAGACTTTAAGGTTTAGAAGGAAACTTGCCTGACCAGTGGTGTGGGCCCTTGGAGATGTGAGAGATCCATGAAGTGGGGGAAGCCGGTTTTGGTTTTTGGAATCACTTGGTGATCCGAGAGGTGGTTGCATATATGAACAAAAAAGAAATTAGCAAGTAAGAATTGCAGTTTTGGCACACAAAGAGGGGCAGAAAGACCCAGGAGGGAGATGGTGGATGTTGTGCTAATAAGGCAGGTGGGATTTTGGCTAAAGTTTGTAAAATCGAATACGATGTTCTTGTTTTTAACCCAAGTTTGTGGAGCAGTTCTTACTGATCAACTTATTTCAGTTGGTCCTCTTGGCCATTGGCTATTAACTTTTTCTTTTTAACCCATGGATTCCTTTTCCTCCTGAATATGATTATCCAATTTAAGATTAGTGAAAAAAATAACCTAAGTATATGCTCCTAAATGTATAAGTTTGCATAGAATTTCAGGGGGTTTCCAGAATGTCTAAAAGATTTCTAGCCACTTGAATTGAGGCCATTTTCTCTAGGAGGCAGACGGGATTAATATTATTTGTGCCCCATCAGGGAAGAAATGGAAACCACAGTGGACAAATGACTTGTTCTAGGTCACTCAGTAATCTAGAGTCAGAGCAGAACTAGAACCCGGGTTTCCTGATTCTCTGTCATCACAGCACCCCTTAGAACACAATCCGTATCTTTCCAGCAAAAGTCACCAGGAGTATACGTCTTTGCCAGGACACACTGTTGTAATGTGAGAAGTGCTTCTGGTCCAGATTTTTGATGAGGGAGCTGAGCCTGGAGGAGGCTGCATTGCATTCTGCTTAATTTCTTCATCAATAACCTTGATAGACTTGCCAGTCTTTGCAAACACTGAGAAATTGGCTTGTCTTTGAATTTTTCATTGCATTACTATGCTCCCAATCAATATGTGAATCTCTCCAGTCCTCTTGCCCTTGGAGAAGGATGCATCAGAAGGAATTTGTATTCTGAGTGCCGTCTTGCAGTTATTTTCTGGGAGGCAAGTTGAGAGCTAGAGCTTGCCAGAAGACAGGAGACACTTGAATTGTGGTTGTTATCATGCATTTTTGTTATGTACACCCCTATCATGACACAACTGGCCTTTCTGTTTAAAAAGCAGGCAGGAGGGTCCTGGGGCATGTTTGTGTAGGGGTATAGTTTGCCTTTGGGGGCCTCTGGCTTCCTGCTTTGATATCCTACCCCCTTCCGGGACCCATCTTGCCTCTTCCCCACACCAGTCTTGCTTGTTCTCTCTCAATCAATTATTTACTGACACCTGTGTCGTGTTAATAATGGATTACAGCTTCAATCTCACACGGATCCTTATATGTTAATAAAGAGCTCAGGGAAAGCATCATTAATGATTCTCTAGTAACAGGCTACACGGCAGGCACCAGAGAGATACTGTAGCATTAGGGTATTCCCTGAATAACATCGTGTAGGGAGCCATCCTCCTTTCCTTCCATGCATAAGAAAGACCTTGTGATGAATGTTATGGGGGCTTGCTTGGCCTAGGTTATAACCCCTCCTATCATACAAAGGCCAGAAAGCCAGAAACTATAATTTCTACGCTCTTAGAGTTCCAGCTATGGTTAGGCTCTTCCAATCAGATAAACCTGTGCAAAACTTTTAAAATAAAGATTGTATTTATTTATTTGTCAGAGAGGGAGAGAGCGAGAGCAAGAGAGCCCAAGCAGGGAGAGCAGCAGGCAAAGGGAGAAGCAGGCTGCCCACTGAGCAAGGAGCCCGGGGCAGGACTCAGTCCCAGGACCCTGGGATCATGACCTGAGCTGAAGGCAGATGCTTAACCGACAGCCACCCAGGCGCCCCAACTTGTGCAAAACTTTGATTTGGGACTTGGGAAGAGAGGAAGAGTGTAGGGAGTCTCTTTTTCTGGTGGTGACTGTGGCATAATTTCAAAGTAGGTCCTGAGCCGTGATGACAGCTTTCCTAGCTTGCTCAACTCAGTAAGTGACAGTGGGAGCGTTTCCTGTTCCATCAGTTGCCACAAGAGGCCTACATGGTTCTGCAGGAATAAATCCCAGATGCTCAAGTCTAGAGTCTTTCCCCTTATTTTTCCAGCAAATTTTGGAAGCACCTAATTCCCTACATCATTTTCCTTTCTGGTGACGCCAACTAAAGTTAATGCCGCTGCAGGCAACCAAACTTGGACCAATTCAGTAATTGGTACCAGAAATGGCTACAGGCAAAACGTTTTCAAGGCAATGGGAATCTGGGTTTGACCACCTGACCTGGTTGGACCTGAAGACAATGAGGACCCAGTTGCACATTGTTAATTTGACATCCAAATGTTTTTTATTATAAATTTAAATAGGATAAATAAAATAAAAGTGTATAATTTCTAGCATATTGTAAATACTGTATTAAGATTTCAAAATATAACAATGACATCACTCTGTTAAACATTCCCAGTGAAATCTAGCTATTGTGGTGATTTATTACCCTCAATTATCCACTTTTAAAAGTACACAGTCTTCTTTAGCAGAAATTTTACAATATTTACATTTTCTTCTTGAATTTGTATTTCTGTTTCACATCTACCATAAATTATAACTTAATAGAATGTATTTTATGCTCAAACATCTTTTATTGTTAGCCCTAATGCACTTCTCTGCCAAAAAATAAGTTTATAAAATGAAATTTAATTTGTTTTGGTATGTGCTATGGTCATAGAAGTCCTCAAGTTTAGGAATTTCCTTATGAATTACTACAATTATGAATAGTATATAATTAATCAAAATAAAACAAAGGTATTACACATTAAGTAATTATTGAACATAAAAGTAAGATACTAATGGAAACATTGCTCTCAATGAGATGGATGAAGCTCGTTTTTTCCATCTGGATTATGTTCACATGAATGAATATTACTTTTTACTAGAATGAGAGTTTCAACATCAATTATATTCTCATTTTTCATTCTTATATATGTAACCAGTGAAAAACCTTATTCACATCAACAGATCAATGGGAATGTAAAAAGTTTTGTTATAGCAATTCAGTTCTTTGAAATCCTTCCCAAAATAGTTCTTGAAATTATTATTATTTTTTAAAGATTTTATTTATTTATTTGACAGAGAGATAGAGAGCACAAGTAGGCAGAGTGGCAGGCAGAGGGAGAGGGAGAAGCAGGCTCTCTGCTGAGCAGGGAGCCGGACATGGGGCTCGATCCCAGGACCCTGGGATCATGACCTGAGCCAAAGGCAGCCGCTTAACCGACTGAGCCACCCAGGCGCCCCTCTTGAAATTATTTTAATGATCACTGAAAAATTCTAATGGTCCTCCTTCAATTTTTTAAAACAAAAAGAGGAAACCTCCTAATTTTCAAAAGAGAGGAAAAAGGGAATTGTTGCCTCGTCATCAGATTCACCCACTTTCTCAATTTCTGGGAAATATACCAAGAAAGCTTTATGAAAACCTATAAATGACCATTAATTAGAACATTTGTCTTTCACTTTAAAAAAAAATGTATTTAACCTCATAATTCAGAAAGGTTTAGGGGAATGAAAAATATTCTTCATTTCAAAACACTTTTATCAATACATTTTAAATGTAAAATACCTTTATCTTAACCATGTGATTTAAGTTCTTTTATCAAAATTGAAGAGCTGAAGATTAAAATCATTCAGTTTATGGGAAATGCCTGCCATATATCCAAACTGGCAAAGCCAGTGCTCACGGTCAAATTAATGAGCCAAGTCAGATCTAATTTCTGTCAGAAGTACTCTGACTTATTTTTTGATTCAAATAAGCATGTTATTATGCATTCCTATGACAGCCATTTAACTTCTGAATTCGATGTCGGAAATAGAAGGAAAGGTAGAATAAAGCACGGAGCCTTACTGAGCTTGCCACCTACGTGATATCGTATGTCTCCACCTTCAATAACTCTCACTTACAGTCTTTTTGTTTTGTTTTCACGGCAGTTTCCATAAGGATTGACACATTCTTCACTAAGAGTCAGACAATACAAGTGATGAGATCATTATAAGACTTCTCCCCACTCTACAGTATGGGAAAGCACCTCAGCAGAGGCCACATACCTGTTTCTAATGCCACAGTTATCCCTTAATAGAGGTATACGTAAGACAAGAAGGTATTACATCATTACCATTTTTTTCTTCAAGTTTTTATTTTAATTCCAGTATAGTTAATATACAGTGTTAGATTAGTTTCAGGTGTATGATATAGTGATTCAACAGTTCCAGACATCAGCCAGGGCTCATCACTTTGACAAGTGCCCTCTTTAATCCCCATAACCTATTTCACCCATCCCTCCACCATGTCCCCTCTGGTAACCATCAGTTTGATCTCTATAGTTAAGAGTCTGTTTCTTGGTTTCTCTCTCTCTCTCTCTCGTTTTTCCCTTTGCTCATTTGTTTTGTTTCTTAAATTTCACATATGAGCGAAATCATACAATATTTGTCTTTCTCTGTCTTATTTCGCTTAATGTTATACTCTGGAGCTCTCTCTATGTCATCGCAAATGGCAGGATTTCATTCTTTTCTGTGGCCGAATAATATTTCATTGTGTATACATAGCACGTCTTCTTTATCCATTCATCAATCAGTGGATACTTGGGCTGCTTCCATATCTTGGCTATTGTAAATAATGCTGCAGTAAACATAAAGTAAATAATGCTGCTATAAGCATGTATCCCTTTGAATTAGTGTTTTTGTATTCTTTGGATAAATTCCAGTAGTGCAATTCTGGATTGTAGAGTAGTTCTATTTTTTAATTTTTTGAGGACTCTCTATGCTGTTTTCCAGAGTGGCTGCCCCAGTTTGCATTCCCACCAATAGCGCACAAGGGTTCCTTTTTCTCCACATCCTCACCAACACCTGTTTTTTGTGTTGTTGATTTTAGCCATTCTGATAGGTGTGAGGTGATATCACATTGTAGTTTTGATTTGCTTTTCCCTGATGATGAGTAATATTAAGCATCTTTTCACGTGTCTGTTGGCCATCTGGATGTCTTCTTTGGAGAAATGTTTGTTCATGTCTCCTGCCCATTTTTTAATTGGATTATTTGTTTTTGGGGTGTTGAGTTTTATAAGTTCTTTATATATTTTGGATACTAACCCTTTATTGGATAAGTAATTTGCAAATATCTTCTCCCATTCCATAGGTTGTATTTAGTTTTGTGGATTGTTTAAGAAGTATCACAGTTGATATGTCTTGGATTAAGGAAGCTTCCTGATACAAATATTTGGAATTGTACCTTTGATTGATGCCCTAGAAGGGTCTATATCTTGGACCAATTCACCATATGTGGATGAAATGTGATGATTCTCTTTTGAAAAGTAGTTGAAGATCAGTTTTGAAAGAGAAGGTAGAAATGAAAAAAACTGGCATGACACGCCAACCTCAGGCAGATCAATTTTAGGAACGTACATATGGAAAATAAGGACATAACAATTGATTCCTTTAAAACTATCTGTATCTTAGAAAGACTTGTAGTCAAACCCTGGTTTAAAAAACGCGGAGACAGAGGGAATTCTGTTGTCGGCAGCTGGAATTTGACCAAATGGAAGTATTTGGAAACTTCACCAGCCATCCTGTTGACGCTGCCGGGGTATTTTCAGAGGACATAGATGACTGATCAAGATATGAACAAGGAGGGGGAGAATATTTGCTGGATCTGCTCTTATCTTCCAGTCTGAGCACTTTGCACCTTGAGATTTACTTCACATCTGCATTGTCTCCATCCCAGCCATCCTAGAGGCTAATGGTTTTATGAACATTCTACTGATCCTGCTGGGGTGACCTAACATTCTGTTTTCTACTCACGTAACTCCTGTGCTGCTCACTCCAACACTTGCATGTATATAGTAAATGCTGAATAAATATTTAGAGTCAGGGAATGTTAAAACTGAATACAGCTTGAGCCATCATCTAATCCAATGATCTTGGTGTGCAGATGAGGAAACTGAGGTGCTAGACGGGGAAGTCATTTGTCAGAGGCTACAGTACCAATTGAGTTTGGTTGAGCTGCCATGACTCTGCTCAGACTCAGTGTCTCTAACATTGTACTTCTTAAACTTTCCAAACCTACAGGTGTCTCTGCCAAACAGCAAATATACCAACTACAGATAAATATCCTGTTCTGATACACTATCTTGAAAATAGTGAAGTCCCTTGTCCAGGAGTTACAGCCATGGGATTCTTAGCCCCAGTATGGTTCAGGACAGAAAGTAGGGGCGGCACAAGTGTGGTGTCAAAGGAGGAGTAATTAGGGTCAGAGACTGGGTAGTTGGCTCCCTACAGCTCTACGGCCCTCCATCGGGCTCCAAAGAGGACAGAACAATAGAGTTGAATCCATAGATAACAACGGTTATTACTTGGTACAAGAGATGTGGCCCAGGTTACATCCTGGGTTTTAGGGATCCTGACCCTTTATTTATCTTTTTAAAATTTTTATTTATTAATTTGACAGAGAGAGACACACTGAGAGAGGGAACACAAGCAGGGGGAGTGGGAGAGGGAGAAGCAGGCTCCCCGCAGAGCAGGGAGCCCGATGCGGGGCTCGATCCCAGGACCCTGGCATCATGACCTGAGCTGAAGGCAGACGCTTAATGACTGAGCCACCCAGGTGCCCCAAGAATCCTGACCCTTTAAATAAGAGTTGGTACTAGTCATTTAGAAGAATGTTACAGTTCTTTTTTCCAAAGTGAAAGACTGTGGATGCTGGTCCGTGGTGGCCAAGGTTGGACCTGGGGGAAAGTAAAATGTACACTGAGATTCTGAGTTCGAGAGTGGAGGTGCTGGGAGGTGACAGAGCAGTGTGTGCAGGGAGTTTGCTATATGTGCGGATGAGAAGCCTGAGCAGAGTGGGGGCTGTGAGGCCATCACAGAACATAGCTATAGAACATCAGAAGGCGGTCCTCTCCGGGGAGGTATTTTAGCAGAATGCAGCAGGGTTCAACTGCAGGATGGCATTGGAGTGAAGTGCAAAAGCAGGCAGATGGCAAGACCTGGAGGAACTGCATTAAAGGGTGTTAAGGTGGAGACTCCATTCAGATAAAAGGTAAAGCCCAGTTGTGGAGAAAAGATAAGCCACTGTCATGAAGGCGGTTTGGCAAAGTGGCCAGTCAAGATCCAGGTGTGAATGCTCACTCCCCTAATGATCAGCTGTGTCACTGAATAGATCGATGGCAAAAACAAACAAACAAACAAACAAAAAGTCTTCAATTCTCCACTCCTCCCTATATTCTCACCCTTCGCAATGTATCTCAGCAGCTCTTCCCATCGAGAGGTGGAATCTATTTTTCTACCCTCTGAATGCGGGCTGGTCTTGCAAAATGCTGTGTGCAGAAGGATGGGGCAGAATTGTGTTGTGCCAGCTCTAGGCCATAATGGCTCGAGAGGCCTTGCATAGCTCGGATCCTCTCTTGGAGTCCTATCTGGCTGCCCCGGGAACAGGGAACAAGCTTCAGCTAGCCTCCAGGAGCAGTCAGCCTACTTGTCCCACCTGAAGCCCCAGGCATGTGAAAGGGCCCAGTCAAGACCAGCAAATCGAGTACAGTTGTTGGAGAGAGCCCCGCCAAGACCAGAACCACCCGGCTGAGCCCTGCCTAAATTGCTGATCCACAGAATCATGAGCCAACTAAATGGTTATCGTTTCAATCCCCTAGGTTTGGGGTGGTTCGGCGCACAGGAATAACTAACACAGCGATCCTGGGAAAGTTATCAAGCCACTTTGCATGTCAGTTTCCCCTGAGTTTCACACAGGGGGATAACAGGGCATGGCTCCTAGAGTTATGAGGAAGATCTAGTGAATTAATGGCTAAAAGTATTTAAAATGCCACTTGGTAAAGACTTTGTGCTCAGTAAAGATTTTTGTTCCTGTTATTCCTAGAACTGAGGTATGAGGAGGGTTGCAGGAGATCGTGGAGAGACACATGGGGGCCCTTAAAATCCTCCTAAATGCATGATTCCAAAAGCTAGCAGGGGAGGGTCTTCCTGACTGTATCTGTGGGGAACAGGAGCTCAGGAGGAAGCCAGCCTGCTTTTGTAATGAGTAACTACCCCCTTATTTATGAGGTTTGCAAATCTGGGTTTCTGCATTTCAAGTTTTCTGAAAACTGGGCTTGTCTGTATTAACTATTATTTATATATTCTCAATATAGAAAGCCAGATGAGGCTGTTCTTTTGTGAGGATTTTATGAACCCCGGCCCTGTATGAGGCAGTAAAAACGTATTTTTAAAAAAGGAATCTGAAGGCTGTTTAGGTACTAATTGTGCTTGAACTATTTTTAATAAACCATTTTTGTTCAGCTTATAATTTCCCGTTTGCTGATAGCTCTACACAGGTACCATGAAGTACAATTCATCTTGGCAGACTAAAATATCCATCTAGCACTGAATGGATTTTAATCCAAAGCAAGAAATTAATTGTCATAGCCTAGTAATTACCAAGCAGGGATGGGATTTCATAAAAATTGCTGCTGGAGAGAATCATGCATGACTCCATCCAATTTTAAAATTCTTCTTGGACTTAGCCTCTGATTTATGGGTCAGCTGTAAGAGGCTGCAGGAAAATTTGGGGCCAGCCCTTGTCCCAGTGAAATCTCACTCTCCATTTAGGTAATTAATAGAAGCCACTACCACTCAGGTCTGGTTAGGCTTCTCTGCTTCCAGGGATTGAAATGAGATTCTTGATTGGGGAACTTGGAGCAGATGCAGCAACCTTGACTTTCTGATTGCAAGGCACAGTTTTTAAAGCTTCGATCACTTGAATTCGACAAATAAGATTCATATCAAACACTACAGAGGTGTTGAGGTCAGAAATGTAGCCAGGGTTGGCAATAGATCCGGGAGAATCATAGGGTAGTTCCTGACAATGGGATTTCTGCGTGCACTGGTTTGTTTGTTTGTTTGTTTGTTTGTTTGTTTACTTACTTACTTACTTACTTACTTACTTACTTACTTTTACTTACTTACTTACTTACTTACTTACTTACTTACTTACTTTTACTTACTTACTTACTTACTTACTTACTTACTTACTTACTTACCCGAGCATCCTGTTATGTGGCCGTGTTGTGGACTTCCTGTTTAGATGAGGCCAATTCAGACAGTGGGGTCTACGTCTCTTCTACTAGACCAGTTATTCTGAAGTTTTTAGTGGTTCTAAAACTTTTATTCTGCGAAAGAGTCACTAAGGGGTTTTTCAAAAGTGCATATGATTGGTTGTATTGTTTGATTTGGTAGGTCTGGGAGATTGGAATTTTTAACAGGCTCCCCGAGTGATTTTGATGTGGATACTCCAGGAGCTGCTCTTTGAAGATATCGTTCCAGGCATGGATTTCTTTTTTCTTTTTTTTCTTTTTTTAATTTTTTTATTGTTATGTTAATCACCATATATTACATCATTAGTTTTTGGTGCAGTGTTCCATGATTCATTGTTTGTTCATAACACCCAGTGCTCCATGCAGAACGTGCCCTCCTCAATACCCATCACCAGGCTAACCCATCCCCCTACCCCCCTCCCCTCTAGAACCCTCAGTTTGTTTTTCAGAGTCCATCATCTCTCATGGTTCGTCTCCCCCTCTGACATACTCCCCTTTTCTTCCTCTCCTGTTATCTTCTTCTTTTTCTTTTTTCTTAAAATATGTTGCATTATTTGTTTCAGAAGTACAGATCTGTGATTCAACAGTTTTGCACAATTCACAGTGCTCACCGTAGCACATACCCTCCCCAATGTCTATCACCCAGCCACCCCATCCCTCCCACCCCCAACCACCCCAGTAACACTCAGTTTCTTTCCTGAGATTAAGAATTCCTCATATCAGTGAGGTCATGTGATACATGTCTTTCTCTGATTGACTTATTTCACTCAGCATAACACCCTCCAGTTCCATCCACGTCGTTGCAAATGGTAAGATCTCATTCCTTTTGATGGCTGCATAATATTCCATTGTGTATATATACCACATCTTCTTTATCCATTCATCTGTCGATGGACATCTTGGCTCTTTCCACAGTTTGGCTATGGTGGACATTGCTGCTATAAACATTGGGGTACACGTACCCCTTCGGGTCCCTACATTTGTATCTTTGTGGTAAATACCCAGTAGTGCAATTGCTGGATCGAACGGTAGCTCTAATTTCAACTGTTTGAGGAACCTCCATACTGTTTTCCAGAGGGGTTGCACCAGCTTGCATTCCCACCAACAGTGTAGGAGGGTTCCCCTTTCTCCACATCCCCGCCAACATCTGTCGTTCCCTGACTTGTTAATTTTAGCCATTCTGACGGGTGTGAGGTGGTATCTCATTGAGGTTTTGATTTGGATTTCCCTGATGCCAAGCGATGTTGAGCACTTTTTCATGTGCCTGTTGGCCATTTGGATGTCTTCTTTGGAGAAATGTCTGTTCATGTCTTCTGCCCATTTCTTGATTGGATTATTTGTTCTTTGAGTGTTGAGTTTGATAAGTTCTTTATAGATTTTGGATACTAGCCCTTTATCTGATATGTCATTTGCAAATATTTTCTCCCATTCTGTCGGTTGTCTTTTGGTTTTGTGGACTGTTTCTTTTGCTGTGCAGAAGATTTTATCATGATGAAATCCCAATAGTTCATTTTGCCCTGGCTTCCCGTGCCTTTGGCGATGTTTCTAGGAAGAAGTTGCTGCGGCTAAGGTCGAAAAGGTTGCTACCTGTGTTCTCCTTTAGGATTTGGATGGACTCCTGTCTCACGTTTAAGTCTTTCAACCATTTGGAGTCTATTTTTGTGTGTGGTGTAAGGAAATGGTCCAGTTTCATTCTTCTGCATGTGGCTGTCCAATTTTCCCAACACCATTTGTTGAAGAGACTGTCTTTTTGCCATTGGACATTCTTTCCTGCTTTGTCAAAAATAAGTTGACCATAGAGTTGAGGGTCCATTTCTGGGCTCTCAATTCTGTTCCATTGATCTATGTGTCTGTTTTTGTGCCAGTACCATACTGTCTTGATGATGACAGCTTTATAATAGAGCTGGAAGTCCGGAATTGTGATGCCGCCAGCTTTGCTTTTCTTTTTCAGTATTCCTCTGGCTATTCTGGGTCTCTTCTGGTTCCATACAAATTTTAGGATTATTTGTTCCATTTCTTTGAAAAAAGTGGATGGTATTTTGATGGGGATTGCATTGAATGTGTAGATTGCTCTAGGTAGCATTGACATCTTCACAATGTTGATTCTCCCAATCCATGAGCATGGAACGTTTTTCCATTTCTTTGTGTCTTCTTCAATTTCTTTCCTGAGTATTTTATAGTTTTCTGAGTACAGATCCTTTGCCTCTTTGGTTAGATTTATTCCTAGGTATCTAATGGTTTTGGGTGCAATTGTAAATGGGATAGACTCCTTGATTTGTCTCTCTTCTGTCTTGTTGTTGGTGTATAGGAATGCCACTGATTTCTGTGCATTGATTTTATATCCTGCTACTTTACTGAATTCCTGTATGAGTTCTAGCAGTTTTGGGGTGGAGTCTTTTGGGTTTTCCACATACAGTATCATATCATCTGCAAAGAGTGAGAGTTTGACTTCCTCTTTGCCGATTTGGATGCCTTTGATTTCTTTTTGTTGTCTGATTGCTGTGGCTAGGACTTCTAATACTATGTTGAATAGCAGTGGTGAGAGTGGACATCCCTGCCGCGTTCCTGACCTTAGGGGAAAAGCTCTCAGCCCTTCCCCATTGAGAATGATATTCGCTGTAGGTTTTTCGTAGATGGCTTTTATGATATTGAGGTATGTACCCTCTATCCCTATACTCTGAAGAGTTTTGATCAAGAAAGGATGTTGTACTTTGTCAAATGCTTTTTCTGCATCTATTGAGAGGATCATATGATTCTTGTTCTTTCTTTTGTTAATGTATTGTATCACGTTGATTGATTTGCGGATGTTGAACCAGCCTTGCAGCCCAGGAATAAATCCCACTTGGTCGTGGTGAATAATCCTTTTAATGTACTGTTGGATCCTATTGGCTAGTATTTTGGTGAGAATTTTTGCATCCATGTTCATCAAGGATATTGGTCTGTAATTCTCTTTTTTGATGGGGTCTTTGTCTGGTTTTGGGATCAAGGTAATGCTGGCCTCATAAAATGAGTTTGGAAGTTTCCCTTCCATTTCTATTTTTTGGAACAGTTTCAGGAGAATAGGTATTAATTCTTCTTGAAATGTCTGATAGAATTCCCCTGGGAAGCCATCTGGCCCTGGGCTTTTGTTTCTTGGGAGATTTTTGATGACTGTTTCAATTTCCTTAGTGGTTATAGGTCTGTTCAGGTTTTCTATTTCTTCCTGGTTCAATTTTGGTAGTTGATACATCTCTAGGAATGCACCCATTTCTTCCAGGTTATCTAATTTGCTGGCATAGAGTTGCTTATAATATGTTCTTATAATTGTTTGTATTTCTTTGGTGTTGCTTGTGATCTCTCCTCTTTCATTCATGATTTTGTTGATTTGGGTCATTTCTCTTTTCTTTTTGATCAGTCTGGCCAGGGGTTTATCAATCTTGTTAATTCTTTCAAAGAACCAGCTCCTAGTTTCGTTGATCTGTTCTACTGTTCTTTTGGTTTCTAGTTCATTGATTTCTGCTCTGATCTTTATGATTTCTCTTCTCCTGCTGGGTTTAGGCTTTCTTTGCTGTTCTTTCTCCAGCTCCTTTAGGTGTAGGGTTAGGTTGTGTATTTGAGACCTTTCTTGTTTCTTGAGAAAGGCTTGTATTGCTATATACTTTCCTCTCAGGACTGCCTTTGCTGTATCCCAAAGATTTTGAACAGTTGTGTTTTCATTTTCATTGGTTTCCATGAATTTTTTAAATTCTTCTTTAATTTCTTGGTTGACCCATTCATTCTTTAGTAGGATGCTCTTTAGCCTCCATGTATTTGAGTTCTTTCCGACTTTCCTCTTGTGGTTGAGTTCTAGTTTCAAAGCATTGCGGTCTGAAAATATGCAGGGAATGATCCCAATCTTTTGGTACCGATTGAGACCTGATTTGTGACCTAGGATGTGATCAATTCTGGAGGATGTTCCATGGGCACTAGAGAAGAATGTGTATTCCGTTGCTTTGGGATGGAATGTTCTGAATATGTCTGTGAAGTCCATTTGGTCCAGTGTGTCATTTAACGTCTTTATTTCCTTGTTGATCTTTTGCTTAGATGATCTGTCCATTTCAGTCAGGGGGGTGTTAAAGTCCCCCACTATTATTGTATTGTTGTCAATGTGTTTCTTTGCTTTTGTTATTAATTGCCTTATATAATTGGCTGCTCCCATGTTCGGGGCATAGATATTTACAATTGTTAGATCTTCTTGTTGGATAGACCCTTTAAGTAGGATATAGTGTCCTTCCTCATCTCTTATTACAGTCTTTGTTTTAAAATCTAGTTTGTCTGATATAAGGATGGCCACCCCAGCTTTCTTTTGGTGTCCATTAGCATGGTAAATGGTTTTCCACCCCCTCACTTTCAATCTGGGGGTGTCTTTGGGTGTAAAATGAGTCTCTTGCAGACAGCATATTGATGGGTCTTGTTTTTTAATCCAATCTGATAGCCTGTGTCTTTTGATTGGGGCATTTAGCCCATTTACATTCAGGGTGACTATTGAAAGGTATGAATTTAGTGCCATTGTATTACCTGTAAGGTGACTGTTAACTGTCTGTTGTCTGTGTTCGTTTCTGCTCTTTGCTGCTTTTAGGTTCTCTCTTTGCTTAGAGGACCCCTCTCAATATTTCTTGGAGGGCTGGTTTCGTGTTTGCAAATTCCTTTAGTTTTTGTTTGTTCTGGAAGCTTTTGATCTCTCCTTCTATTTTCAATGATAGCCTAGCTGGATATAGTATTCTTGGCTGCATATTTTTCTCGTTTAGTGCTCTGAAGATATCTTGCCAGTCCTTTCTGGCCTGCCAGGTCTCTGTGGATAGGTCTGTTGCCAATCTAATGTTTCTACCATTGTAGGTTACATATCTCTTCTCCCGAGCTGCTTTCAGGATTTTCTCTTTGTCTCTGAGACTCGTAAGTTTTACTATTAGATGTCGGGGTGTTGACCTATTTTTATGGATTTTGAGAGGGGTTCTCTGTGCCTCCTGGATTTTAATGCCTGTTTCCTTCCTCACATTAGGGAAGTTCTCTGCTATAATTTGCTCCAATATACCTTCTGCCCCTCTCTCTCTCTCTTCTTCTTCTGGGATCCCAATTATTCTAATGTTGTTTCGTCTTATCGTATCACTTATCTCTCGAATTCTGCCCTCGTGATCCTGTAGTTGTTTCTCTCTCTTTTTCTCAGCCTCTTTATTTTCCATCATTTGGTCTTCTATATCGCTGATTCTCTCTTCTGCCTCATTTATCCTAGCATTTAGTGCCCCTATTTTTGATTGCACCTCATCAATAGCCTTTTTGATTTCGATTTGGTTAGATTTTAGTTCTTTTATTTCTCCAGAAAGGGTTTCTCTAATAACTTCCACGCTTTTTTCAAGCCCAGCTAGTATCTTTAAAGTCATGATTCTGAACTCTAGGTCCGACATTGTACTAATGTCCGTATTGAGTAGGTCCCTGGCTGACGGTACTACCTCTTGTTCTTTTTGCTGAGATGATTTCTTTCGTCTTGTCATTTTGTCCAGAGGAGAATAGATGAATGAGAGAACAAAAGGCTAACAGGTTTACAACGTCCCCAGCTAATATACTGTATACAAATCAGAAAAGACCTGATACCAGGGGAAAAGAAAGGGAAAGAAAGAAAAAAGAAAGAGAAAAAGAAAAAGAAAAAGAAAAAAAAAAGAAAAAAAGAGATAAAAACAAAAACAAAACAATTCAAAAAAGGCAGAATATGATCAAATATGATCAGGCTAGTGCATAGATCAGTGCCACACACTAGATTTTGGGCGTATTTTGGTCTGTTAGAAAAAAGTGCCTCCTAAAATTTTAAAGGAAGAAAGACATATATGTACAAAATAAGGGTTGATACAATGAAGGGATGGAAGATGACTGTAAAGATGAAAATTATAAAAGATTTTATAAAAGGACTTGGTAAGATAAGTTGTTTGAAAAAAGAAAGAAGATTTAAGGAAAAAAAAAAAAAAGGAAAAAGGGAGAGAATGTGATCGGGCAGGAGACTAGAACAAAGCCATACACTAGTGGTTTAGGGTATATTTTGATCTGTTAGAAGAAACTGTACCTCAAAATTTTAAAGAGAGAACAACTTATATATATATGCCAAAAACAAGGATAACTACTATGAAGGGATAAAATATGACCCTAAAAATGAAAAAAAAAATGTTTTTTTTTTTAAAAAAAGGGATTTATAAGATGTTGGCTGAAAAAGGGAAAAAGAAAAATAAAAAAAAGTCAACAAAAATTAACTTTGATGAAATAATGAATCATGGTAAAAAAAAAAAAAAAAAAAAAAGAAGCCATGAATCTATGTGCAGTATTCCCCTAGCGCTGGAGTTCTCCTATTCTCCTTGATCGATCAACTTGGTCTTGGCTTGCTGGCTGTTTGTGTTGATCTTCTGGGGGAGGGGCCTGTTGCTGTGGTTTTCAAATGTCTTTGCCGGAGGCGGAATTGCCCCGCCCTTGTCGGTCCGGGCTAAGGAAGCTGCTCCAGTTTGCTCTCAGGAGCTTTTGTTCCCTGCAAGCTCTCGGTACAGCTTTGGAGGACCAGGGCGAAAATGGTGGCCTCCCAGTCTCCGCCCGGAGGAGCCGAGAACTCGGGGCCCCACTCCTCAGTGCGCCCCCAGAGAAAAGCAGTCACTCCCGTGTCCCCGGTCTCTGGCCGCACTCCGTGCTCACCCGGCCTGTGATCGAGCGTTGCTATCTCTGGCACCCGACCCCGCGCGGAGTCTCCAAACCCAGCAGATCCCTGCAGTGCGTTCCCGCACCGCTCCTCCCCGGGAAGGAAGGGGAGTCTCCCCGGATCTGCTGCTTGTTGGGTCCTTGCTGGGGGAGCCGTGCCCCGACTGGGCCGCAGATCACAGTTTATGGCAACCCCGAGCTGAGAGCCCGCGACTCTGCTCCGTATCTGCAGCCGGCTTCCCCAACCCGACACCTGGGAGCTCTGCCGCACTCAGGCTCCCCCGGTCTCTCTGTGACCCCAAGGGTCCTGAGACCACACTGTCCCAGGAGGATTCCACCCCCCGCTTAGCCACTGCAGCGACGTCCCTCCTCCGAGCCAACTTTTAAAAGGTCCGATTTTGTGCTCCGCGGCTCTAGCACTTGCCAGAAGCGGCCGACGGAGGCCCCTCCCCCGCCGTCTAGCCTCCCGAATATCGCCTCGGATTCACTTCTCCGCACGTCCTACCTTCCAGTAAGTGGTCGCTTCTCTGTTCAGAGAGTTGTTGCTACTCTCCTGTTCGGTCTCCTGTTGAGTTCGTAGGTGTTCAGAATGGTTTGATCCCTATTCAGCTGAATTCCTGAGACCAGACAAAATCTAGGTCTCCTACTCCTCCGCCATCTTGCTCCGCCCCCCCCCCCCCAGGCATGGATTTCTTAAATTCGGTTTGTCTGAAAGGAAAGGAGGACGAGACTGGTATCTGTTCTCACAAGACCCATATGGTAACAACAGCAGTGTTCTGCACACAGTGGTATTTCAGTGTAAGTGACTCGTCTTCCTCATGGTGTTAGAATTTAAACTCAGTCATTAACTTATGCTGTAGACAGTTGGGGATGTATTAGTGCACAGACAAATGTTGGTTCTTTGAGAAGAGTAATAAAATTGATAACTTCGATTAGCAAGAATAATCAAGAAAAGAGAGATGGCACAAATGCCAATATTAGGAATAGAAAAAGGATATCACTACAGATCTAACAGACATCATGTATTAATCATGCCTTTTTATTTTCTGGTATTTTGACATCTGGGGCCTTGTTGACCCTGGAGAACTGCCTATCTGAGACTAGCCAATTCCCGGAGATGGTAAAGGACTCTCCTGCAAATTCACCTTTCATGTACAAATCAATCCAGTGCCCATACCTCTCAACACCTTCTTACTGAGCTCTCACATGACAAATCATTATCTCCCTGCCCTGGTCACCCCAGGGCCAGGCATCAGACAATTGGGGGCAGCCCCTACACCCTAGAGCTCACTGAAATTATTCAAACTGGCCAACCCTACACCTGCTTCGCCTGCTTACCCTTTGTCCATTCCTCCCTGTGAAAACCACAATAAAGGCTCTTGTCTGTATGTTGCTCCCCATCCCTCCACTTCCTTACTGACCTTGATGCTTCTTCACGTGGCCCTGCATATGCTGTGCGGGGCCTCCTGCGTCTAGGCAACTATGAAGCAGACTTCTACCTTCATCAGAATCGTTTTCTGGTCTGCATGTTTTATCACACACAGTTAAAGCCAACCCCAGGTTCATGTCTACAGCACATCAAAAAGATAATAAGAGGGTATCGTAAACAAATTTATGCTAATAAGTGTGAAAATTGATGAAAAGGACGAATTGTGAAAAAACACAAATTATGAACACAAGAAGAAATAAAAAAAATCTCAATATCCTACATCAAATTAAAGAGGTTGAATAGGTAACTAAAAAAATCTTCCCATAAAAATCTCTGGGCGCAGAAGGAGGCTTCACTCTTGAATTCTTCCAATTTCTTTTTTTAACTTAAAAACATCTTTAAGCAGATTTACAGAATTATACTTTGAGATGATTTTTACTTAATTTTCCAGTACCATTATGAGTTAGTTATATCGACGAAAAGAAAGCATTAAAGCAAAACTGTGCTGTGAATTAAGAATTAGTGAAAACAATACATTATGAACTTCATTTCTATTATAACAGAGACCTAAGGATAGTCAGTTAATTAAATTTTAAAAATTTACACAGGTTTAGATGAATTTTTCACTCTTCATTGGATCAGTAAAATACACTCTCAATATCCATATGTAAGAAAATATCTCTACTAGGTCCATAAATTCATTCTTCAGTAAAAAAGAGATGCTTGGTTTAGACACATTTAGAATTATTCATCTCATTTTAAATGGTCATTTAATGTTTTAATAGACTTTAATTTTTTAAAGCAGTTTTAGCTTCACATCAAAATGGACTCGAAAGTATAGATTTACCATATACCTCCTACCCCAGTGCACACATAGCCTCTCTTATTTGAAACGTCCCACACCAGAGTGGTACATTTATTACAGCCCACAAACCTTCACTGACACATCATTTATCGCTCAAGGTGCAGAGTTTACATTAGGGTTCACTCTTGTACTTTCTGTGCATTTTGGCAAATATGTAATGACATGCATTCACCATCACGGTATCATACAAAGTAGTTCCTCCGCCCTGCAAATCCTCTGTGCTCTGCCTACTCATCCCTCTTTCCCCACCGACCCCTGGCAACCACTGAGCTTTCTATCGTCTCCATAGTTTACTCTTTCCAGGATGTCCTATAGTTGGAACCATATAGCATGTAGCCTTCTCAGATTGGCTTTTTTCACTTGGTCGTATGCATTTAAGGTTCCTTCATGTCGTTTTGTGGCTTGATAGCTCATTTCTTTTTAGTGCTGCGTACTATTTCATTGTCTGCATGCACCATAGTTTATGTACCCACTCCCCTCCTGAAGGGCATCCTCGTTGCTTCCAACTTTTGGCGATTATGGATAAAGCTGCTGCAAACATCCGTGAGCAGGTTTCGTGTAGACATAAATTTTAACTCATTAGGGTTAATACCAAAGAAAGCAATTGCTGGCTCAGATGCTAAGAGTATGAACCTGCCAAAGTCCCATTTTCCACATTAGCTGTCCCACCTTGTGGTCCCACCAGCAATGGACAACAGTTTGTTACCCCCCATCCTCCCTAGCATTTGGTAACGTAAGGTCCTTGGATTTTGGCCATTGTAATAGGTGTGTGCTGGCATCTCACTGCTGTTTCAATTTGCAGGTCCCTAATGCCTTATGATGTTGAAATGCTCATTTACTTTTAAGGAAACTATTTGTGTTAATGTTGCTATTTCTTGCTAAAAAAAAAAACAAAACTGTCATTAAGAGGACCACTACTAAATTCTAGTACCATCGAAAGCCGTATGATCTCAACTGCCTCGTCTTTGCCATGCAGGTGTTTTTAATTAAAAGAAATTCTTATTTATATCATTACCAAGTGACTAGGGGTTTATTCAAATATAGATGTTAATATACTAATTTAATGTGTATTTTGCAAGAGTTATACGTAGAGTGCACTACATGTGCAGGTGATAACATTTTAAAATAATGCTTATAATGTTTATGTCTTAATTGCCACTTACTGCAGTTGTTTTTAAAGTAAACTTTGAATTTTAAAATGGATTTAGACTTTGAGAAAAGTTGCCAAGATCGTATAGTATATCCCCAGCCAGTGTCCCCTAACATCTTCCATTAGTATTTGATAACATTATTATTAATTAAAGTGGATTTTATTCTTATTTCCTTAGTTTTACCTAGTGTTCTTTTTCTTGTTTGGGCCCCAGAATCCCACCCAGGATATCACAGTAGGATTTTCTAGACTGTAACAATTTCTTAGATTTTCCTTGACAGTTGTCAGGAGTGCTCATCAAGTGTCTTGCAGAATGTTCCTCAACTGGAATTTGTTTCATGTTGTCTCATGTTTATGTGGGGTTATGGGCTTTTGGGACAAAGACCACCGAGGTAGAGTACAATTCTCATCACATCATATCAAGGCCATACTGTGAACAAGACATGACTGAAGATGTTAAGCTTAATCATATGGCTGTGGTAGTGTTTACTCTAGAGAATAAACCTGAGGTAGGTTTCTTCACTGTAAATTTATTCTTCTTCCTGATTTTTGTACTATGTTCTTTGGAAGGAAGTCATTATGTGAAGTTCACAGTTTTAAGGGGTCGGGGGGCTATATGTTCCACTTTCTTGAAGGGGGAGTATCTACATAAATTATTTGGAATCACACTTTTCCATTTATTTATTTAATCATTTATTTATATCAGTATAGAGCTATGGATATTTATTTTATACTTTGAGTTATAATCCAATACTATCTTATTTATTTTGTTGGTCTAACTGTTCCAGTTTCCTCCAAATTTTCAAGGAATAAATAATACCATTCTTACATAAACGCTTACAGAGAAATGGACAAAAGGGTACACTCCCCAATTTTTACGAGAACACACTAGTCTTCATACCAAACATGACAGAGACATTATAATGAGAGAGAGCAAGTACACAAGTGTCTTTTATGAATATAGAGGTCAGCTTTGGAGGGTACCCAAAACATGTAAGGGTGTAACTTCAGGGGCTCCAGATAATAGAGGCTGCATCCACCTGACCTATATTATTTGGTGGATCCAATAGTCCTCAAAACTTTTGTATCAGTTTGGGAAGTTATGTAGAGCATTTGGCAAGTCCAATATGAAAACTACAGGGCAGGCCCACAGATTTTTGGAACAAGGCAATTAGACTTCCAATAAGTGACAGTTTTCCTTTAAGGAGCAGTTTTAGCCTTGATATTTGGCTACATTTGCTACTGAACATCTGATCTTGGGAGACCAGGTGATCATGAGCTCTGAGCAGCCCATCACGTCCAGGTGCTATGTTATCCAATTCATCATAAAATAAGATATTTTCAGGGTTCTGCCATCCAGGGGGAAAGGGCATGTGCAAGACCAGGCCTCAGTGGGTAGGGCCTGAAGGGGCAGCTTGGTTTCAGAAGGTGGTGGCTCAGAAACCCCTCAGCACTCCTGTCCTTGTGAGTCTTCAATATGCACCTGGCTACATGGGAAGTGCCTCATGATTAGTTAACTAAGAAGGAAGAAATGACCTTATTTAAGGTGACTGTGCACAGTATATCACGGATTACTGCAGTATTAGAGCCTTACTCGGAGATAACATTAAAGGATAATCAAGAATAGGAAATTTTCAATGATTATATATATTTCTCACTTTTCCTAGAAGGAAAGATGGACTGACTTAAGGATCCAGACTGAACAACGACTAGCATTTAATTTTTTGGCTGAAAATTAGGGACAAGGAGAATGAAACACGACTGATAAGGAGGTTCAGGAAATACATACGGGTCCAAAATATCAGAATATTTCTATCATAATTAAATTTCATCACAAATCCCTCCCTTCTGAAGAGTACTTTAATAACGAAAGAAGGATGGGCTCATCTGGATGTCAGTCCTCCCCCATCCCTAACCACCTGGGGTATTGTTCACATTGCTCATGACCAGGGAAGCAATGGTGAAAAAGTCTTTCCCTCACCACCACTGTTGAGAGCCTAAAGTGGCAACAAAGCAATCATCTTCAAGACCCTCATATGTGGTCATACCAAATACCTGGTAGCTAGCCAGCCTCACTGGACCCATTCTGTCACAGGCAATGTTGTGATTTTTCCTTACCAAACTCGACATTTCTGGGGCTAGATACTCTTCCCTGCTAGACCCATCATGTATGGACTTACCGGAGGCCTTATCCGCTGCTATGGTGTCTATCCCACATACCGCTTCCTCTAACTAAGGACTCACTTCTGAGTGCCAAATTGAAGGCAATGGGTTGACAGGAGACAGTGGTCTTATCACGTTCACATAACACAGAAGCAGCTGGCCGCATAAAATGGTGGAATGGCCTGTTAAGAATGCAGAAAAGGCAAAAGTAGGAACTCAAGGCATTAGAGCCTTTCAGGAGTGAACATTTGGTTCCTCCACCCAGAAGGAATCCTACAGACTGAGAGGCTAAATAAAAGCAAAGTTAACATCAAAGATACAAGGGAGGAGAGAACTCAGAAATAACAGCTAGGGCCTAGTGAACAGTTGCAGAAACGAGGGTCTGTTGGTCATGGCTAAATCCGCCTTGAGTCCACAGGCTGCAGATTTTTGAAAGGGTTTGTGATGGACCCAGAGGATGAATGAAAAATACACAGTGACTTAGAAGCAAACCCCGAGACAAGAATTTCTGTGCAAGTCATTTATTTGGGAAGCGATCCAAGGAAGTACCACTAGGAGAGCAGGAAGTGAGATTGAAGAAGGAAAGGAAGCATACACTTGACACATGTCATCGGTGTGAGCAACTGGGGCTGATGCCGAAAGGATTCTGGAAGATGAGAGAAGATGCACTCAAGAGTTATTCCAACAGCTCTTGGGGAGGTGAGGAAACTTGGATATTTATCTACCCTTTAGTTCTTGCTTGAGGGCGGCTCCACAAGAAATGATAGCTTTCTGGTACTTTCTGCTTGCCCCATGAATGGTCAGAGAGGTCTCCAATGGCCAAAGAAAACCCACAGGCAAAAAGTTACCTGGACTGGCAGTTGAAAGTCAGGGCCAACATGCGCTCAAACAGAGATAGGAGGTGCCACTCAAGATCCAATACGCAGAGAATAAGGGCCCTCAGACCTTGCTTCTGGGTGCAATAGTTGGGTGAGACTTTCAGGAAGAAGTGCATTTGAGTTTGTGGTAAGGCTGTGTACTGTTGGATGAGAGTATCAGTGAACTTCAGTGGATGCGACTCAAGGCAAATGGACAGCCAGGAGAAACAATATATGAGCATCTACAGCCGCCACGTACCCAGTGTCTCTCTGGAAGGATTCGGCCCCAAACATTCTGTTCTGGTAGAACAGCTCATCAGAGGATAAACCCCAGCCCTGCTCTACTGACCACAGGCGTGAGCACATGCCCGAGGTAGGCCAATGAAATCCTGCCCCTGGGCACATATCTCTGAATGGGAGACATCTCTCGTTGGTTCTGAGTTATATGAAGGCAATGTCATGATGATGAAGTCTGTGAATTCCTACGAAATCCCTAGAGTGGCACTGGTTGCCTTCTTCCAAACCAGAGGCTGGTTTGTTCAGCTTGTCTTTCAGTTCTCTGAACTACGAAGCATTCCTCCAGTACACCCTCTTTTTGCTTAAATTGGAGTCGGTTTGGGTAACTTACCTCCAAACAACCTGAACTCACACAAAAGGTCAAAGTTCTTGGAGTGCCAAAATCAAAACTACCTGTTTAAGAAATTATTATTATTATTATTTTAAAGATTTTATTTATTTATCAGAGAGAGAGAGAGAAGACACAAGTGGGGGTCGGGGGGGCAGCAGGCAGAGGGAGAAGCAGGCTCCCCACTGAGCGAGGAGCCCGATGTGGGACTCGATCCCAGGACCCTGGGATCATGACCTGAGCCAAAGGTAGACGCTTAACTGACTGAGCCACCCAGGCGCCCCGCCTGTTTAAGAAATTATATGAGTCTGGGGCGCCTGGGTGGCTCAGTCATTAAGCGTCTGCCTTCGGCTCAGGTCATGATCCCAGGGTCCTGGGATCCAGCCCCACATCGGGCTCCCTGCTTGGCAGGAAGTCTGCTTCTTCCTCTCCCTCTCCCCCTGCTTGTGTTCCTGCTCTCGTTCTCTCTCTCTGTCAGATAAATAAATAAAATCTTTAAAAAAAAAACACAAAAAGAGTCCGTGTCTAAGTAATTTCAGGTATATATTTTCCCCAGATTATATCAATTTCTCTGAAGAAAGAGGAAATTTAAGGCCAATAAAAAATTAAAGCATCTGCCTCTTTCAAGTTCAACAGGAGAGAAATTCATTAAAGAACTGCAAGAGGAAAACACTGGCCGGAAGCTAACTATTGATACAAATTGATTTAAGTTTCAAAGTGCTGAAATCTTCAGAAGATGGAAAGTGACATGATAAAAGAGGGAGAAACCAGGCAAGGTTATTTGGCATCAATCCTTCTGAATCACTCTTAGGAGGAATTCACATCTTTCTCTAATAAGAAGCCACTTCAGCGGTCCTTGAGGATGTCCTGTTGTTGCCCGGCAGGGAGGGAGAGAAAGGATGCCATGTAACGTGGTGGGCAGGGAAGGTGAGTTGCCACTTGGCTCACCTCTCAACTGGGGATTTCTTTGTCTGATGGAGAGGAAATTGGGTAGCAGCTGACTTGGCAACTTTGATGGGCTTTTGGATGATAATGAGCTGTTGTGAATAAATGCCAAGAAAAGTTAAATGCCTGTGATATACCCATCTATGCTGATTTATTGGCAGTGGCTAATGGGAGGGTCAGACTAGATTAAAAGTTTCATCATGGGGCTCATTTAGAGTTCTAATAGTGTGTAAGTTTGTAATATCTTCCCAATTCAATTGCAAGATTTTTAAGAGAAGGCTTCTACATTTATATTTAATACCTGTCTCAGTTTGGGTTCCCCTGGAAGCAGAGGCTAAGATAAGAATGTGGGTGCAAGGGGTTTGTTTGGGAGGTGGCCTCAGGAAGCACTGATAGAGTAGGGAACTAAGAAGTAGAAGGGAAATAAAGCAAAGAAAGAGGTGCTATTGACCAAGAAATTTCTTCTACTTCCTGAGTTTCTTGCCTTCTTTTACATTGTTAATTATTCTGCAAGTCTTTGGTTATTCTTGTCCGTATGCTCATCATTATGTGTTTTTTTAAGTAAAAATAACAGTTTTATTAAGATATGATTCACACGCCACAAAATTCACCATTTTATTTATTTATTTATTTTAAAGATTTTATTTATTTGTCAGAAAGAGAGAGCGAGAGAGAGAGCAGAAGCGGGGGACCCGCAGGCAGAAGGAGAAACAGGCTCCCCGCTGAGCAAGGAGGCAGACCCTTAACCAACTGAGGCACCCAGGCGTCCCCCAAATTCACCATTTTAAGTATACAATTCAATGTTTTTTAGTATATTCACAGACCTGGTTAACTTCCCCACTAGAATCTTTTCATCGCCACGAAAAAAACCCTGGACCCATTTGCCATCACTCCTCATTCTGTCCTACCCCCTGGAAATCACCAGTCTCCTTTCTATCTTTATGGATTTGCCTACAGAATGGGAAAGAATATTTGCAAATCATTTCTGCGATAAAAGACTTGTATCCAAAATATCATAAGAACCCAAATTTAGCAATAAAAAGATGAATAAGCCAAGTAAAACATGGGTAAAGGATCTGAATAGACATTTCTCCAAGATAAACACACAAATGACAAATAAGCACATGGAATCAACAATCACTAGTCATTAGGGAAATGCAAATCACAACACAACGAGATAACCACTTTGTATCCACTAGGACGGCTCTTGTAACTAGAAATAGACAGTGAAACATGTTGGCGAGGATGTGGACAATTGGGAACCTTCATACATTGCTGCTGAGATTATAAAATGGCTCAGCCACTTAGGAAAAGAGTTTGAAAGTTCTTCAAAATGTTAAACATCAAGTTGCCATATGGCCCAGCAATGCCACCCCTAGATCTATGCTCACGAGAAATAAGAACATATGTCCACACCACAGCATGCACATGACTGTTCCTGGCAGGATTGTTAATAATAGCCAAAAAGGGGAGAGAGCACAAAAGTTCATCAACTGATGAATGCATCAAAACAAAGGGGTATATCCATATAATCGAATATTATTTGGCAACAGAAGAAATAAAGCCCTGATACACGCCACCACATTGAAAACATGCCCAGGGGAAGAAGCCAGATATTCAGTTCTATGTATCTGATCCCAAAGACCTCATGTTGCGTGATTGCAAGCTGTCTGGTTTTGGTAGGCTAACTTTCCTTGTCTGTAAAATGGGAATTACAATACTTACCTCAAAGGGTTATTATAATATTAGTAAAAGTATGCAAAGCGCCCAGCAGGGTGACTGGCCCAGGAAAGCTTGCAAGGGGTGATAATGCTGCTGTCATTGACACAGGACTAGATGTAGCAGATGCTTCAAAAGGACATTTTGACAGCTGATTTTCAGCTCCAGGGAATTCCACGGTTGGCTAAAATTCTGGGACACGTCTAAACCGAAACCGTGAGTCCACTGTTGTGCAGGCAGAGACACGCTTTCTAATTTCCTGATCCTGCTCCGATGGCCCTGCTTGAGCTTCCCTCTGATGAGCTGCCACGCATCCTCCCCCACGGGGCAACAGTAACCACCAACCTGACATGAAAAAGTAAGATGACACGTTCCAAGAAGATTTCAATCTTGTCTCCCGGAAAACTCCATCAGGGGTTCCTTTCTTCCTCTGGCATTTCGTTCTATGGAATCTTTCTATCCTTTCCCTCAAATTTAAACAGCATAGTTTTTGGGCGCCTGGGTGGCTCAGATGGTTAAGCGTCTGCCTTCGGCTCAGGTCATGATCCCAGGGTCCTGGGATCGAGTCCCACATCGGGCTCCCTGCTCCTTGGGAGCCTGCTTCTCCCTCTGCTTCTCTCTCTCTCTCCCTCTGTCTCTCATGAATAAATAAATAAAATCTTAAAAAAAAAAATAAACAGCATAGTTTTATGGAACAATGGGCCTGTGGGAGACCTCTCGGGGGAACAGTTTGTGAGTCAAGGCATGCTTGCCATGGTAACTGAATCCCCGAAAGACAATGTCCCTAAAAGACAACTCGGTTTTGCTTTTCTCTGGGTCTGGTTGGAATAGATCCTTGAACAGGCTTTCCGCAATAACATACGCATCTTTGCACAGTAAATACCCATCCACAAAAGTACCTGGCACTCAGGGATGTGTGGGTGTGCACAGAGTTAGGTTTTCACAATCACCCAGGGTCCAGGGCACTTAAAAAATGTCTCTTCTCTGATTCGAAAAAGAAGAGGAAGAAGAAGATGAAGAAGAAGGAGAAAGAAAAGAAGAAGAGGAGAGGGAAGGAGGAGAATGAAGAATAAGAACTTAACGGACCTGCTTAAGAAAAAGAATCCTCTTTCCCAAAGATAAACCTGAGTGTGCCAAGGAGAATGAGGTGTTGGGAAGAGCAGGAGCCCCAGGTTTGAGCAAGCTCTGAGCCTGCCTCACTGTGCAATCTCTGACCTCATTTTCCTTGGTAATAAAATGAAGGATTTCAGCTTTGTTGTCTCCGAGCCCCTTCTGCTTCCAACATCTCTGTTTTCCACACTGTGACTCAGAAACTTGTAGTAATAACCTCTTGCCAGAGGAAAGCATGTTGATAGCCCCAATTTCATTTGATTGTTTCTCCAAATTTTCAATGCCATCAGGGCTTGGGTATTTTACCATCTGAGAGACAAGAACGACACTGAGAAGTGAAGGGATTTGACCAAGGTCACATCTAGTAAATGGAAGAATGGTGACCAGATGCCCAGTTGGGCAAGCCGATTTTAAGGCACAAGTAACCAACAGCCAAATCACTAGTAAGACCCTTGGTGAACTTTCGGGTCGTGTTTTTGCTCATTCACTCTCACCCACTGAGTCCTTCCCTCAAGATCTCACAGTGGGGGAGAAACGGCCTCACAAAACGACTACCGGGCACGTGACATTGTGAGTTAAGCCCAGGATGAGGTGAGCTCCTCTTGAGGGAGCGCGAAGGGAGGGTTAGCAGGGAGCACTGGTTACTAGCGAAGGTTCACCTGGAGGAAGAGAGATGGGAGTTGAACCTTGCAGAGAAGGGGCGGAGGGAACAGGCGGCTTGCATTGGAACTCAAGAACACACTGTACTAACACTGGTCCAGATTCAACCTGCAGCTCAGGGTCTGTGGGCACCTGCAGCGATGGAGACAGAGTTGGGGCAAGAGGTGGTGGCAGGACTTGGCAGGACTTTGTCCTGAAGGCAACTGATGCTGGGCTTCTGGGGAGCGTTGATGAGTGTTAAGGATAAGATGCACACGTGTGCTGCGGGGGGATGCGCCCAAGAGTTCGCAACAAGGGCGCGGGGAGAGGGGGGATTACTTTCCCGCACCTCGCGCTCCCTGTGATGTCCCTGCTACTTTCTGGTTGCCTGGGGATTCTCATTTTAGTTCTCCAGCCAGAAAGATGGCTTTATGTATTTTGTTCTGTTACAAGCTTCCTGAAACTGAGCCTGTTTCTGGGGCCGCGTGGTGGAAGAACAGAGAAAGAAGAAAGGCAGTAGGGGTCTCCCCACCTTTTTGGGACCCCAATGCCTTTGACTAGAAAAGAGCGTTACCCTTTCTTACATATTAGATTCCTGGGTAACCACCCCTGCCCCCTGTGTCATGGTCCCCACCACCTTGGATACTGCGTGGATGCTTGGGTATGAGGGAATGGAGAAAAGAAACAAAAGAATGGAGGAAAGAAACCACGGGGGATTTCCCCACTCTCTAAGTGTTGGGAGGCATTTCCCACTGCTCTCCCAAGAACTAGAGGGCTTTTCCTGAATCTCTCTGTTGACACCAGTGGCCACCTCCGCGTCTCAGGCCACGTTGCATTCTGGCCAGGGGGTTCTGGGGCAGGGAGGTAAACTCACTGCCGGTTTGGTATGATTTCAAACGCTCATCTTCCCCATCTGTCTGCAATAATTGACTTTTTAGAGTCTGCAAATAGTTGTTCTATGAATGCTGCCCAGATTTTACAGTTGTACTCCGTGGTAGGGGCGTTTTGGCATGAGCTTACTCTGTCTTGCCTGGACCCATGAAAGACACATTTTTAATTCTAATTTTTTGTTTCAGTGAACATTGATGGTTTTCAACCAGAAGCATAATGGATAGCAAAACTATTTGCTTGTGCACACGTGGTACTTGCCCTATACACAATTTGCAAAACCCCAGGTGGTGGCCTGCTAAGAGGGTGGGCATCATCAGAGAACTGGGTAGCATTCCTCTCAAGCAGATAGTACATTTTTGGGGTTTTGTAGGCCATTTGGATTCCATTTCAGCTACTCAACTGCAGCGTCATAGTGTGAAAGTAGCCATAGGAAATATGTAAGTCAATGGGCATGAATGGGCATGGCTGTGTTCCAAAAAAACGATTCTTTGCAAAAACTGGTGATAGGCTGGATTTGGCCTGGGGGTTGGAGTTCGCTCACCACTGACCTAAGAGATCAGGTCCAGCTGATGGTAGCACTTATCTTTCTTCTGTAGTGAATTCCTTTACTCTTTATTCAGTTTTTAACACGCTGGAGTACGGGTTTCTACCCTGGGAGTTCATGATCTAAGAAAAGAAAAAAAAATCTTTATTTTCACCAATCTATAACTAAAATCTAGCGTTTCATTTTATCATGAATGCAGGCAACAAAAGACAGTAGTATTAACAGTACCTATGACTTTGCCACCAATAGAAACCACAGATCTTTTACCATACAGTATCATTTGTTGGAGATATTTCAAAATACTGTTTATGCTCATAGCTGTTTCGTAATCAGGAAAATTCTCCCACCTGTCACTAGGTTTTGTTCTGAGTATTAAAAAATTATTACATGCTACATATTACACCATAGGTGGTGATGGGCCAGCCATCCCAGAGTCTTTAGCTCTTGTTTTTCCTTTTTTAAGGTAATTTATTAAGGTGAAATTCACATAACACAGAATTAATCATTCAGGTATTTAGTACTTTCACAACATTGTGCAACCACCACCTTTATCCAAATATTTCCAATCACTTAGAAGTTAAACTCCTTTTCCATCAAGGAATTTCTCCTCATTCCCCCTCCATCCTTTCCCTCTCATCTCTGTGGATTTATCAATTCTGGATATTTCACATAAATGGAGTCATAAATATATGACCTTTTGTGCCTGGCTTCTTTCACTTAGCATCATGTTTTGGAGGGTCATCCATATTGTACCATATATCAGTACTTTATTCCTTTTTGCACTGAAATGCTACCCCATTATATGTATGTACATCAATTTGTTTATCTAGTCATCCACTGGTGGATGTTCGCCTTTTTCCATCTTTTAGCAATTGTGAATAGTGCTGCTACAAACGTGTGTACATGGACTCGCTTGAGCCTCTGTTTTCAATTTTTTTAGAAGCATAATACGATAGTTAATGTTATGTACCTGGACTTGCTTGAGCCTCTGTTTTCAATTTTTTTTTTTTTTTAGAAGCATACTATAATAGTTAATATTATCTGTTCAAGGGCTCCTGTTGCAAGCATTAAACCAAGCGTGGGCTTCAAGTCTGTGAGTCCAGATTCACGTACGTAGGAAGATAAAAGCAAACTGTGATCCATGTACATGGATGAAAACCAAAGGGTCACTGTTAACCACATTGTAGTGTTCAAATGTCTACAGCCTAGAAGCCCGAAGTCACAGATCCTTTAGGTCTTTCTGGATGTCCCACAAGGTAGGTGGACTTTTCTGGAGCTGAGCAACCTCATCATCCTTCAGCTTCTGGTTGATCACACTGATTAATCCCTGAGCCTTCAGGAAACATGGAAGGCTCAGGAAGACTTCATTCTCCATGCTGTATATTCCCTTCACCATCAGTGACAGTGGATGAATCCTGGATAGATTTCCCAACATGGGTTCAATGAGATCAGCCACACTTAATCCAACAGACCAGCTGATACATCCTTTTAGCTTCATGACATCATAGCCACTTCCAACCACAATCTTCTGCACTTCCTTCCAATTTTCACTGTCATTGCCTGTTCCCATTTCTGGATTCAGTTCCTGAGAGAAACGCCTGCCACATTCACTCCACTCCATGTAATCACACTTGAGTCACCATGTTCTCCCAAAATCCATCCATGGCAGCTGCTGGGATGAATGCCAAGTTTTTCAGACATAAGACAGTGAAATCTAGCAGAATCCAGATTACACCCACTTCCAACCACACGGTGCTTGGGTAGTCCACATAGTTTCCAGGTAGCATATGTGAGAAATATCCACTGGGTTGGAAACCACAATTATGATACAATCAGGACTGTACTCGACTATCTGAGGAATAATGAATTTGAAGACATTAACATTCCTCTGCACCAGAATGAGATGGCTGTCTTCCTCCTGCTGGCGGACTCCTCTAGTTCCCCTATAATCTTAGAATTGGCAATCGGGGTAATCTTTATCTGCCACAGTTTTAGGTGTCTGAAGAAATAAGGTCCCGTGTTGCAGATCCATCATTTTGCCTTTGAGTTTATTTCCAAAACATCCACGAGGGCAAGTTCATCAGCCAGAGACTTTCCTAGAATGCTGATGGCACATACCATACCAACTTGTCCAATGCCCACTACAGTGATCTTATTGTTTGGGATGGTTGCCTCTTCTTCTGTAGCTGGTGCAATCAGTTTTTCCTTAAGAGTTGCCATTGTGCCCGGGACAGAGACAGCTGTAAGAGTGGTGCAAAGAACATAAATGTCAGCTGTGTGAATCTCCTTGGGTGCAGGATCTGCTCAATTATATATATATATATATATATATATAGACCTAAGAGTGAAATTATGGGGTCATAAGGTAATTTTATGTTTAACCTTTTGAGGAACTGCCAAACTGTAAGTGACTAAACTATTTTTCATTCTCACCAGCAATGTACAAGGCTTTCAATTTCTCCAAGCCATCGCCAACACTTTTCTGTTTCTCTCTTTTTTTTTTTTTTTTATTAATAGCCATCCAAGTGGGTATGAAGTGGTAGGTACCACACTGTGGTTTTAATTTGCGTTTTTCTAATTAATGATGTTGAGGATCTTTTCACGTGCTTGTTGGCCATTTGTTTATCTTGCTTGGGAAAAATGTCTATTTGGCCCATTTTTAAGTTGGGTTGTTTGTCTCTTGTGAGAATTTTTTATATATTTTGGATACTAGACTGTTATCAGGTATATAATTTGCAAATATATTATCCCATCTGTAGGTTGTCTTTTCACTTTTCTGATAATGTCCTTAGGTGTCTGTAATTTCAATAGAAGTTTGATTTATCTATTTGTTGTTGTTGCTTATGGTTTTGGTGTCATATCTAAGAATCCATTGCCAAATCCAAGGTCATGAAGATTTACACCTCTATTTTCTTCTAGCAATTTTATAGTTTTAGCCCTTATGTTTAGGTCTTTGATCCATTTTGAGTTGATTTTTGTATATGGTGTAAGGTAAAGGTCCAACTTCATTCTTCTGTTTGTGGATATCCAGTTTTCCCAGCAGGTTTGTTGAAAAGACTGTCCATTTCCCATGGATTGTCTTGGCACCCTTATTGAAAACTTGTTGACCATATATGTGAGTGTTGATTTCTGAGTTCTCTATCCTATTCCATTGGTCTATGTGTTTATCCTTATGCCAGTACCACATTGTGTTTTTTTTTTAATTACTATAGTTTTATAGTAGATTTTGAATTCTGGAAATGTAAGTTCTTCCATTTCAAGATTGTTTTGATTATTTGGAGCCCCCTGCAATTCCATATTAATTTAACATTTGGCTCTTCCGTTTCTTCAAAAAAAGGCCATTGAGGTTTGAATTGGGAATGCAATGAATCTATAGATATCTTTGGGGGAATACTGACATCTTAACAATATGAACTCTTCTACTCCACGTAAGCAAGATGTTTTCCATATATTTAAATCTTCTTTAATTTCTTTCAGCAACGTTTTATTGTTTTCAGCATATATGTCATTCACCTCCTCAGTTAAATTTATTCTTAGGTATTTTTTGTTTGTTTGTTTAGGATGCTGTTGTAAGTGGAATCACTTTTTTAAATTTCCTTTTTGAGTTGTTCATTCTTGTTGTATTGAAACACAAATGATTCATTTTTATTTTTTAAAGATTTTATTTTATTTTATTTTATTTGAGAGAGAGAGTGAGAGAGAAAGCACAAGACGGGGTAGGGTCAGAGGGAGAAGCAGACTCCCCGCCGGGCCAGGAGCCTGATGCGGGACTCGATCCCGGGACTCCGGGATCATGACCTGAGCCGAAGGCAGTCGCTTAGCCAACTGAGCCACCCAGGCGCCCGAAACACAAATGATTTTTATGTGTTGATCTTGCATCTGCAACTTCGCTAAATGTATCACGTCTGATAGCCATTTTGTAGGTTCTTTGGGATGGGATCATGTCATCTGAAAATAAAGATAGTTTGTTTCTTCTTTTCCAATATGAGTGCCTCTTACTTATTTTGCTTGCCTAATTGCTCTGGTTAGCACCCAGTACAATGTTGAATAGCAGTGGTGAAAGCTTCTATCCTTGCTGTGTTCCTGATCTTTGTCTGTGATGTCACCCCTTAGCTCTTGTTTTAAGCGTCTTCTGCATCAAGATACCTGGTTTCCCAGATAAAGGACAGCAGTTTCCTGTGAAATAAAGCCTTTGTAACAATATGAGTTAAAGTAATGAATCTTTAAGCCTTTATAGAGCCCATGCATGCCTATTCCTATGGTCAGTGAGAAAACAGGCTGGGCCTAGAAATGGGGCTGTGCTCTATCTATTGACAATAATAAGACCTAAGCATGTAAACAAAGTATTTTTTTACTTTGATCCTCTCAACAGCTTCCCATCTGAAAATGTGGATCTGAGTATTAGACAAGTAAGTGACCGTCTATGTCCCATGACTGAAAGAACTGAACCTGAACTTTGTCCCTCAGGCCATTGCTTGGCTTTGAATCCCTGGCTTGGAAACTTCCCAGAAGAGATCTTGGGCATTTCCTCTTTCACTTCACTTTCCACACCACCCCCCCCCCCCGCCCCACTTGTCCTGGCAGCACGTGAGCTATCTACTGGCATGGATTAGACCTTGGTTGTCCCTGATCTTTAGTTGTGTGGTGGCTATTTTCAGGTGCTGCCCATTTCTTGTGAAATAAAACGCTGCCCATCTCAACCGCCACCAAACCTGCCCCCCTTTGGAAAAGCCAGATACTTGGTAGGCTGAGCCCCCACCCTTCCTTGACAGTGCAGCCCAAGCCCTGTACGGGGCGCCATTGGCCCCAATTGGGGATTCTCACACTACACCAAATCCTTACCCACCCATGGAAACATTCCAGGGCCAGATGGCGGCCTGGATGCCAACACAAACCAACCTGAAGTCTGGCCAGTTCATGCTCTCTGCTTCACGTACACATTTCTTCCTTAAATTAAGTAAAATAAAATGTATACCATTGTAAAATGCAAGCAATACAAGACTTGTTGAAGGTAAAAGATTATGTTTTCCCTTGTACTTCCTAACTAGTAGATCCAACACCGCTGAATGTGCTTGGGGGAGCTTGCCTGTATGGCTCCAAGTAAATCAAGGATTTGGCACATGGGAGGCTTGCGGTCATCACAGGCTCTGCCTTGAGAGGGTCCCAGTTAGGTCCAAGATGTGCTATTTCCTGTTGAGCTAGCTGAATGGCCTTTAGCTTATTTCCCTACTAGTTATATGGGGATAATTATAACACATAGTCTACAGCATGGCTTTCAGGGTTGAATGAAAACTTTCCCTCCATACTTTGATTTCTCACTCTAGAACCATAGATGGATTCTCCTTCTCCTTGAGCTTACCATCACATTAACTATGTTCTTTCTTACCATTGCCAAAATTAGGAATAACCTCTTGTAGAATTTGTACTTGCCTTAAACTTATCTATGCTTCAAGACCCAGCTGAAGTGCAACCCCTTCAAAGGAGACCAAGAAGACACATCCATCCTACACAAATCTCTTCCTCCTCCGAGCTCCTATAGGGCCATGACCTGGCAGGGTAGGAGGAAGACTGGGCAGAAAATGTGAGCAGGTAGTAGGGTGTCCACAGTACTGGGTACTTGCAGCCATTCTAGCTGGGATCAGAACAATTACAGCGGGCAGAGTGGAGGGAACACATTACTAAGCAATGTCAAACTGTGCCAAGTTTTAGGGAGATAAGTTCTTATTAAATAAAATCTCCATTTTATAGATTTACAGATTTTATAGATGAGGAATTGAAAGTGCCAAGAGGTATGTCTTGCACAGGAGGAAAATATCTCTTTTTGCTTCTACTTCTGCCTGGGTTTTGCTTACCCCTTATGAGTATCTGCCTGTTAATAAAGGCAGAGTTGGTAATCTGCCCGTTCAGGCCAGACATGATTAGATCAAGCCTACTTCTGAGTCAGAATTTCTGGTATTAAAGGTTGTGCCCATACATAGGTCTCCATTTCTGGTCCTCTCCTCTGTTCTTGTGGTGGCCTTTCTCCCCACCCATCACAGGCACACATAAGCATGCTGATCTTTGCTTTTGGCTTGGATTTGAATTCTCCAAAATAGCTTTAGGAGGCCTCTGGTAATTAATATCCAAAAACCTCACCCCCAATGCAGAGCTGAGCACTTTGATTAGATATCCCCTGATGGCTGGACTGACTGGTTGTTCCTTCCCTAACCTCTAGCCCTATTCTTTCCATGGACAGGCCACTTGCATGCCCTAATGTTTGGGATTAACAGTGTGGTGTTTAGAACATAACAAATTGGCCTTAGAACTGTCTGAAACTAGAGTCTGGATTAGGAGAAGATCTGTTATCAATGTCCAAGCCCTGGCCCCAGTCCCTTCCATCCCCCTTCACTCTCACATCTCACCATCCCCTGAAATCAAGGTCTCACTGGATTTCCAGGGTGAAGGAATGCATCCAAGATTGGTCTCACTCATGGAGTATTAGGGAACTCTTTAGCCCTTGGGGCATCTGCTGGGAGAAAGGAGGTGAGCAATGCGACATTTCCAGCTTGAAACGTAAACCCTTCCTCAAACTGCACAGAAGCAAAGCCTTTTCTCCAAATTATAGCATCTTCTCCGACCACCTCCTAAGTCTGCTCTCTCCCAGCATGACAACCACCCACCCTGCACAATAAGCAGTTGGAATCATTTTTAAAGGAGGCAAATGAGTAAAACTTTTGATGTTCCTTTTCCTCTTTCTTCCTTCTCCTCCTCATCCTCCTTTTTCAGGACCATCACCATCGTCATCTGCATTATCATTCTCATCACTAACATTTGTTACATCTTCCCATGGGCCAAACACTAAACCTAAATTACTTCATTGAATCCTCTCATTGTCCCCATGAGACACATGCTATTGTTATACTGTTCTCTTTCCTGTTGGAGAGGTTGTATAGCACGATGATTAAGAATTCAGGTTCTGGAATTGGAGGATTGGATTCAAATCTTTCTCCAGTATTTACTGCCCATGAGACTATAGACCAGTTACTTAAACTCTATAAGCTTTGATTTCCTCATCTATAAATAAAGATAATACAGTGTCTACCTAGTGCTTAAGAGTCCTACTAAAGGTGGAAAAGAAAGGAGGGAAGACAGGAAGAGCTAGATACAATTACAGAAAGACACTTCTTATAAGTAAATGCTGTGATTTGGCTGTAAATTAGGAAAAAATTAAGGTAAGTGAGTGATCACAAGGAGTTGATTGAATTAGAAGCATAGAAACTTTGGTCCAGAAGGTCATGAGAGATACACGGGCTACAATTTCCAACATTCCCTGGTTCAGAGGCTGGACAGCCATGTCCTGAAATGGTCACATAGCCTTGGGTGTGAGAATCTGGGAAATGGGTACAACTGGAAGTTGCGTGGAGCCCGCTGTTACCCAACTCTCTCCCTGAGGCATTTCTCCTTGGTTCTCATAATGGCTTTGTATGCTATTTGGAATGTTAGGATGGAAGGAGCTCCCTCCCCCCCCACTCCTCTGCCTGTTGGGCTCTGCTGGACCAGATTGGAGGATGTCTCCCACATACCCATTCAGAAGTACAGAAAGTAGCCGTCTCTCTCAGCTCTCTCACTCCCTCTTACATGTGTGCACGCACGCGGGCACACACGTGTGCACACACACACAGGTGAAATGCTTGTATAGACTTGCTATGTATGAAAAGTATCAATACCTGCTCTCCCAAAACCTGCATGAAAACTACACAGCCTTGTAAACAAGAAAACAGAAAGACACTCCCAGTAAACAAGACGCATCCAGATCTAGAGGTCCCAATTTGTGGACTGGATTTCAAAAGGATATGTCAGGTTCAGTGGTTGGAAACTCCCACTGGAATTTTTCTTAGTAGTAATACTCTTAATGGTAGTTGTGTCCCCATAAAAGCCTATATCACTCAATGTGGCTGAAATGCTGTACATCCACAATAAAAATATGAAGCTATATTCCTTCAAAATTCATAAATAGAGCACCAAATGCTAACACTGACTATGAGCAAGGCTTGTTTTTTTTTTTCCTTGACTGTTGGTGGGTGATAACGAGAAAACTGATTAGAGGAGGAAAAGAGGGTTGATAAAGAATTTAATAGTCTCTGGACACCAGTAGATAGCATTAAACATTTCCATTTTTCCTGAAGTGTATCCCAAGCATTATTCATCTCAACCTTGATTAAGTTTGTTTTTGCTTGCACTTAGGCCACAGAGAATGGATGAGAGAAGAGGTGGGGGGGTGGGGGAGAAGACAACAAGGAAGAGGAGGGAACGTTTAGAGATGAATTTACAAATAATAAATGTATCATTTGCTGTATAATTAGTTGATAATGAAGGGGGAGAAAGCAACAGAAGAAGGAATATTTAGAAATAAATAATCAGGCCAGGCAGGTCTTTATATTAGCTTCCTTCTTCACTGCTGCCTGAGCTGGAGGAAAAGGTGAGGAGAGAGTTTGGAGGGGATTTCAGAATGGTCCGAGAGAAGGGGAGTTATATCAAAATTGAATTTTGCATGTGCAAGTCTTTGGAAAGTCAGGTATTTCTAATACAGGGAGTGCCTGTATTTTGCCTACCCATAACAACTGCTCCCACTGTCTAGAGTTTGACATTGACTTACCAGCATGTGAGATTTCTGGGTCTGAGGTACATTCTCCCACACTCCTGCTGGATCAGTGTAGTCCCTGACTTCATGCACATATATGAACCACCTTCTTCTACCAACCATCACAAATCCTCTTGATCCACACCAAACTCTAACTGCCATTGAGTCCTCACACAATTGAGAAGTCTGATTAAATGTGTGATGTGTCTACTATAGCAGTAAGAAAGAGGAAGGAAGAATTTTGTGAATGGAGATATTTCTCTCAGCTAGACATGGCAATTCCATAGAAATGGTTATCAGATGAGTCATTCTTGACTCATTCTCTATAAATGGAAAATTCAGCCATGCAATGAAGCTTCCAGTCTTTGTTCCCAAGTCTGGAACGTGTCTCAAATGATAGGTTGTTGCCTAGGGAATCAAGATGATAGCAGTTGGGTTTTTGAATAAGCGAAGTACTTCTCAGGAAAAGGTGGTCCAAAAGACATGTCATCAATACCAAGAACAAAATCAAGTGCATAAAAGGCTCTTAATAAACATTTGTTGAACGAAATAACTTATGAATGAACAGGTTGGTGGGGAAGAGAGGAGTGGGTGATTACTCTTAATATTCTGGCATGGAGGACAGTGCTAGCTTGGGGGTAGTATTAACTAAGTGGATACATGAAAAGGGGAGGTCTTAAAGATTGGTTATAGACTGTTAAATTCAATGAGTTCAATTTTTGAACATGTTGAATTGAGAGGTCTGTGGGACATCCCAGTGGATGTCTGGATGTATGTTGTATAGAGCATATATTAGGAAAATCATTGCTTATGTAAAGTGAACCTTGTCAGGATTAATTTTCCTTCCTTCCCTTGGACTCATTCAATTTTTCTCTCTTTCCAGATTTTCTATTTTCCTTTCACAAACATTTCTGAGTTGTCTGTCATTTGCAAAGCATTGTTTTAGGCCCTGATTATATATAAAAAGGAACAGTTTTAACTCATAAATTTAATAAATATTTTATTCAGCACTTACTATGTACCAGACACTGCCCTAGTTGTTACAATGGTCGGTATGCTAGTGTATCAAACGCAGTCCCTTCTCAGAAAGAATTTTAAATCATTTAAATTACCAGACACAAACTCATAAAATAAGTAAATAATTGTTCAAGACCACAGATTGTTCTTTACCCCCTGCACAGGAGATACATCCATTAAATAAATGATCATTCCTAAATCAAAGAAGTGATTATTTCAAATCAAAGATGTCCTAGGAAATTGATTCCAGCAGAAATCAACTGGGTCTTTCTGATTTCAATCCTTCTTGCCATTTGGAACATTTTAAGAATATATATTTTTAAATAGCCCTGCAGTGAGCATCTTTATCCATGGTAAGTGGTGGAAAACAAAACCCATGAGGTTTCCTAAGGTCCAGATTCAAAGAGGAGACCGAAGGTTTTGAAAGGGTCTCTTAGTAATGGAAATGCTAATGACTACTGGAGTCCATTACTTTAATTGCTATATTTTTGCAAACCTGAGTAATAGATGATCTCATTCAATCCATCAAACACTGCTTTATGAATCCAAGAGAGTGAAAATTTAAAAACAACATTAATTCAGTTATTCTGTTTTTAATGCTAATTCTGAATGTCATAACTTAGCAAACAGAAACATTTTAAAAAATCTTAAAAAGAAATGCAATTGAAAAACCACAATGTACATGGGTGCCAGAATGTAGAATGGCTAAAATAAAGTCAGAAAAATTCAAAGGTTGGCAAGGATGTGAGGCAAACGAAATTGTCATTTATTTCTGGTGGGAGTAAAAATCGGTGCAAACACTTTGAAAAATTGTATTACAGTTTCTTATAGAGTTAAAGATAACTACCCTATGATTCCTAGGTATGTGTTAACAGAAACGAGTGCATATTTTCACCGAGGCGTCTACAAAAATGTCTACAGCAGCATTGTGTGTGATATCCGAAAGTAGAAACAACCCCAGCATTCATTAACAGAATAGATAAATAAATAGGGATATATTCATACTACTACATACTACGACTTGGGAGTGAAAAATACCATACTACTGCTATAGGTAACAACGTGGATGAATGTCTAGCAAAAGAAACCAGAGACAGGGGCGCCTGGGTGGCTCAGTTGGTTGAGCGGCTGCCTTCGGCTCGGGTCATGATCCCGGGGTCCTGGGGTCGAGCCCCGCATCGGGCTCCCTGCTCGGTGGGAAGCCTGCTTCTCCCTCTCCCACTCCCCCTGCTTGTGTTCCCTCTCTCTCTCTCTATCAATTAAATAAATAAAATCTTTTAAAATTTAAAAAAAAAAAAAAAAAAAGAAACCAGAGACAAAAGGGTGCATGCTGCACAATTCTACTTATATGAAGTTCAAGTCCAGGCAAAACTAATTGATGACTATAAAAGTTACAGCAGTGGTTGCCTATGTAGGACATCAACTGGGAGGATATGATCGGGCACCAGCAGGGATGCTGCAAATGATCTAGGTCTTGCGCTGGGTGATGGGCTGCACGGGTATATATGTGAAAAAAATCATGGAGCGGTACATTGAAATTTTGTGAACTTTACTATATGTAAGTTATCTGTTATTTACAATTTTTTTTAAATGAATAAACCGAAGTAATTTAACCCATTGTGGTTCACACTTAGTTTTCCACTGACCACAGCCATGGGCGGGTGGCTGACAGATCCATTTGAGGAATCCATGGAAGTCCCATCACCCTGCCACCGCACTAACTACCAAATAGCTATACAGTATTATTTAATTCATCAAATAGCTATGGAGCACTCACACCGGATAAAGTGATGTGGTGGGTACTGCATAGCATAGACCCTTCCCCTTGCTCTTTCCTCTCTGCTTCACATTTCAGGCTCACATCAACCTTAGTCTGCTATTCTCTTCTCCTTCTTGTCACCCACCTCCTTCCGCCCCCATCATTTACAGATGAGGATATTTTTTTTTAAGATTATTTATTTATTTATTTGACAGAGAGAGACACAGCGAGAGGGGGAACACAAGCAGGGGGAGTGGGAGAGGGAGGAGCAGGCTTCCCGCAGAGCAGGGATCCCGATGCGGGGCTCGATCCCAGGACCCTGGGATCATGACCTGAGCTGAAGGCAGACGCTTAATGACTGAGCCACCCAGGCGCCCCTGGATGAGGATATTTTCGACCTGGGACATTCCACAATCCAGAAGCAAGGCCACAAGTAGGTAGTAGACTTCTATGCTGTTACCTGGAATTGTCCTAGTTAGGAGCATCCCTCTGAGCTAAACCAGAGGAATGAGGAATCTTTCCAGGATGCCATAGCAAAACACTCATGTTCTCCAAAAAGGAATGACCTTTTCCTCTAGCCAACACATGGTAGCACAAGAAAGGAGACTTCGCTAATGGGTTATTCTTATCGCTTCTGAAGTAAAGAGTCTTTAAAGGCATGAGACAGCAGGCAGGTGAATTTCAAAAAGAACAATGAAATAAAACAAAATGATGACATGATCTAAGTGGAAGTAACCACAACTATTCTGAGCCTATAGAAGGTGATCCATAAAAGTTAACTAAAACCAGTGGGTTCACTTTCAGAGTCCAGGCAATGGTCAATGTCCTGGAAGGCAGAGAGCGTGGGTAGTGGGGTGGGCAGGAAAAGTAAGTGACTAGAGGCAATGATACAGGGTGGATCGTCTCAGGGATTTGCTTTCTTGCTCGAATGAACTGGACATTTTGCAAGGATGGCAGATGCGAGCATCGCACAGAGGAGTGTGGTGGAACTGGGCACCCACTCTGGAGAGTGCCAGGACTGCTTCCCCCGTCTTTAGTCTGGACATGTCAATCTCACTTGGTGGCCACATTGTCCTCGGGTTGCACTGAAGCCTATGTTTGAGGAACTTATGGCCCTGGGAAGCAAAGTTTACCCACCATTTCGTGGGGGACAGTCAAGAAGCTACTAAAGAGTATTCTGTCTAGAGGCACCCATAGACCCCACTGTGGTCTCGGTAGGTCTCCTATGTTGGTGGGTGAGAGGCAGCCATCAGGGTCTGATCAGAGAAACAAAGCTGATCCCTTCCCATGCTGGCTCACAGGAGGTTGAAGTTGTGAGTCTATTACTTAGACCCCTTTTCCAGATGTCTTCCAAGCATCACAGCGTCACAGCCCTTCATAGAGAAGAAAAGCAGGATCCACATGAGAACAGAATGAGAAAACCCTACTTCTAGTTCCAGACATTCCGTCATCTGGCTGTGACACATTCTCGAAGTGTCAGCATCCTCCTCTACAACAAGGGATGATTGCTATCCCACCCACCTTTCAGGCTTCGGGGGAGGACCAAATGAGACAACTGATATGAAAACACCTGCAAAGGTTAGGCATTTTCCAAATTTTTAAAAAAGATTTTATTTATTTGACAGAGAAAGAGAGAGAGCACAAGCAGGGGGAGTGGCAGGCAGAGGGAGAGGGAGAAGCAGGCTCCTCGTGGAGCAGGGAGCCCGATGCGGGGCTCGATCCCAGGACCCTGGGATCATGACCTGAGCTAAAGGCAGACGCTTACCCGACTGAGCCACTCAGGCGCCTCTCCAATTTTTTTTAAAAGGGCAAATTACTTGAACAGACCTTTCACAAAAGAAAATATGAATTCCCATGGGGCGCCTGGGTGGCTCAGTTGGTTAAGCATCTGACTGTTGGTTTTGGCTCCGGTCGTGGTCCCAGGGTCGTGGGACTGAGCCCCACATCAAGCTCTGTGCTCAGCTCAGAGTCTGCTCAGGATTCTCTCGCTCGCTCTCCCTTTGTCCCTCCTCATGCTCTATCTCCTCCAAATAAATAAGTAAAATCTTTTTAAAAAGTAAAGAAAATATGAGTCCCCAAAAAGCAAATGCAAAGACACACAACATAACAAGTTATCAAGAAAATGCAAATTAATGGCAAAAATACCACCTCACTCTCACCAGAATATCTAAAATCAAGAACTGATAATGCCTAGTATTAGTGAGAATGCAAAGCAGCGAGAACTCTCATCTGTTGCCAGTGGGAACGTTAGATGGTGCAGCCACTTTGGAGATTATTTGCAGTTCCCTAAACAGGTCAGCATAGACTTAGGATCCAGGAACTCAATGAAGGAGAAGTAAAGGTTGATGTCCACAAAAACACTTGTACAAGAATGTTTGTAGCAGCTTCATTCTCAATAGTCACAAACTGGAAACAACCCAAATGTCCATCAACAGGAGAACTGACAGCCACACTGTGGTCCAATCACACAGTGGAATATTAGACAGCACTAAAAAATACCGAACTTCTGACACAATCTGGATGTATCGCCAAACACTATGCTGAGAAGAAGAACTGATACAACAGAGTACGTACTGTATGATTCTATTTATTTGGACTTCAAGAACATACAAAACCAATGGGTGGTGTTAAAAATCACAATAGAGCTGGTCTGGGGTGCGATAGACTAGAAATGTGCAAAGGGAAATTTTGGGGTAACAGAAGTGTTTTATACCTTTAAAAAATTTGGGGGGTTTGCTTTTTTTAATTGAGGTGTGATTGACATATAACATTATATTAGTTTCAGGTGTACAGTGAATTGATGTGATATTTGTATATATTATGAAATGATCACCACTATTAGTCTAGTTAATATTCATCACCATAAATAGTTACAAAAAAGCTTTTTATTGTGATGAAAATTTTTAAGACCTACTCTCTTAGCAACTTACAAATATATAATACTATTAATTAGAGTCACCATGACATTTATTTTATGGAAGTGTCCTACATCTTGATTTGGGTGTTGGTTACAGGGGTGTATACATTTGTCAGAACTCATCAAACTGTATACATCTGTGCATTTTAAATATGTAAATTATATACTTTAATATTTTTAAGTTTGTGGAGTTGTGTGTGCATGTGTGTGTATCATAGAACCAAGGGACATTTTAAATATTCTTTTTTTAAAAATTTTTATTGTTATGTTAATCACCATATATTACATCATTTGTTTTGGTGTAGTGTTCCATGATTCATTGTTTGTTCATAACACCCAGTGCCCCATGCAGAATGTGCCCTCTCATTTTAAATATTCTTAAAGTATAGAAAGATATGGACATTATATTATAGAAATCACAAAGAAGGTAAAACATCTTCCAGAGTCAACGAACATTCATTGTTTTGATTTATGTCCTTCCAGTATTTTTTCCTTCATGTATATTCTTTGCTTTGCTGAGTCAGACTTCTGGAGGTAACCATGCAATTCTTCCATTTATAGAGAAAGATACTGAAGCCCAGGTGGAAAGAAACAAATCAAGGTAGGTCCTGATCAAACCCAGTGAGACTCAAGTCCAGTTCCCCCAGCACTGTATCTGTGGTATTATAAAGGATGTATCTGGTCTTAAGCTTCAAAACCTCTTGGAATTCCCTGAGTGGGAGTTTTGTTATGCTAAGGAAGCAATCCAGCTAGGTCCCTGAGTGGTTTCAGGATGGTTGCTGGTGACCAGAAACACCGTGATTAGAGGGTTGGGACTTTTCACAGGTCACAGAAGGTACTAAGCGGCCAGGCCTCCCGGCTTTCACACCTGCGTCCTTCCAGGCACATTACCTTCCAAACGGAATTCTCTCCCTCCTCAGTCATTCCCTATGACACCGTCCCCTCAGCCCCACACAGGAAACGTATCCTCCCACACTCCACCAGTCCTTCAATAAATATTGGTTAAGTTTGATTTGATGACAAGTGTATTTAAGAACTGGAGGACCTGAAGAGCAGAGGCAAGGCGGAGACCAGGAAGAGAAACTTTGTTCCCTTCTCCGGAGCCTGGAGAATTTGTTACTTTTTCTACTGACCTCGTGTTAGCTGAGGTTAAATCTTGTTAGCTTTGAAAATTCCATGCTAGCCCCCAAGGGCCAAGGAGATGACCCCAGGCAGCTGGGAGGAATTAGGTCTAATTGTAAGGGAGGAAAACAGCTCCTCATGCTGATGGCTGGCGGTTGTGCTCTCAGCCATTGTTATTTTAATCAATTTCTCTGTGTTCAGAGTGCAGGACAGCAGTCTTCTGAGCAGGGAGGGAAATTAAACACATAAATCATGTACTTGCCTCCCTCCACGCCCTCAAAACACATATGGCACTATAGAGAATCACCTCAATAATTAGTCCAAGGGGGAAGAGCTGTCTCCATCCACCTGATTCAAAGGCCAACTTCCTACCATTTTCTACCTCTGCTAGCAGCTTCCCAGGGTACATGACTACACTCACGAGATTTCCCATTAAAGGGATTTAAATTGCACACTCCTCATCAGGTTTAATTACATCCTTCCGTCTCCTTATACAAACTCTGTCATCTTTAAACAATTCACAGCAAAAGTAGACACCTACCTAAATGTTGGAGACCATGTCTTGGGGCAGAAGAGGGAAAATCTGCTTTCTACAAGAGGCCCTTATAATCCTCATTCCACTTCTCTTGATTCCAGAAGAGCCTGTTTGACTCTCTCTGAAGGCAAGTTGAGAATGTATTAAATTGCCTTTTTTTTTTTTTTACGTTCAAGTGCGGATCATTCAATTATGTTTTCATTTTGGTAATATATATATAACAAAAGTTGCCATTTTAACCGTTTTTAAGTGTATAATTCAATGGCGTTAATGACGTTGTCAATGTTTTTGAGAATCACCATCACTATTTCCAAAATTTTTCATCATCCTAAGCAGAAACTATAATCACTAAGCAGTAACTTCCCATTTCCCCTCCCCTACCTCATAACCACTACTCTTCTTTCTGTCTCTATGAATTTGTCATTCTAGATATTGCTTGTAAGTGGAATCGTACAATATTTTCTTTTGTGTCTGGCTTGTTTCACTTAGTATGTTTTCAGATTTCATCCATGTTATGGTAGGTGTTTGAACTTCGGTCCTTTTTATGGCTGAATAATATTCTATTGCATGGATAGACCAGTACTTGTTTTTTGTTTTTTGGGTTTTTTTTTAATCCTTTCATCTGTTGATGACACTGGAGTTGTTTCTACCTTTTGGCTATCGTAAATAATGCTGCTATTTGCATACATTTGCATACAAGTATTTGTTTGAGTCCCCATTTCAGTTCTTTTGGATAGTTACCTAGGAGTGGAGTTAATACATCATCTTTTTATAAGAGCGTGGACTTGCTTGGGCCTGCACTTGCTCGCCTGTAAGAGCTTCATGTTCTTGTCACTGCCAAGCCTTCCTCCCTCCCTTCAGCCTGACCCCCTTACCTTTCTCTGCAGTTGACGTTATTTCTTTTTGGTCCATGTACCTCCAGATATTTTTCCTATTTATCACCTACATTTGCAAAACTGCTGCCTAGAATTCCATAGCATGGATAGACATGGTTTTTTTGGACTTTCCCCTATTCGCGGAAATGTAGTTTGGGTTCATGATTGCAACAGAGTTGTAATAAACATTCTAGTATATGTCTCTTTAGACCTCTTGGATTGGTACCAAGAAGTGGAATTGCTAGGTCACAGGACCACCTTGTGTTTTTTTTTTTAATTTTTTATTGTTATGTTAATCACCATACATTACATCATTAGTTTTTGATGTAGTGTTCCATGATTCATTGTTTGTGCATAACACCCAGTGCTCCACGCAGAATGTGCCCTCCTTAATACCCATCACCAGGCTAACCCGCCCCCCAGCCCCCTCCCCTCTAGAACCCCCAGTCCGTTTCTCAGAGTCCATCGTCTCGGTTCGTCTGCCCCTCCGATTTACCCCCCTTCATTCTTCCCCTCCTGCTATCTTCTTTTTTTTTTTCTTAACATATATTGCATTATTTGTTTCAGAGGTACAGGTCTGTGATTCAACAGTCTTGCACAATTCACAGCGTTCACCATAGCACATACCCTCCCCAATGTCTATCACCCAGCCACCCCATCCCTCCCACCCCCCCACCACTGCAACCCTCAGTTTGTTTCCTGAGATTAAGAATTCCTCATATCAGTGAGGTCATATGATACATGTCTTTCTCTGATTGACTTATTTCACTCAGCATAACACCCTCCAGTTCCATCCACGTCGTTGCAAATGGCAAGATCTCATTCCTTTTGATGGCTGCATAATATTCCATCAGGACCACCTTGTTTTGAATTTTAAAAATTTACAGCCGCAAGATCCTCTGAGCTCCCGTAACCACTTCATTTTTCTGCCAGTTGCATACAGGAGAACCCGTTTAGCCCATTCTCATCCAATATTCTCTCTCAACTGACGTTGCCTGGTGGCAGAGGTAGGCAGCCATCCACTGGTGAGTCCTGCTCTCATTCTGTCCTCCAGAGTTGTTGCCGAGAAGGAGTCACTCAGCCAGCAAAGAACTGCATTTGCTAGCTGCTCTTGCCTTTGCCTTTAGGGGAGGCCATGTCATTGGTTCTGGTCAAAGAAAATTGAGTAGAAGTGATGAGCTGACCCGTAAAAACCTCTGGTACAATCCTTCCTCCAAAGCAAGGCAGAGGATCTCTTGCAGAGCTCCAAGGCGCATAGTGGGAAACACTCAAAAGAGGGTAACAGCCTGAATCCATGGATGACTTGCTGGAACAAAGCATCCCTCCCTATCACTGCTGATAGTTTTTAGCTGAAAAAAAAAATAAAGTTATTTTATTAAGTTGTTGAGATTTGGGGGTTTATTTATTAATAGCAGCTAGAGTTACATTATGAACATATTATCTCACTTTAGTATTTCTGCCAATCTGATGGGTAAAAATTGTTATCTTGTTTTTTTTTTAAATGTTCTGTTTCTTTCTTTCTTTATTTTTTTTCTAAGATTTTATTTATTTATTCATGAGAGACAGAGAGAGAGAGAGAGAGAGAGAGAGAGAGAGAGGCTGAGGGAGAAGCAGGCTCCCAAGGAGCAGGGAGCCTGATGCGGGACTCGATCCCAAGACCCTGGGATCATGACCTGAGCCGAAGGCAGACGCTTAACCATCTGAGCCACCCAGGCGCCCTGTTATCTTGTTTTATTTGCATTTCCCTGCATGCTAGTGAGACGGAGCATGTTTTCATATATTTCTGGTCACAAGCTCTTTATATACAACCTCCTTCAGTTTACAATAGTCTAATAAGTTAGTTTTTAAAATAACTACCTGAAGATAAAAAACCATCCTGGGTCCCATTACTAATAAGTGATGAAGGCAGAATCTAAACCCAGGTTTGTTTGGTTCCAAAGCCATTTGGGGTGGGTGATGGGCAGGGCTTTGGGCAAAGCCAACATTATCTTCAATAGGGTGTTAGTTTTCTGACTTTTATTTTTAGTCATTGAATCCTGTTTCCAAAGGAAATTTTATGTGGAGGCCTAATAGCCCTGGGGGTAATGGTGACAATGACCACAAAGATGATGATGGGGATGAAGAAGAAGATGATGAGCATCAGAGCCCAGGTCCCAGGCTGGAGAAAAACCAAATTTCCCCATAAAGAGGATCCTTATTATATTCTACCTTCGCATTCGTTTATTCATTCACTCAAAAAAATATTTATCGAGCACCTCCTATGTTCCAGGTACTGTCCTAGGCACTTGGGACACAATGGTGAACAAGCCAAATGTTGACCCCCATGCAGGGCTACTGTGTTGCACAATTCCAGGTGGTATAATGCTTTGTGTTATACATGAATGGTGGCCCTCGGACTTCCCAATATGGTGGTGCCAATCCATGGACCTTACCCTCTAGTGGAGAACACAGATAACAAACAGGCAGACCACTAAGTATAGATTAAGTCCAGAATGTCATATCAGGTACTCTATCAGTGCTATAAAGAGAAAAAAACCAGAGTGGCACAAGGATCTTCCTTTTCATCCTGAATATCAAAACCCAGTGAAAGGCAAAGGCATAAAGGACCATGGAAGGTGAGCAAAGGTGAAGTTTTCTAAGAGAACCTCCCAACGTTTGCAGGACAAAGGCTCCTTGGGGCTCCAACAGCAGTAATTATAATTAGAGCAATAGTTCTTGGCTGCAACTGGAATCACCTGGAGAGTTTTTAAAAATGCTGATACCTAGGTTTCACCCCAAGGATTCTGATTTAATTGATCTGGGGTGTTGCCCGGGGGCTTTGGGATTTTGTAAAACCTTCCCCTCTCATCTTCTGAAAGATCTTGACATTAGTGAAAAGGAGCTGGATGTAGGCTCATCTTTGATTTGGGACATTCTCTTGGGCTTTCCCGCTCCTCACCTCCAAACATGAGCAGAATCAGGGAACAGTTTGCAGAAAGGTTGATGCGGTGCTGCTGTGACACCTGGTTTTGTGGTGACCCACTGTGTTGGGTCACTAGTCACTTGACAAGCTGCTATTGGAACAGAGGTCTGCAGAATCTCTGTTTGCAGGTGGTGGTGTCTCCTCTTCCTGTCTAACTAGCAGCCCCACCATCTGCTTACATGTAAGATTGACGTGTTTTTCTCTTCTGTGCTGTGACAATGGCTTTTTCCAAATCAGAAAATATTAAAGAGTTGGTTGCAGTCATCCCTTTTTTGAAATCATGTCCTAGCTCTGCCACTTACTAGATGTATGGTCTTGAGAAAGTTGTGGAATCCCTCTGCCCTTTACTCCCTCATCCATAAAATAGGAATAATAATGTCTCCCTGGAATCATACCCACAGGAAGGGTTAAACAAAGGATTAAATGTAAAGCATGTAGCAGAGTGCCTGGCACATAGACTTCACAAACACTTTTTGTGAAGTCCTCTTTTTGCACACTACCCCTAAAACAACTACTAGGAGTTGTGCATAGAATTCTCTAAAAATTCCCAATGAGAAAGGCCTGTGACTTTTGTCCCTGCATTTCTAATCCCATCCGAAGTCCTCCCAATAAGGACTTCGGATGGGATTTCTACTCTGTTTTCTACTCTGATTTCCCCTCCAAGTTTACCCAGGACTGGCTTGTACAAGCCCCTTAGAACAGGGGCTAGCAGGGTAGTTATTGCTAGAATGTCATCGTGGTGTAGATGATTTGAAGGCGGTGGGAGCAGTGGAGCAGCCAGGTGAATACACGGAATCTAAGCCTTCACCCACCGAATCTATTCATTTCTCTGTCCCAGAGCAAGTTATGTCTGTGTCTGCGTTGGGGTATGGGTGTGAGGGAGGTTGGCTCCTCCAAGATTTCAGCTACCATCCCCCAACTTTGATGGATGGGTGGCTATAGCAAGAAGTTATAGTGGCACAAGTTTGGTGGCCAACAGGTCTTTGTCATGGACCAGCTCTTTTTTACCTCTGTATCTAGACTCTGGTCAGAGATCCAAAGCTGAATCCCAAGCTTCTGTCTTCCTGTCTTCTCTCTAACAGACTCTCCTACACGATGGAAAGGGGGGGGGGTAGGATTTAAAAAAAAAAAAAGGAGATAAATATCTAGTTCATCCTTCAGCATCCCCTCCACATCCTTGCTCTTTTGTTTGTACAAATGGTCCCCAAGTCCATGTAGCAAAGACCATGGGTCCCCAAAGCGAAACCATTACCGCAGTGCCCACTTTTGTAAGTTGAGTACCACCCACAGGGCCCTGTAGAACCATCTCCTTTCCCTGTGAATATGTCACCCTTCTCAAGACTCAGGGAATCCTCCTTTCGACTGTAGCATCTCTCTTTGATGGGGCCCAGATATCCCTACATCCGTCAGTTGCCCAGAATCTGGGGAACGGGACTGTGGCTATTCTGTAGTTTCCTTGTATGTGGATTTCCTTTACTGATTTTGGTTGTTTTTGTTCATTTTAATCGGTTTCAGGAAGTAGAGTTTGGCTAATGTGTACTCACACAGCCACCCTTCCCTAGGCTGCTTTGAAAAAACAAGCAAAGCCCCCAATTTTTACACAAGATTTCATCTCAAACATCATAGATTTTTGATCGTATAATTATATCAGATCTTAATATAATTTTTTTAAAAGATTTTATTTATTTTTTTGACAGGGAAAGACACAGTGAGAGAGGGAACACAAGCAGGGGGAGTGGGAGAGGGAGAAGCAGACTCCCGGCTGAGCAGGGAGCCTCATGCGGGGCTCGATCCCAGGACCCTGGGATCATGACCTGAGCCGAAGGCAGACGCTTAAAGACTGAGCCACCCATGCGCCCCTGGATCTTAATATAATTTTATTTCTGTAGTATTTAGGGCTCCTGTGGTTGCAAGTAACAGAAATCCTCTGCATCTAGATAGAGTAGAAACAGGGTTTCAACCTCAGGGCCACGCAGGTGTGTAGGGAACTGAAGGGCAGGGGGACAGCTGGGGCTTAGGCAAGGCCATGAAGAGAAGCTGGAATGCTGTGGGGAGCTAGAAAGTCTTTTTACCAGCCTCACATCCGGGCTTCTGACTGTTGTTTCCCTTGACAGGCTGGTTTTCTCTGGATAATGGCGGTTGCCAATAGCTCCCAAGTTTACGTCTTGGTTTAAGAGAGCAGCTATCCCAAAGTGGAGGCTATTTGGGAATGACTCTCATAGGCCCTACTTGAGTCAATTGTATAGCTCTGGTCCGATCAGTTGTAACAATTAGGGTGTGAGCATGGCTGTTCCTATGGTAAGTGTGAGGAAGGGGTTTCAGTGTCCATGAAGGGAGTTGAAAGATTTATTATAATTATGATGGCCTTTCTTCCTTAATACCTGGAAGAAGAATAATGTTCTCCTCTCAGTTTGATGGCTTGAATTGCTGTGACATGGTTGTAGCAGATTACCTTTTCCAAAGGTGGTCACCATAATATATCCCATTCCTTATGTACTTCTGTGATGTGATATTAAGTGATGGGGGTCCATGTTCTCTTCCCTTGAACCTGAGTGGACTTTTGTGACTACCCAACCAGGACAGCAGAAATGAAGCTATGTGACTTCAGAGGGTAGATCACAAAAACTCTGTGCAGTACTGCCTGTTCTCTTGGGACACTCATACTTGAAACCCAGCCCAAAAATCCCTGTAGAGAGGACACATGGAGGTGTTCTGACCTCCAGGTGAGGTCCCAGCCAACAGCCAATGTCAACTGTTAGATGTGTGAGTGAAATGAGTCTTCAGATGATTATAAGCCCCCAGCTGCCGAGTCATCCCAACCTTCAAGCCACTTCAGCGGATGCTGTGTGGAGCAGAGATGAGCCCCATCCAAATTACAGATTCGTGAGCAAAATAAAGGATTGTTGTTACTTTAAGGCACTACATTTTGCAGTGAATTATTACCCAACAGCAGATGATGGATGCGACAGTCCTTTCATTATTCCAGTATTTGGTTATCTAAGGATGGAGCCACACTGATGCTGGTTGAATGAGGTTCTGCTTGAAGGGAAGACCTCCACCTGAAATGTAAGTATGTGTCTCAGAAGAGGACTTAAAATCTGCAGTCCGAACTTTAGGGAGGAATGTTCAGCGAATATTCGCTGCCTCTCCTCCCCACTGGGGAAGGAGTGTACTTTCCCTGCCCTTCCCTGACTGTGGACCAGCTGGCTATGGATCGATGGCAGAGAGATGGAAGCGACACTGTGTCCGTTCTGAGGTTATATTTTAAGCAACGCTGCAAGTTTCCACTTGTCCTCTTTAGCACCCACCATCCACCATCAGAAGAACTTGGCCCAAGTATTCAGGGCTCCTTTGGCTTCAGAATGCAGACACATAAAGACCTTGATCAGACTGGAAGCCTGAGGCCATCTAAACTCAGCTGAGCCCAAGCAGCGCACAGCCAACCCACAGTCAACCCACACACCCGTGAGTGAGAAACCAATGTTGCTGTGAGCCACTGAGATCCCAGTGGATGTGTTTCTGCCACAGTGGCTAACTGATTCAGAAGGCTGCCAGAGGGAATGCTTATCTCAAAGAGCCCATCATAAGGATGAGCAGTGTTTAATAATCACACTCAACTACTTCGAGTCCTGGGTTTGCTACTAGTCAACTGTGTGACTTTGGGAGATTTACTTAACATCTCTGGGCCTCAATTTTCTCCTCTTAGACCACAGAGGATAAAATTAAGCTTTAAGCGAGATGATGTCTACAAGCTAAATACCCAACACATGGCAGGCAAAGATGAAAGATTTATTCCCTCTTCTTCACTTTTTTTCCACTGGGATTCCAATGGGTCTAAAAGTCAAAGGAACAATTTCTAGGAAAGGGATTAAAAGATGACATCCACCAAATCCAGGATGTGTGACAGAACCCAAGATTCCCTAAAATCAAGTTAGCTCTGGTAGAATCCCAGCTGTTTTTGGAAATTTTCTTGTTTTGATTCTGTGAGTATTCTGCTAATTTCCCTTAGGATTTAGCATTTTTTCACGCTTCCGGCTCTCTTAGCTATGAAGGGAGGACTGGGAGGGGGGGAGTTTTGTTCCCAAGTGGGCCACGCCGTGACAGAGGGACGTCCCAGGGCTGGGGGCAGCGGGCTGACAGCATGAGAGACTCCAAGGGGAAAACGGAAACTCAGTTTTCCCATCAGAAAACTCACCTCATGTTCTGTATGACAAATACACACAGACATATACACACATATGCACACACGTACACATGCACACACACGTACACGTGTTACATGTACACATACTCTTACACATACATATAGTATATGGATATGCGACATCAGTTAGCAGAAACACTATGAGTGTTATGAAATAAGGGATTTATGTGGGAATCAAACCTACACAAAGGTGGGAAGGACTTGGGAGGTAAAGGTCCAGGAAGGGGACCTGGAAAACAAGAGAAAAGTCTTTCACCAGCCCTCCTGGAGCGCTGGAGTGGGAGGACATGTTGGAGTTTGCAGGGGGCTTGGGGAAGCCAGGCAGGCACCCCGCCTGCCCTAGTGGGGCTGCAAAGGGGAGGTGGTGAGTCTATGCAAGGCTACCACCTCTCACAGCTACCACCTCTGAGATTGTAGTCAAGAGGGGGAATCCAGAGGCGGATCCCAAAGGATGGTCCAGGGCTGCTGTTGGTAACCAGAGGAGGACCAGAGGAGAAGAATTGCGGGATGCTGGGCAGGGGAGATAATGTAGAACCCGCCCCTTCCTTGTTGTCTGTCACTCTATCTAACCACAGCGGATTTCAGAGAATAAAGGTTGCTGATGTACTTCTTTCCACATCTCCTGCAAACTTCTCTTTCAGCCAGCTCTAACCCAGAATCACCCAGAATCATACAGAGAAGGGGAATCTGAGAAGAAGATCCAGTGTAGACAGGTCCACATAAGCACAAAACTGCTGTACACGTGTGTGTTTAATTACAAAATTCACACATGTACCTATGCTTGCTGAAGCAAATTCAAATAAAATTATACGATATAAGAGAAAAGTAAAAAGTTATCCTTCCATTTTCATTTTGGGGTAACTACTTATAAGTCTTTGTTTTTCCTGCACATACATACAATATATATGTGGGCATTCATTGTTGTACATGTACAAATTACACATATTTACATACTTTTTATAGATTAAAAAACAGTATCAGGCTATGAATATTCTTTTGCAACTTGTCTGTTTAACGAATGTCTCATGGACTCCTTTCCATGTCATCACTGTATTGACTACATAGCACAGTATTTGTTTATATGGGTGAGAGAGTGAGTGTTTCCTGTCTCCTTATTGCAAATATGTATGTGTGTGTGTGTGTGTGTGTGTGTGTGTACATACACGTTTCTGAGCTTGTGTGCAATTTCTATAACCATATGTCTAGAGGTAAAATGTCATTTAAAATTTTACACTTTAATGTCTCTAAATAAACTGTCACCCCAAAAGCTTATGCCAATCTACATGCTCATCTGTAGGATATACTTACTTCTGTTAATCTTCTGTTCCTTGTAGTTTATGTCCATTTTTCTAATGTACTATTTGTTTATGTTGATTTGTTGACTGTTACATACAGTGTGAATGTATTCTCTAATTCAATTATCTTTTCATTTGTTTGTGGTGTCTTTAGTTCAAAAGTTTTCTGTTTTAAGAGGAACTTCTCCACTCCAGGATGATAAAACTTTCACTTATATTTTATTCTGGTTCTTTAACTTGTTCTGTATTTAGATCTTCAGGCCACCTGCAATTTGTTGTTACCTGTGCGTGTGGAGTAAAGAATTTAACCTTGCCTCCCAAGGGGTCCGGACTTGAATCTCAGATTCCGGGAACTAACCCCTAAGTCCTTGAAATGTCATGCGTGATAGGAGTGCCTGGGTTTGCCTGGGAGCCTGATGTCAGACTGGAGAGTCTAACTGTGTAATTTATAGTAGGGGCTGAGCAACCAGAAAAACAAACAATATGATTTAGGGTAAGGGCTCTGGGTCATGTGGTATCAATCAATCACTTAATCGTGCCTGTGTTATGGCGCCCCAATAAAAACCCTAGCATCAAGGCTTGAGTGAGCTTCCCTGGTTGGCCATAGTCTGTGCGTATCGTCAACACATTGATACCAGGGAAGTAATGCATCCTGACGCCCAGGGTGAGACCAAGAGATACTCTGCATTTGCTACACCCCCCAGATCCCACCTATGGGCTTCTTCCCGTAGCTGATTTTAATCTGTTCCCTTTCCTTGGAATAAACTGTAACCATAGGTATAATAGCTTTCAATGAGTTCTTGGCAAACGATAAAGTGAGGATGATTGGGGGAACCGCCCACATCCACGACTGCTGTCAGAACGGAGGGTGATCTCGTGTAGACTATTCCCCTAACTTTACAATTGGCTAAACTCTGACAGTGAGATAAGGTAGGAATCCAAAACTTCTCTCTCTCTCTTCTAAATGAACAACCAATGTTAGCAACTCTTCTTCCCTATCACAAACAAAGAAGAAGAGCCCTATCATATACTAAACTCAGGAAGTTATTTAGAAATAAAATATTGATCTGTTCAAGGAAGTTTGTGACTGGATTGAGATTGATTGGAGATGGAGTTGGGGTGCTTCTTGGAACCATGCTGAAATCAGCATTGTTCTGGAGGAATGAATAAGGATCCAAGGGACACTGTTTCCATACCTGTGTCTCTCTCAAGCCCTGTTGCCCATGGCCTTAGCCATAGGTCTCATGCACAACTCCCACCGCCGTCACCAGCTGCCGCACAAATACATCCTCAGCAGGTACTAATTAAACGCCTCTGGATGACACCATGGAACCATCACAACCTGGGGGATCCATCTGAGAGTCATTATTTCATTCCATGCGTCAGTTTCCTTTCCTCATCTCCCACTCCTACGTGTGTCCCTTCCTGGGGTATTTATTGAGTGATAGGAATTGTTTCCACAGCCCCCCCCCCCATCCAATAGGGTTTTCGCATGGGAATACCGGCCATGTCTTCATTGGAGACATAAGTCCAGGAACCCTAGAATTCACCTCAGGCAGTGACCAAGTTTTTCTGCAATTCCATTGTTTTGTTTTGATACTTAATCAAAAGCACATTATGCATAATTGCACAATAATCATCTTGAAGCTAGGGGGTCACTTCTTTTAGAGTAGGAAGTCATGGGAGAGAACAGCGTTTCTGACCCGTCCTGTTTTGAAAGGCTTTGTCTAGCTCCTCTGATTGCCCTTGCTCTTCATCTGTCCCTTTCCTCTCCTCTGGCTATAGGGATAACACACTTAGGAACGCCTCCTAACTCCTTATTCAAAAGTCCAACACTTTTTTCTTTCTGTAAAGGACACACGCCAATGAGGACAGACTCCAAAAATCTAGAAATATTTCTTTCGGCTTCTCTCTTCCCTCTGCACCAGGAGTGCAACTACCTTGGCCTACAGGCACCCACATGCGTGGTCCCAGCTTTTCCCGTGCTGAGGTGTAGCCGCTCAGGCTGGCTGCCCCCTAAGGGACTGTTCCATACACCCTGCATTCCTGAGCTCCTACCACAGGGGAAGAGGAACACAGCCAAGCACACCAAGCAGCTTAAGTGGACACAGGAAACCCTGATGAATGAGACAGAACAAAATGCAATTTAGTAGAGAAAGCAAGACTCTGGAACTACGTTGTCCAATGTGGTAGCCACTAGCCACGCATGGGCATTTAAATATAAATTAATTGAAACTGTATAAAGATTCATCATTTCATTTCTCAGTGGCACGGGCCACATTAAAAGTGCTCAATGGCCACATATGGCTAATGGCTGCCCTATTGAGCAGTGTGGGCAGAGAGCATTTCCAGTCACTGCAGAAAGTTCTATGGAACAGTACTGCTCTACAATAAGTGCTTCTTGGTCGGCCTGGAGACCTGTCTCTCACCTCTACAGGTCATCTTGGGGAAACACTGGCTCCTTTTTGTAACTGCCACTGTCCCTATGTCCCCAGGGTTTTGTCCCTTCTATGGCTATCGGTGCTGTTTTCTCAGATGTGTTCCAAGTCATTATTCACAATTCCCAACGGAAATGATTCTCAGTAGATCTGCTGAAATGGGAATGAGTACCATCAGCTGCAAGCATTGACAATCCAGTAGGCTTAAATGAATACACATATGAACGTGTGATGGAAGAGTGGAGATAGTCTCCTCCAAGGAACATATTTATTTTCCTATTTAGTAATTACCATATGAATAGAGAGGAGGCTTAGAAGATAAATGTTCTAGCGCTAAATCTGTTTATTAGCGGGGGCTATTGTACATGTCTTTACACTTGCCGTCGGTGCCAGGACAATCGTGTGTGGGTGGTGACAGCAGGCTGTCACTGTTGCAAGCCTTCCCTAGTGAGTCTCTCATCTGCACTCCCTCACCCTGCCCCTCTTGGTAGTCCATCCATACAGTGTGATGACATTTTTATTTTGCTGCCCAGTGGCTCCCAGATGTTCTCGTTCTTGGGCCTCCTCCCCTGGGGCGTGAGTGGCGTCAGCGCTGAGGCGCCCAGAGCATAGCGTCCCCTCGCATCCTTCTATCACCAGCGCCAGGCACACTCCTGCTTTTCACTCCTTTGGAGTCTTACTAGCATCCCTTGAAAATGCACCAGAGCAATCATAACCATTGCCCAAGGAGCTGGCCGAAGAACAAGTAGAAACCGAAGAAGTGCCTCCTGAAGACAAGCAAGGTCTTTCACCATATGTTTGTTTAACTCCTAAAGCTGTTATCTCAGCCAGTCGCCTTCTAGCCATGGCCCTGCTGTGTGAGGATCTGCTGTCCAAACCGGTGGAGGAAAGGAAGCCATCGCCTCCTGGGAACGGCTCAGCTGGATGCCGTGGACCCCTGCAGGCTGCGCTTGGAACAGGACGGCCCAGGATGCTTCCGGATCAGCCGGTGCAGCCCCAGGGGAGGCAGCTCAGAGGGCAGAAGAAACCCAAAGCGAGGAGCTGGGAGAAGCAGGGGCCATTTCTGGACAGGCTAGGCACAGCCTTACTCTCTCCCAGCCTCGGGAGGAGATGCAGATCACTCTCAGGGCCCCCGCAACCTCATGGAATCCCCATGCTGAATTGTGGCGCTCAGAATTGCGCTTCTCAGATTGCAGACGTCTCTTATTGGGTATGTGCTGGGGAGAAACACTGCTCTTTCCCCTCCCGTTCCCTGGATGGGTCTGAGGGACACATGGGAACCCCACACCTAACAGAATGTTCCTCCAACAGTGTCTATTTCCCATTTACCAGCTCTGCATTCTCCATGGCCACACAGTATTTACACATTAACCATTATCTCTAGTTGTAGACTGAAGGCTCTGGTTAATCTTTAACAATGGGGGGGGGGTGGTCAGAGTTGGCAAGGGGGGGTGGGCATATTGCCCCTGATAATGTAATTCATTCACGGCCCCAATTCTTCCCCTCTCTCCCATGGCTATGCTTTTTGCCAATAACTTTTCAGTTTCTCTCACTAAACAGGTGGAGTCTATTTCCTCACCATTTGGATATGGACTCAACCACGTGGCTTACCTTGGCCACCAGAGAGTTGCCAAAGTGACCGTGTGACGATTTTGAGCCTAGACCTCGAGAAGCCCTGCACGGGGCAGAGATACTTGGCCCAGTCGTCCTAGCCGAGGCCGGCCTTTACCCGCCGACAGTCAGCCAGCCCCAGATCACGAGGGAGCCCTGCCCAGACCAGCAGAGTGCCGAGCTGGCCCCAAACACAGAAGTGATGAAAGCTTCCTGTGCAATGCCACTGACATGGTGTGGCTGTTTTTTGCTTTGTTTTGTTTTTTAATGCAGCATTATTATGGCAACAGATAACTGATAGCCCCTGTAAAGTGAAGGATGACCCCTTCTTAATACTGGGGAGAAAGCGAGTCTCTCGGAGGGAAATGGGATTTGGGGAGTTTTTCTAGAAAGACATGGAGGCTTTAAAGTTGTAATCTCTTTGTGTCACTGTAAGTTTTTAATTCTCATAGGTGAGCCCATTGACTCAACCTTAGGCCCAGGCTTGCTCAGACCCCCCCGGGGCCAGTCCTTTTTTTTTTTTTTCCCATTCTAGTAAGACTTAGAGAGCCCTATAGCACTAGTTCAGGGATTCAGAAGTTCAACCTCAGGCAATTTCGCTACAGGGTCTGTTCTGTTCTCATCTTCTTTCCCTGCCTAAGTCCTGTTCTGTTCTCAGATTCACACAGCTGTGACCTTCTGGGTTCACAGGTTCTCCACTCCTTTGAGTTACTGGAGCCCTACTGCTGATGGATGTTTTCCGAATTGGGAGCACCACGTACTGCCTATTGCCATAATTACAGGTCTAGGGTGTAAGTAATAAACAACAGCAATGGACTACCTACCTCTCCTCTATAAATTATCCTCTGCTTTCACAACTGGATTCTGTCTCCTCCAGGCCCCGAAGGCCTCCTCCACTCTGGAGGAGTGTTTTCCTGTCTTGGGGCTCATCCCACCCCCAGCCCAAACCTTTTCAGGACAGAGAATGAAGATATGGGGAGTCTGGCCATGGGAGACAGCTACTGGGACACTAGTAGACGGACTCCAGGGAAAGATGGAGTCCAGGTCCAGGCCACATGGCGCTCCCGATTCATATGAGTTTAGAATAAAAGATTAAGAGAACTCTGGTTTCATCAGCAGCTAGAAACCGCCTTAGCAGCTGGATAGTGATTCAATTTTAACCAAACCTAATTAAAAAGAGAGAAATTAGGGCAGAATTTCCCCAAGTGTAATATTGGGGATATTAGATACTGCAGAAAAAAAGGGGAGTCCATTGTCATAAATTATGAGAAACGCTGGCGAACCCTTAAACATGCTTCTTGGTTGTAGTTCTTCCTAGAAATTTTTACAAGTGATTATTTATTGTCAGTCTCTAAAAGGGAAGTTTTTAAAATGCATTTACCTCATATCACAGAGTCTCTCCAGGGATATTGTGGAACATGGATGTAGTGAAGAAGTGTGACATCGAACATCCCAGCAAGGACAAAGAGGGCCCACGTGATGGTCTATGCAGAGCAATCTGAACCCAGGAGACAACTCAGGCTCTGGAGGTGCCGGGGAAGAGGCAGAGCCCAGCTGACATGCAACTCAGTTTGGAGACACTTGGGAGAATCGGGACACCTCCCTATAGCCAGAACTGGCAGCGTCTTTGTGCTCTAAGGATCCAAGCAAAACTGGAAGATGGTTCTGGAAAGGCTAAGACTTTTGCTTGCTGGGGAGTAGATCCAACTCAGATCTCTCTCAAACCAAAAGCTGGAGTGTCAGCATCAGGAACCATCCCAGGAAGGAAGAGGCTGTACCTCCGCTCCCTCCTACCACCGCCAGGAAGCTGCCTCAAAAATCCAGTCAGTTTTTGTTGACTGCTAAAAGCCCGGATCAGAAGTCTGTATCCTACTTTGCAACTGTACGGTCCACCAAGTCTTATCACTCTTGCTTTGATCTTTTTGTTTTCTCAACTTAGAAATTTTTATGATGGAGAATTCTTTTATATCTTAATTCTTTTTTTTTTTTTTTAACTTCCTGGAGCATATTTAGGGATAGGGATATAGGCGATCCTTCATGAAAATTAAGGACATAGATTTCCTTTCCTCTATAAATAGGTCCATATGTAATTTCCTGTTCAAAGAAGTTTGCTTTGGAGACAAAAAGGGGGCACCGTTAATAACTCTCTTGGAAGGAACTGTCCCAGGCAAACTGCAGTGTGTGGTCACCCTGCTCATAGGTGTATAAACATCTGTGCGCATGGAATTTTGATAACAGATGTCAGATATTGATAAAGCTTTAGAGGTGAGGGGCCAGGAAGAAAAGATGGATGAGTGGCCCAGAAGGACTACGGGAGTGGTGCCAGGAATCCAGGGAAAGGAAATGGCTCTGGTTATCGTGGTGCGTGTAGACTATCACAGTCGTGGGCACGTTGACTTTGGAGGACATTGGAGATAATATTAAAATGCAGAGAAAAAGCCCGGCTTCTGCAAGTTTTGGAGAAATGTTATGTCTTTGAATTAGGCTCAAGTTGTAGCATAGCCTGTTCTGAGGCTGATAAATCTCCTGATCTTTGTATGTGAGGGGGGCTCTGGCTTCCCTGCATTAGTTCAGCTCACTGATGGATCTTTGCCACAAGGGACTACGGGATGCCCAGGGAGTTGACTTTGTAATTCTATGACGCTTTAATACCATTAAGACACATGCTGATTTTCAACCATGGGATATTAGAAACCAAGAGGTATTAGGATTTGAAAATTATATTTCATAGCATCACTATTACTCATAAATCATATCATATAATGGCAAATTAAATAAACCGCAGTAGTTATTAATTAGAGGTGTAGTATATGTCCAGGATTAGAAAACAGAAAATTTTCTAAGTGGGAGAAACTTAAGACTAATTTCACTGACATTGGTTATTTAAAAAAAAAAAATTTTGCCATTATTAACCTCCTCAACTTATCAGTTAAGCTAATCTGCCTAGGATGACCTGGCACAGAATATTTGGTCAGCATTTCCAATTTTTCTAAGTATAAAAAATCAGAGCCTGTTTTTTTCTTTGATTCTTTGCACGGGGGCATGCTAGTGGCTTTCCGTTTAAATGGTAAAAAAACAGGAGGACATGAGTCCCTGACATGGGGGCAGTTATATACACAGAATACTTGACATCCCCAACAGATTATTTTTCAAACTCTCCTCTGGGCAACAAAATTATTTTCAATAATAATTAGTACTGATCAGTGATAACCATTATTTTCTTGATCTGTTATTTAGTTTTAAAAAACAAATCATTAAAAAAAGACTGCATTTCAATTTTAAAGACGTTATTGAATTTTGGTAAAATATTTCATGTGTGAACTGAAATTGGCACTTATTAAAAATAGTACATTTCAAAGTTGGCATACTATTTTACAATTTCAACGCAAATATGACTCCTCACGGTCACATGAAATGACAGAATTGGAACTAACTAAGTTTGTTTGTATTCCCTGTGTGACCATTGTTACTTTGAATCTACTGGTTAAGGGCAGGAATATGGGGAAGCCGGGTGATGGAGACACACAGCACGGGAAGGTTATAAACTGACTTTCAAAATGAATGTAGGAGGCCTTCTGGCAGGGCTAACTACAACTGGGAGAGCTTCAAATTACCTTCTATGTAGAATATCGTGTTTAGGAAGGCTACATAACAAACACGTATTAATATGAAGTTCCATATACATTATCAAAACTCCACAGTACTCATCCTAATTGTTTAGAATGCAGTCTAACAAAAGATTTTTGGGGAAAGAAGAATTTTATTACATGGTTTAGAATGGTTAGCTCACATGATAATAAAAAGCAGACCAACTTCTACTCGTTCGTAATACTCATTTGAAATTCCCAGTAGACCATGCCCTCCTTCACTGCCCATACCCGAGCAGAGCGCTCCCACCACCCACCGATGGTATCCCGCTGCTTTGGGGGACCCCAATCCAGTTCAGGGGGCTTGTGCTTCCTATAGGAAATGCCTCCACTGTTGGGAAGCTTTAGGAAGTTCCCACTTCAGTAGAAAAATGACTCTTTTGAGGAGCTCTCAATCATAGAGGGGAGAGGGGGCTCACGTGTTTAGAGAGGGTTGAAGCTGGGAGAACAGGGTTGTGTCCTTGAGTGCCTACTTACCTGAGTCTGAGTGGTTTGGAAGAGCTCATGTTCAGAAATGTGGCTAGGAACCAAGGGCGGCTGCCACCAAGGAAATGCCTCTGGTTACTATGGCACATCACAGTCATGGAGAGGCTGATATGGGAGGACACTGAAGACAATATTAAAATGCAGAGAGAGGGCTCTGCTTTTGTATGTTGTGAGGAAGTTTATGTCTTAGAATTAGGCTCAAGTTTACCATCAACAGGAGCTTGCCGTTTATTTTCTAATTCTTTTTATTTTTTAAAGATTTTATTTATTTGAGAGAGAGAGAGAGTGCCTGCACAAGTGGGGGAGGAGCAGAGGGAGAGAGACAGGTGACTCCGTGCTGCTGCGTGCGGAGCCGGTTGGGAGGCTCGATTCCATGACCTTGGGATCATGAGCTGAGCTGAAATCAAGGGTGGGACGCTTACCCGACCGAGCCACCCAGGAGCCCCAGGAACTTGCCTTTTTTAAAGCAGGTAGACAGCAGCATGCTGACTGATTCCTAGATGCACGCTAGGGCTCCCCAAGGGCCAACGGCAGGCGATGAATGATGGGGCTTATCATCAAACCACCCTCAGCCGCCTGCCAGAGCTGAGGGGGATGGATGGGAATAGGGAGCAGAAAGCATGTTCTGCCGTCCATCGGCTGGCACATAGTCCTCAGAGCCTGCCAGCGATCTTAGCAGGCAACAATTTTTTTAATCTGAATGAATTATGGAGAAAGACAGCTTGTGAAAACTTATGTGAAATTTGGAAAGACTGGAAGCCTTATTGTTCTCAGCCATAAACTGCGCTCTTAAATTAAAACGTCCAAGTTGCTGGTGCCAAGTAAAGGTCTTGCCAGATGTACTTTAATGAATGAAAAAGAGTAACGTGATTATGATGTGTGTGTTGTGTTCAATTAGGTCCTGGGTGGTTTAAAGAGAGTTTTCAGTGACATTTTTTCTGATTATAGAAATAATGAAATCATTGTAGAAATCACGAGAAAATATTAAAAGAGAGGTCACCCACAATTTTAACTCCCATAGTGTGTATAGATTGTTAAATCTTGTCCTTTTTACTTCAGAATGCACTGAAACATTTTCCTCTGCAGGTAAAATCATTCTGTGGCAATACTTTTAATAGATGCATATTACTTCATTGTGTGAATATGCCCTAATTTATTCACTCTATCTCCTATCGCTGGACTTTAATATTTTTCTTTTTTTTTCATATAATAAATAACACTGTGATGAACACCCTTGCCGATAAATCTCTGTATATAATTCTGAATGCTTCCTTATCATAGATTCCAAATCATGGAGTTATTAAGGAAAAGCGTAAACATTTTAAGACTCTTGGTGTGTATTGCCAGGTTGCTTCCCTTATAAAGGTTTCTACCAACTTACTATCTCCCACCAGCAGTGTTCTAAATTCTCCCAATTTTAAGGGAACAAAATAACATTATCTCACTCAATTGTTTTAAATGGTGATTGTGGTATAGTAAAGGATATATCTGGTCTTTATTTCTGATTCCTGGCACAGAAATTCAAAAACCCTTGGGATTTCCTGAGTGATAGGCATGTCTTTGTTAGGTTAATGAGGTGACTCAGGAAGGGTTCCTTGATAGCATCAGAATGGGGGCTGGTCACCTGAAAGACCTACCTGTGTAATGAAAGGGTTGGAACTCTGGGTCAGCTGGACCTCTGGGGAGGCATGGGGCTGGAGTTGAATGAAGTAACCTTTATTTAATCATCAAAGCCTACCTAGCGAAAGCCCAGTGAAAACTCTGGCATGGGTTAGTGCAGTGCACCCAGTATGGGTGAAACAAGTGATTATTCATTGCCTGCCCTTGGCCCTTGGGGAGCCCTAGCGTGCATCTAGGAATCACTGCCAGCGTGCTGCTGTCTACCTGCTTTAAAAGGCAAGTTCCCGGGGCACCTGGGTGATTCAGTCGGTTAAGCGTCCCACTCCTGATTTCAGCTCAGGTCATGATCTCAGTGTTGTGAGATCGAGCCCTTCCTCAGCCTCCTGAAGGGTATGGAGTCCGCTTAAGGTTCTCTCTCTCCCTCTCTCTGCCCACCCTCTCTCTCTCAAAAAAAATAAAATAAAATAAAATAAAATAAAAAAGCAAGCTCTTGTTGATGGTAAGCATGACCCTACTTCTTTTTTTTTTAATTTTTTTGTGACCCTACTTCTAAGACATAAACTTTCTTACAATCTTCAGAAGCGCAGCCCAATCTCTGCATTTTAATATTATCTTTACTGTCCTCCCAAGTCAACTTCTCCATGACTGCCGCAAGTGACCTCGTTAAACTTTTTTCATGGTTACATTCAACAGATAGTTATTGCACACTCTCTATGTGCCAGGAAAGGTGGTAGATGCTGGGAATTCCATTAGGAACAAAATTGGAAACAATTCCAATCACCCATCATGTAAAATTGTACAATGGGGAGGTGTAGGTGTTATGAGATCATGCAATAGGCAGGTTTGACTTAGAGAGGTCAGAGAAGGCTTTCTTGAGCAGGTCAACGAACTGACCTCTGAAGAAAGAGAAAGAATTAACTAGGAGGAGAGGAGTGTGTGGAAGGGAGGAAGCACTTCAGGTGGAGAGTACAGCCCATGCAGAGGCCAGAGCGTGGGTGTGCAGACGCATGGAGAGTGAGGCATAGAGCTGCCAGGCTTGCTATCCAATGCACGACGGCTGTCCGACTTCGGATGACTTCAAGTGCTGGAAGGAACAGTTTCGGGCTAGCTTAAGGAATTGAGAAAACAAAGGAGGCAGTGGTGAGGGAAAGGGTTATAAACCATCCACTGGGGTGGGAGGTACTGGACCAGAGCTGGAGGTGTTCGCATAGGAGCCTCACAGACCTGGGATGTACTCAGGAGACTACAGCGGGAAGAGAATGGGACAGCTGACATCTAGGAATCCCAAAGATGACAGTGCTGATGCAAAAGAATAAACCTGCAGAGTTAAAGACAGCCAAGGCCACTGCTGGGGGTTGGAAACTTATCCTCAGAGTGTATTTGTTGAACAAAACAAGACAATGAATGTGATGAGCACGTGCAACTGTTCTCAAGGCCAAGCCTTGCCCCTGGGACAATGTCCCAGTGTCTACCAGCAGTCACCCACGTGCCTTTACTTGTGGGGCGTTTACCTTCACAGGGCTAGCCTGTCCTCCCTCCTGCAAGAGTCTTGGGAAATGTGCATGCTGGGATTATGATAATTAATTATCAGAAAGGTAGCCACATTTCTCGTGCTCCCATAAAATATTCTGGAAACTTAGAGAACTCTAAAAGCTTGAAAGCTTTCATTTTAATTTAAAGGAAATCAGGTTTACTAAACGCTCTTACGAAAAGGTAATTTGTTCTGATATTTAAAACTGGAGAGACATCTGTCAAGGGAAAATGAAAAGCCCTGTCTGCATTCACACGTGCTCCAGATAAAACAAGAGCAGCCGTAAGGTCCGTCCTCTCAGGATGGCTCAAGAAGGCACCCAGCGCAGGGCCTATGTGGCTCAATGAGTAAATAATAACAATCGATTCTGAATGTGAGTGTAAAAATTAGTTCTTGTTCTATTGAGATTTATACTGAATTTAGAATCCAGTTAGGTCAGGGACATGATGTTTACAAAACTGATCTAGGAGGTAGAAATTTCCACCAATATTTTGTAATATAGATTAAATTGGGGAGATAAGAAAGGGAGGATATAACTGTCCCTACTGCACCCAAACCCCTCTCCCCTCACAAAGAAACCTCTGCGGTTTAAAGCAGAGACAGCCTTCGCATGCTAATTAATCACTACACTCCTTCCTGCCCAGGGAAATAGTCTCAATCTTTCTCAACACCATACTCTGGACAGCCATTACCAATTAGCTAAGCAGAGTTGGCATACCTGCTGAAAGGCATTTGCAATCCCTTGCCTCAAGGTATTCAGATCATCCAATTAAAATGGATATTGTAAATGAATTGTCAATGAATAAGTAATAATTATCTTCATGTGCCAATAAAAAGAAATCCAGCTCTGCACTGTCCCAAGTTACTGGATAGCCACACCAATATGCCATCCTTAGGAATAGCTATAGTTTTTGTTTCCATTTTAAGTAGTTAAGAGGTGTGGTTGCTAATTGGGTACAAATGAACGGACTCAAGAGTCTGAATGTGAGTGTTCTATCTACTTTCTCCTAGTGGCACAAGCTCAGACCCATAGACACATGTGAACATCAAGTCAGGGTTGGTGGGGATAATGCAGTGAGGACATGACAGAGATAAAAGGGGTTTCAGGGCCCAGAATTTTCCTAAAGGAAGCTGCAGGGTCATCAGTGACCACATGCTGGCCTAAGACTTCAGAAAGAAGGCAGGGCCACAAGACTTATTAGCATTAATAGCTGTCATTTATGGAGCAGTCTGCATGAGCCAGAATCTCACTGTAATATCACGGCTGTTATAAAACAAAATTCAACTGAGTACATTTGGAGATCTAATTGGCTTCATTAAGCGATTCATGAATCGGGCAGCATCCCATCTAGCAAGTAGAGAGACAATCCAAGGAGTTGTACGAAATGAAAGGCTTTTGTAAGAAAGAGGGTAGGGCAAGGAAATTAGTAGCAAAAGAAAAGAAAGGATTGTCTCAGGCCAGGACATCTCCTTTTGGGGGAAAGGGACCTGCAGGGTTGCTAATCAAGCAGATGACTTCACTAGTGCTGGTCAGGAAATTTCCCATGGACTTAAAAGGTCACGTTCCTGGAATACGTTGAAACTGTAATTAAGTCTTGGTTTGCTGTTGTGGGCGGGGAGGGGTAAGTGACTCCATTTTAGGCTTGTTTCTCTCTCTTTTTTACACAGCCAGTCATCATGTAGGGTACGTTTCCTTCTCCTCCTTTGGCTCATGAACAAGCTAAGGCTCAGGAAACTGAGCGATGTGCTCAGGGTCACACAGCCCGTAAGTTTAACACTTGAATTTGATCCAGTGACGGGGCCTCCAAAGAAAGCTCTGTAAATGACCACACTAGGCTCTTCAGATGTGGCAGGCATGTGGCCCCAAGTAGATACTGGGAGAGTTACACCCAGGGAAATACATGTCAAGAATGACCAGAGACTGGGCAATGGGGGTGGCAGGGGATGGGAACTGTTGGCAGAAAGAGTGAGAGATCCCTGAAAAAGACAGGCAGAGTTTTCTTGATTTGAGCAAAGTTCCCGGCCATCTTGTGAAAGAACGTAAGAACAAACAGCTCCTATCAGGCCAGCAGGTAATCTAATCATATCAGGGACCATAAAACTTCCAGTGCTGATTCAAAATTGAAGACTGACCTGATGCCCATTGAGTTATCTTTATAGGATCTAAACCCCCTTGAATACTGAAACCAGACCATCTGGAGCCAGAGGACTGAAGTGGACCCTTTGCCCCAATTCCATGCCACATTCCCCACTGCACAAGCCCCTTCACAAATACACGCGCATCCTTAGCTGAAAACTTGTCCAGCACTGCTTTGGGAAAGTTTCCCGGTATTCTTCTTTACTTGTTGCCGGTAAAACCCTCTCTTTTCTTATTTTTTGGCTTGGTTGTGTTTTTTGGCTCGACACCCACCAAAAGGCAAACCCAGTTTCGGGTCACAGGATGAGATGTTGGGTAACCCTGCCGCTTCAGGTTTGCTTTTTAATTTACCCAATATTATGAAAATAACAGGATGCATTAGTTAACTGCTTCATTTAGAGCTGGCTAGCTATAGAGCTGCAAGACCTAACAGGGTGTAAAAAAAATAGAGGATCTGAGTGTAATGTGATCCCTCTTGTTACCGTCCACGTGCCTGGGTGTGGCCCCAGGCTCGCTTCTCCCAGGGTCACCTCTGCACCAGCAGCTGGCCTCGCCTGGGTCCTCGTTAGACAGAGAGAGTCTCAGCCGCCACCTTGGACCTTCCGAATCAGAATCTGCTTTCTTAAAAGATCCTTAGGCGGTTCCTGTGCACTTCAAGGTTGGAGAAGCACTGAGCTAAGGGTACAAACCAGAAGGAAAAAGCGGATGTAAAATATCAAAAGAACCAGCTAGCTATACTCAGAAAAAAAAAAAAAAAAAAAAACGGCAAAAAAGGTGGCGGTTGTTTTTATTTTCTCAGAAAAAAAAAACAACTCAATTTCAAGTTTAACTCAGGGAGGTAATTTTTTTTTTTCCTGGTAAAATGATAAGCAGGATCGGTTCCTGTAAAACAGGATAAAAAAGACTGAGGGCTAGACAGCTGCTGTCCATCTGGTGGGCACGAAATCCGAATGGCTGAATAATGTAGTCTTGCTATTCCTTTGTTTATGAGCTAGGCCCGGTGGCTTCAGGGTCATCTTCTTCCTTGGTGACATCCCAAACCCAAGGAGAGGCATGTTGTTAGAAATTACAAAATGCCCATGATATCTTGCAGAGGGGGTGGGAGAGTGGGAGGGATGGGGCCGGAGGGAAGAGAGACCACTGACCCAGGCCAGAGAAACAGGGAAAACCCTGGAACGGGGGCAGGGCTGCGGAAGCTGCCTCAAGCTGGAGGATCTCAGACTGCTGCCTGGTGACGTGAAATTTCAGCTGTCTCTAGACACAACTCTCAGAAAATAAAGAATAACTTTGTTGGCCAGGAAACCGACGTCTATTTTTTTCCCAAATGGACAAAGCTTTATGGTTTTCTTTCCTGATGACAAAATTAATACTTACTGCAAAGCAATTAAGAGTGAAGAAAAAATGTGAAATAGAAAATGAAAATCACTTCAAACCCCAGAGAGAGCTATATATTGATGTTATACACACACACACGTGCACACGCAGACACACACCATCACACGCACGCAGTTTTACACACCTGGTACCACATAAGACACGTTCTCAATGCCAGGCGTGGAGAATGTAGTGCTTTGTGCTCCTAAAAGCCAAAGGATGAATGGTTCAGATGATCCTCTCTAGTTTGAGGGCTAGAAGTAGACACAAATAATTAATATTAATCTTGTAAAAAGTTTTAAGCCGTTTTATTAAGTCTGATGCTAAGACAACAGTATTCCTCCTATGAAATTCACCTAGAGCAGGGTGAATTTATACAGCTAAAAAAACCCAAAACAACCCAGCAAGTTAACCTACCATCCTTTAACTAGAATCTATAAGCATCTTTCATTTGTGGTAATCTGCAGAGAACAATAGGAAAGGGGGAGGAAGGTTGTGAGAGTGATGGTGTCAGCATGCCTTCAAGGGAAGCTGTTCGCTGAGTGTCCTGGCCAAAGCACTGAGCTGGGGAGGGTGCAAGGCTTTGTTGAACAGACTAGTCCACCTAAACTGACCCTCAGGGGGGCCCCGGGGTCTTCTCAGAAACCCCAGGCTTGGAGCAGCTCCCTCCCAACTCTGGGGCACAGCTGGGTACCCCGCCCTGCAGCCTGAAAACAACCCCTTGATTTACGGATTGAAATTGAATAAATGCTTGCTTTGAACCTCCACTGCAGGTCACATGTGGCCGGAATGGCTTTGGCACTGCTCAGACCCCAGACTTCTCCCCTGGTCCGGCCCCTGTGAGCCTCCCCACTCAGAGCTCCCACCTCTGGGCTTCTCTCTTGTTAACCTTAAGAAAATGGTCAGTTATTTTACGAGCAAAAGATGGAGTTATTTGGGAACAGCAGAGAATTGCAATCTGGGACAAGCAAGCTAGAGCAAAACCATAGGTAAGTCTGACAAACAAAGGAGAAGAACATTACTTTATGGAGAAGAAGGAAGAAGTTGGGAGGGGGTGTTTTGAACAATGGTCCCTCCGTTGGAGAGAAAGCAAGAGTTATCATTGGCTGAGTTGCGGGGGTGGTCAATTTCCTGTAGGGGCTGCACTGCCCATCTTTTCCTGTTGGGGCCTGTCATTGATGATTCCTTCCTGTTGAAGGTCTTCTGCTGGGATCTGTAATTCACAGTTCTTCCTGTAACTGACACTGAGTGCTATAGTTCCCCCTACATCCCCATCGAGCACCCCGAGTCCACTTTAGTCAGGTTTCCCTTTATTCATTTTCACACTCTCAGCCTCTGGAGCCAAACAAAACCAACCACCTTGACCTTGCCTGGTGCTTGCAATCCCTTCCCTCTTCAGGCCTGATACTTGCGCTCCTGACTCTGCTCTGGGCATTTGCTTTGTCACTACACTGCTTTCTTCCCTTGAGATTTGGCATCAGTGCCCTGACCCTGGTCAGTCCCAGGGTCAAGTGTCTTGTGACTGGTAGAGCTTTCAGCAATGGCCCCTCCTTCCCCTACCAACCTCTGCATTTCAGGCTAAGTTTTCTTGGGCCAAGGCCTTGACCACCTCTCCACCCCACCCCCCACTCCCATTTTATTTGTAAAACCCATGCATCTGCATCAGGGAAGGTGGTGATTCAAGGACATCAGAGAAAAGTTAAGGTAGTTTCCATTACACCAAGAGGGGCAGAGAAAGGGAGCAAATTCCTCCACTGGAAATCCCACAACCATGAAAGTAGATGAGGAGGTGGCATTTTTTTATGCCTTGCTCATCAGAGGATAAAATCAGCATCATTTCCCTGTGCTGTGAGAACTAGGTTGGAGGTGCCCCTTTAGGAAAAGGTTGTGTTTTTTTTTTTTAATATAGAGTTCTTGGTCACTTTCCCAGATTCTTTTTAAAAAACAAACTCTAACCCAAAGGGGCACACACGGAGGCACGCTAACACACACACACACACACACACACACACACAGAGGTACACACTCTTAATTTGCATTGATTCTAACCTTTCCAGATACTTTGCCCTTGGGGCCAGTGCCCTTCGGGCCAGAATGAGGACCTGGCTTCCACCTGCCTCTTCTTAGGCAAAGGACGATCATGCTGAATATCACAGCTGGGAATTGACAAGTAGGGGCCAAGTCACAGGGCTTACTGGCACAGGAGAGATTCCTTGGCAAACTACGGGTATCAAGAAGGGAAAAGACAATAATTGAGCTCTGGGTATTATTTATAGACATCTGGGGCTGGCTTGATGTGAACTCCAAACAAGTAGTTGATTTGGTTGGAAACTCAAAGGAGCCATCTTGTGTCATGTTGTTACAAGAACCCTTGGGTATGAGGGAATCTTCACCTCTTCCTTTGATGGATTTGGTAGGGTTCGTGCGGTCACCTTCTTCCTGTTTCTTCTTGTGGATCCTCAGGTCTGAAGGTCAACCTGAATTCACTCTCACCTTCTTCTACTGAGTGACGATGGCTGTAGTGATGCCTTAAACGTAGATTTTGCTTGCTCTTCAGAACGGTCCTTTGAAGAATCCAGTTGGGAAGATGGTGGCATGGGAAGTGAGGTGAGGTGCCCAAAGCCACCTCAGGAGGGGTTGAGGAGCTGGAACTGCCCTTCCTAGTCATCTGGCCTTGTTGGCCTTGTTGTGCAGACTTGCTGTGACTCTATCGTGTGTCCTCCATGATCATGGCCATGCTTGAATAACTGATTAGAAATCCTGCCCCAAGCCCTGGTTCTCACACTATCAAAGCAATCTTGACTATTGGTAAATCACCTTAATTTCTTGTGTCATGTGGTTTTGTTCTTAGCATTCCTTGGTTAAGCTTAACTTATGGGATTTGGGTTTGAACTTGTGCTTTGAAAGAATAATACTGAACATTCATTCATTCATTCATTCATTCATTCAACAAGTACTTACGGAAACTAGTCAGTTGAACTGGGAGATGAGGACTGTGCCAGGCTCAGGGATCTAACAGTGTTCAGCATCTCTCTCTCCCAGCTGCCCCAGAGAACACTGACACCTCACAGATAAGTCTGCAATTAGAAACCAAGGTGAACGCAGAGAAGGAAAGAAACAGGGTTCTGTGAGTCACGTGATAGAAGAATCAGGAAAGCTTCCCTACAGGGTAGCATGTGAGCTGAGGTCTGGAATATGAGAGGGATTAAACAGACCGGGAAGGGGTGGCAGCAAGTGCACTCTGGGCAAAGGCCCTGTGGCAGAGGGTGCCCGAGGTGCTCACGGAATGGAAAGCAGGCCCCGTGGCAGCAGCTTGGCGAGAGTGTGAAAGGCTGGACTGGGTCACCCTGGGATCTCTTCCAGGGCCACAACAAAGGCAGCCCCCCAATATGTCAGGGGCTCAGCTGAGCTGGGGGACATCAGGCTGAGCTGCCAGCTCTCAGAGAAGCCTGTGAAAGCCAAAGCCATAATGAGAGTGAAGGCGATGGTGTGAGAGCCTTAAACCCGAGAAAGCTCTGAGTCCACACATTCCTTTCCCTCCTGGACTGGATGCTGGTTGAGCGTCAGGTGGATCAGCACAGAGGTGGGGAGAGCCCTGAACAGAAGGCTCCAGCACAAGCTTTGTCATGGGCCCTGGAGAGGGGAGGAGAAGGGGAGGGAAAGTACTGGAGACTGAGAGTGGGGACTGTGTCTTCAGGGCTTCCCCTCCTTCCCCCGAGGAGGCTCAGCAAGGCTCCCGAAGAAGGTCTGCCCAAGGCCCAGACTCAGGAACCAAGGCGCCTGCGCTAGGAATGCAAACATATGACAGAGCATGGCTGACTTGGGGGGTGGGGTGCCTGAGACCCTGACTACAGCACTCCTCAGAGACCACCCCCCACCTCCAGGCGGGTGCAAGGAGGCCAGCCAGGTAAGCCTGGGTAATGGCCTGTGGTTGGGTCCGAAAAATCACACAGAGCAGAGATCCGATAGAGAATAGGAATCAGCCCAGAGACATCAGAGGGAATGATGTCTCAGCCGAGGAAACAGCAAGTACGGAGACCATGGGGAGGGGTTTGTGCTTCATCCTGACCAAGAGGGGGATATGACCAAATGGGAAAGGCTTGGGGGAGAAGGGGAGGGAGACGGGAGAGGAAAGGGGATAAGGGAAAGGAATAAGAACAAGGCAGGAAGGAATGGATAGCCTCAGGGTAGGGGGCACAGACACTGAACGCCCAGAGCTGGCCGGAGTTGGCTGGGAGCGGGGGACCACGGGCCAGCCCCTGATGAGTCAGCCTGTTCATCCTCTGAGCTGCAAGTCATTAGTCCTCACCCAGGGCAGCGAAGTGGGCTCTAGGCAGCTGAAGGTTCAGAGACAGGCAGAGGCCTCATGTCCCTGCCCCCAGGGAGGCCAAGATTGGATGCTCTCCGCCCCGTACAAAATCCCACAAATTCCCACCCGGGGCCTGGGTTTTTGGATTAAAGGAGACCCCACTCCTTCAGAGTCTGAGCTCAGAGGCTAGTTAATTGTCACTTAGTATCATTAGCATCCTAACTACAGATTTCATTCTACAACAATTATAACCCCTTATTTTACAGTAAAGGGATAAGGACTTGCTTAAAGCTGTTATGAAAAATTATCCAAAACTTGCCAATAAGGCAAAAGAATGCGCACCCTCTCAAGGTCCCAGAGGGAGCACTGTCCAACAGTCCCTCCCAGGACCGTGCAAGGCGATGCACCTTCGTTGGACTTGACTATTGCTCCTGGCCAGCTCGGTGAAGGACGCGCCTGTCCTGGAGCGCGGTTCTCTGTCCTCCCGTCCCACAGTCTAGCATCTCACTGCCACTTATCACCATTAGGTCAGTGAGTTTAACCTTCCACTGAATCTCTCTGAAAAATTTTTGCCCTTTTGTATTAGGCTGTATTTCTGTTTCAAATGCTTGATGTCAACTTTAATTATCGTTCAGACTAGTTGCTCAGCTAAAAGGATCTGTTTCTTGCCCAAAAGGTAATTATGAGACTAACATCGGTCCACTAAGGACATGTGTTTACTTGAATCTCTTTGTAAGGCCACCACAGGGATTCAAAGACAAGAGGGTAACTCCTTCTGCCAGCACAAGAAAAAGTGGAAAGACACAGGAAACACACATCGAGTAATTCACAGCTCTCCTTGGACTCCCTCTGTCAGGGCGGTGCCTTTGAAGCAGCCACTGGGGGCAGAGAAGAAAGGAAGAGAGCAATACTTTCCCCAGGCAGGGGCAGGAATGGGAGGTGAAATTTAATTTGAGACAGCTTTACTCTCATCACACTGATTGATTTGAAGAATGAATTGAGCAAATTGGCCTTGGTTTGGGGCTTTTGGAGATAAACCTCATCGTCAGCTACAATTCTGAGACTTTTGGCGGCACATCCATGTGGTGAACTCTGTCCAAAATCCAGCCAGTCAGCCAGCCAGGATGTTTTGGTGTCATTGTTGCGGTTTGATTAGATCATTGCCTGAATTCAGAGAATCTTTTGGCGTAGCCCACCGATGTTGCTAGTTGAAAATGGCCATTTTTAGCCCCCCACCCCCCGCCACCCTGTAATCGAACCGACAAGATATTTGGGTGTGGTATCAAAACGAAAGCCATGGTCATAACCTCTCTCAATCTGGTTGCTTCACTAGTAAACTGGGAATAAAAATACCCTCCTTGCTTCCTGCACGTGGATATTGACAAATCACCTGAGAAAAGAACAACACTTGACATTACACCTGGTATGTGGTGTATCGAACGCCCTAAGTACAATGAAAGTTCCCAGAAAGGAGGGAAACATCCAGTAGTCGCCAGCCCGTAGCAAGGCTGGGCCTCTGCTCGGCAGACCTTGTGAAGACTCTGTGCTCTGGAGGTGCTGAGAGCTCCTTAGTTAGTCATTTTTCTCTGAGGCCCCATCTCTGGTGGGCACCGAGGACGCTGCAGCTCTTGGCGGGGAGCATCACTTGCACTGAACTCATCCTATTCTTGCAACTTTGAGGCCTTCGTGTAAGTTTCCAGTCACAGGCTTGTAGGTCAGGCTCATTGTCTGACAATTCCTTCAAGAACATGGCAGGCTTCTCTTCAGTTTGCTTCTAGGCAGTTGCAGGTGCCAGAAACAACATCTTCTATAGTTTTCCCCCAAACATATTCCCCAAGTCTGTTTTATTTCTTTGCTTCCCAACCTATATTTTCCTGTTTCTCAAAGTAATGTACCTATATTAAGACCCGTGGAATCAATGGGCTTGAGAAGGCAACATTCTCAATGTGACCTTTGCCACAGGTCTAAGCCCCATTGGTTTACTGGAGAGTCCAAGTGAGATTGTGCCGTGCAGAACCTTTTTTGGTCTCATCGCTTACTATTTAGGGTCCAGAAGCAGTAGGTCTTTCTAACACCTCAAAGCCCTTCATCTCTGAACTTTATAGCTTTCACTCTCTGCTTATAAATCAGACATACTTGAGCTCATCTCTCTTTTATAGTACTGTAATACCTTCTAAGCCCTGCAACAGCCAATACACATTGTCACTCTGGATTGTTCCAGTAAGTTCTTTAGAGTCAGAGACTCAGCAAGCGTGTGGTCTGCCTCCACATCACACCCACACGAGTCTCCATCTTTCCTCCTGCTATACGTGTTACCCCACCACTGTTGCCTGATTCAGCCAATGCTGCACAATTTTAGTCTTTTTTTTTTTTTTAAGATTTTACTTATTTATTTGAGAGAGAGAGAGTGAGAGAGAGCATGAGAGCAGAATGTGGGGCAGAGGGAGAAGCAAGCTCCCTACCAAGCAGGGAGTCTGATGTGGGGACTCGATCCAGGGAGTCCAGGATCATGACCTGAGCCGAAGGCAGATGCTTAACCAACTGAGCCACCCAGGCGCCCCTAATTTTAGTCTTCTGAAAATAGCTGCATCCCACTTCATGGTACAAATTTTTGTGCTAGGTTGGCTAGAGTAGACTGTGGGAACAGACTCAAATGGATAATAGCTTAACACTTGGACATGTATTTCCCATTCACAGAATAGTTCAGGAAGATTCCAGATCAGCAGGGAGATTGTGTGTGTGTGTGTGTTTCTGCTCCACACAAGTCATTTTAGAGACTGACGTTTCCCATGTGGCTTTGATGGCACCATCCCATTATCCCATCAGCTGGAAGGGAAGAGAGATGTGTGAGGTTTTTATGGGCCAGGACTGGCAGTGGCTCATGTCACCTCAGCTCATCTTCCATTGGCTAGAACTCAGTCACGTGACCACAGCTAACTTCACGAGAGGCTGGCAGATGCAGTCTTGCTCTGTGCCCAAGGAGAAGAAGGGCATTTCTGTAAATAGCACCAGTGTCTGCCACAGTGCTCAGACACCTCATCCAGAACGTGTGAAGGAAGGCTTGCCTCCCAGGTCTATGAGGAAGAAAAGGTGAGACGGTGTTGTGGGCCAGCACCTTGAAATGCTAAGACATGGGTGAAACATCTTGGGCGTAACATAATAAAACACCAGGTAAAATATAATCAAACAGATAAACTGTCTCCACATGGACTACATTAATAATTTTTTCCCTTTACTCTAGACTATTCCCTTATGGAAAAGGATGCCTCTCCATCAACAGAAATAACCTCCAGTTACATGTTTGTATGCATCCAGGCACCATACATTGAGCACATAATTCTCTGCTGTCTTCCATAAACTGTCATTGAGGAAGAATGTGGCAGCCTTTTACACAAGAGCTTTGACAATAATGTGATGCCTGAGCCATTTCTAGATACTTTGTCTACAGTAAAAAAAAAAAAATGAGCTAGACAAATGAACTGTCACTTCTGCATGGCTATGTACATGTGCCCCACATCTATGCCAACTTGAGCCATCTCTCTCTCTCTCTCTGTCTCTCCTTCTAATTGACGTAAAGTTTACACAGTGTTACATTAGTTGTAGGCATACAATATAGTAGACAGCTCTATACATTATACTATGCTCACCACAAGCTTAGCTACTATCTGTCACTATACAAGGCTATTAGAATGCCACTGACCATATTCCCTACGCTGTACCTTTCATCCCTGTGACTTATCCATTCCAGAACTGGAAGCCTGGACCTCCCACTGCCCTTCACCCATTTGGGGCCATGTCTCCACATAAAGAGCCTGGTGGTGGAACCCAACCCTGTGGGGAATTGTTTTCAGAGTGAATACTGGGAAGCATGTGCATCTCAGTGCTCTTTGATCTCAGGAAGGGTCCAAGGGGATGCAGAGCTGGAAGGAAGTCTTCTGGTGGCTTCTGGGTTGAGAGGAGGCAACCCTTGTCTCTGGAAATACCTGAAGAGTTAGAAAAGTCTAGTGGTGGTGGAGTGGTTTCTGGGAAGAAAATCCAAGTCATTAAATGGCAGGCGACAAGCATTTGATTAAGTCTCCACATTTGAGGGACAAGAAGAGACTTTTGTGACATGCAAGGTCATTGTAAAAGGCAGATCTCATTTTATTCTTTTGATTACAAAACAATGTTTTCACTAAGACCCCTCTTCTGTCTTCTTGGGCCATATTAGCACAAAATTTGAAAGGTCTTGGCTACCTTCCCAGAACAAAATGAGGTATGAGTGTGTGTGTGTGTGTGTGTGTGTGTGTGTGTGTGTGTGTGTGTATTTCTAAATCATCTGAAATCCCTGTCTTTCTACTCCTCAGGGTCATCTAGGAGTATAAGCAAATAGGGACTGTTTTTTTTTTAAGTCAAAGTGAAGTATGTAAGTTTAGTCTCATACTACATTTCTTTGTCTAAATATGTGCAAAATGTGTGTGTATAGGAAGTAATTCTCATCCAAGAAAATAAAATAAAAAAGTAAATGGATCAGATCTGTATTCAAGGAGATGCAATTGCTTGTGTTAGTACTAGCATTACCAGTGATATTAAGAGTGTTATTATCACTATTTAAAAGTCTTTTTTCTTGAGATATAATTGACATTGCTATTAATTCCTGAAGTATAAGTATTAGTGTTAGACAGATGGAGTGAATGATCTCTGAAGAGTAGACCAACCCTAAGATTTATGATTTTGTGTTATTCATATTGAATTACCACTTAGTATAATGTATCACATGCTCAACACAACTTTGTTTACATTGATGCCCATTCATTCCCATTTGTACTCATACCCGGAAGGGGAAACAAGCATTTTAGGCAGAAGGAACAGCCTCTGCAAAGGCCTGGAGGTAGAAATGAGTCTGTGATGGCCAGGGGACGCCTGTGAGATTTGGTTCCTCCAGGTACTTTCTTATCTTGGTTCCTGGTCAAGACCAGGATGGGGGAGAACAGCCCAGCAGTGCCCTTTGTGGATCTTCTTTGGGGCCTGAGTCTGGAAATGGTTCAGTCAATGTAGGAATCTGCAGTAGAGGGTGGGGTGTCACTGGGGCCAAACCTGAGGCTCTGGAGGGGTATGCCCAGAAACCTGCAGCCCAGGAACGCTCTAGCACACGAACATCCTTGCCCTCTTTATGAAGGATCCCCAAAGCCAGGCTTACCTTGGTGAATGCAATTAGTGCTGTCAGCCGAACTATGTTTGAGATAGTTTCCTTCCTCCCAACTCAGTCATTCCACGAGCAGCTCAGAACTCCGGTTCAAGAAATGCTAGACAGACAGCTAGGAATGGGTGCCTCACTCTCGGAGTTGAAAGCCTACTTCCAGGTCTCTAAGCCAGTTTTCTACACCTGGGCTTCCAGCTGCAGAATCTCATGGACTTGTCCATGTGCACATGTCCCCCATAGGTGAGCGTTTTCAGCTTTAATAAGATTCTCAGATGGGTCCCTGATCCTAGAAAGTTAAGGATCCTGGGTTTGGTACAGTGGCCGGACATGAACAGTTCAATCTTTGATTATATCATGCTTGTCCCTACATAAAAATGGGCCACCCAGCTGCTTCTCGCATGCCTTCCCTATGAGGGTGCAGATCTCGTCTTCCACGCTGGGCAGGATCACACAGCACACTCCTTCCTTCCTTTTCTCCCCACTTCTGCAATCTCAAAAGCCCCCATGCCTGATCTTCCCCTTGATTCACCAGCATGGCTATGGTCACAAAGCTACATTCACAGGGACCAAACCAACCCTTCCCACTGCTTTATACTGCTCCCTTTTCTACATTCCTTAAGCTATTTGCTCTGTCAATAATATATTGACATTTCGTGCTATTCTGGAATTTAATAGATACCAAGCCTGGTCTGCTTCTGTGTGCCCCGTGGTGGTCTCCCAGGAACACTTTTCCAAATGTCACCATCCTCGTTACCATTAATAACCAGCATTCGTAATTATAACTATAATACCATTGTCACAAAATGCAGTTTTGTTTCTATACACTACCAGATATGCTTTCTCCTGCGAGCCTTACAGTATTCTAAGAAGCGGGCAAGAGGGGTGTTCCGCGTTGTTTCAGAGATGAGATAACAGGGTACAGCCTAGAGTTTAGTGACTGGTGTGCAGTCCCCAGTAAGTTAGAGGCATAACAAAGAATGGGACAGAGATCAAAATCCCCCTTCCTGCTTCGGGCCATGTTACACCTTTGTGTACATTTTTCTTTTCTTTTCTTTCTTTCTTTCTTTTTTTTTGGACAAGGAGTCGGATTTTATTTTAAGCCGCTCTGAGGCCCCTAACTGGCATCTTGTTTTAATTATGCCACTTGCTTACTGAATTTATTATGGTTGCCAGGCGAAGATTTGACCGCTTAAGTCACTCTGGAGGAAAGCACTGGAACTGGGCTTTTAATTGGATTGGCTAAAGATAAATCAAGCATAACCACACGTGAATTTTTAAAATGATTCTATTAGGCAGATAGAGCCAGTTTTTACCCCCGCACATTATAGTTACTAATCATCTCCTTTTCCTGGTATTTTTTATATTCTTGTCTTTTCCTTTTCGTTTGCCTGCTCTGCCGGAGAAATTCAGTGCTTCGCAGCGTGGAAACATGGATTATTGCATTGACCTTATTATGTGAAAATGCTGAATTTACTGCATTTAGTACATAGGAGCAGGGTCTTGGCATCTCTGTATCCTCTCCTCTTTCCTACTGCCTCCACAGTGACCCAAACTGGGACCCTAGGCAAACCTTTAGCTGGTCTGGAATTGGATTAAGAGCGGTGTGAATAGCCACACCTCCCCCTTGCCAGAGGGAGGATGAGAAATAATCCCCACTGTTCAGAAGTCCAAACTCTGAAATGTCCACAACTCTACAAAGTTCTTGGATTAAGGGAGGTGACAAAGCCCCCTTCTCAGTGTGATTATTGGCGAACAACCCTTACCTAATTGACCACCTTCTGCTGCTTACAAGCCTCCCCAGTATAGCATCAAGGTGGGGCTAAATAAGGTAGGTAACTGGGAATAGTGTAGACTGTCCTGTGGGTAACTAGTACTAATTAACCTTGTGGACAAGCAGATCAGGGCTCCTGGATCTCTGATGTCTCTATCAACACCAGCCTCCTTGCGTCGGGGCAAACCAGTGGAGCCATGAACTGTGATTTGACTCTCCAGATCCTTTCATCCTGTGATATAAGTAGGGAAAATTCCAAGAGTCATAGGCGATCTTTCAGGTACAGTTGAAAAGGAAAGCTCTATATACGTATGAGTGGGATTATCTCTTGATTACACTCAAAGACCTATTTTGAAATTTCTCATAAACTCAAACAACAAAAAATATTTTGTCAAGCCAGGGCAGAAGCTCAAGTGGCTAAGCTGAGGCTGCTTGTTTGGGTGTAAGGTGCCTCCAAAGCTTTAATGAAATGAGCAAATATGTTCTGCATTCTGTAAGTCAATTCAGGAACTATTAACTCTTTGCTCTGTCCAGAGTATGGCATTCTGTGAAAAGAATTTCAGCAAAACTCTGTAGTAGGGGATGTAAAGCAGAGCAAGCCCGAGTACAGGGTTGGTCTCTTTCCATTTGTGGAAGTTTCTTTTTAGCCTGACAAATCAAGGAGAAGCCAGAATTTGACACCTAAAGATGGAAACATGTGGAAACCTACCATGACATTCTCTGCAGCCCTTTTTCGCAAAATTCAGCACCCATGATGGAACACATTACACTCCAACCCAGCTTCTCCTGGGTCCTAAGATACTTCTTAGCTATTACCACATTGGAAAGATGCATTAATTTCTTCAGTAGCCAAAAATCAAGTGCCCCCCCAAAGACTGCATACTGGTGGCCATTGGGAATGTCCAACGAGGAGAGGCTTAGACAGCAGAGGAATTAAATATTGCAACATTTTCCATTCAGCAAACAGTGAAGAGACCAAAGATTTGCTTCATGATGGAAAGAGAATTTACCTGCTAGATAATTTTAGCAATATGGAAGCATACCCAGTATTTCTCAGCAGTGACTGCCCCTCCCCCCACCCCGACACAACTATAAAGTTGATGAAATTTACCTTTAGGGACTTCTGCTCTGTCCTCTGCTCCATCCCTTCCTCCCAGATACCCTGCATTCCAGGCTACAGCATGCTGCCCTTGGATACTTGTCTGTCGAAAGCTGCACTTTAATCTGGAGTGATTCTTTTGCAGCCCACTGCAGCCAGTTTCTCCGATGACTTTTCTCCACCTTCCACTCCAAATCCAATCCAGTGGCCGAATGTTTTCCAGCTTAATTCTCCTGTGCTAAGAGATTTAGAGAACATTCTTTAAAGATATTGGGACTGTGAATTTTGTTGAAAATTGCTTTACATCCCAACACATAGTCAATTCTGATAAATGTTCTGCATGCACTTGAAAAGAAGGTGCCTTCTGCCATTGTTGAATTCAGTATTGTGCTAAAATCTCCACTGTAATTATGGATTGGTCTATTTCTTTTTAGCACTCTCAGTATTTGCTCTAGTTTTGTTTTTGTTTTTTGGCTTTTTTGCTTTAGAAGTTTTGAAGCTATGTTATTTGGTACATAAAATTTAAAGTTGTTTTAGATTCGTGGTGATGCATATGCAGTCATTATGCAATATTCCTCTTTATTGCCGGTAATGCCTCTTGTCTTAAAGTCTACTTTGTGCAATAATCATATACAGACATCCTCTGTCTTTTATTTAAGTTATGTCTCATTATAGTTAACTCTCGTTTTACTTTCAACCTTTCTGCATCTTTATACTTAAAGTGTGTTTCTTGTAAGCAATAAATAGTTTTGTTTTGAAAATCTAATTTCATAATCATTGTTTTTTAGTTGGAAGATTATTTATATATTTATATTTAATGTCGTATTTGAATTTAAGTTGGTTATCCCACAATTTATTTTTTTATTTAGCTCACCTCTATTTGTTTCTTTTTTATCCCTCGCTTGCCTTCTTTTTGACCAATCAAGTATTTTTATTAATCCATTTCTCCTTCTCCATTAGTTACACTATATTCCATTTTTTAATGTCACCCTCAAAATCACTGCATTTATTCTTTACTTAGAATCTAATATACATTAATATTTTACCACTCCCTGGATGATTTGGAGACCTTAGAACAGTTTAACTCCATTTATCCCCTTCTGTGTTCTGTTTTATAAACCAGGTCTTCAGAAATATTCAGACATCTGTTTTTCAGATTTTTATCACTCATTTTTCTGTGACATTACATTCTTTTATTGTGATTACATTTGCTTCATCTTTCTGTTATTTGGTGTACAATTGAAAGTAATTTTTTAAGGATTTCTGACCAGTGTGTTTTCTGAACCTCTCAAGGTCTACAATTAGCTTTCTCTCCCTTTTTTTTAAAGATTTTATTTATTTATTTGAGAGAGAGAGTGAGCGAGAGAGAGAGCACAAGCTAGGGGGAGAGGCAGAGGGAGAGGGAGAAGCAGACTCCCCACTGAGCAGGGAGCCTAACGTGGGACTCGATCCCAGGACCCTGGGATAATGACCTGAGCCGAAGGCAGACACTTAACCAACTGAGCCGCCCAGGTGCCCCTACAATTGGCTTTCTCTTGCTTTCCCACATGAATGACAACTTTTCTGAAACTGTGGCATTTACAAACTTTAACTCTTATTGATAATATGACTTTATTTTTAATCATGAGACTTAAAGAAGTTCTTCTTTATTATAGTTCATATATTTGCCAGTTTTTGTCTAGGTGCAGGTCTTTCCCCATTGATTTTACCTGTTACAGTTTTCTATTTATTTGTTTATGCCTTTTAAGAGACAAGCTCTATGCCAATGATACAACAGTGAAAGTTAAAATCGCTGCTTTCAAGGAGTATAAAAGAGTGTCCTTGGGGATAGATAAATAAAATACTCATTACAATGTAAAGGATTAAGAACCATGATGTGGGAAATATAAGGCAGTGTGGGGTCACAGAAGAGGAGCACAAAGCCCAGACAAGGGGTAGGGAGGGGGGGCACTCAGGTAATGTTTCTTGGAAGAAATTTGAGGTCTTTTTCTGAACCACAATAATCTCTGGATGTTATTGTTACTATTATTACCTATAAATCTAGCCTCCGCCTCTCTGATAGAAAACTTGATTGTCATTGTAACAAACACACCTTTGTGCCCATGGCTGGGACTCATGACCAGTTGCCCTGAGGGGGCCTGTCTTCTCAACCAGTTAACCCAGGTGGAGGATCTCTAAGTTATACCTGCAGGAGGAGTTATAGTTCAATATTATATGTGGCAAATAGTGACTGAAAGATTGTTCATTGGTTTCAGCACATCCAGCTGAGGATAGAGTCAGGGCTTTTGAACTATGTAGTATCCTCTCCATGCTCCAAAGATTTGCTAAAACACATTTCTCTGGCCTGATCAAGCAGAATGTGATAAACGACTTGTATGACATCTTCAAATACTTCTGGAGGCATACAAGTGTGACTTCTTAGCTTGCACATTTCTCACCTTCCTCCCCCAGCAATGCTTGTTTACAAAGATTGATGAGGCTAAACGAATCATAAAAATCACCGTTTGTCTTAATTTGGGTATTCCCAGAAAAAGACAAGGTTTCAAGTGCAAGTAGCGGACTTGGAATGTGTGGAGAACACCAGCAGGGGAGCAGGGCAGTGATACAGGAAAGGGAAGGCAGCCAATAAGGCTGCCCCAGAGGAGCCCCAGGGGAGAAAGCCCTCACATAGAAGGATTCAAGTACTGGCAGCTGACAGTGGGCTGGGGCTCTCTGAGGTGGGGAGCCCGAGGGATGGCGACCCAGTCAGTGTTGCTCCTGGTTCTTCATGCTCTTTGCCCAACATACACCAGTCCTCACAGAATAGTTTCTTAAAAATGAAAACCCATCCAGCCTTTTAGATCCTTGAGGAATAAAGACCATGTTTGAAGAGCTCAAGCTACACCATCTCTCCCTGAACTATATAGCAACTCATGAGGAGCTCAAGATGGTCCCTGGGGCCATCCTTATTTACCCAGTCTGCCTCTCACCCCTGAGCTAACTTTACTGCCTTTGACGTGGCCCATTTTCAACCTAACAGTCTGGGGGGACAATCTATTCTTTCATGGAGGTAACGAATTTGAGCAGTTCCTCTATGCCAGGCACTAAATAGAGCTCCCAACAGGGCAGTCAACCCCAGCACATTCCACTGCTTTGTGTTCCTTCACCATTCACAAGTGGTCTCCTCTCTCCTGTAGGTTCCTACTGCAACAGATCCATGGCCACAGGCACTCACCCCACTACTGGTATGCTTAACTGTGGATCCTTACCCTGGGATTTCCCAAAAGCAATTCTTCAAACTGTCATATATGCGCCATAAAATATGACATTATGGCACAAATGATTGGAACAATATAATTAGTAAGGTAGAATTCATGACCATTTCAAGTTTTGTCTTATAAAGTTATCATTTCTTTTATAAAATATATTGTATAGGCATTGTAAAATGTGCCTTCTTCCTAAACGCCCACAGATTTTTTTTTAATTTAAAAATCTACAGTAGTCAGTCCCAAGAAACTAACAAAGGCATAAGTTAGAAAGATGAATATATGCAAACCATGTTCTCAAAAGTAGAGCAGAACTAGAAACAAATAATAAAAGATAAGACAAGTTTTATGCATGCTCTTTTATTTATTTTTTTTAAGATTCTATTTATTTATTTATTTTGAGAGAGAGAATGAGAGAGAGAGAGAGAGAGCATGAGAGCGGGGAAGGTCAGAGGGAGAAGCAGACTCCCCACTGAGCAGGGAGCCCGATGCGGGACTCGATCCCGGGACTCCAGGATCATGACCTGAGCCGAAGGCAGTCGCTTAACCAACTGAGCCACCCAGGCGCCCTATGCATGCTCTTTTAAATAGTTATTGGATTAAGGAGGAAATCAAAGGAATGAAGACAGCTAATTGAAGAATAATGAGAATCAGGATAATTCATATTAAAAATTATGGGATATGCGTAAAGTTGTTCTCAAGCAATCTGTAGTAATAAATATATTTTTAAAAGCAAAAGCAAGAAAGCACATTGTTTAAACTTCAAAAAATGAAGAAAAGATAAAAGTAGCCAAGGAAGCAAAAAGAAAGAAATTAAAGTCATAAAAGCAAAAATAAATAAATAAACCAGTAGAGGAAAATGATGATATGAATAGATAATGAATCTCAATTAAATATCTTTGAAAAGAATCAGTAAAATGGACCAGCTGCTGGAAAAATCTAATTTAAAGAAAATCTTATATTCAAAATGAAAAAAGAAAAAAAGGATAAAGTTTATATAGAAATTTAAAACTTTCTGGTATAACAAAATGCATACTTGATTTCTAATAAATTTGAAAGTCATTGAAATGGAATTTTTATTAAGATGGCTAGAATTAATGAACTCAGTAGGAATCATCTGGTTAAATCATTTAAGGAAGACATGAAGAAAATTGTTAAAGAATTATCCTCTAGGGGCACCTGAGTGGCTCAGTCATTAAGCGTCTGCCTTCGGCTCAGGTTATGAACCCGGGGTCCTGGGATCGAGCCCCGCATCGGGCTCCCTGCTGGGTGGGAGGCCTGCTTCTCCCTCTGCCACTCCCCCTGCTTGTGTTCCCTCTCTCGTGTGTCTCTCTCTGTCAAATAAATAAATAAAATCTTAAAAAAAAAAAGAATTATCCTCTGAACCCCAGACAAGCTAACTATATATTAAACCATTATAAAGCAACAGTAAATAAAACAGTCTGGTCCTAGGGAAGGAGTAGACACTGTGTCAGCTTTGACAGCAAATAACAGGAAAACCTGCTTCACATGGACCAAAATATTAAGGAAATTTATTGCTTCTTATAACCAGAAGCCCACAAGTGGTAGCTTCAAGGAGAACATAATTGGTGCTTCATGTCATCAAGGAGCCAGTTTTGTTGTTGTTGTTGTTTTTTAAGATTTATTTGAGAGAGGGGAAGAGAGAGAGAGCATGCACGAGCACTGGGAAGGGACAGAGGCAGAGGGAGAAGCAGTCTCTCCGCTGAGCAGGGAGCCCGACTCGGGACTTGATCCCAGGACCCTAGGATCATGACCTGAGCTGAAGGCAGAGGCTTACTCAACTGAGCCACCCCGGGATCTCTAGGAGCCAGTTCTTACCAGATCTTACCCAGGCATCCTGGTTGTCCTGGCTTTGCACTTAGCCTGGCTCTAATATGGTTGCAAAGTAATGTCAGCAATTTCAAGCATCCTATCCAGACATGACAAAATCTAGAGAAAGGAAGAGACTGCGTCTTCCCTAGATTTTCTTTTAAAGATTCAGATACTTTTGCCCATTCCAGCAGATACTGTCTAACATCTCAATGGCCAGCATTGGGTCACACGTCCATTCCAAAAATGGCCAGCAAGGGAGTGCGTTGACCATGATTAGATATAGACAGCAGGTAGTCAATTATTCAAACTAGTAGTTTCTTAGAATAGAGAACCCTTGTCTATTTGGGGCGTTTCAAGGAGGATTTTAAACTTGTCCTTGTAGGAGTTTTACATATTTTTTGTTAAATTTATATTGAGATATTTATATTTTCTCTTTCTACCATAAGCAAAATCATCTGTCATTACATTGTTTAACTTACTGGTGTTATATATGAAAGCTGTGGATTTCTACATATTAATTTTCATAGCTTATTTACTTACTGTATTCTCTTTCTTGTTCAAAGAAGCTTTCAGTTAATTCTCCTGGATTTTCCAGGTAAAAGTCATACCATCTACAGTGATAATTTAACCTTTTCTTTTCCAATGTTTCCACCTGAAGTCCTTTTCTTCCATCCAGTTGGAGAGGATCTTACACAATGTTAAATGGAAGTGGGCATCCTAATTGTATTCCTAATTTTAGTGTTTATTAATTTCCTTTTTGAAAGTCTTTTTAAAAGAGTAAAAGTCTTTTAAATTTAAGAATGGGTAAAATGCCATTTCAGCATCAATATGTTAAAAAAATGTTCTCCTAAAATCTATTGATATTTTTTAAAAGATTTTATTTATGGGGGCACCTGGGTGGCTCAGTCATTAAGCGTCTGCCTTCGGCTCAGGTCACGATCCCAGGGTCCTGGGATCGAGCCCCGCATCGGGCTCCCTGCTTGGCGGGAAGCCTGCTTCTCCCTCTCCCACTCCCCCTGCTTGTGTTCCCTCTCTCTTTCTCTCTCTGGCAAATAAATAAATAAATAAATAAATTTTTTTTTAAAGAGACTCACTAGAGTTCTTTAGAGACTCACTAGAATTCTTATGTGAAATTATCTGGGCCTGCATGTATGTTCTATGAGCTCATGGAGGCTTATTCTTTTTTAAAAAAAGATTTATTTATCTTAGAGGTGGGGAGGGGTAGAGGGAGAGGAAGAGAATCTCAAGCAGCTCCAAGCTGAACTTGGAGCCCAACAGGGGCTCAATCCCACCACCCGGAGATCATGACCTGAGCCAAAACCAAGAGTTGGAGGCTTAACCAACTTAGCTACCCAGATGCCCCATGGAGGCTTATTCTTTAAAAATTTTCTCTATTTCTTTTCTCTCTCTCTCTCTCTCTTTATTTTTTACAGATTTATTTGAGAGAGATAGTGCACACGTTTGTGTGAGCTGGGGGAGGGGCAGATGAGGAGAGAAAGAATCTCAAGCAGACTCCCCACTGAGCCCAGAACTGCCACAGGTTCACAACCCTGAGATCATGACCTGAGTAGAAATCAAGAGTCCAACACTCAACCAACTAAGCCACCCAGTGGCTCCTCTCCTCTAACTTTTTGAGTTGGATATGTAATGCATTGATTTTCTTTGTTTTACTTTTCATAGTTCTGGCATTTCTTTTAATGATCATTGTTTTCTGGAAACAATGGGTGCCTTAGCTCAGTTGTTATAACAAAATATAAATTGAGTGGCTTTGTCCACCACAAAAATGTATTTTTCACATTTCTGGAGGGAAGAAGTCTGAGATCATGGTGCTGGCCTAGTGGGGTTAGTGAGAGCCCTCTTCCGGTTTGCAGATGGCTGACTTCTTGTATCCTCACATGGCAGAAAGAGGGTGAGCTAACTCTCTGGCCTCTTCTTAGGGCACTAATCCCACTCCTGAGGGTTCCACCCTCAGGAACTAATTAACTCTCAAAGACTTCACATCTGAATACCATCACTCTGGGGATTAGATTTGAACATGAATTTTGAGGGGACACAAACATTCAGTCCAGAGCAATAGGTAAACACGAATGTACTTGCAGATCCCTTAGGTATTTTGTAAAATGCAGATGTTGACTTAGTAGGTCTGGGATTCTGCATTTCTAACAAGCCCACAGGAATGCAGATGCTTCTGTCTACAGACTGTGATTTGAGTAGCAAGAATTCAAAATAAGGTTATTGTTCTTTTTAAAAATTTTCTGGTTAGTTTTTTCTGATGTTATTGTTTTCTAGTTTTATTGTAATGTGATCAGAGAATGTTATCTGTATTATTTCTGTTTTTGGGAATTTATTGAGCTTTTCTTGGGGCTAAGATGAGGTCAGTTATCATGAATGATCACAGGCACTTGTCAAGAAGAGGTACACACTTTTTTTTTTTAAGATTTTATTTATCTGATGGAGAGAGAGAGAGAAAGCACAAGCAGGCAGAGCAGTAGGCAGAGGGAGAGGGAGAAGCAGACTCTGCACTGAGCAGAGAGCCTATGTGGGGCTCGATCCCAGGACCTTGGGATCATGACCTGAGCCAAAGGTGGATGTCTAACCCACTAAGCCACCCAGGCACCCCAAGATGTACTCGCTCTTAATAGGGTATAGAGTTTCAGCTACATCTACCTTATTGATTATCTTGTTATGTTTTTAGATCCTTAGTTAATTTTTGTCCACTTAATCATTCTTGGACCAAGAACACTGAATTAATCTCCTATTGTTAGTGTATTTCTCTTAATATAATATTAGTACTTGGGGCTAAATAATATTCTGTGTTCACATTGTTATGCTTATATAAACATAGCTGAGCACAGTAGCATTCTACAATGACATCTCTTTTCTTACTCTTTGCTTTTCCTGAAGTGAATAATTGCCTTGCTTTTAACTTGCTTTGACTTCTTTTTACCTTTTCATAACTCTCTCCACATTTTCCAATAGTTTCTCGGTATGATTTTCGAAAAGATCAATCACATCAAGCAATCTGTAGTTTCTACGTTTTTCTTGGATACATGCCCTCTGGGAACCTCTATTCTCCTTCTCTCTGAGTTAGTAATACATTAGGCCTGATGATATTGAGATTTCTCTTTATTGTCATTTTGAAATTCCCTTTGTATTTCTCCTGGGTTGGATTCTCTATTTCTCAGATCTCATCTCTTCCTTGGTTTTGGTTTATTCTTTCAGTTTGTTAGAGCACAAGGTGGGAGCTTGAAGAGGAAGGCAAGCATAGACTCTGAGTTCCAGTACTTGGAACTTGGCCTGGGGGCTCTGTACAAATAAAATCATATCATTATACCACGTAATAAAAGATTTGTCTACAAGAGGGAGAGAGTATAATATGAGTAGAATATTTGGATCAGGTTATACAGAAAAGCAAAAACATTTGGAAAAATATATTGTCCTTGAAGATGGCTTTCATCTAAGGCTTTGTCACCTCCAGAGTCACCTCTGTCTGTCAACTTTTGGTGTGTGTAGTCCAAGCACTAGCCATCTGGTAGCCACAGTCGGACTGCTTGGCTTGTGTGCTAGCTTGTCAGATCGCTGTGCTGTAAAGGCTCTTGTAGAATCCGTGGCTGCTTGATTAGGATGATTCCTGAGTAGAGATAGACTTGCTTTCCTGTTAAATTCCTCAATTGTCTCTGAGTGCACCTGCAGGTAGGCAGACAGACAGCCTTATTCTCTTTGGAAACTGCCACAAGGCATGAATGCTCTCATCAGATGACACCAAAATTCCACACCCTCTCCCCAAGCAAACAATCCTGCGTGATTGTTTAGACGTTTATTTTGAGCTTCCAGTATTGTCCCCAGAGTTAAAAGAAATGGAGTCATCATCCTTAGCAAGTTGATTCATTCCCTGAACCTGACTTGGACAAACTGGGACCCAGAAAGGAAGTATCAGTATGAGTGAAACGAAGAAAGTGTCAGGACAGGGGAAGCCCTCTACCATGTGGAACAAGAGATGGAGACGATGAAAAAACAACAATTCCATGAAATATCAAGGAGTTGCTTAATAAGTCAAAGTCAGATATTTTTGCAATAAATACTCGTGTTGAAATAAAGTGTGGGCTGGGCCTGCTCTCTGAAGTGCCCTTGGAATGTGGGGTGGCTTGACCCTGCTAAAAGAATTCACCTAGAGGCATTTGGAATGTGACCCATGACCTCTGTTCTAGAAGCACTCACTGGAGGATCAGGGGCCAAAGGGTATAGTTCCTCCCCTTAAAGGCTTAACAATCCAGGAGGAAAAACAGATGAGTCAGCAAGTAAGACTGATCGAAACCAGTGCTACGAGAAAAGAACAAAGAGAAATTTCTTTTAACTGGGAGATCTGGCGAAGGCTTCACAGCAGAGGTGGCATCTAAACAGAGCCTTGAGGACAGACTAGAATTAGTGGGAAAATGGGTCAAGAGGCATTCACGGCTGAAGAAAACATTTGCCCAATAACTGAAGCGTGGAAGAGTCTATCCCATTTGGTGAATGGCTAATGGCCTGATGTACCTGGAGCTGGGAGGCTGGGAAGGGCTGAGAAAAAAGTTTGGGACAAGGTAAAGAGGACCATCCTCGGAAAACCCCGAATTCCCTTTTCCGGACCTTAGATTTTAGTAGAGAGGACATGTGGAGTCTCTGATTGTTTATGGAGGAGGTTGCCACATGATTAGGTTTGTGTTTTGGAAAAAGCCTTCTGTTGGAAGTTTAAAGAAGGGAAATTAGGACGCAAGAAGGCCACCTAGGAAGGCAAGGCCGTGGAAGAGGTATGTTCCCAACGAGCTCCCAAGAGATGTTGAGGCCTTTGGTCTTTGGACTGTACTGTGGGGAGTGAGCTATGGATTGTAACCAAATAACCAAGGATCACTGAAAAGGTGCCTCAGGGGAAAGGTAGAGGGGCAAGTCGCTGTGCAATTTTATGCTAAATTAGAATGACGTTCTCAAAGAAACATAAGAAAGGCAAAAGCCTAGGATAGGGGTTCTCAAACTTGGCTACACAAATCTGTAATTATTTGGGAAGCTCTAACAACTAATGGTAACTAGGCCCTAGCCCAAGAGATTCTGGTGTAACAAGTTTTGGGTGCCACCAGGAAGTGTACAAGCTCTCAGGATGATTCTAATACACAGCCAGGGGTTGAGAACCATGGATTAGTTGTTACCGGGTGTGAATTACTGATGCAGGAACACAGGGCTAAAAGATCATTATAGTGCCAGGTATCCACAAGCCACTAGGGCAAAATTTAACTTTCACCAGTGTTTTGGAAGATAAGACATCATTTAAAAATGTTTACTAGTTGTTAGTGTTTGGAATAATTGTTTAAATTATATTTTCCCAACAACTCTGAGTCAAGAATATCAATTGGCAACTTTTTATTCTCTCAACCTTAGATAAAACCTTCATTTTCTTTTTTCTCCCTTTTCTTTGTTAATGTAGTCTGGGATTTTCTATCTAAACTATAGTTACTATACTATTTTTAACATTAGAACACTTTCATTTCAAGCATATTTTTGGCTTTTCCCTTCAATTCTAGAAACAGATGTACAGTTTTCAGGCTTTTACTTTAACTGGTTTCTCTGTCTTTTTACCATGGTTTTCTCAACTTTATGTTTTGTATTTGGAAGATACCTTCAAGACATTTGTTTTAAAGAAGGCTGACGTATTTTGAGAATCCTTGTATAATGGTTAATCTAAGTGTCAACTTGGCTAGGCTCTAATGCCCAGTTGTTTGGTCAAATACTAACCTAGATGTTGTTGTAAAGGTATTTTGCAGATGTGATTAATATTTGCAATCAGCTGATGTTAAGCAAGGCCGATTATCCTCCATAATGTGGGTGGGCCTCATCTAATCAGTTGAAGGCCCGAAGAGCAAAAACTGAAGTTTCTTCAAGAGGAAGGAATTTTGCCTCAAAACTATAACATACAAATCTTACGTTAGCTTCCAGCATGCCAGCCTGCCAAGCCCCACAGTTGTATGGGGGCAATTTCTTAAAATAAATCTCTCTTTTTTTCTCTCTATGTCCTATTAGTTCTGTTTCACTAAAGAACCCTGACTGATATACCTTGAATATCCCAGCAATATCTTTTTATAGCTATTAAATATGGACAACTTGCCTGAATAAAAAAATCCTAGGCCACAACTTTCAACCTCTGTGAGCTTCCAATCTTTGTTGTTCAAGAGCAGTAATAAAGCAGCCAGGCATTTGCTCTTTTGTAGGTAATCTGATATTTAGGCTTGGAAGCTTATAGGATTTTTTTTCTCTAAGAGTTTTTGCCAAGAAATCTTTAATTTTGGGTATTTTCCATTCATATTCCTTGGAACTCAAGTGAGCCTTTTCCATCTGCATTACTTGGATCTTTCTTTAGCTAAGGACATTCTTTTTTCATTAGCACATTTTTTTTTATTCTAAGATGACATCAGTCGAAAAGGTACTATTGATGACTTTGGGGTGGGGGTGGAAATGGCAGGCAAATGATAAGATATAAGATGCATCTTAATTTCAGAAAGATCAAAATGGGGAGGGGGGATAACTGAAGAAACGTAAAGGATTGATTTTGCTCTACTGGTTTTGGCCTTTCCTGGGATTTCCCGCGTTTGGATCTTCTGTTCTCCATCCCGTTTCTATTGTATTCCCTCTGGCCGTTTCCCCCTGTCTTTTCTATATTCTCAGATTTGCTCAGTGTGTCACTTACTCTGTTCCAGCGTCATTGGGTAAGCTCTTTACTACCTTCAAATGTGATTTTAAGTTTAGCATTTGTAGATATTTAAATCCTTTAAAGAATTTAAATCCTTCCTGATCTTGTATGTTTCTGCTGTTCTCATCCAGGTGGCTTTGCATAATCGCCTATAATCTCCTCATGATTCTTGTCCCCCTGACACTGGGAAGCCCTGTCTTTATGAATGCTTCTGAGAATACCATGCAGTTTCTGGAAATTTTCTTCAGGATACTGCCGGTGATCATTTTCAGAGCCATGCTTATCCCCTGGATATGCTGCTCCCTTTGCTTAGTTCTGCTCAACTTTTTCCGTAGGTCCTCTCTTTCCCCCTTTCCAGGCTGGCTGGATTCCGTCACTACCGCAGGCAAGTCTGCATGTGTCTACCTCCTCATTTCTTTGGTGGTTAAGACCTCTCTCGGAATCACAGCCAGAGGTAAGGGTGCTATGGGGGCACCTGGTCAAAGTCCCATCCCCAGTGGCCTCTCGCCCCGCAGTCCACCCTCTCCACAGTGGCTCACCCTCCTGCTTCCACCTTCTGGTCTCTGGGTCTCTGAGGCAATACCTACAGGCGGCCCCACAGGCCCCAGAATGCACTGCTCTCGGGGCACCTCCTCATTTTGTCAGGAGGCCCCCCCCCCGCCTCAATCGTCTCCAAGTGATTCCCCACAAAGTAAAAAATGGCCCCGACAGCTGGTAGCTAGCAGCTAACAGCTAGGCTGAAGGAAAGTGTTCCCAAATGAACATAAACAATTTTCACAGAGCATAAACACTAATCAGGCAAGGCCACTCTGAATCCGGGCCTGAAACAAGGCAGAGACAAGGCCATACCACAACCACAAAAATAAACATTTTTCTTGTCTTTACTTGCTGGTAAGAGTGACTATGGCGTCTTTACCAGGGACCACCTGCTAGCACTCCTTCGGCCGCCACTTCCTGACATACCCCATCCAAACCCGACTCCTGACTTCCCTCAACCCTCCTAAGAATCACTCGGCACAAGCCCAAAACCTATCAAAAAGACCTCTTACCAAGCTGTCCCTTGGGTCCCGCCATGGGCTCTCTCCCGGGTTACAGTGAGCTAAATAAACCCAACTTTGTTTGACCACAGGTACAGTCCTGGTGGTCTTTGGCTGGTGAGGTTCCATATCCTGAAAGACAAGTCTCCTGTTATCACAAGCAGCCAAGGTGCACAGTTTCAAATATTTCAATGTATTCATAAGGGATAATTACCTGTAATCAACCTACTAGTAATTTGGCATGTGACAAGAGTGTCCTGAGGACAGGGAGGTGATGTTCTCGGAGGTTCTCTGAAATATGGCTCAGACGCTGATACTTGCAGAGTCCTGCCCTGTGTGCATCAGAAGCCAACTTGGTTGTCTGCGTATCATCGGTGGTGGAAGTGACTCAGCTAGGTGGCTCTGCTTCAGAGTTGGCTGGGCTGCCTGCTGGCTGGGGAGGCCTCAGCCATCCTGCCGCTCCTTCACCCACCAGTTGGTTAGCCCAGACTTTTTCTCACCTCCTCTCTCGCCTATTGGCCAAAGCAATTCACAGGACCCACCCTGTATCCACAATGGGTGGAGAAAACGAAGTCACAGGGCAAAGGGCATGGAGGCAGGGTGAAATTAATTAAAGCCATCAATACTAATATTTAACCTCTCTGTGTCTTGTCTGTAAAAAGGAGAAAATAAAACATACTTCACAGAGTTTTATTGTGAAATATATATATAAATATATAATATACTGGCCTCCCGTGGGCACTATATGAACATTTTCTTATTACTGTGTTGAGTTGATTATAGTTTCATATTAAGGGCCTCGTGCTTTGCAGTTACACATTTTCCTTGGTTTTATTTAATCATCTGTTTTTGTGGTCGCCTGGTTAACCCCACAGTTGACAGTGGTGCATATTTTTATCAATAGTATTTTTGGCTTACTGTTTCGGTAATCAGAGCTTAAGACATATAGGCATTTGGGCTTGTATAAAACCACCCATTTTCTTATTGCTAAAGAATATATTGTAAGGTTATTGTATTGATAATATATAGCCTATGTTGTAAAGATAGATTGTAATTTCCCTTGAATTTTCTTGCTCAGTGTCACTTTATTAGATGTGCTTCCCCTGAACTTGAATAACTTCCAATAATATCTCAAGGTATGTGTGATAAAATCATTGGGTTATTTTTAAGTGCCTAGAGCATAGTTTCATAACATAAAATCTGATCTAAGCTTCACTTGCAAATTTGAGGGTTTTTTTCCCTTCCAATGCTTGGTAGAGTTCTCTTCTCCACTGGCAAGTGGGATGGGGAGGGATAGATTGTCCAAGGGGTCTGTGAAAGGCATCCTTTGGAATTGTATAGTCCACAACCTGTCTGACCATACACAACTGCTCTGAGACTGTCACTCAGTGGAAATGAGCTTGGGTCAAAAAATTTGAAGAACCATGCATCAAGAGCAACCCTTAATGTAATTCTCACTGTGCTATTTTCCCAAGTTCATTTTATTGGTTTGTCTCCGTTGTTTGTCAAAAATCCAGGCAAATGCTGCCAACACAGACTTTTAGGGTAAGCCAGCATCATACAGAGACTGAAGCGCACCTTTTATTTATTTTATTTTTTTAAGATTTATTTATTTATTTGACACACACACACAGAGAGAGAGAGAGCACAAGCGGGGGGAGCAGCAGAGGGAGAGGGAGAAGTAGGCTCTCTGCTGAACAGGAAGCCTGATGCGGGGCTCAGTCCCAGGATCTTGGGATCATGACCTGAGCCGAAGACAGACACTTAACCAACTGAGCCACCCAGGCGCCCCCAACAGGTTCTTTCTAAAGACAGAAGAACTGTTTGGGGATGGGTGGGATGCAAATATTAAACCTCCCAAAACAAACCACTCAGAGTTACTGTCTTGTAAGAAGAAGGCTTCTAAATTGGTTTTCAAATAGAGTGTTTTCATTCATCCTTTATAACTGCGAAAATGAACACTTTGGACTATACATTTTTTTAATCTTTCCCAAATGAAATCACCTTTGGTAGAGAACCAAGCATGGAAAATTTCAGCTAAAAAAAAAAATGACTCTGTAAAATCATGGAGCAATTTAGAAAAAGTGATGGAAAGAAAACATGTATTTAGCTAGAGGTAGTAATGCTGGTTGGCCCAAAGTGGTTGAGAAGAGATGGTTTTGAATAAATAAATTTCTATATAACTGAAGCATAACCTGTTACTGTTTTGCATAGAAATTCATTGGTGCTTCTCACTGTTAACTGTTTAAAATAATGCAGTGCCAATATTTTTAAAAGAATCGTTAAACAAATTGTGGAACCACAATTCATGTTTAAGATCTTTGTCATACAAGAGGAAAAGAGGGGCACCAGGGTGGCTCAGTTGGTTAGGTGTCCTACTAAGGATCTTAACTCAGGTCATGAGCTCAGGGTTGTGGGATCGAGCCCCAGGTTGGGCTCCACAGGGAGTCTGCTTGAGATTCTCTCTCTTCCTCTGCCCCTCCCCCCGGCACTACCCCTACCCCTCAAATAAATAAATAAATAAATAAATAAATAAATAAATCCTTTTTAAAAAATTGAAAAGAAATATGGGTGGTAGAATTCCAGAGATTTGGAATGTTTTTTTTTAAAAAAAATCTTTCAATAAATATGGCCAAAAATTTTAGGTCTACTTTATACTTCCTAAAATAACTAGCCAAAGTTTTGGAAAATAGGGTTTCTTCTCAGAAAAAAATAAAAAATACTAAAAAAAAAGAGAAAATAAAAGCCACCTATGGCCAACGACCAGAGATAGCCAGTATTACCATTTGTTTTTATCTTTAGCATTTCTCTGTGTGTGTACGAATTTAACTTTAGCTATTCTTACAAAAATGGGATTATGCCCCACAAATTATTTCATAATTTTCTTTGCACTTAATAACATATTGTGTAATGTAAGACTTTGGCATTGTTTCCAAATAAATCCAGTCCCCAAACCATGTATTTTTGCCCATAACTATAGATATCACTTTTTATGCTCACTTGATCATTTTGTTTTGCTACATTGACTATCATTCCACCAGGAGCAAAGCATTTAAATTACTAAATTTTTATGTTATTTTAATTTTTAAGATAAATGAAATTCTCATAAGTCTCATAAGTCTTATTTTGGCTACTCCTTTTCCTTTTAGAGAGAGAGCGCGCACAAGCTGGGGGGAAGGGCAGAGGGAGAGAGAGAATCTTAAGCAGGTTCCACGCCCGGCACAGAGACAGACTCCCGGCTCTATCCCACGACCCTGAGATCAGGACCTGAGCCAAAATCAAGAGTCGGTCGCTTAACCAACTGAGCCACTCAGGCACCCCTTGGCTCTTCTTTTCTAATGTGCTTTTTAAAGGACTTCTAGATAATTTTGTTGAGATCTAATGAAAATTTTGTTGATTGGAGAAATGTTAAATTTATAGGTTAATTTGGGGGAGAATCCTTACAACATTATCTGCCCATTTCAGAATATTATACTTATAGATCCCTTCCTTTATTAAGTTCTTTTTTTTATGCCTTGATGAATTTTTGTAGATATATTTATGTGTTGATGCTGCCTATTTTTGGTGCATTTGCTCTGGAGTATTTAGCATTTTGCTTCTTTCAAAAATGTAATGTGTTTACTATATTTTCTTTGATTTTTTAAAAAAGATTTTATTTTGTATCTGACAGGGAGAACAAGCACAAGCAGAGGGAGGGGCAGAGGGAGAAGCAGACTCCCCAGTGAGCAGGGAGTCCAACACGGGGCCTTGATTCCAGTACCCTGGGATCATGACCTGAGCCAAGGCACACGCTTAACCGACTGAGCCATCCGGGCGCCCCTATTTTCTTTGATTTTAAAGTGACACAAGCACATATTTTTAGAGGAATATAGGAAAGCTTAATTGCTTCACCTCACCCTCGGTCCCACTCCCGAGGAGCAAAAACTTCTAAGTTTGTTTGCCATTTTCATGGTGTTAAATTCTATAAATCAAAATAATAAATTCTCGATATACTACCTTTGAACTATGTTAATTAATTGACACTGCCATCTTCATACTCTCAGCTTTTTTATCCACTCAATATTTGATGTATTACTTTTAGTTTATGGGCCATGTTAGTTTCCTCTTCCCGTGAAATGCCCTTTACTGCTTCTTGCCCAGCCCTGCTTTTCTTATTGAGTTGTATGTTACATTCTTATTGATGGCAGGTATTCTGTATACATTCTAGATACTAATCCTTTGTTACAAATGAGTTAAAACGTCTTATCCCAACTTGTGGCTGCTTTATCACTCTATAGTGCTTCTTAATGGAAAGAAGTTCTTAGTTTTAATATAGATGAATTCATCTTTCATGTTATTTAGTGTTTGCTTTCTGCGATTTCTATTTAAGAAATTCTTTTCCACTCCCAGATCATAAAGATTTTTCCTATATTGTTTATAAAACTTGTAGAGCTTACCACTCACATTTAAGGTTTATTCTACTTGAGACTGATCTTTGTGCATGGTGTGGGAGTGGAAAAGAATTTCTCAGTTCTTTGTTCTGAACTTCTGATCAACTTGTCCATCCCCAAGCCAACATCACTCTGCCTTTATTACTACCACCCTGGAATAAATCTTTTTTTTTTTTTTTTTTTGATAAGTCTTGATACCTAGTCTGGCATCTCGCACTACTGCGTTCTTCTTCAGGAGAATATAGGCTATTTCTTGCCCTTTGTTTTTGCACATACATTTTAGAATCATCTCATCAAATTCCATGAATTAAAATTTTATTGAATCTATAGAAGAATTTGGGGAGAATTTTGGTCTTCGTGACATTAAGTCCTTTCACTTGTAAACACGACATACCCTCCATTTATTTGGGTTAATGTGCTAATATCTTTCAATTAAGTCATACTTTCCCCATGCTTTTGCACATTGTTTGTTAGATCTATTTCAAATTGGTGTTGCTTTCAAAATTGGCCTCTTTGGTATTTTGACTTCATATTCAGAACCTTTCCAAATACTCTCACTATTTCTAATAATCTGTTATCTGAAGACTCTTTTACTTTTTCACCATAGACGATGTTTAATACAATATTTTGGGCTTTTCCATTCCAGTTGTTATGCTTTTTATTTCTTTTTCTTGAGTTACTTCACTTTCTAAGATTTCCAGTATAGTATTGAACAGGAGGGGAGAGACAAGACATGCTCATTTTTCCATTTTATAGATGCTTTTTATCAGTTTATAGTAGTTCCTTCTATTCTTAATTTGCCTAGAGCTTTTAACATTGAATAGATTTATAGTTCTACCAATTGCCTTTCTTGCATCTATTGAGGTGATCCCATGGTCTTTATCCTTTAATTTGTTAAGGGATTTTCCTATGTTAAACCTCCTTGTATTTCTGGAACAAAACCAACTTGCTTATGATGGTATTTCTCTGAATTTGACTTGATAATTTTTTGTTTAAGATTTTACGAATAAATTCATGGGTGAGATTAGTCAATCATTTTCCTTTCTTCAGCTGTCTTTGCCTGGTTTTGGTATCAAAATTATACTAGCATCATGAAAGTAATTGGGAAGTCTTCTCTCTTTTTCTGTTATCTGAGTTTGCATAGGTTGGAATTATCTATCACTTGAATGCTTGATAATACTTAACTTTAAAATCATCAGAGCCTCGTATATTCTTGAAGGAAAATTTAAACTACTAGTTCAATTTCTTCAAAGGTTAGTTATAGAATACCAGGTTTATTTCCTCTCTAGTCTGTTTTGTTAAGTGGTATTTTTAAAGGAATTTATCCGTTTCATATGTGTTCCTAATTTATTGTTTAATACATTACTCCTAATAACACTTCCCATGTTTTTAATTTTTCTCTATCTGTAGTTTTGCCTCTTTTTTTCTAATATTTATTTTATTATTTTTAAGATTTTATTTATTTATTTGACAGAGAGAGAGAGAGCACAAGCAGGGGGAGCAGCAAGGCAGAGGGAGAGGGAGAAGCAGGCTCCCCCCTGAGCAGGGAGCCCAATGCAGGGCTCCATCCCAGGACCCTGGGATCACGACCTGAGCCGAAGGCAGACGGTTAATCGACTAAGCCACCTAGGTGCCCCTTTTTCTCTAATATTTAATTTTGCTTTTTGCTTTTTTTATTGATTAATCTCACCAGAGGTGTGACTACTAATATATTCAAAGAACCAATGTTTAGCTTTGTTAATGCTCTCAATTGTATATTTCCTAGATAATGAATTTCTGCTTTTATTTCCTTCTTTCTACTTCTTAGGATTTATTTTGCTGGTCTTTTTATAGCTTATTAAGTTACACGCTAAGTGAGTTCTAGCCTTTCTCCTTTTCTAATATAAGCATTTAAAATACTAACTTTCATTAAGTGTACCTATTTAACTACAAGTATAACCACAAGTGTTAATATGTGGTTTATTTTTGTTTTAGTTCAATTTAAAAAAAAAGCTCTTCTAATTGCCATTATGATTTTTTCTTCGCTCTATGAATTGTTTAGAATATTTCATTTAGAAGCATATTTTAAAATATGCGAACACAGGGGAATAAAACAGAGAGGCAGATACAGTTCCAAGCACTAAGCCTGTTTCCTTTGTCAGAACAGCAGACATGGGGGCACCTGGGTGGCTCAGTCAGTTAAGTGTCCAACTCTTGGTTTTGGCTCAGGTCATGATCTCAGGGTCTTGGGATTGACCCCTGTGTTGGGCTGCATGCTCAGCAGGGAGTCGGCTTGAGATTCTTTCCCCCTCTCTCTGCCCCTCCCCCTGCTCTCTCTCTCTCTCTCTCAAATAAATAAATAAAATCTTAAAAAAAAAAGAACAATATACATGGCATGATGCTGCCAGCAAGTGCCTAGACCGAGGGACGTAGAGGCTCTCAGGGGAGAGGAAGGACAGAAACAGAAGATTGAGGTTTAAAATATGACAATTAAGTTTGAGGCCAATTCTGCCAGTGAATAGCTGAGCCCCATCCCCTTACTTGTAAAGGAAAATAATGATGACAGTTGCCAAATGCTTTTCAAATGTATCCCTTCGGTGACCATCATGTCCCTGAGCAGTGGGAATTTGTACTCTCTTTTTTACAGGTAAGGAAAAACTATGGTTTTAAGACACTGTGATTATTATTGTGCAGTAAACAATTTAACCTTGCTCAAAGAGAGGTCTAGACTTTGCTACACATTGGAGCAAAGATGGTCTTTTCAACAAATGGTGCTGGAACGACTGGACATCCGTACACAGAAAAACGAATCTCGGCACAGACCTTATACCTTTCACAAAAATTAGCTCCAAGTAGATCACAGACCAAAATGGGAACTGCAAAATACACAACTCCTAGAAAATAATATGGGAGAAGATCTGGATGACCTTGGATTTGGTGATGACTTATTGTTTGTTTTTTTTTAGACTGTTTAAATTTATTTATTTTCCAGAGAGAAGGAGAGAGAGAGAGAGAGAGCACAAACAGGGCGAGGGGCAGAGGGAGAAGGAGACTCCCTGCCAAGCAGAGAGCTGGATGCAGGACTAGATCCCAGGACCCTGGGATCATGACCTGAGCTAAAGGCAGACACTTAACCAACTGAGCCACCCAGGCGCCCTGGTGATGACTTTTTAGATACAACCCCAAAGACATGATCCATGAAAGAAAGCATTGATAAACTGAATTGTGTTGAATTAAAATTGTGTTAAAATTAAAAACTTCTGTTCAGCAAAAGACATGGTTGAGAGAATGAGAAGATAAACCACAGGCTAGGAGAAAATATTTGCAAACAAAGATCTGATAAAAGATTGTTATCCAAAATATACAAAGAACTTTGAAAACTCAACGATATGGAAACAAGCAACATGATTTAAAAATGGGCCTAAGACATTAACAGACACTTCACCTTGGGGCTCCTGGCTGGCCCAGCAGGTGGAGCATGTGGCTCTGGATCTCAGGGTTGTGAGTTTGAACCCCACATTGGGTGTAGAGATTACTTTAAAGTCTTAAAAAAAAAAAAAAAAACAAGAACAGACACTTCACCTAAGAAGATATGCAGATGGTAAATAAGCATATGAAAAGATGCTCCATATCATGGGTCATCAGGGAAACGCAAATGAAAACAATGAGACACCACTACACACCTATTAGAGGGGCCAAAATCCAAAAACAACACCAGTTCCTGGTGAGGATATGGAGCAACAAGAACGCTTATTCACTGCTGGTGTGAATGCAAAATGGTACAGCCACTTTGGAAGACTGTTTGTCAGCTTCTTACAAAATTAAATATTCTTCCCATATGATCTAGCAATTGTGTTCTTTGGTATTTACCCAAAGAATGTAAAGAAAATGTAAGTCCACACAAAAACCTGCACACAGATGTTTATAACAGCCTTATTCATAATTGCCCGAACTTGGAAGCGAACAAGCTGTCCTTCAATAGGTAAATGGATGAATAAACTGGTACATCCAGACAATGGAATATTATTCAGCGCTGAAAAGCAATGAGCTATCAAGCCATGAAAAGACATGGAGGAAACTTCAACACATATTACTGAGAGATAGAAGCCTATCTGAAAAGACCACATACTATATAATTCCAACTATGTGATTTTCTGGGAAAAGCAAAACTATGGAGACAGTAAAAGGATCAGTGGTTGCAAGGGATTGTGGGGGGTGAGGGAGAGGGAAGAATAGCAGAGCACAGAGGATTTTTAAGGCAGTGAAACTACTCTATGCTGCCCTAATGGTAGATGCATGTCATTACACATTTGTCAAGACTCATAGAACGTGCAATACCAAGGGTAAATTCTTTTTTTTCTTTAAATTTTTGTATTGTTATGTGAATCACCATACATTACATCATTAGTTTTTGACGTAGTGTTCCATGACTCATTGTTTGTGCCTAACACCCAGTGCTCCACGCAGAACGTGCCCTCTTTAATACCCATCACCAGGCTAACCCATCCCCCCATCCCCCTCCCCTCTAGAACCCTCAGTTTGTTTTTCAGAGTCCATCGTCTCTCACGGTTCATCTCCCCCCCCACCGATTTACTCCCCTTCATTCTTCCCCTCCTGCTATCTTCTTCTTTTTTTTTTTCTTAACATATATTGCATTATTTATTTCAGAGGTACAGATCTGTGATTCAACAGTCTTACACAATTCACAGGGCTCACCATAGCACATACCCTCCCCAATGTCTATCACCCAGCCACCCCATCCCTCCCACCCCCCACCACTCCAGCAACCCTCAGTTTGTTTCCTGAGATTAAGAACTCCTCATATCAATGAGGTCATATGGTACATGTCTTTCTCTGATTGACTTATTTCACTCAGCATAACACCCTCCAGTTCCATCCATGTCGTTGCAAATGGCAAGAGCTCATTCCTTTTGATGGCTGCATAATATTCCATTGTGTATCTATACCACATCTTCTTTATCCATTCATCTGTCGATGGACATCTTGGCTCTTTCCACAGTTTGGCTATTGTGGACATTGCTGCTATAAACACTGGAGTGCACGTACCCCTTCGGATCCCTACATTTGTATCTTTGTGGTAAATACCCAGTAGTGCAATTGCTGGATCGTATGGTAGCTCTATTTTCAACTTTTTGAGGAACCTCCATGCTGTTTTTCAGAGTGGTCGCACCAGCTTGCATGCCCACCAACAGTGTAGGAGGGTTCCCCTTTCTCCACATCCCCGCCAACATCTGTCGTTTCCTGACTTGTTAATTGTAGCCATTCTGACTGGTGTGAGGTGGTATCTCATGGAGGTTTTGATTTGGATTTCCCTGATGCCGAGCCGATGTTGAGCACTTTTTCATGTGTCTGTTGGCCATTTGGATGTCTTCTTTGGAAAAATGTCTGTTCATGTCTTCTGCCCATTTCTTGATTGGATTATTTGTTCTTTGGGTGTTGAGTTTGATAAATTCTTTATAGATTTTGGATACTAGCCCTTTATCTGATATGTCATTTGCAAATATTTTCTCCCATTCTGTCGGTTGTCTTTTGGTTTTGTGGACTGTTTCTTTTGCTGTGCAAAAGCTTTTTATCTTGATGAAATCCCAATTCATTTTTGCCCAAGGGTAAATTCTAATGTAAACTTAAGGACATTGAGTGACAATGACGTATCCATGTAGGTTCATCATCAATGTAAGTAATATGAAGGCACGTTTCTGGTACAGGATTTTGATGGTGGGTGGAGGCTGTCTGTGGGGGAAGGAGGTATATGGGAAATCTCTGTACTTTCTACTCGATTGTGCTGTGAAGCTAAAACTGCTCTAAAAAATCAAGCCTCTTTAAAAACAAAACAGAAGACCACTGGACGGAGTCCTGCTGAAGTCTGCCTCCCAGAGGCCATCCTACCTAAGACCCCACAAGAGGCAATCCTTCAACCTAAGCAAAGAAGTCTGGGTCCCTCTGGCTGGATCCCTGCGGACAACAGCACAAAAATGTTTCCCGGTCCCTTCGATGATCACCAAACCCCTGCAAGTGAGAATTGTCTCCTAATACTACAGAAGGTCCGCTGAGATGCAGAGACCCCTCTGGGTGAAGGAGTTTGTCAGAGTCTCTTCTGAGAGCAGGGAGCAGAGAGACACACACAAAACACCCTGAGAGGGGCTTCAGACCCTCAATAGACAGGACACAATGCAGTAAATCTGTGACTCATCAAGACCAGTCCTCTAGGTCTGGGCTCACCACTGCTCCCCGATAAAGCACTAATCTCCAGATATCTGACCTGCACGTTTACACTGGCTTTCTGAGGAAATGCTTCCTTCTTAGGGGAGGTTGCAGGCAGCAAGCCAGCCAGAACAAGGCCAAGTTTGGGGGAATGCACAGCCTTTCTTGTGATCTTAAAGCCACACTCCATAGGGCTATCTACTTTGCTCGTGTGTAGCTGGTTCTAAACATGAATTTCCCTACCGATTCTACCTTCACTATGAGACCAGGGGTTGCCATTAGCCGTGAGAGGGATGGGAAAAGTTATCAAAGCCATTGGAGGAAAGAAGGGGTCAGGAGTAAGGGAGAAAAAAGACAAATAAGAAAGGAAGTCGGTCTTCCCTGCTGTAAATCCCACTGGAAAAGATGCGAGGACCAAATCCAGAATCCCCTGGAGCTCACTCCCAAGTGCTTTTCGGTGGGACCAGCTGCCATCGCCAGCCCTCCACCTGAGTTGGCCTTGCACTTGTTTGTTCTGGCCCAGAACCCCCAGCCCGTTTTTTCAGCTGCCCCCAAGTCTGAACTTGCAGAGGAGAGCATGGGCACGAGTTCTATCTTTGGAAGTGCTTCCTCTCTCTCACCACTAAAAATAAACCAGCCCAGCTGTCCAGTGTGGTTTGCAACAGACCCTCCCGGTGACCCCACTCCTACCACCAAGGAAAACAGAGATGATGTATTGAGTGTGACATGGCCCCCAGTCACTGCCTCATTCTCTCCTCCCTTCAGCCCACTTCTCTCCATCCAAGACTTCTTGGAAACACTTGATCCAGGAAAAAATCATAAGGTTATTAAACCATGTGCAATGTGAAATGAGAAAGATGGCCCTTTGGTGCCACCTAGGATTTGGGGTTCAAAAATATAAAGGACCAGGGGTGGGAATACAAAGCTAGAATCAGTGGGAAATACCAGGGTAGGGTTTTCTGTAGGAACAAGAAGCAGGGCTATTTGTGACTGGGATAGAAACGAACAAACAAAAAATCATGAATTGTGACCTTGAATTGTACTCATGAGTGGTCATTGCTTCCGGTGGTCAACTTTTCTAAGCAAGAACTACATGAGTGCGTGTGATTCATTTTTGCAAATTTGTTCAAACCTGAGCTTTTAATTTTAGACCAGGGATCCAAGTTAAATATTTCATGTGAATAGACCAAGAATAGAAGATGAGGGAAAAAAAAGAAAGGAAGAAAGAAAACCCTTCATTAGACAAATCGCAATGCATATTCAATCAATATCCGTGGAGTGTCAATGATAAATCAGGCACTATGCTCCAGATACTTCCACATCCACTAAGAGCCCTCACCTCATCATGCTATTTAAACTCATGCCATCTTGGGTTCCATTTCCTCCTCAAGGAGGACTACTTGTCCAATTATTCATGCAAAGTTGTCCTGAGTGGAGTCAGTTCCCCTAAAAGGTCTTTTTGGTCCTGCCACACTTCACTCCAAAGGGAAGAATTTCTCAAATTGAAAAAGCCCTGTGTGGGCTGGGTAGGAGAGGTACCTGGGATAGCCATCTACTTGTGGCTATCTGAAGGTCCTCCTGAGGAACAGCTGGGTGGCCTATTTCAGCCCATTTCTGGGGGGGGGCGGAAGTGGGGGCGCTTGTCTAAGATCTTATCTCCCAGGATCTGTTAGTATTGTCTTCTTCTGTCTTGTCTACTACAGATAAGACCTTAAGGGGGCTCTCACTTCTGGACCATCATCTCTTCTTATCCCACTCCTGACTCCCAGAGCAGCCCAAGGTGTGGTGTGGGAAGCTGTGGACACCCATGGAGTAGGCATGGACCCCATATTGCCTTTCTCCAAACCTCCTGTTTCCAGGATCTCCCCGGGGGAGTGACAACTCCCTACTATTTCTCCATGTTGCGGAGAGAATGACCTGGAATCTGGCCTCCCAGAGTCTGCTCCCAGCACCAGAGCCCTGTCCTAAATTGCTGAGACTTGATAAATGAGCTCTATTTTTCTTCTCAGAAGACTTTCTACCATTTTACATTCTGGACTTAAAATTTCACTCTTCATTCAGCCTCATTGGATCTCAATGAGCTTTCAGCATTGGGCATTGTGTTGGGCCAACAGCCTCCATGGAAGGAAAACCCCTCACTTCTCCTTTGTCTGCCCAGGGACAAGAAGACCGAGTGCTGGAAAATACCATTCCAACCCCTGGCACCAGATTACTTCTTATCCTAAAAGGCTCCACTGGAATCAGCTCCTGCCTCGCCCCCAGGGCATTGCTGGAGCTAGGCCCCTGCAAACTGATGAATGTTTCCTAGGCCAGACAGGTTGCTTTGCAACTATTTTTACCTGCTTACTCACTCAGGGTTTTAGACAAATCCCATGTTCAGGCCAATCCTTTTGCAGCCTACCACCTGCAGCCTACAAATCCCACCACGGAAATCAGGTTTTATTCATAGTGGGAGCTCAATTCTGTAAAGTGCAATTGTTCATTAAAGCCACATGGATCTCCCCATGCCTGAGTGAGGCCAGTGAGCCTGACACACCAAGGGCAGAAATAGTTTGGTTGGAAGGCATCGGCTGCAGACTCTTCCTCCCTTCCTTCTGGGTGGGCAGACCCGGGAACTGAGACCTTTAGGCAATAAGCCAGGGAAACATTCAGGTGGCTGCTCAGGGACTCATGGGCAAGTTTAGCAAGGAAAGGGCACAAGGGAAGAGACTTACTATGTGCTAGGAATTATACATGCATTACGTTATCTCGGAAAACAGCCCCATTTTATATATATGAGAAAAGTCAGTCTGAAAGTGTCAAGAATTTGCCCATGGATCCAGACGGTGAAGCCAGGTTTAAGGACAAGTCAGACCCTACCCGGGGGGGTTGTTCCGTGTGCTGTATTGGGATGTCTAGGATGAGTGAGCTCATGGTGAAGACACAGCAAAGTTGTGGGGAAGCCCAGCTTTGTCTCCAAGGCTCCAGACCTCTCTTTCCTTCATCTTGGGCATTAACTAGCCATTGAAATTTCACAGCCTCGTGGTCATTATCCCTGAATGGTTTAAGCCACCAGGGTACTACGAATGTCACAACACTGTGAGAGGAAACACGTGGGAGAACATTTCGAACCCATGACAAAGGAGGAAAGTCAGAGCCTCCATGATCTCTCTGCACACTGGGAACCCCCACCACTGCTCTGAGCATCTGGGGAGGCCCTTGCCCCTTCTGAGGCTAAACCACCCATTGTCAGGGCCTTTAGGGACAACTAGAACTGAATTGGCTTGTGCCTCAGTCAATGATTTTGAGGGTTTTCCCATCATGTCTCTCATCTCCATAAAGCTTGGAGTCCTTAAAAGGCAATTCTCTCCCTGACCCAGTCTGGGCTCCTTCATTCTCTCTGAACTTTCCTGCTCCTCCTGAATCCCCCATCCCAATCCTCCATACTGCCTCTCTGGAACTTTCCTTCCATTGTAAGCAGGCTCTCATAGGTCCTAAACTACTTGCAGGAACCCTTCCTGGGGACACCAATTCCTCCCCAGTCCCCTTCAGTGACAGCTTCTTTTTTTCCCACACCCACACATAACTGGATCATTCTCCAGACCTCCTCCCCTGATATTTCCACCCCCCTGTGGCTCATCCCTGAGCCCTTAATATTCCCAACTCTATACATTTAGTCTCTGACCCCAGTCTATCCATTTGACTTCCTCAAATCCCTTCTACAAACAGTAGCATGAAGGCACTTAAACATTTATGGGATTTTCAAGTACAGCACAGTTCTCTCTCTAGTAAACTAAATGAGTCCCATATCCCCAACCAGAAAGAGTGCAAAATAATGCTTTTCAAGATGAAATTAATATGGTTTCTTTCTAAATGTAGAGAAAACTTCACACTGATAGGGACAATATTCAAAATTGCATCCTTGATCCAAAAAAAGGTCACACAATTACCAAGAAGCTGATAAAAACAGCTGCAAGGTTATTCACAAAGATGATGCTCAGAAAGGGAGTAGAATGAAGTTTTACCAAGTGTCACTTTGAGTATCACTTTGGGATATAAGGTGAAAGGGGAATTCCTCTCATCTGTGTGTGTGCTAGCTGACATTTTCTGTTGGGATATAACCAACCGATGGTGTACACACAGAGCATGAATGTTCTCGAAAGCCATGTGACATCTATATATGAGGGAGATGGTTTAAGTAACATTGCATTCTCTGAATAAACCAGAGAAAACTCAGGCTATTAAGGGAAGAGATTTGGCATATAGTAAATGATTATTTGACAGCCATGACATAGACTAGAAGCAGTCAAGTGTTCAAGAAGAAAGGGTGTGACCACACAAAGAATGTCCTTGGATGGTTGGCCTTGACTGAGTGTTGAGTTAGGGTTTCTTGTCTGTACCCTCCATGAGCCTTGTGCATATCTCTATCACTGCCCTCATTGCACCAAATTAGAATTCTTTGTGGCTGTTCCTTTATTAGATGGTGAGCTCTTGGAAGTTAGTTCATTGACTGGCACATAGTAGGTGCTCAATAATGATTGCTGAAGGAATGAACAAAGAAGTCAATCAGGATTCAGGGAATTGAAAGTGAGCTGGATTATTTCTTCATAAACTGAAAACTAGAGGCATTTTTCACCCTTCCCAGGGCATGCCATGTCCTTAGGCTTCCAAAGAGAATTTAAATCACAAGACGCTGGGGTCAAAGAAAGCTGATGATCAAAGTGGGTGGACCCTGGTCCGGATGCAAATAATTCACAAGAAGCAGAACTCTGGCAGGCAGCTCCCATCCTGAATAAGGCAAGAGTGAAAAGTGCAGGCAGGTCCTTGGGGAAGTTTCTCTCCCTCAGCTCCTAAACCTGCTTCTGAGCAGAGTTCTAGATCAAAAGAGAGATGAATGCTGTCCACGTTCTATGTTATTACCAACATCACACCAAACGCTGCAAGTTCCACCCATGCCTCTGAAGCCACCTCTTCAGGAAGTGATTTTCCTTACCTCCCCTCTCCCTACTCACTCTTCTTTCCCATTACATTAATGGTGCTCTGGGCATGCACCATCACAGGCGTCCAGTAATACACATGGCGTGTACCTGGGCCACAATATTTTCACCACTTGTTTCTGTCTAAGAAATATTTTTCATAATAAGGTTTTGTGTGGGGGTCCTCCCTCTAAGGGTAGTTGCCCTGAAGGAAGGGGTTTTCGTTTCCTCCCATTGTGTCTAGCATGGAGCAGGTATCCTAGCATGGGACTGAGTTCTCCAGAAGTGTTTTCCTAAGATGGCAATATGTGAGCAAGCATCTTATTAAGGAAGCAGTCCCTGGAGAGACCAGTAAGATAGTGGGGGAAGCTGAAAAGGGAAGGGGAAGAAGCCAAGTATGTGCTCTTGACCTTGGCCTGATCTGGGCCGCAAATCATACCTGAGCTTGTCCTACCTCAAGGCAAAGGGCTTTCAGATTCCTGCCCCTGCAGTCTTTGGCCACAGGCACTTTAGGGTCTCACCAATTCTGGGCAGAGTGGTTCCTGGGATTGAAGGATGTTGTGAATTCAGTCCATTGGGAATGAGGCATAGGCGACCTGGGGGATGGCGCACAAACTTGTAACACAATCCATTGAGGGGATTCAATTAGAGCAACAACAGCGTCTACAACAGTGGGACACATTACAGTTGTGCCTAGGCTGCATGTTATACCACTGATTTTAATATTTTTTTGATTTTTTAATCTATTTTTTTATTTTATTTAAATTCAATTAGTCAACATATAGTAAGTACATCATTAGTTTCAGATGTAGTGTTCAATGATTCACCAGTTGCATATAACACCCAGTGCTCATCACATCGCGTGCCCTCCTTGATGCCCATCACCCAGTTACCCTATCTCCCCACCCACCTCCCCTCCAGCAACCCTCAGTTTGTTTCCTGTAGCTAAGAGTCTCATGGTTTGTCTCCCTCTCAGTTTTCCCCTCCCTTCTCCTATAATCCTTTGCGTTATTTCTTATATTCCATGTATGAGTGAAACCGTATAATTGTCTTTCTCTGACTGACTTATTTCACTTAGCATAATACCCTCCAGTTCCCTCCATGTTGATGTAAATGGTAGGTATTCATCCTTTTTGCTGGCTGAGTAATATTCCATTGTACATATAAACCACATCTTCTTTATCTATTCATCTGCTGAAGGGCATCTTGGCTCCTTCCACAGTTTGGCTACTGTGAACATTGTTGCTATGAGCATTGGGATGCAGGTCTCCCTTTGTTTCACTACATCTGTATCTTTGGGGTAAATACCCAGTAGTGCAATTGCTGGGTCATAGGGCAGCTCTATTTTTAACTTCTTGAGGAACCTCCATACTGTTTTCCAGAGTGGCTGCACCAGCTTGCATGCCCACCAACAGTGTAAGGGGGTTCCCCTTTCTCCACAACCTCGCCAACATTCGTTGTTTCCTGTCTTGTTGATTTTAGCCATTCTAACTGGTGTAAGGAGGGTATCTCACTGTGGTTTAAATTTTTGGATGGTTACATAAACTTTAGCTTTTTGAAATGGTTTGGCATTTTGTAGCCAATGTCTGAGTCCTGGAGGCCTTAGCGGATTGAGTATCAGCAAAAGCAGGTCTCAGGGAGATGGACCCACCTTCTTTTGGTTTCAAGGAGTAAAGGCAATATCTATCTCTGAGCTCTCCCATTGTTTCCCCATGAGCTCTGACCCATGTCAACAGTGGGTGCTACCTGGAGGCATCCAGGCTTCATCACCCCAGCTCCTATGCCAGGTATGGGTAGGATTTCAGCCAGCTTATTGCCAATTGGAAACTAGCCTGAAATAACTGGGCAGGAAATGCAAAGAGTGATAAGAGGTAAACACCTACCCTCCCTTCTCCCTAGGGTCTTTGGGACTTCTGATTCTAAGGGAAATTTCTCACTGGATCAGGAGAAACACAGCATATGAGGACTAAAGGCAGAAGCGTCCCCCAACTTTCATGCAGGGTTAGTCTACACATGAGAGATGGCCTGGTCCCCCAAGAATAACTTCCCCCCTCACTGATGACCAACATCACTGCCCATAGCCAGGACCCTTGGGCTAAGTGATGACTCAACATCATTTCCTTGCCAACACAACAGATTTTATTCTCTTAGGAGCTATACCTCTTCTCATAATCAGATGCGAAGGTTCCAGAAGAGAAGGTGATTGTGGTCTGAGAAGAACGTGAAATTAACTGAACTCAAAAACATGTCAAACTGCCCCCTGACCGCACAGAATTTTTCTTTTCTTTTCCTTTTTTTCAAATGATGAGTTTGGGAAAAAACCCTGCTTGCATTTTGCCCCAGCCTCTGGCTTGTTTGTTTTAGAAAGTCCATGAGGCTTTGAAGGGAAATATAATCCATATGTTTGAATTCCTGTTAATTTAACTCATCTTCAGCTTCTTTATGGGAGAGATTTACTGTCTACGAAAATTTTATAGATCTCTTAGATAAAATTCGTTCCCTCATGTACAGATGTGATGTGCTTTTCAAGGAGCAGATTTATGCTCTGTGTATACACTGTTTGTTTCATCCCAACAGAAAAAGAGAATGTCAGCTCGTGCACCCACAGGTGAGAGAAATTCACCTTGCACATCGCATCCCAAAGTGATACCCAAGGTGGTACTTGTTCTACTCCATTTAAGAGTATCATCTTTGTGAATAACTTTGCAGCTGGTTTCCTCAACTTCTTGGTACATGGGAGCAGTACATATCCTGCAAGAATACATTTACACAAAACATACACACCTAGCACAACAGAAAGGATATCTGTGGTGTGGACAAAGGCCTGAGGAGAGGACAGAAAAGGGAGTGTGCTCATAGAAAGTAAATAATGGAACAAGATGTCAGGTTTTAAAAAGGAAGGTAAAATCCCTACTAATCAATTTGTCTCTCATTTTACAGGTGAGGAATCTCATTTTATAGATGAGGATGCTGAGGCCTGAAGTCACACACTGACAGATCCCACGTCAGAACCTGGTTCTATGAACTGCCATGTTAGGGCTCTTCACAGAATCCCAGGCTTTCTCAGGACGGTTTATTTTCCTTGCTGTTCTCACTGGGTCACCCCATCTAGACCCCAAGGCTGCTCAGGGGCTAAGCTGCACCTTCTCCCTTTGAACCCTCTCTTTAAGTCACTGGCCCACCCTGAGTAGCCTTGTAATCTGAATAGACCTAAGGTCTCTCAAGGCCCACACAGTCTCAGACTAGAGTTTGCTCATTTGCTTCTAGAGCATGTGCCTGGGAGTCATCACTTCCTCCATCAGTTGATAGACACAGAATATTTAGAGCCAGAAAGAGCCCAGGAGATCACACTGTGGACCTGCCCGTTCATTTTATGAGTAATGAACATTTGGATAAGCTCACTTCCACACTGGGACATTTTGATGTGGTTTAGAGTGAACCATCAACCTCCCATCTGAAGAAAAATCTGCCCATTCTCACAAACCACCACAGATACCCTCATGAACCCCTAGAGCAAGTCAAAGACAGGAGGAGGCAGACTCAAGGAAAAGAGACAAGGTTCAGGGAGGTCTTCAGTGACCGTGCACAGAAGTTTTCCACATTGATGGGTCATTTTCTTTAAGAAGCTTCTTAGCTTTAGCTTTTACATTTTTGATCTATGATTCGTCTTGCATTAACTGTTATATATGGCGGAGGTAGGAGTTAATGTTTTGTGGGGTTTTTTTTCATACACCTAGCCCATCGTTCCAGGACTATTTCTTGAAGACTTTCCATTTTCCACTGGATTGTTTTCATGTCTTTGTTGAAAATTAAATGACTATAGGGGCACCTGGTTAGCTCAGTCAGTTCAGCGCCTAACTCTCGATTTCAGCTCAGGTCGTGAGCTCAGGGTCATGAGGTCAAGCCCTGTGTCAGACTCTCTGCTAGGCGTGGAGCCTGCCTGAGATTCTCTCTCTCCCCTCCTCCACTCACGCTCACTCTCTCCCTCTAAAAAAAAAAAAAAAAAAGAAAGAAAAGAAAATTAAATGACTATATAAGTGAGGGTCTATTTCTGAACCCTTTCTTCTCTTTCATAGGTCTCTCAATTGATTCTTATGCTGGTTGATTACTGTAGCTTCATAGTTAGTCTTGAAGTCACGTAGTGTTAAGTCTTCCACTTTGTTCTTCCCTTTCAAGACTGTTTTAATATCCTAGGTTCTTTGCACCTCCATATACATTTCAGAATCAGCTTGTGAATTTCTGGAAGGGAAAAAAAAAACCTTACTGAAATTATCACCAAATTATGCAGCATTTTTGTGAGCATGTCAAAATTCCTGCTTCAAATACCATATGATTTCACTCATATGTAGAATCTAAAAAAACAAAACAAATAAACAAACAAAAAACAGAAACAGACCCATACATACAGAGAACAAACTGATAGTTGCCAGAGGGGATTGGGTGGGGGGATGGACAAAATGGGTGAAGGGGAGTGGGCGATACAGGCTTCCAGTTCTGGAATGAGTAAGTCATGCGGATAAAAGGTAAAGCACAGGGGATATAGTTGATGATATTGTAATAGCATTGTATGGTGACGGTAGCTACACTTGTGGTGAGCACAGCAAAACAGACTCGTTGAATCGCTGTGTTGTACGCCTGAAACACATAACATTGTGTGTCAGCTATATTTCAATTAAAATAAAAACCCCTCCTGCTCTAAATTTTCAGCTGTGCATTTAATTAATGGTGAAACTGAGACCTAAAGGCAATCATGAGACTTGCCTGAGGTCACAAGTTATATGGGGCCCACAGCAATTCCGGGTCTTTCAAGCCCCAGCTTGTTTACTTGATTCCTCATAGCACTGTGTCCAAAATACACTCAGCATCATCCTACACGTGGGTCAACACCCACAGGGATAAAGGACTGTAGCTGACAAAAGCCTCAATCACGGCCACCTTCTCTAGCCACTGAATGGTTTTCCTATAGGGGGAAAAAATGCCATTAGTTTTCAAAGTGACCAAGTCTTATCTTGTCACCATGGCAACCCAACTTCTTCAAGCATCCTGACTGGCCTCTTTCTTGAAATAGCTTTTCTTTCAAGCTTCCCAGGCCGAAAAAGCAGAGCCCGACCACTCATTCTGATGTCCACTGGAGGACGTCAGCATAGGATAGAACAAGCAGTGATGTCTTAAGACTTCGCCCACACGGAGACCTATTTGGGAGAGGAGAGTGTCTTGGATCCTGCAAGGAAGCTGTGGACTGTAGGGGTTAACTTCTCAGAATTTTGAATGTGGGCTGGATGCTGATGTGCTTTGGTTCAAAACCATAATTCTTGACTTCAAGGAAGTTTTGTCTACTTGAATAATTAGGACAAAAGCAAAGCAAGCCAACTTTTCAAATGGAGACATGTCCCTTCCTAGAGGAATTCTCAGAGCCTTTGATAGGTAACTCTACCTGTGGCTCCCAAGGAGGAACATGGCATGTAGAATTTTCCAATTCATCATTTGGTTATAATTTATTATTTGACCATAACGCTGATCTAACAGAAGGTCATCACTCGTATTATTCTCTTTCCAGAGATACCCTTAATGACAAATAGCCATCCCCTTTGACAAATTCCATAGGCTGAACACTTGCTTATTCATGAAATACTCTTTATCTGGAGGAACAGGTCACGATATTACTTTCCTTAGTGCTACCTCAAAGGCTCACGATGACCCTTAAATGGTATGGATTTTGGTGATATGGTCTTACAGGCCCACATTCCTTAACATCAAACACTTATTTGAACTCATACAATAAAAGCATATCAAAGATGTCCTAGGTGCTTAGACTTATGCCTTATATCCTGGCTAGAACTAATATAGGCTAGAACAGAAACTGGAATGTGAAGGATGAGAGAGGCTCCTGCCAAAGGTCCCATGGGGTAGTGTGTTTGGAGGGATGCGTGGGCATCCGTTGAGGGACATCTAAGTTAGAGTGACATCAAAGCTGAGGCTGGGAGAAAATTTCCTATATCGTGTGGTCCAGCAGCTAGAAGGAGGGTCCCTTTCTTAAACTTGTCCTGGGTCTTGAGCGTCCCCACCATTGGATTTTGAAGAAAGTGCTGTGGGGCCCCATTTAGGGCAAGAGGTAGAAAATCCTAACCTGACAAGAACAACTGATCCACTTAGAATGTTAACTGAAGCCTAAACGGAACCAAAAGCAAACTTGTTGGGTTAGAAACACCTGCAGAGGACATTGAATTTCCCTGAGTCCACACTTGTTCACCCCAGCAGCTTTGCTGGTAACTGTCTACCAGTCTGCTCTCCTGGCCCCACTCTGGCCCCTGGGCCATCCCTCTGGTGCCAGAACATTCCTTATATGTGGTAGTTCTAGAGGAGAGCAAGTCGAACCCAAACCCTCTAATTCCATTGATAACCAGTCAGGATATTCAGGTCTTTATTTGGATACTGCCCCTGGCCCAAAAAGGTGCCATGATCTTTTAACTCTTCCTGGGGCCAGGATACCCAGTCTGGGCTCTCTGCCTGAGAAACAACAGGAAAAGAAGGAACAACAGGAAAGAACCTGGGTTATACCCTGGGCACTTGCATTGGAACCATACATCCTATTATATTTGCTCAGCCAACCTGACTTCAATCTGAAGAGAATAGTTTTGGGTGTCTGAGTGGCTAATCCAGAGACTGAGAACTCCCTTTGCTGAGGACACCCCCTCCAGAGAGCCCTCCCTGATTATCCCAGCCTACAGCATTCCCATCTCAAAACCCCTGCAAAATGTACCAGGCCCAGTTGTATCTTGGCCTTAGACCTTTACCTCAACTCTTCACCCTTAGTGTGGACAGGTAAGGAGGAGAATCAATTCACTCTAGAGTAGGAATGACATATATATGGCACTGTTACCCCCCTCCCATCCTTGCCTGTGACAGACACTATTAATCAATCACTTGTTCTTTTCTTCTGAGCCCAGATGTGTCCTCAAAATCCTTCTGCACAGTAATTGATAGGAGATAGAATCTAAGATGAAGCACATTTTCCATTCCTGTTCTGGAGATTATAGTGTGCTAGGGCACCTGGGTGGCTCAGTCGGTTGAGGACCTGACTCTTGGTTTCGGCTCAGGTCATGACCTCATGGGTTGTGGGATCAAGCCTGCATCGGGCTCCGTGCTCAGCCGGAAGTCTGCTTGAAGATTCCTTCCCTCTGCCCCTCCACCCATTCTTGCACTCACTTGCTCTCTCTCTCTCTCTCTCTCAAATAAATAAATAAATCTTCGGAGATTATAGTGTCCTATTAAGAATAGCACGAAAGAGGTACAGATTACAATAGTTCTGAGGAAGGAAAGATTGTTTCATTCATTTAGTTATCAGATATTTATTGAGCATTTACTCTATGCCAGGCTCTGTGCTCAGCGGAGAAATGTCGAAAATGCCATCAAAGCACAGAATAGGGGTAATCAATTGACGGCGGTGGGGGGCGGGGGGCAGGGGTCAGAGGAGGCTTCATAGGAATGGAAATTTTTAAGGAAGTAAAGAAACCAGATAAATTTGGAAGCAGGGTAAGGGAAAGGATAGCAGACCGTAAGAACAATTTATATCAGGACAACAGGTGTACAAGAGCTATGGAGAAGTTTTGATGACTAAAGTAAAGGATATTGACTAGAAATGACAGGAAATGAGTTTTTATGTGTATCTCTCAGAACTGTGCAACGGAGAGTGTGGTTTGTGGACCAGCAGCATCAGCATCACCTGGGAGCTTGTTAAAAATGCAGGTTTTCAGGCCCCATCCCAGACCCACTGAATCAGACACTCTAAGGAAGAAGCCAAGGGATATAGGATTTAATATACATTCCAGGGGATTCTGATGCACGTGGAAGATCCAGAAGCACTCCTCCAAAATAATGACTGATGCTACTACAAATCATTGAGTTCACCTCTGCGTCCCATGGGGACAGTCACCATCCCAACGAGGCCCAGCATTTCCCCCACGGCACTCAGCGTCACTTCCTCCCACATTACCCGACTCCATGGACGCTGGGGCCACCTGGGGTTCCAGACTCCACATTTCAGTGTGACTTCGATCTCCTCCCCCACACCATCTGACACATCCCATCTGCCCTCATGTCCTGGAAGCTTGTTAGTCTGACTAATAACCTGAATCCACTCAATATGGATAAAACGAGACGAGATGACAGTGGGCACTGCGAAGGAGGTCATGTCAATCTCTTCAACCAGATGGACCTTTGTTCCTCAACCCCCCACTGGGCAAGGATGGAGGGCCTGGGCTCTAAGCTGGCCTGCCCAGGCTCACATGCTGACTTCTCCCTTCTCTTTCTTGCTGTGTGACTTTGAGTGGGCTGTTTAAGATCTCTGTGCCTCAGTTCCCTCAGCTGTAAAATAGAGATAATAATGGTATTTATCTCATAGGATTGTTGTGGGGATGAATGAGTTTATACAGGTAAAGTACTTTCAACGGGGCCTAACTCAATTTTAGAATAATAATTATCATGAAATTATTAAAATTATAATAAATAAAATGATCAAATCATTTAAAATTATTAAAAGGAATAATAAAAGTTAATAAAATTACAGATTGTTTTAAAATATTATTTAAAATTAAAATCATTGAAATAATATTTTTAAATATTAAAAGTATTATTATTAGTAGTAGTATAGACATTACATTATTCACCTATTGCCACACTCTCCCGGCCTCTAGTGTCTCTTCCCTGCCCTTGGCCTTGCAACCTGGCCCACTGGACATGGTGACCTGGAAGCCTTGTGTTGAACAGGTCATTCCCTTCCTCAAAAGTCTGCAGAGGCTCCCCTTGCCCATCATCGTCAATGATTTTGATATCTTCCCCTTTTATGGTAAACTAATGGAACCCTTTGCTTCTAATGGACTCTTACAGATAATTAGTGGACCTGCTTTAATTGAAGTCAGGGGGTTGGAATGTCCTTCCAGCTTCTCCCTTTGTCCTTCCTTGCCCCGCCCCCCCCCCAGGAGACATCCCCATGGAACTCTGGGATTCGAGGAGGGCAGCACAGAAGCATTTGGCTTATGAAATGCAGGCAACAATCAGGTGGTCCATTTGCTTCAGGATGACAGTCTCCTTCCCAGAAAGGCAAACCACCAACATGTACATGCACCTCGCAGCTTTGCTCCAGCTGTCCACCTGGTCAACCCATCGGGACCATCAGGCCTAGATTTCCCCCCTAAGTCTGGTCTCATTCTGCTATGTGTCTTCCCCGGTCAGCCCAGCCCCCAAGGGACTGTTTCTTCCTCTTGACCCTGGTCTCTCCTGTGCTTGTCAGACACCCTCCACAGGCAGGGAACAACAGACCCTGGGGAGCTCTGAGAACAGAGGCGCCTAGGAGGAGCTATTTCCAACCCAGAATGTTCTGGCCAGCTGCCCAGGCTTTGTTCCGAATTCTGATGTTCTTTAGAATCTTCTCATTACATCACGGAGAGAAGCACAATTAAGGGCTACTCTCTTGCTTCTTTCTTTTTAATAACTTTTATGGTGTTTTCTGATTATAAATGTAACATATGGCCAATATGTTGGAAGAAATTGGTAAAATACAAAAAAAATTTTTTTTAATGAAAAGAAAGGTAAAATTGAATAGGTAGTTTTGAGAAACAGTTTTTTTTGTTTTTGTTTTTGTTTTTTTTAGGAAGAATTACTACATGTTGGGGAGAGGAGGGATGGTAGATGGAATGATGAGCCCGAGAAGATTCCACACCCTAATCCCTGGGGCTGTGAATATACTGAGATCCCATGCCAGTGACTACATTACCCTACATGTGTGGCCAAAGGGATTTGGCAGATGTCATTGTAATTGTATTCACTTCCTAGGGCCATGTAACAAAGTACCACAAATTGGGTCATGTAAGACAATAGAAAAGACCTAAATCAAGGTGTTGGCAGGGCCATGCACTCTCTCTCCTAGCTTCTGGTTGTTACCAGCGGTCCTTGGCATCCCTTGGCTCGAAGTTCCATCACTCCTGTCTCTGCCTCTGTCATCACCTGGCTGTATTCCCTCGGTGTTCACACGGCATTCTCCTCTCTAGGTTTCATTGTCCCTGTCTCTTTTTATTAGGACACCAGTCATATTGGATTAAGGGTCCACCCTACTCCTCATCTGACCTCATCTTGAGTACACCTGCCAAGACCCTACTTCCAAGTAAGGTCATATTCACAGGTACCCAGGGTTAGAGTTTTAATACATCTTTTGGGGGAGACACAGTTCAACCCACAGCAGTGTTACTGGTGAGTTGATCTTAAAATAGGGAGATCATTCTGGATTATCTGGTAAGCCCAATGCAATCACATGCACCCTTATAAGCAGAGAACTTTCTCGTGCCGGAATCAGCAAGATGCAGCACCAGGGGAAGACAGAAAGATTCCAAGCTTGAGAAGGGTTCCCCATGCCTTCGCTGGTTCTGAGATGTAGGGAGCCACGTGCAAGGAGAAAAGAGAGGCCTCCAGGAGCTGAGGATGGTGCCTGGCTGACATCAGACAGTAAACGGGTACCTCATTCCTACAACCACGAGGAACTGGACTCATGCAACAACCTAAGTGGGCTTGGAAGTATATGGTCCCCCAGAACCTCCAGAAGGGAACGCAGCCCTGCCAACACCTTGACTTCAGCCTTGGGAGACCTGGAGCAGAGGAATCAGCTGAGCTCTACTGTGCCTAGTTTATGATCCATGGAAACTGAGAGATGATAAGTGGGGTTAAGACTAAATTTATGGTAATTTGTTAAGCAGCAATAAGAAAGGAGAATATAAAGAATAACTCTAGCTTTCTGTCTTGAGCACTTGGGTGGGTGCAGTGGTCTTTACGTTGGTGAGGAAAATCTGAGAGAAGCAGGTGAGGTGGGGCAGAGCGCCAAGGATGGCAATATTTGCAAGACCTAGGAGAAAGCTCTGTGAGGACAGCAGGCTCACAGCTGGACTCATGATCCCAGGGTTTAGCCCAGGCTGGGGGTAGAGTTACAAATGTGGGAGCCATGGCCCAGAGACAGTGCTCTCAGTGTTCACTGTGACACCTGGAAGAAGGGAAGACAGAGAGCCCAAACTGAGCCTGGAAAACTTTCCACCCCGGCCGAGGGGAGGGGCAAGGGGAAGAAGGGAAACCAATAAGGAAACTGGATGACATGGCCTCACAGAAAGGAGAGGTCAATGTGGTGCACGCTGTGAGACGTCTAGTAAAATGCAGCCTCAAAAAAACCCATTTCAATTTCTTATACAATAAACATACACCCACCATACGACCCAGCAACCCCATTCTACCCAGAGAAACGAAAACCTATGTTCACTGAGACACGTGTCTACAAATGTTTACAGTGACTTTCTTTGTAATCACCCAAACCTGGAAACAACCCAAATGTCTTTCAATGGGTGAATGAAAAAACCATGGTCCATCCATACAATGGAACACTACTCAGTCCCAAAGAGGAATGGGCTGTGGATACACACAACAGCCTGGATCCAAAGGCTGTGTGCTGTAGGATTCCATTTATGTGACATCCTCAAAAAAGACAAACTGCAGGTGCAGAAAGAAGATCAGTTGTCACCAGGGGCCGAGAAAAAGAATGATTACAAAGGCGTAACATGAAGGAATTGTGGGGGGTGGTGGTGGATCCACATTTTATATCTTGATTGTTGCAGTGATGGTTACAGGACTCCACACATGTGTCCAAACTGAGCTGTACATGTCAAAGTGTGAATTAATTTAACGTTAATTTTTTGGGTGAAGGGAAATATTAGTTAAAAAATACCCTATGAATCTAGCCATATGGAAGTCAGTGATGGCTTTCAGAAGAGCTGTTTGGGGGGACAACAGGCCTGGAAAGCAGCCAGAAGAGGCCCATGAGGGCCTTGTGGGGAGGGGAGTGAAGAAGCAGAGACACAGAGCGCAGACACCCAGTTATCAAAGGGAGGAGGAGAAAAGGCAGAAGATGGCAGGAGACCAAGGGCTAAGGAAGGGGCATGAACATCCTCAGGAGCTGAGGGTTGAGTTGACCATAGCCCTCGGTTCATGACCCACTTTCATCTTCAGTTTGTGCCAGGCCCGTCCCTGTCATTTCCCTTTAGTCTCTGACGCCCACAGGCTCCCATGCTAATGTGTCTGATTCATGCTTGAATATGTATGTATGCATCTGTAAAATATGAAATGTTCCCCTACTTGTATTTGTGCTTTTCATTTACATACGGCGTTATGCAATTGGCCTCATTCTGTTTCTCTTCTTTCACTCATCACATTTTTTTAAAAGATCTGTTCTTTCTCATGGTTCTGCAGCACTGGCTCATTGCTCCGGGAGGTATGTAGTATTCCTCAGTGAGTGTCCACTGCACCGTGCCCTCCATTCTCCCAGTGATGGACTTAAGGTTGCCCCCAGCTGCTCTAATGGACATCTCTGTGCACGTCTCCATAGGACCATGGGATAATTTACTTGTAATACGTCCCCAAGAGTGAGATGGCTGGGTCAGAGTGTACTAAGCCTCGGTCCTAACTACCAGACTCCTTCCCTGATGATTCCGTCCATCTACATGGCCATCAACAGTGGAGGGGCACAAGACAGGGACCAGGTTTTCCATCGGGATCGTGGGTAGATGGAATCATTTCTTCCTCAACTCCTCAAGTTCCCACAGAGAGAGGCAATTTCCACTCTTCTCCCCATGAAAGAAATGCACTTACAACTGCTTCTCCTCACTCTGCCTTCCATTCCCAGGAAGAGTGGCTTGTGGGGTTGTGAGCATACAGAGCATCTGTGTGAGGCCTGCAGGTCCTGAGTGTTTTCTCTTTGGGGTCCCCACCCAGGAGATGGGTCTCTGGGACTCCTCTCCTCCACATGGTTTACTTACAAGAGCCAGCTCCACCCCAGGCAATGGGAGGCCTACAGCTCTGCTATCAAGGGAATGAAATATTAGGAAGCCCAGAGGGTCAAATTTTCATCCTCAAGTGTAACTGCAAGAATTAAGCAGATATTTTGATTTCTCTTCGCTTGAAACCCGTGGCCATCTCCCAATCGGTATCAAACTCAGGGATATATGGGGGAAAGGTTATGATTTCCTATTACCTTAAATCCCTAACCCATTGGTGCACAGGCCTGAAACCTTGAGAAATGGGTGCAGGGTCAAGCATTTGGGGCTTAAGTGATTGAGGCTCAGCCTCATCATAAGACAAGGTCTCACAATCCTTAAACTTTAGCAGACATGGTAAAAAATATGGGATAGATATATCCCATAACTATGACATTCATTACTGGCTCTGCTCCCCTCTCCCACTATGGGGGACTCGGCCTGATAGAATCAACACAAGTATTAGGTAAACCTGAGTCTGAAAAAGACAGGAGCAGGGGGAGAATTGAGGAAGAAGGCATTCATGTCCACCAAACACTGCTCACCCTATATATGGAGTAGAAGGACAGAGATCCAGTTAAGAAACAAGTCAAAATGCGAAAACTTACCCAAGACTGTCTGACAAAAGGCAGAGGGAGACGAATCCTGGAGTCACATGAATGTTGCAGCATGGTGGTGAGCCAAGTGGCAGGAGAGAGATTTGTAGCTGCACACATTCAAGGCTCTGGGGAAAATCAGATGACAGCGTTGGTCCCTACAAGGTCCCTGGTAGCTCAGGACTCAAAGTACCTCCTGCAGCTCCAGGTATGGAATCTCAGAGAGAGCTACTCCAGCTGAAGCAAACATGGGGACAAGGGGGCATCCATCCCTTAGATGGAGTTCATGGGCTTGAGACATTTAATATGGCTGCTCATGAGAGGTGGTGGAGGCTCTGTCTCTAAACAGAGTCCTTACTGAGTTCATCTTTAAATGTCAGGATTATAAAATTGAGAGGGGATGTAGGAACAAAGACATCTTCTACCTACAAGATGTTAAAAAAGAGGAATACCTCAAATGACACCAGGTGACAGGCTATGTCCATTCCATATATCTAAAACTTTTGCTGAAAAGTCAAAGCACCTGAAAAGCCTCCCCATGATGTAGAAGAGAATCCATACAATGGACTTTTCCCCACTGGTCTGAGGTTGGGGGACCCAGAAGCAGAGCCTGAGGCAAGGATTTTGGTGAGGGTAGTTTATTTGGAAGATGGTCCCAGGAAACACCAGCAGGAGATGAAAAAGTGGAGTGGGGAAGGGAAGAAAGTCAACAGAGGGGCACTGCTACGGGCACCTGAGACTCAGTCCCACTGGGAACCCTCTGAGGGACTGGTCGTGTCCACTCGGGCAGTGAGGAAGCTGCAGTACTTACCCACCAACCCCTCCTGCACATCGTCTCATTAAGGGCACTACTTCTGGGGGTTCGACTCACTAGCACTTCTGGACAGCCTCACCCATGGTCCAAGCACACTCCCACAACCAGAGAAAGCCCTTGGCCATGGAGTCGCAGGGCCTTGCAAGAGGAAGCCAGCCACATGACAGGTACCGTGAGTGTGAGGAGGAGGCAGAAGGGGCACCAATTACATCTGGAAAACAGTGTGCTCCAGTCAGCCTCTAGAAGTTAGACAATTTCTCCCAGCAGAGTGTCATTCTCACAACACCGGACGACATGTAGCTGGAGGCTGGCATCACGATGAAGCTGAAACCAACCAAGAGTTTTTCCCCTGTACCCTCCCTCAGACACTGCTGAATCGATGCTGTTTCAGCAGGTGGTCATGTGTATTTGGATTCATGGAAATAATGGGCTCTGCTTGTGATCCCGTGTGTCCTCTTCAGTCTCTTTGCCATAAAATGTGAGCACTAGACTTTAGGTTGCATGAATCAAGCTTGGGTGTCCTGAAGGAATCACAGTGAAAGACACCCAAACTATGGCAGGAGTGGGACTTAGACTCCATCCAGGCACGTGAGTGAGACCTTCCAGTTGAGACCACAGAGTTGACATTGACAAAGGTGATTTGGGATTTTAATTTTTGTGAAGTTCTTAACAAGTTTTATTTCTAGTATCTTAGGTTTCTATTTACAAGCAGGTGTTGGAGTACTGGAAGTTTGAATTGAATCCTATTATTCAAGTTTAGGAGAGTTCTCTATCAGCACCATTATAACAACAGAGCTTTTAAAATCTATCATTTGAGCTCATTTCCTGACCTCGGCTGAGCCCTTGGTACAATGAGGCATCACCTGAGCTGGTAACACAGAGGGAGCGAACTGTCAGCATAGGATGTAGGTCTTAGAGTTGATTTGGTTAATGTACAGTGCTGACGCATTTCAGAGCCTTTAGGGAAAGAACTAAATTGCCCACTCTTGTCTTTTAGAAGATTTAAAGATTCTTTTGATGTCAGGACACAACACAATGACATTCAGAGGGATGAAAGGCAGAACTCTTTGTTGCTTACAGCTCTGAATGAAAGAAGGCTGCCAGGCAGAGCCACACACACAGAAGTTTCCCCCAAGCTGAGGTAACAACCAACTTGAGCGGAGGGGGCAGCTTGTGCCCCGCAAGCTATGCGGGGTTAGCTCAGTTACTGGGGCTCCGGTGGATTGGCGAATTTGAATAATGTCCTGGGCTCCAGGGCATAGGCGCTGTTGTCCCTCCTGGTCTGGGACCTGGCCCCAGGGCACTTGGGGCTGGTACATCTGGCCTAGAGTATGAAAGCCTGCTCAAGGAAGAGGTTGGGAGTGTGGGCTTAACCCGCTGCTCAAAACAGGGGAACAGACCAGTGTCCAGCCAGGGCTTCAAGACTGGGTCAAAACAGCATACACAAACAAACAAACAATCTCTATTACTCTTGGTCTCAGGATGACGAAAAAAAATAGTGGTTGGTGCTGGAGAGTGGCCATAGGACTGTGGCATCAAGTGCACCCTGATAGACTGCCCATCTCCTCCCCTGAGGAGTGACCACACCCCTGGGGAGACCGTAAGTTTAGACCCCGGGTCAGTGGACAAAACTTCGGTGTGTCAGAGAGCACCATTCTCCCCCTACTTTCCTGTCTTTACACCAGGACCAGTCCTCAAGCCTATGAAGAGACCAGCACATTCTTGGGACAGGTTAGGGTTAGGGTTACAGATAGGATGGAGCCCTCATGATGGGAATAGTGCCCTTAGAGAAAAAGCAAGGAAAGAGCTTTCTCCCTCTGTCTCTGTCTCTCTATCTCTCTGTCTCTGCCTCTCTATCTCTCTGTATCTCTGTCTCTGTCTCGTCTTTCTTTCTCTTTCTCTCTCTCTCATGTAACAAAAAGCCAGCGATCAGCAAGCCAGGAATTGGGCTCTCACCTGACACTGGATCTGTTAGCACCCTGATCATGGACTTCTCGGCCTCCAGAACTGGGGAAGTAAATGTTCGTTGGTTAAGCCACTCAGTCTCTGGCATTTTCATTATAGCAAGGTTGAAGTGCCAATGGATGGCACCATGAGATTCCCTTTGAATGCTCACTCCATCTCGACCACATCTATTTCTTCAAAGCTTGGCTCATTCTCCAGCCCTGCTCATGCTGCTGCCCTCACTGCAGTGCTAGAAGCTCCCTCCTCAGTGCTCTGACTGCTAACCACACTGTGCATGTCTCTCCATCTCGATAACCTCATCAATCTTCAGGGGGAGAATGTTGTCTGTATTCTCCTTGGATCTCCAGGGCCTGGCATTGTGAGTGACCCCTATTAGGTGGTCAGTAAATGAGGAAGCGGATACTCTGCCAGCGAGAGGAAGCAAAGGGTGAACTTGACTCGCAGGTGTTGGGATAGATGCATTTACTTGGCGTGCCCAATGTAATTACAGGTCTCGGGTGATTTAAAGGCTGTTTCTGCAGGAGCCAATAAATCTTTTAGGGCTTGTTGTCCAGCATAATCACCCAGCTTATCTTTGGCTTTTTAAATGCAGCAGGTTATACCATCTGAGACTCTGGGAGTCCAACCAGTGATCCTGCACAGCAGGGAACACTCGGGCATGAGGCTAGAGGGGACAAGGGCCACTGTGGCACCTTGGCAAAGGCTTTCATGGGAGAGAGGGTCCACGTGGCCAAGGAAAACTCAGGGGCCAGAGAGTGGGGAGTGTGGAAAATTGCATTAATTGCCCCAATTCTTACCCTTCTCTGTGTCCACATCATTTGCCATGTGACTTCGTGTATTTCCCCCCTCTAGATTTTGTATTTGGTCAGGGGACCTTCCTTGGCCAGTAGAAAGATGAATGAGTAGAGTCTAGTCCTCTAGCGGCCTTACCTATTTCTTTTTGTTCTCTGGTACCTTTGCCATCACCAGGAAAATGAGATTCCCAGGCTGGACCTCTGCTCCCAGGAAGAAGATGAGGAGATGCATGAGCACTTCCTGTGGAGTGTCACTGAGGTTTTGTGATTTGGTGGCTCTGGCTTAGGTCATTACCCAGAGCCACGAGAAACACAATGGGGACAGAGGGCAAAGACAGAAGGATGTCAAAGAGGGTTGACAAGTGCCATCATTGAGAAGCCACGTGCATGCTCAGACCAGGCGCACTGGGGGTGGAGAAGCCAGAGGAGAGGGCATGCACCAGTGGAGCACCCTCCAGGGCAGGAGACAGGAGCAGAATTCTGAGGAATTTTCCCTTGTGCAGCTCGGGCTGTCTGTCTGGAGCTTGTTCTGATTAGTGCCTGAACGTAGAAGGCTGGGCATCATCCATCCACACTCCCATCTGGTACAACATTCAGGCTCTGGGTAGCTGCTTGCTAGGGGGCAGGAGAGCTGGGTCCTAGCTGCAGATTTGCTGCAAGGCCTCTGGGTGCTCCAAGGCAGTCACTGCTCCTGTCTAAACTTCCGTGTCCCCAACAACAAGCAGGGCATTGAGGTTTGTTCACGTTGTCCTCATTGAGGACCGAGGGTGACAGAGCAGTCACTGAGGCAGAGGAAAAAGGACAGGTAAGGCACACACTAGTTCTTACAGTCTCTGCCTGGAAGGGACAAGCTTCCACTGACTTTTCATGGGCCAAGGGATGTCCATGACCAGTTTAATTTCAAACGGGCAGGGAAATGCAATTTTACCCTGTATCTGGGAGGAAAAAGACATGGAACATTTGCAAGCAGCCCAGATGATTACTATGCTTTCCATACAGCTGGATACATTTAATGTTGTAAAATATTAAATCTATCCTTCTTCTAGTCACAATCATCATAATTGTCCCTTCGTCTACTTCTCTTATAATATGGTTTCTCAATTATGTGTTTGTAATCCAGATATTGACTAGGGTCACGTGTCTTCGAGATTTAAATTAAACTGGCTGGGGGCGCCTGGGTGGCTCAGTCGGGTAAACCTCCAACTCTTGATTTCGGCTCAGGTCATGATCTCAGGCTTGTGGGAACAAGCCCGGCATCTGGCTCCGTGCTCAGCAGGGAGACTGCTTGTCCCTCTCCCTCTCCCTGCTTGCTCACTCTCTCTTTCTCTCTTTCTCATTCTCAAATAAATAAATAAATAAATAAAATCTTTTTAAAAAATATAACTGGCTGAATCCCCATCTCTCTTCCTGTGGGAAGTCCAGTGTTGTGCTCCAAGCATCCCGTGAATTCCTGGGGTCATCACCAGGGCCACCTCCAGCAAGTCTTGTCCCCACTTGTCTGTTACCTGCAGTGGCTTTTTTCTCCTCCCTGTTCCATTCTGACATGAAAAAAAAAAATTAAAAGGCCCCCTTTTCCTTGATTTCTCCTGAATTTATTCACACAAAGCGTCTTTGTGCAGAGCAGACTTTGCTGAAGGTTTGCATAGGGAGAAGGATTACATCACAGACATATACAACCTAAAACTGAATATCAGGCATTCCTGTTCTCCTGAGTCTTTGGGTCACCTGGCCACTGGGAAATTCTCTCTGTCCTTTGCTCTGCAGGTGAAACTTTGCCATTGGGTATACCCCCTCTCTTGCTAGCTTCTACCCACTCTTTATTATGGATAGTAATATAGTTCACTATTTGGCCTCTACTGGGGCCCAGGGATATGTTACATACAGACACTCAGTGTCTGCTAAACAAAGTACATCTACTGTGGGTCCCGGGCAGCTCAGAAGCCCTGGCAGAGGCTCTGAAATTCCAGTCCCCACCCGTACCCCTGGTCCCCTCCATAAGTAGAAGGGAGCAGTATAGAGATTTATGTGCCCATAGACACAGGCTTTGCTGCTTCCCCTCGCTCCATCCCTTAAAAGGCAGAAGTTGCTGAGGTCAGTTTTGGTTTTAAATAACTCTCTCTCTCTCTCTCTCTCTCTCTCTCTATTAAACCTAGTCTCACTTGTCTTTGTGAAGCAGTCGTATGTGAATGCCAGGTCATGAGCCCCGCCACCCGCCCACGGGGATGGTACTAGGCTTCTCTTCATTTTACAGATGAGAAAACTGAGACTCAGGAGGACAAGCCGTTGCCCAGGTCTCCCACTGGAATGCAAACCCGGTCTGCAAAACAAATCCCCGTTTCTACTCAAACTGCCATCTCTCTGACCTCACACCCTTTACAAGAAAGGTCTCTGCTTAAAAGAATTCAAGAGAAGCCGTAAAAATTATCTGAAGGAGCGTTTCCTGCCATCGTTTGCCTTTTATCTTCATCTTGAAATACACTTTTAAGCCAACAAGGGGGATGGACGCCCCCAAGTCTGCACTGGGGTTGGGGGGAGCAGAGAAATGGAAAAGGGCTTGTATCTGAGCCTGCGGAGGGTACTGTTGTGCCTGGAGAAGGAGGGCTTCCGGACGCCCATGGGCCCGTGAAGGCCCCCCAGGGCCTCCTGGGGCCCCCTGGGGAGTGTCAGGGGAGAGGTGAGTGGGGGCTGAGGGCGGGGTGTGCAGTGAATTATTCATAGTCACTTCAAGGAGAGCTTACCAAGTTTCAGCCGTCCCCACCGGGCAGTTCATAAACATTCCCTTACATTTCCCTCTCGTTCCCCAAGAGACTTCTGCCGCATCCTACTGCAAAGTGTGATGGCTTTTCAGTTCGGGCATGCTAGGGGCAATTCGATGGCCTGACTGTGTAGTAGGGATGGTCCCTTCCACTGGACTTTACACCTTGAGAAATGCTCAAATATCCCCATTTCACAGATGGAGTGGGAAATGGAATCCCCAAGGAAGTAAAGAACTCACCTAGGGTCTTCCAACTTCTTGGTAACAATGGTGAGACTGGTCCCCACATCACCTGCCCTCCAGTCCTGAAACGCTCTGGGACCCCAAGCCTGCCAGGATGTGGCAGCCAACAGCAGCTCCAGGAGACATCACCATCAGAACCAGGCACCTGGTGGCCCGATGCCTTCCACAGGGTCTCATTAACGTGGGTAGGATTGTGTTTCCCTCTAGGGGTATCTGGGACTGGCAACAATTTTACCACAAAATAATGTTACTCTCTACTTCTTTGAGAGGGCATAACACTTCACACGGTGAACCAGTGGTGTGGTTGTTTCCGAAGAATTGCTTTGCAGATAATTTATATAGGGAAAATTCCTGGTCTGGGGCTGTATCCACACTACCGGGACACCTAATAAATTATATGGGATCTGAAAATACTGTGTGTTTTCCTTACCACATTTACTTTACAAGTTCTGCATTTTCTTTCTTTCTTTTTTTTTTTTAAGATTTTATTTATTTGACAGAGAGAGGCACAGTGAGAAAGGGAACACAAGCAGAGGGAGTGGGAGAGGGAGAAGCAGGCCTCCTGCTGAGCAGGGGGTCTGATGCGGGGCTCGATCCCAGGACCCTGGGATCATGACCTGAGCCGAAGGCAGACACGCAATGACTGAGCCACCCAGGTGCCCCCCAAGTTCTGCATTTTCTAACATAAAAGAATGTCCTTCAGAAAAAGCTGGATACTAAAGAAAGGGAAAATGCTCCAAGACGATAACACCCCTGCAGTTTCCAAGGGGCTGGTGCTAGTGGTGACCACTGAGAAGTGGCTTTAAACATTCTCATTTTCAAAGTATCTCCTTCCCGGTCAGCTCTTGTCCAGCCTCCCTGCTGTGTGGGAAGCAGAAGGTTCGAGATTTCCAACAGCGCTGAATGGGAAAGCAAATCCACGGTGGTGGGTGGGGCAGCAACTCACTGTGGGGGTTCTGCTTCCCCAGGCTTTGCGAGGTCACCACAAGAGATCTCTAGCCAACCCTCCTCCCTCTTCGTTTTCCTTGCCACAGGCATTACCATATTGCAATATAATGGGAAAAGCTCTGAAGATCTGGGTTCAAATCTTGCCTCTCTCACCAACTGCTGAGGGATCTGGGGCACTTTGCTCCCCTTTGAGGCTCAGCTTCCTCATCTATACAGCAAAGACAATGGAACCAAGGCCAGGAATAGAGGAGAAAAATATGGGTCCATCTTCATAATGAGAACATTTAATCATCTGTGAACTACTTCCGAAGGATTTGTCTCTAAAGGTGGGGGCAGGGCTGCCATTTTGCCTGCCCTGAGTCCATCCAAAGGAAGGGTGGGAGGCAGCCCTACTTCCTGCTATGGAAATTGGGGAAATGTTTCTTTTTCCATGTCTCCTGACAGCTAAATATGGGTTCAAGGCCTAAAGATGACCAATCAGGTCTTCAAGCCCAGGATTTTGAATCTGAAGAGAGTGACACAAAAGGGTAGGGTCTGTTGGAGGTTTTTCCACGTGACTGGGTGGAAGAGAGAGGATGCCAGACATGGTGACATGTGGGCTGTGGTGGGGGTGCCCACTGGGGCAGGGATCAAGTGTCCAGCAACTGGGGTCTCATGGACAGACTCTTCCTGTTGGTTCCTTGTCTTCCCACGTCTTCTGTGAGCTGCCCAAAGCCCTTCTGATGAACTCAATTCAGGCATAAATTAAGGGGAAGCAGTTTCTGTTGCTTCTAGCCAATAGTTCGGACTCACAGATTCTCTCAAATGCTACAGCAGAGAATGGAGCAAACCTGATCCTTAAAACATGAATTGTTTCTCAGTTGTAGGCCAAGTAGGAAATGGACAGTTTGGTTCTTCAGAGGCTGACTTTGCCATGATTCCTAGGTCTGTTTTTTCCAAGAGTCTCACTCAGAAGAGAGTTTTTCCTGGTTATTTGCTCCTGAGTGGTTAGCATTCATTACTAATCAATTCCCATTTGTCGAGCCCTACTGTGTGCAAGAGATTCAGATCTGAATTAAGACTTAAGGAGCACCCAGGTAAAGTCATTCTTTCTTTCATTCACTGGAGCTTTCCAGTTACCTCCCAAGTTCAGCTCCTAATGGAAAGACAGGGTAACTGCTGACTTCTTCCCCATTAATTACCAATTTTCAAAACAGCTATTTCAAACGGTGATGAATCCGGGATTTTTTTTTCCTGTTCTCTTTTTTTGAAGATAAACCAGCTGTCAATGACATGATTGGGTCATTTGGGAAAGTTTGAATATGGTCTGGATATCAATGATACAAAAATGTACTACAATAGAAAGTGCAGATTGTAACCTGAAAAAAGGACATTAACAAAACACCATGATTTCATTTATTACATATATGTGTAACACATACACAAGGAAAGATCTGGAAGGGTACGCACCTGTGTGCTGCAATGGAACTGTTGGTAGTGAGAATGTCTTAATTTTTAAATGCTTGCTTGTCCGTATTTTCTGATTTTGTACAATTTACCTGTACTGCTTTGGTACTAACAAAAGGTTATTTTTAAAAAGAAAAGAAAAGTGAAATAAACCATCTAGCACAATACCCAGCAAAAGCTGGGTGCTCCAGAAATAGAAGCTATTAAGAAAGTTCTCCTTACTAAGACAACTACATATAAATATTTGGTAGTTACCAATTACTTAGAAAAAGATGATACACCATCTAGAGCAAATCTGGAGACAATAAATATTTGGATACAACCAGATAGCTTAACCGTCCCAACCACCACGTAGTCTAACTTTGTTTTGCCACCTCTGATTTATAACCAGTTACTTTTTCTTCACAATACTTTCTGGCTGTCTTTCAATAAATAGAAATATACAGCCTCATATTTAATAGATAAAAAGTTTTTCATTCCATGAATGTGCCATCATTTATGTAAAGGTTTCTCAGCCTCAAAACTATTGATACTTGGGGTGGAGAGTTGTCTGTTGTCCTGGCATTCTGGAATGTTTAGCAGCATCTCTGAACTCTACCCCTACAATGCCAACAGCACTCCTTTCTCCCCCAGGGTATCAGTCAAAAATGTCTCCAGACACTGCCAAACATCCCTTGGTGGGAAAAACCACATACACATCTATGCTTGACAATCACTGCTTTAACCATTTCCCTACTGATGGATACATAGGTTGTTACATATTTTCCCTACCACAAATAACACAATGCTAAACCTACCCTGTATATATACATCTTTGTCCATTTGTCTGATTATTTTCTTAGAATATGTTCCCAGAAATAAGTCATCTGGATGAAATATACTGACACAATCAGCCCTCCCTGTGGGTTGAACAGACACTCCCACCTAAAGGCCTATAGGCACCACGCCCATGCCACCTTTGAGTATTTTATTCTTGCCAATATTTGCCAACCCAAACGTTTAATAATAGTCTATAGATATTATTTTCCATACAAAGCATAGCATTTTTGTGTTATTAGTTATCTATATGTCTTCTTTTCTGAACTGTTTATGGCATTTACCCATTTTTCTCATATAGTGCTCATCTAGATATTTAAATATTAGTGATGCTAATTAACCCTTTGTTTATTACCCACACTGCAAGAACATTTCTTTTTTTGAGAGAGAGCACCGTGCACACACGCACGAGTTGCGGGGGAGGGGCAGAGGAAGAAGGAGAGGGAGAATCCCAAGCAGACTCTCCACTGAGCAGGGAGCCCAATGCAGGGCTCACGAGATAATGACCTGAGCCGAAATCAAGAGTCAGATGCTTAATCGACAGCCACCCAGGTGCCCCTGCAAGAACATTCCTAGTTTACTAATTATATTTTAAGTCTATGGTTTTTGTCACTGTACTGGAAATGTTATTTTTAATTCAGCAAATCTTACCAGTTTTCCACTTTGGATTTCTGGATGTGGTGTCTGCTTAGAAGAGCTCTTTCCTACCCAAAGATTATTAAATAGTCAGCCATTTGTGTCTACACAATATTTTGTCTAATGACTTAAAATACCAACCTTTATTATACACTAAATTCTGTGTCTGGATGTCCTAATCTATTTCATTGATCTATCTATTTTGTCCTACCACATTCTTATCATTAACCTGGCTTTAAAATATCTTTTAATATCTGACAGGGCAAGTCTTTTTATATCAATTTACTCTTAAAAATTGGATGTTCTCAGGGAGCCTCGGTGGCTCAGTCAGTTAAGCATCTGACTCCTGATCTCAGCTCAGGTCTTCAGCTCAGGGTCGTGAGTTCAAACCCTGTGCAAAAGCCTACTTAAAAAAAAAAAAAATGGATGTTCTCGTATAGTGGCTATCATTAACACTTTTTCAGAATAATATTTTACCGGTATTTTTCCCTTTAAAAAATGGTACATGTTTTTTAAGGTTTCAATAATAGCGAAAATATTCAGGGGATAACAGCTTGAGAACTTGTGCGAGCCTCACCTTTCTTTGCAAAATCTTTAGAAAGAGAGAAAAGACATTTTTGGAAAGAATAAATCCATGGAAATACCAGGGAACAAGAAGTGCCAGGTGGACCAGAAATTATGAGGCATACCTGAATGATATAAAAGACAGATGAAATTGGATTGAAAGAGGAAACCACAGTCCAAAGTGTGTTCAGAGAAACTTGCTCCAGAAGGTAGGAGTACCCTAGAGATACTCCAAGCTAAGAGTCAATACATGAAATGAGCAGATCGAAGACACATCAAAAGGAAAATTCTATTGGGATCACCTCCATCTTCTTCCTGTCCCTCTCCCTCTCCATGGTATTGTGGCACTGAGTGCCCAGTGCTTTGATCTGCAAAGTTGGTGATTCCCAAAAGGAGCCTGGAGCCACCAAGCCCAGGGAATAGTTCATGACGACTGGTAGCATATCCATCCCTGCTCCCACTGGAAGCAAGCCACAGATGACAAATGTACCCTTTACAAAAACAATAAACTGGATAATAGGAAGGTCATAGCCAAAGAGCACATTAGTGAACTGGGAGAAAGAGCCAATGTACCTTCTAGTAAAGATGTCAAACTGACTACAGGCAAGAATCACCTGTACTATTTGAATACACAGATGTGCTATGGACAAAGTGTGATATTTAAACACATATCACTGATCTCAAAGGTTAAAATGGGAAAGCGTCCAGGTATCAAAAATGAAGAGAGAATCTATGGTGACAGCAATCCACACTCTCCATTGAATTGAGGATAGGGAATAAGTTGGGGATTTTGATCACATGGGTTTGGGACTTGAGCCTCAGGTCCTGTGCATCACACAGAGCCAGGAAAATGATGATCTATCCCATGAATGAGGACAGAAAATCCTTGCCTGTTTATCTTTCCCAAGCCATATGATGAAATAGAAATAGTTCCTAGTGAGTGACCAGAACATGGATTTGTGCCAAGCTTGGGCATAAGCCTGATTCCCATGCTCCTGGCCATACAGGGAAGCATTTTTATGATGGCAAATACCGGATGGTTCTATCTAAGTGTCTGTAATATTTCAGGGTTGGGATCTATCGATCGACTTTTCTCATTGTTTGAGATATTCTCAGTTCCTAATATGATACACATTATTTTTTATTGATCCTGGACATTTTGGGTACTATTTTTTGAGAACTAGATCTTATTTAAGTCTCATGTTTTAGCAGGTCTCTGATGACACAGCTCTGGTGCCATCTCCTTACTTCCATTTGGGCTTAGAAATCCAGACTCTCCAGTCATCCTCCAATGACACCGAGGTGGGAAGACATGCCTCATTAATACATGGTGAGGGTGGGAGTCTAGGCTGTCCAAATGGTCCCCACAGACTTTGGTGGAAGGAGCGGGATCTTCATTACTGCTGAGCAGTGGTGAAAGTCTGGACTTCCTACAATGTCTCCCTTGACACCTCACTAGTGGGGAGGGACAGGGGTACCTCAATATTGCCAGGTACAGAGGGTCCCCACATGATATCGACTGGCAATGTGAAGGGGAGGGGTTGCTAAACTAAAGTCTAGGTTCCCCATTTGACCTTCTCCAAAACTACATGGTAATCACGTGACCCATAGTGACACCAAAACAGCTAGAGCATCTCATAGCAACCTTCCAAGGGTACAAGGGTAGGGACTTTTCTGGCAATGGTGGAGATAGGGATATAGTTTTTTCTGTGGGGTTTGGCAGGAGTAAGGTTGTCATTGTCTAAAAGTTTTCTGTCGGCGCCTGGGTGGCTCCGTCATTAAGCGTCTGCCTTTAGCAGACGCTTAAGCTCAGGTCATGATCCCTCTCCCACTCCCTCTGCTTGTGTTCCCTCTCTCGCTGTCTCTCTCTCTGTCAAAAAATAAATAAAATCTTTAAAAAAATTAAAAAATAAAAGTTTTCTGTCTTCCTAGACTGCCTCTTTGGCTAGAGAAAGCAAGCTTTTCTTGGGCTTCATTGGTCCCCAGTGGTGTTTCCAGGTACCAGCTTCTCCATTATCCAGTCTGGTATATAATTAGGCAAAATGAAAACATGGAGAACTCAACACCAGGTCATCCCCTGGGTCCTCCGGTCCCTACTTGGTCTGCCTTCTTAGTCTTATGTTTGTTTTACACATAATGTTCAGAGATTTTAGTTGTACTTAGGGGTAGAGAATAGGGAAAAATATATCTATTCCCTCTTCCCAGAAGTACAAGTCTCTAGGTTAAATTTTAGCAAGCAAAATCTTGTTATATGCTATCTAAAAGATACACCCAAAACAAAAAGTCACCTAAAGGTTAAACATAAAGAGATTTAGAAGTGTGTAGTAGTAGCCAAAATAATCAATATCAAATAAAATACAATTTATAGTGGAAATCATTAATAGATACAGATAATATTATATAATGATAACAAGGGAAATTCCATCTAAAAAGTACAATAATAATGGGACACCTGGGTGACTCAGAAAGTTAAGCATCCAACTCTTTATTTCAGCTCAGATCATGATCCCAGGTTCGTGGGATCGAGCCCTACATCGGGCTCTGCACTCAGCTTGGGGTCTGCCTGTCTCTCTCCCACGAGCATGCTCCTCCCCTGCATGACTCTTTCTCTCTCTCTCTCAAATAAATAAATAAATAAATAGATAGATAAAATTTTTAAAGAAGTATAATAATAACTGCAAATATCTAATGACATCGACTTGAAAAACAGAAAAGTTGACAGAATTTCACAACAAAAACTGACAAATCCACATTCAGAGATGCCACTAATAAACACTTTGTTCTCAAAAACTGATAGATGGAGCTTGACAAAAAAAATCTAGAATAATTAGTCGACACAATGAAAACATTTGATGGGTATTTAGAACCTGCGTCCAAATTTAGTGCTTTCCCTTCCTTTTAATCACACATGGAACATGTGCTTAAGAAGCAATCATTGCCCATGTGCCCAGGAATCTCAGCCAGTTTTAAAGAGTGGGTAGCAGACATTATCAATTTATCTGATCAAAATACAATGAAAATAGCAATCAGCAACCAAAAACCCTTCAAAAAAAAGAAAAGAAATGCTTTATATTTAGACACTAGAAGGCACAGTTCTTTTTCTTCCTTTTTTTTTTTTTTACATGTTTAAAGCACCTTTATCTACTCTTCCCTCTCTTTTTTTTATTAACACCTAAAGTATTATTTGTTTCAGGGGTACAGGTCTGTGATTCATCAGTCTTACACAATTCACAGCGCTCACCATAGTACCTACCCTCCCCAATGTCCATCACCCAGCCACCCCATCCCTCCCACCCCCCACCACTCCAGCAGCCCTCAGTTTGTTTCCTGAGATTAAGAGTCTCTTATGGTTTGTCTCCCTCTCTGTTTTCATCTTGTTTCATTTTTCCCTCCCTTCCCCTATGATCCTCTGTCTTGTTTCTCAAATTCCTCATCTCTGTGAGATCATATGATAATTGTCTTTCTCTGATTGACTTATTTCGCTTAGCATAATACCCTCTAGTTCCATCCATATCGTTGCAAATGGCAAGATTTCACTTTTTTGATGGCTGGGTTGTATTCCATTGTATATCTATATACCACATCTTTTTTATCCATTCATCTGTTGATGGACATCTAGGCTCTTTCCATAGTTTGGCTATTGTGGACATTGCTGCTATAAATATTGGGATGCATGTGCCCCTTCAGATCACTACTTTTGTATCTTTGGGGTAAATACCCAGTAGTGCAATTACTGGGTCATAAGGTAGCTCTATTTTCAACTTTTTGAGGAACCTCCATACTGTTTTCCAGAGTGGCTGCACCAGCTTGCATTCCCACCAACAGTGTAGGAGGCTTCCCCTTTCTCCGCATCCTCGCCAACGTCTTGTTAACTTTAGCCATTCTCACTGGTGTGAGGTGGTATCTCATTGAGGTTTTGATTTGGATTTCCCTGATGCCGAGCCGATGTTGAGCACTTTTTCATGTGTCTGTTGGCCATTTGGATGTCTTCTTTGGAAAAATGTCTGTTCATGTCTTCTGCCCATTTCTTGATTGGATTATTTGTTCTTTGGGTGTTGAGTTTGATAAGCTCTTTATAGATTTTGGATACTAGCCCTTTATCTGACATGTCATTTGCAAATATCTTCTCCCATTCTGTCAGTTGTCTTTTGGTTTTGTTGACTGTTTGCTGTGCAAAAGCTTTTTATCTTGATGAAGTCCCAGTAGTTCATTTTTGCCCTTGTTTCCCTTGCCTTTGGAGATGTTTCTAGGAAGAAGTTGCTGCAGCTGAGGTCGAAGAGGTTGCTGCCTGTGTTCCCCTCAAGGATTTTGATGGATTCCTGTCTCACATTTAGGTCTTTCATCCATTTTTAGTCTATTTTTGTGTACGGTGTAAGGAAATGGTCCAGTTTCATTCTTCTGCATGTGGCTTTCCAATTTTCCCAACACCATTTGTTGAAGAGACTGTCTTTTTTCCACTGGGTATTCCTGGTTTGTCGAAGATTAGCTGACCATAGAGTTGAGGATCCATTTCTGGGCTCTCTATTCTGTTCCATTGATCTATGTGTCTGTTTTTGTGCCAGTACCATACTGTCTTGATGATTACAGCTTTGTAATAAAGCTTGAAGTCCGGAATTGTGATGCCGCCAGCTTTGCTTTTCTTTTTCAACATTCCTCTGGCTATTCGGGATCTTTTCTTGTTCCATATAAATTTTAGGATTATTTGTTCCATTTCTTTGAAAAAAGTTGATGGTATTTTGATAGGGATGGCATTAAATGTGTAGATTGCTCTAGGTAGCATAAACATTTTTACAATATTTGTTCTTCCAATCCATGAGCATGGAACGTTTTTCCATTTTTTTGTGCCTTCCTGAATTTCTTTCATGAGTATTCTATAGTTTTCTGAGTACAGATTCTTTGCCTTTTTGGTTAGATTTATTCCTAGGTATCTTATGGTTTTGGGTGCAATTGTAAATGGGATCGACTCCTTACTCTCTCTTTCTTCTCTCTTGTTGTTGGTGTATAGAAATGCAACTGATTTCTGTGCATTGATTTTATATCCTGCCATTTTACTGAATTCCTGTATGAGTTCTAGCAGTTTTGGGGTGGATTCTTTTGGGTTTTCCACATAATGTATCATATCATCTAGAAGGCACAGTTCTAAATGACTCATTGCTTAAGAGAAAAGCACCATGACAATCATACAATATTTAGGAGTGAATGACTGAGGAAGAAAGCAAATCTGTGGGGAGGAGCAATGGACCTCCTGGATTAATTCTCTATGGTGCTTAACTGTTCTTTTTATCAGAGGGTGAAGCAATATGTCTTCTGTATCTCTATTCTGGGAAATTTCCAGACATGATCTTCAAGTTTCAACTATTACATTTTTTTGTTTGTATTTTACCAATCACAAATTTAACTTCCAGAAATCTTTTTTGTTGTTGTTGTTCCCTAATTGTTCCATTTAAATAGCAGCTTGTTCTCATTTTATAGCTGCACCATCTTGTTGAATGTGTCATGGTGTTTTACATTGTTTCATTCGCTGAATTAGTTGTTTCCCCAGGAGTCTGTTATGTTTGCTTTCCTGGGTTTCTGCTTTCATACTGTTAGTTTTTTTCATATGTGTCTTAGCGATCTCTAAAAGCCGATCTTGAGACAAGGATTGAGTGCAAGTAGTCCATTTGTTAACTGAGCTGATTAAGTTTTTAGCTATTACAAATAAAGCTGTGACAAACATTTGTATAGAGGATTTTGTGAGAATATAAGTTTTCATTCTTAGGGATACATTCCCAAGTGCAATTGCTGAGTTATATAGTAATTGTATGTTTAATTCTATAAAGAACTGTCACATGGTTTTGGAAGTGGCTAAACCATTTTACATTCCCACAAACAATGCATGAGCAATCCAATTTTTTGCATCCTTACCAGCATTTGGTGTTGGCACTATTTTTTATTTTAGCCACTCTGATAGATGTGTACTGATAGCAGTGGTAGTTTTAACTTGCATTAACAGCTAATGATGTTGAACATCTTTTCATGTGCTTGTTTTCCATCCATACATCCTCTTTAGAGAATTTGTTTTTTGTGTTTGCTGTCCATTTTCTAATTGAACTGTTTGCTTTTTACCATTAAGTTTTGCTAGTTTTTCTCCCCATGTATTCTGCCTAGCTCTTCCTGGGTCTTGAGACTTAGCTTCCATAATTGTCTGATCTGATGCCTATAAATAAACATGTAAATATGTACGTATATAATTTATATGTATATATAATGATCTATATGTGTATATATTTATTATAAAGAATACATTTGATTTATTATCAAGAATCGTATGATTATAGTGGCTGAGAAGTTTCAAGATCTGCAGTCAGAGAACCAAGAGAGCTGACGGTGTAACTTCCAGTCTGAAATATACAGAGATGTATAGATATCCTCTTGGTTCCGCTTCTCTGAAAAACCCTGGCTAATATACCATCTGAAGCCATCTCACTCAGTTTGGAACATTCTAGGTACTCCAGAGAAACAGGGCACAATAACCCTGTGGTCCTCCTGCCTTTCCCCAGCAGGCCTGGGAACTGAGAATGAGGGAACAAGGATGATATTCCACTTAAGAGGCTACCAGGAAGATCTTTAGGGCTCCCCTACGCCCCAGCAGCCCATGAGGTCTGTGAGGCTGGGGTCCTGTCTGCATGATGCAGGGTGCTCAAGAATATCTCCCAGACGGAGCTGGAGGCCTCTAACAAGCAGGATATGTGGAACTCCTTGCTCCACTGAGTGAAGGCTGCTTCAGTGACTGCCTCCAAATCACCAGCGATAAGACATAAGCTTCTGGGGCCCCTGGGGGGCTCAGTCGGTCAAGCGCCTAACTCTTGATTTCAGCTCAGGTCATGATCTCGGTGTCGTGAGATAGCGCCCTGTGTCGGGCTCCACGTGGAGGCTGCTTAGGATTCTCTTTCTCCTCTCTCTGCCCCTCTCCACCCCCATGCACACCACGTGCTCTCTCTCACATAAATAATCTTTTTTTTTTTTAAATAAAAGCACATAAGCTTCCTTCCATCATGACTTGATGTAAATACACATCCATAAGTGGAGATACACTTCTGTCTACTTCCTCTTCCCACCTAGGTTGAGCTAAGACAGCCTCTGGCAAACCTCCAGCATCCTGCCTTTTACAGATTACTTCCTATATTATTTGTTTAGAAACTGTTTTCTCAAATAACTCAAATCCTTTTGCCCCATAATAGTCTATAGCACCATTTAGACTAAGTTTTCAAACAGAGAGTTAAAGTGGTCTCATAGCAACATTACAAAATTATCTTTCAGACTGCCTGATAATTGTCATTTTGGTCCAAGGGAAACCAGGGACATTGCCCAGAGACACGGAGGGTAGGGTGGCAAGAAGAGAATCTTCAAGGCCTAATTCCTGGCTCACAGTTCTGAATTTGAAACACCTGACCTGGCTGCATTATTCCAGACAAGCTTAGTTCACACTTTCTCGAATGGCTTTTGCATCCGTTGGTTTAAAAAAAAAAAACGAACATTCTTCAGAAGGAGCCCTTGAAACACAAAGCTTCTCAATTCTCCCTTGGTGGGCGGTAATTTTCCTATTCAGTTTGTGCTATGTGAGGAAAAATGATCACCATTCCAGAAGTTACCATTTTTAAGTGCCAGGACCATGCTGGGTATTAACTGAGGCCCTCTGGGACAATGGTTACACCTGGATGCTGGCGGGCAAGGCAAGGACAGTGGTTCTCATAGTCCTGCTCTCAGGCCCCACTCTGCTGGAAAGAGCATGTCCAAGGAGCTTGGCACTAGGAGGCTATGGGGAATGTGTTCCCAACCTCCCTCACTTTTTTATGTTAAAACCATTAGGTACACAAGACTCTGCGTGCTCTCAAAACACTTACGGAAACCTAAGTATAAATTAGTGGCTTTCCTTTTACTTCACAGATGATACAACAAACTTCTAAAAGCTAATTTTCTTACTATTAAGAAAATAGACTTACACAGAATGCAGAGTCATTGACTCCGGTGACTTTGGGGTCTAGACAGACGCTAGAACGACACGGCCAGGTGTCAGACAGTGGGTCAGTCCTTAGCTGTGTGACCAATAAGCTCAGGTCAGTTGTCACCTATGACCAGTCCCTTGAGATTTGAACATCTTAAGTATAAAGTAGCTTGCACCACCATCACGGTTACCAACCACCCCAGTTTCTAGAATCCCTGCCATTTGCATTGTGTCAGAACATTCCCTTCCAAAGCTTTTGCTTGAGGAGGGAAAAGGGGAAACAAAAGGGAGAAGTAGATGGTGTGTTGAAAGGGGTAAGAAAGGTGCATTTTCACAGAGACCGACTGGCAGTCCACACTTTTGCTCTAATGGAGGGATTTTAGGCACGGGTAGTAGATGCTGTGGGAAGTAGATGACTTCTGCATGGAGGGGGTAGCGGAGGGGAGCATATTTAGCTCCTCCCTAAATTCTCTGAATGATCGCCAGTTGCCCACTCTGCTTATGCTAGCTCCAAAGTGTGGTTGGGAAGAAAGAGGTTTTACAGTGTTTCTCAAACATAAGCAGGCACAAAAATCAGTGGGAGGGCTTGTGAAAACATAGATTCCTGGTCTTCACCTGCAAGAGTCTGTGATTCAACAGGACTGGGGTGGAATCTATGATTTGAAGTTCTACCGGGTTCACTGATGATGCGGGTTCACGGACTGCCCTCTGAGGAGCCCCAGAATAGGGGACTTGGGCCATCGCTTACCGCTAAATAACTGAGGGCCATCTCTTTAGCAGACTCACCATGCTCTCCCTCTTTCCTCCTTCTTCTGCCCTCCCCTGGCTAGAATCTCATATATTTGACTCCAGGCAATTGGAGAAGAGAGAGGAAGGGAGAGTAGAAGGGGGGCGGGGCAGGAAGGCAGGGAGGAAGAAGACACCACCACACTCCATTCTGGAATGCTGCAACTCATTAGCAGCTTTCACTTCAGGGAGGAGATGGCCAGCTGAGGCCTCTCTACAAAACAACTGAGGTCAGGGTCATTTCTTTATGGGAAGCTTGTTACTACCAGTGACTTCTTCCAGAAAGATTAGGTTCTTCACGTTCAAAAATATTTTAAGTCCTCTTTTTTAAAAAAAATCAGAACTTTTGGCAAGACAGAGAAAAGGCAGGGTGTTGTCTTGTTTTTAAGAAGTTACCATGTTTTCATATTGATTAGAGAGCTGGAAAAGAGGAAACATCCTTCTAGGAAAGTCCTGCAAACAACCAAATAACAAATTGTAGTGTCCCAGGCCTGGGCTGTGAGGAGACTCAGGTCCTGCCCCAGAGAGTAGGTGCCAGTAAGGAGAGAGAATGACTGCCCAATGAAGAGTGGGTGACCGCAAGGTGCAGGGCCTGAGTCAGCCATAAGGGGGTGCAGCGGAGTTGGGACATGTTGTCCAGAGCCACTTGCTCCCTCAGCTGCCAAGAGTGTTGATTCTCTCTCCTCCCTGGGATGGGGCTACCTCCCCAAAGGTTACATCCTTTCTTGGGGGCAGCCATTTCTATGGACTGACCAATGCAGGGCTTCAAAGACTGGATCCCTGTGGTGGTAAATTTTATGTATCGACTTGGATGGGCCATGATGCCCAGATATTGGGTCAAACATTAATCTGAATGTTTCTGTAAAGGTAGGGTTCTTTTGGGGGGGGGGGCGGAAGGGGGATGTGATTAACGTTTAAATTAGTGGACTCCCAATTTGAGTAAAGCACATTGTCCTCCATAATGTGGGTGGGCCTCATCTAATCAGTTGAAAGCTTACTAGAACAATGACTGACTTTCCCCAAGCAAGAAGGAATTCTGCCAGCAGATTACCTTTAGACTCAAATTGCAACAATTTTCTGAGCCTCCAACCTGCTGGCCTACCCCATCAGATTTTGGACATGCCAACTTCCATAACGGGGCAAGCCAATTCCTTATTGTATATATCTATCTATATATCTCTATCTCTATCTATATCTCTCTATATATCTCCAGCCTGAGGGACATATTTCATGCCCTATTCTGGGATTCTGAAGTTAGAGTGATGCCCAAGGGGCCACACCCCTGGTAAGAGTCACTTCATCTTAAAACTACATTCCTTCTTCCTGCTGGCAAAGAAAGCTCTAGGTGATCTTTCCACCTCCTCACAGTGCATCTCAGAGATCGCAGAGACCCTTCGTCTCTCACAACCCACATCAACCCCAGCAAGGATCCCTGATTGGCTGGGTTATATGAACAGTGTTCTGATTGGCCAGCTTCAGTGTGTGTTCCCACCCCTTGGCTGGCAAGGCTCTCCAGAAGCACCTGGCATGGAGGAGGGGCAGTTTCCCAAAGAGAGGACGTGGAGACAGGATAAGAATATATAAGCCTTTGTGACCAGAGAAACTGGCCTGTTTTGGAGCAACAGAGCAATTATTTTCTGCCTAATTAGCTCTAGAGTGTGGGGTATGGAAGGCTACACTGGCCCATCTCCCACAGTTGTACTTTCTCTAGTTTTCTGGCAACAAGTCTGAGGCTGGTGGGGTGAGAGAGCTAAGGACTTTTCGGGCACAGGTCCCAAGGTCTAGATTTGGAGAAGAGTGGGAAGGTTCTACTTTGGCTTCAAATCTCATCCAGCTTCTCTAATCTGTCTGATACCAGAGAGTTCTGAATTTGGTGGACTATCCGGTATTTCCCAGCCATTGATGAGGTCTTGGTTTTCATGTGTCTCATGACCCTCTATCATCAGAACCCAGAATGGAGAAGGAGTGATTCTTGGGCCCACACCCCCAAATGTTATTAGCTGTTATCATCTGTCTTTACCACTTCCCTCAGAACAAGGCCATCTGACTTGGCTACCACTCTACCCCCAGCATCTGGAACAGAGGACGTGCTCAATATATATACATTACCTAATGAACAAGTTTGGCCAGAAATGCATCCTTCGATTTTGTTTTCCTTCTTAATGGTGACACGTTGACAAACATTGGAAGCGAAGCATTTAGCCCACTGGAAATAAAAGGCATACCTTGCTGCTGCCAGAAATTCTTTGCAAAGTTTCCCTTGCCAGAGAGCCCTGTGTGGGAGTTTTCTGCAAAGCAATAAATAATAACTTACACCCACCCTCCACAGGCACATTTCATTTTATTGGCTAAATATAAACGGGTAACTGCAGGCTTCTTCAGGGAGGCCCACGCTGTATCTCTCCACCTTCCCTAGATGGGGCTGTGTCCCTAGGCCACCTGCCTCCTCCCTCCTCAGCAACAGCCCCCATGGGACCAACCCCCCGGACTCCTGGGGCCGAAGGAGGGCTGGTTCTGTCAACTGCCAACATGCTGTCCCTTCATCTCATCCTGTAGATAACATCATTCCTTAACACAGAAGAAGGGCTTCGTCTCACAAGATCCCTCAGGGATGACTCAAATTCCAAGTCCCCAGAAATGAGGCAGAGCCGAAAATGAGCATTTTCCATAGAGACAGCACTGCTCCTCAATGAAGGGAAAACTCCTCTGGCTTTGGTGGCCGCTCTTCTATCACGTCCCAAAAAGCACCTCTTTCATCTCCTTAGCTGCAGCCTTCCAGATTTATTCTAGGGGATGTTCCCCGTCACCACCCCTTTCCTCCTGTGGAACAGCTCCTGGGTGCCCCTAGGCTCATGACCTCGGCACATGATCCTTGGAATTGGTGGAACGTGTGATTACCCCATCAGACTTTGGGAACATTGTGGACAGAAACCATGTCATGTTTATCTTTAAATCCCCAGAGCCTAATACATAGCAGACCCTCCATAAACATGCCCTAACTGAATGGCGGATGCATACATGTGTGCGTGCCTAAATGAATGTTCTGCCTCACGTTCTTTGTGTCCATTATATTGTGGACTCATCATATCAAGTCTACAAATAGGAATGCTTATCCATGTCCTGTCCCCATGATTTAGAAGGAAGAATTGAGATCAAAGATAGTTAAACTACTTGTGTAAGGTCACCTAGCGAGTGAATGGCAGAATCAGGATTTGAACCCTGGGGAGTCTGGTTTCAAAACCGATCCCTCTTCCCATCCCTCAAGACATCTTCTAGCCAACTGAAAGTTTTATGGCCCCAAATCCTACCCAGAGTATTGTTTTTCTACAGGCTCCCCTCAACATGTGCTGGCAAGACTTGAAAGAAGGGAGAGGTGAAGACGATGGGGATGGGTAAGAAGCAGACCAAGTCCTCTCAGTTCTTGTCAGCCTGCTTTAAGATGCACATCTTGAATGAAGCTGAAGACAGGTGATTATTGAACCACATGAAGCCACTATTACCCGTTCTTTCATTTCCTTCAGTAGTCAGGAGAGAGGCAAGTCTTGTAGAGAAGTGAAAACACTCTGATGGAGGAATGTGGGAATGAAACAGATTCAAAACACTCTCTTTGATCCAAAAAGCACATGCTATAAAAGAAAGAGGGTGGAATAAGAAGCAAAGATGTCTCCATTTTAAAACGACTTAGCTTGGACCCTGCTCACTCTTTAGTCTACACCACTGCCACCTCCATTTAAAAAAAAAAAAAAGGTTTTAATTGACATACGAGATTTTTTTTAAAGTATATTTTACTCCACTTGACAGATTAGCTAATCTTTTCAACATAAAATTAATCGTTTGGGGGTTCCTTTGCATTCTTTGCAAATTGAAATCTTAAGAGCATGAGCCAAAATTTGGAAGAATAACAAAACTAGTGTAGACAGAAAAGGTTTAACACTCTACTTCCACTTCTCCCTCCTACATGCACAGTACACATCTCTAACTGATCACAGCACTGAACTCACATGAGGCCCCAGAACAATGCTCCACACGTTGCTGTAGGAGGACTCTAATAATCTGCTAGAATATCACACAGACAATCATCCTGCCATTCCTGGCAGTGAGACACGTGTCGACTTAGGAACTAGGGTGCCCGTATTCTAGCTGCAACTTTCATCTAATGGTTATATGACTAGAAACGAGTAATTGACCCTATTGACATCATTGTTTTCATACATAAAATAGAGTTCATAATAGCTGTACCAAAATTGGTTCAGGGAAATAGATGGTCCCAAACTGCAAGAATGACAGAAGATTATATACAATGTGGGAATGAGTCTATCACAACCCGGAAAATGAGACTGTGGTCACTTGATTAAAAATATTGACTAGAAAGTTGATGGTAGCGAATCTGTGAAGGAAAGAAGATTGTAAGCAACATCAAATAAAAACACAGGCAGAGAATAAACTCCAGGGAAATGGAAGTGTTAGAGAGCTCTGAACGAAAAATTAATCAACCCAAGGAATGAGCTGGGGTTCTCAAGTGTTTGCCAGTGTGATTATTTGGGGAAGAGGGTATTTTAGCTTCCTAGGGCCTCCGTTACATACAACAAATTAGATGACTTAAGCCACAGAAATTTTTTTTGCCTCACGGATCTGGAGGCTAGAAGTTCAAGATCAAAGTATCAGCAAGGTTGGTTCCTTCTGAGATCTGTGAGGTAGAATCTATTCCATGCCTCTGCCCCAGCTTCTGGTAGTTGACTGGCAATCTTGTCCACTGACTTGCAGAAATATCACCCTGATCTCTGCCTATGTTCTCCCTGTGCGCACGTGTGTGTCCAAACTTCCCTTTTTTATAAGGACCCTAGTCCTATTGCATTAGGGCCCACCCTAATGACCTTGTCCTAACTAATTACATCTGCAATGACCCTATTTCCAAGTAAGGTCACATTCTGAGGTACTGGAGGTTTGAGCTCTAACATATTAATTCTGGGTGGACACAATTCAATCCATAGCGGGGAAATGTCATCAGGGCCACTCAGTAACTCCGCCCCCCCCCGCCCCGCCCCCGGTCTGTGGAAAGTAGCAACGGGCACCTACTCCTGCACCAGCTCAGGACACAGGACAGCCAGCAGCCAGAGGAAGCACAGAGTCACAGGTGGTTACTTACCCCTCATACAGATGGGGGAGCCCCCCACCCACAAAACAATCTTTTAGCAGAACCCACCCAGGAGTGAGTCCTGTCTTCCCTTTTACACAATCACCAGTGGAAGCCTATTAATCACAGGAAGAATTTTAGAAAATAAAAACCAGCCATCTAATTATAATAGTAATAAGGGATGGAGACAAGCAGGGTTTACTCCAAGCATGCAATGATGTTTCAACAATTTGAAATTTACTAATATAATTATATAACATCCAAGGGTGGGAGACAGAGTCTATAAATATCTCAATAGATGCATGTAATCAATTGTGTTCCTCTTCCCAGTTTTCTATCCGTCCCTGTATCCACACTTTCTGCCATGTGACTTTGAGTTCCTTCCTCCAGAGGCTGAGTATACCTCCCCCACCTTCACGCTGTTGTTGGGCTTTGCCATGTGACTTGGTTTCACCAATGAGAATGGGGTGGAAGTGGGTGTGTCTCAAACCTAGCTCTATTGTGGTATCCTTTGTTTCTGCTCATCTCCTCTTCTGCTTCTGCCATCATCACAGAACATTCCCTGGTGGATCACTGGTCCAAGAAGGATAAGAGATGTCTGTAACAGCCAAATCCTAGTCAACCCACAAATGTGTAAGTACTAATTATTGTACTAATCCACTGCGTATGTGGTGATTGTTACATAGTGTTAGTGTGTCAATAGTGGACTGATACAATGCAGAAAGGCCATTAGTAAAATTCAACACTGGTCTCTGATCTAAAACACACCCCCCCACACACAGTCACACAACTGTTTGCAAACTGCAGTCAGCTAATAGTAGGAAAACAGCTTCTTCAAGAAATTTTTTAAAAAAAAATTTTGCAGGAAACTTGAAACAAGCTGAATGGTAAAACATTAGAAATAGTCACATAAAAGTCAGGAACAAGACAGAGATGCTAGCCTTCAAGGATGTTTTGCAATAATAGGTCCTAGACAAAGAATAAAACAAGAAAAAAAATTAGATGTATAACTATTGGAAGAAAAGTGAGAAATATGTCCTTGTTTACAACAATACGGCTGTTCATCTAACAAATATAAATCCACCAAAACCTTTTAGAACTAACACCAGAGTTCAGTAAATAATCAGACACAGGATCAGTAGGTGACATTCAAAAGGTTTCTTCTACATGAACAAAAACCAAATAGAAAATTAAAAAGAATAATGGTAAAAAAAAAAATCCCATGTATGACAGTAACCAAAAAGAAAAGAAAAAAAAAAAAGCAGTGGTTACTTTTTTCCACGGGGTTCATAGATGTGTAAAGACTCAGTATTGATGGCAATGCCTTCCCAGATTGATCACTACATTGGGTTTACTCCCAATCATGGCCCCAGTATATTTCCTTTTTAGAGGACCTGACAAGCCGATTCCAAAACCATTAAGAACAACATGTATGCAAAATGCCAAAGTAATGAATGTAGAGGAGGGGGAAAAGGAATCATAGGTATCCCAAAACTAATTTAAGAAAAAAAAATTTTTAAAGATTTATTTTATTTATTTTAGAGAGAGATAGAGAACACAAGCAGGAGGGGCAGAGGGAAAGGGAGAGAGAATCTCAAGCCAACTCCATGCTGAGTACAGGGCCTGATGCAGGGCTCGATCTCACAACCTGAGCTGAAACCAAGAGTTGGGTGCTTAACTGACAGCAACACCCAGGTGCCCCTAAGATAATTTTTAATTATATTGCTACAATAAATAAAAAATGAAGGCAAAATTAAAATATTCAGGTAAAAATAAGCTTAGAGCATGTACTATGCACAGATCCTTCTTAAAGGAAGTTCTCAAGGACATGCTTCCAATAGAAAGACCATGATCCCTGGAGGAAGGTCTGAGATGAAAGAAGGAATGGAGCACAAGTATAAGCAAGAAAAATATGTGAGCAAATCTAAGCAGAAACTGATTCAGAAAACAATAATCATATTACTGCCTGAGTTGTGTGCCAAAGTACTAAATACAGAACTAAAATTCTGGATATAAATTACAAATAAGTAGAGGGGTGCCTGGGTGGCTCAGTCGTTAAGCGTCTGTCTGCCTTCGGCTCAGGTCGTGATCCCAGGGTCCTGGAATCGAGCCCCGCATCGGGCTCCCTTACTCCGTGGGAAGCCGGCTTCTCCCTCTCCCACTCCCCCTGCTTGTGTTCCTGCTCTCACTATCTCTCTCTGTCAAATAAATAAAATCTTTAAAAAAAAAAAGGAAAGGAATCATAAAATTTAAAAAAAATTACATATAAGTAGAGAGGTAGGTGTCAAAATTAAAGCACTCAAAGATTACCATAGGGCCCAGAAGGAGGGTAAAATTCTTGATTGGGAATTCATTGAGTTAAATGTGCATGTTAAAATTTCAGTAACAAAGATAAAATAATGGAATAAAGCATATAACTTCAAAACCAAGATGAAAAAATTTCAATATGGAGAAGTAAAAACCTCTCCCAACCCAAAAGGTGACAAGAAAGAGAAAAAACAAAAAAACAAAACCAAAAAAAAAACCAGAAAAAGTGGAATGAATAAAATGTCCAAAATAAAATGGTCGAAAAACGCAGTTATACCAAGCATAACAATAAAAGAATGTAAAGTAAAAAGCTCTTATTAAAAAACAAAACTGGATTCTTTTCCACTCCAACTCCATTTTATTTACACTCAATGTATGAGGCACAGAAAGACTGGAAGGAGAGGGATAGAAGTAGATACCAGGCAAACAGCAACTAAAGAAAGTCAGTGTTGCAGCCACCTGGGTGGCTCAGTTGGTTGAGCGACTGCCTTCGGCTCACGTCATGATTCTGGAGTCCGGGGATCGAGTCCCGCATCGGGCCCCCCTGCTCGGCAGGGAGTCTGCTTCTCCCTCTGACCCTCTTTCCTCTCATGCTCTCTGTCTCTCATTCTCTCTCTCTCAAATAAATAAATAAAATCTTAAAAAAAAAAAAAAGAAAGTTAGTGTTGCTTTATTAATACCAAACACAATAGAGTTCAATGAAGATAATCTTCCTGGAAATATACAGGCTTAGGGTGTATTAATACAAGAAGAGAAAAATATTCTAAATCTGTATGCTTCTACACCAAAGCTTCAAAATGGGCGTGCTTGTGGTGCATTTGTATGCCATTAACCAAAAGAGCAACCTTAATAACACAACTCAGTGGGACTTTTCCTCCTTAACGCTCCCCTCCCCCACCCTCCTCCCCAAGTCCTGCCTCCCAGGAACATCTCCAAAATAAGCCACCCGCACCCCAGTGTATTCAGGTTCCGCTTCAGGGAAGCAGGGCAGGCAGAATCAGCATGGGTGAGTGTTTCAGGAAGTGTTCCTGAGGAGGTAGGACACACCCCAGAGAAGTTTTGGATGGGGTCTGGGAAGGGGAACGAGGAGGATCAGAGCATGCACCAGAGCCTCAGCTCTGGGAACAGGCCTCGGGCAGCTGGGGAAACAGAGCTGGAGGATGTGTGGGGAAAAGGCGGTGGGGGGGGGGGGCGGTGCCCAGAAAAGGAGAAGGGCCACAGAGACTGCCCTTGGCATCCTCCCCTCCTGTCAACTCTGGTCTCCCTGAGGCCCTGGCAGAAATTGCACCCTGCTCTCTCTCTCTGGCTCCCACCCCCAACCTCGCATTCCAGCAAAAGCTCAGTCTGGTGCAGAAATGCAACCCTCGCTTTTGGGCCCAGGTATCGCAAAATCAGAGGCCTCTTCCAAAAACCTGCCATTGTGTTTCGATTTGTTGACAAAGATCCCTGGAGTCCCTGAGCAGCCAACTGTCCCAGGCGGAAGCCGCAGCCCCCCGTCTCTCTGGTTCTCAAGCAGCCTCCGTGTGAGGAAGGTGTGCAGATGGCCTCCTGCCCTGGCGACCTCGGGATCGTCACTGACCCCCTCTTGGCCACGATCTCCCAGCTGTGTAGTGGGAACAGGAGGACTCAGTCCTCTCCCTATCCCACAGGGTTTGTTTGCGTGAAGGCACACGATGCTGGCATTTGAAGTGAAGGCAAAAGGCTCTGTCGGGAACCTCAATTTATATCCTGAGGTTCCTTTTTCCCTTCAAAAACCATTGATAGATGCTCACTTGATGTCTCATTGTATGCTCAGCATGGTGGGAAATTCCAAATGCCATGGCCACCCAACCAAGAGCCTGTAGATGCCCCTCTTGTCACCTTAACAATTAGCTGGATGCCTGCCCCACCTCTGTCCTTCCATCCTTTCCTCAAGCTCTCACGTGCAACCTTGACTCCACCGTGCCCCTCCCCCAGGATGCTGACTCACCGTCCTTCCTGTCAGGGTCTCCAGCTCTACTGGTTCTTCCCTCTCCTTCCCTCCGGGCCCTCCTGTTTTTCTTATTCTAAAGAAATGTCTGTCTTTACTGTGTCTTTGTCACATCTGTCCGCAGCATTGTCAACCAAGCCATACTCTCAGCCCTCAGCTCGGTCCAGACCGGGAGATTGCAAGCTTTGTCTGCCAGGGGTCAGAGAGTAAATATTTCAGGCTTTGCAAGCTATGTGGTCTCTGTCACAACTACCCAACTCTGGCATTGTCACGCACAGGCGGCCGTAGACGATAACATCAACGTGGAGGCATGTCTGTGTCTCAATAAAACTTTGTTTATAAAGACAGGTTGGACTTGGCCCCCAGGCTGTAGTTTGTGGACTCCTGATCTTCTCAGCTGTTAATGTTCCCATGAATCACCTGCGCATCTTGTTAAAATGCAGCCTCGGATTCAGTAGGTCTGAGGGGGTGGGGGGCGGGTCTGCATTTCTTATGAGCTCCCAGGTGAGGCTGATGCAGTTGGTCTCAGGAGCGATGCTCTTGATGACTTCTGTGACAGGTATAGTTGACTCCACTGCCATCCCAAGCCCCTTCTCCCTTGTTGCCTTCCAAGAGAGGGGCTGGAAAAGCCAAACAAGCACTTTTTCATCTTCCCTTGTGGCCGGGGTGTCCATGTGGACCAGCTCTGACCAACATGAGGAAAGCAAAAATGTGGAGGTCTTTCAAGAGGCTCATGGATCACACTCTTCTCCCTGTCCTGAGTTCTCAGTAACTTGAGAATTAGGACAAAGGAGTGGCACGTGAAGGCTGGAACTAACACCCTTATTACTTAGAAAGGCTGTTGGTGTGGAAAGCACAGTTTACTGTAAAATGGGCCTGATAGCTGAATTGCGGAAAAAAGCAGATTTACCTAGCCCACATGGACTGGGACCGACCTCCCCATCTGGGTGGAAGGATGGGGTAAGACTTATGGCCCAAAGGAGCAGAAGAGAACTGGTACCTGCAGAGAGGCTCCCTCCCTAGCAGAACACTGGAGTTTACTCTTCCCAAATTTAGCCACGAGCCACATTCCGCTTCCCCTGGGATAGGGGTAAATAAAGGGCAGAGGGAAGCTGGAAGCCAATCACAAGGAATGAAACGATTTCAAGTGAAACAACCCCACCACTCCCTCTCCAGTGATTGCTACCCTTTTGTTCTCTTAAGATATTGGGCTTAACTATTAAATGTTTAGTCAGGAGGAGGTGTGTAGTCTGATAGGGAAACCCCACACCCACCTTCGTGAGACTGTACCAACCACTTTTCTCAGGAGACTGTAACAACCACTTCTTTGCCTTGGTATTATTTTCTTGTGAACACCAGTGAGGAATTTCCATTTTTCCCCCACAAGGGTCTGAAATGTGTCAGCAGACTACATTAATTAAACCCCAAGTTTATTCTGGACACAGGGCCAGAATTCATCCTGTATTCTCTTTATTGCCCAAATTGTATCCAGTCATGTTGTCCACATAACTAATCAGAGTTTGTGAATTCATTCATCCAATAAATATTTAATGAGCTCTTTGTTCCAGGCTGTGTTCTAAGTGCTAAAAATACAATAGTGAACAAAGAGGAACATGCCTGTCCTCATGCAGCTCAGGTTCCAGCAAGGGGTATAGACAAGAAATAATCAGCATGTAAATAAGTTTTATTACATGTTTGATGGTGGAAAGCATCATGGAAAAAAGAAAAATTAGAGCAGGGAAGGGGGACCAGGAAAGCTGGGAATGCTACAGTATGAAAGATAGGGTATATACTGGAATTAAAATTAAATTAAATTAAAAATTTTTTATGGGCGCCTGGGTGGCTCAGTTGGTTAAGCAACTGCCTTCGGCTCAGGTCATGATCCTGGAGTCCCGGGATCGAGTCCCGCATCGGGCTCCCTGCTCAGCAGGGAGTCTGCCTCTCCCTCTTGACCTTCTTCCCTCTCATACTCTCTCTCTACCATTCTCTCTCTCTCAATAAATAAATAAAAATCTTAAAAAAAAATTTTTTTTTAAGGTAGCCAGCATGGGTCTCCTCAGGAAGATTACACTGAGCAATTACTTGGCATGAGGAATTAACAATGTAGATAATTAGAGAAATGCATCCTGTACAGAGGGACAGTCGTTGCAAAGGCCCTGGGGTACAATTAGGTTTGGCCTGTTCAGCGAGGAGCAGATTGGCTGGGGTGGAGTGACCAGAAGAAAGAGGAGATGAGAGAGATAATACAGGGTCACATCATTGGGAAATGACCCCAAAGAGGAGGCTCTTGCAGGGTGAGAGAAGATGATGGCTTGGACCACGATGATAGCAGTCAAGGAGGGGAGAAGAGTTTGGATAAAATTTCAAGGTAGAACCAGTAGGATTTCTTGGGAGGCTGGGTCTGTGAAAGAAGCAGCAAGAACTCCATGGTCATTCTTGCACTGAGATTAGATGATAATATTAAGATACATCAGAAATAGCAGAGTGAGGAGTCTGGCTGACTCTTTTCACAGAAAAACAATGATCTGAGTGGGAAAAAATATTTTTAAAAAAATACTTACAGTCTCTAGAATCATCTTAAGGGCATAAAGCAAGTGGAGAAACATTCACTGAAGAAAATCTATGAAATCTCAGGAAGGACAGCAAGAGTCTGTGGTACCTGAGCCATGACCTGCTCCCTCTTCCTCCCCCAGTTTTGTGTGATGGAAACTCCCGCAGGTGAGTATGGCCAAGCAGACAGGGACTCCCTTTTCCCTCAGTTCCCAGCCTCGGGCTACAGTTTCACTCTGAGAAGGGCAAGTCTCCCATATTCCTCCAGCCCCCTGTTGCAGAACCGCTAATCTGGGTGGGTATAGATGAAGGAGCTGAGGCCTCCTTTCTCTGTTTGTGTGGTGGAAGCTCTGTTCCAGGTAGGGCAGGCTGAACATCGGGAGGCCCCAACCGTCCCTGCCCCAGCTCGTTCACGGGGAGGTTCCATGCTGTTCGGAGAAAGGTAAGAAGAGAGAACCTACCACTCCTCCCATGGTCCGCTTGCAGAGCAAGAGTGTCACTCCCGGGGAAACGGGCCATTGTCTTCCCGGGGGAAGAGACAGGCCGGAAGGAGGAAGAGCTCCACCGTACTGCCCGGAGGGGGCTGACTTTATTTGGAAGAGAATGTGGAGAATTCCTTGCTTAGGGCTGTTGTTGAAAACCAGGAGATCTTGGGGAAGGGAGATTGAGAGTGTGCGGGGAGCTCCATAATACTGGTAGCAAACAGTGAAGTGGCAGAGGGACCGAAAGTTGAACAAAAAGAAACAGGGTAAAAGACAGCTAAGAACACTCCTGGGGTCACAGCTGACCCAGGGGTCTGCATGTACCTGGGAGCATTGGAAGCCGGGGTCAGACATGCAAGCATGCCCCACGTCACACACAGATTAATCAACAAGGGGCAGAAGCCTCTCAGCACAGGAGTTCAAGCACAGCCTCTATGAAACGCTGGCGAACCAATGAGCTCCTCAAACCCTGGGGAACCCTCCAGAAGCCAGGAGTAAAAAGAGAGCCACACGCATCCCTGGAAGTCTTGATAAATGCGTGCAAGCACGGGAGTGGTGGAGGAGGTCTTCCAAGTTAGCCCCTGGCTGAAGGTGGGCCCAAAACATAAAGTCCCTGAGCTGGGATAGCTGCGTGCGCGCGCACGCGCGCGCACACACACACACACACACACACACACACACACACACACACACACACAATCTAACTGGCTAAGGAAGCCTGAGCCCAATCTTTGACCACTGAGTAGCTTCTGTGGATTCAAGGATGACCCCTAGGTAGCCAGAAGAACAAATCTGAGCAGGGACATCAGAGGCTGCCCACTGCCAGGGAAATAGACTTCACAGAATTAGTTCAGCCAAGTCACTAAACAAATAAACAAACATCAAGCAAACAAAAGTAATCACCCCAGAGGAGCAGTGGGGTGGGGTGGGGCGAGAATAGTCAGTAGCCAGAGTTGCTACAATGTATTACCTAAAATGTACTGAAGCTAGTGACACTAAATCGTAATTCAAATCCATACTGAAAAATAAAAAGTACCAGTAAAGATAATTGTGGAGATAAATTATAAATGATGGCATAATGGCATATTTCTTCTCCTGTCTTTAGCTGATAAAAAGAGTGATTGTATAAAACAATATGATTACAATTATATTATTGGACCTGCGAAGTATAGAATGTAATGTATTTGAAGGGCGCCTGGATGGCTCAGTCTGTTAAGTGTCTGCCTTCAGCTCAGGTCATGATCCCAGGGTCCTGGGATGGAGTCCCACATCGGGCTCCCTGCTCAGCGGGGAGCCTGCTTCCCCCTCTCCCTCCTCTCTCTCTGCCCCCCCCACTCCTGCACTCTCTTTTTCTCTCTCTCTCAAATAAACAAAAAATCTTTAAAAAAAAAAACAGAAATGTAATGTATTTGGTAGTAACAGCAAAAAGAAGGCAGATGGGAGCAAAGACACGCTGAAGTAAAGAAATTAATCAAACCAGATGTTAACTGGCATCCATAGGAATAAATGAAGAAAACTGGAAATGGAAAATAAGATTAATTTAATAAACTTAGCTTTTATAAAAGACATGCAGTTATGTAAATTAATAATTATAGCAATGTGTTTTGGGTTTGTAACATATATAGATGTAATATTTGTAGCAATAATAGAATAAAAGGGGGAAGGGTATGGAGTTATACAGGAGAAAAGTTTTGGAATTCATTGGAATTATGCTGGTAAAATCTGAAGTAAATCTGATAAAGAAGCTGTATATTGTAAGCTTTAGAGTCATCACTGTGACAATAACTTTCAAAATAGAACATGGGGCACCTGGGTGACTCAGTCAGTTAAGCATCTGACTCTTGATTTTGGCTCAGGTCATGATCAGGTCATGAGATTGAGCCCTGTGATGGATGGACTCCATGCTGGGCATAGAGAGTGCTTAAGATTCTCTCTCCCTCTCCCTCTCCTTCTGTCCCTCCCTGCCTCCCCAACCCATTCCCCCATTTGCATGCTCTCTCGAAAGAAAGAAAGAAAGAAAGAAAGAAAGAAAGAAAGAAAGAAAGAAAGAAGGAAAGAAAGAAAGAAAGAAATGAAAGAAAGAGAGAGAGAGAGAGAAAGAAAGAAAGAAAGAAAGAAAGAAAGAAAGAAGGAAAAAATAGAGTTAAACAGCCGTTAAAAGAATTAAATACTAGTCTAGAAAATATCCACTTAATACAGAAGAAGACAGTAAAGGAGGAACAGAGGGGGACAAAAGAGAATGAAGCATAGAAAGCAAAAAGCTAAGTTGCAGTTGTAAATCTAAGCGTGTCAATAATAACACCAAATATAAGTGAATTAAACTATCCAATCAAAAGGAAGAGATTGTGGAAAAAAGCCAGATCCAACTATGTACTGGCTCCAAGAGACACACTTCATTTTTTTAACTGACTTTGTTTACATTTTATACACATAAGAAAATGTTATCATTTTAATGACTTTGAGGTGTACAATTCAGTGGCATTAAATATATTTATATTATTGGGCAATCATCCATCTCCAAAATATTCTCATCATTTCAAACACAAACTCTAAACCTATTAAATAATAACTCTCCATTCCTCCCTCTCCCCAACCCCTGGCAACCACCACTCTACTTTCTGTCTCTGTGGATTTGACTCGTCTAGGTCCCTCATGTAAGGGGAATTGTACAGTATTTGTCCTTCGGTCTGGCTTATTTCACTAAGCATAATATTTTCAAGGTTCATCCATGTTGTAGCAAATATCAGAATTACACTCCATTTTACAGCCAAATAGTATTCCATTCCTTGGGGGGAGAGTGGTACTTAGCTATTGATTTACTTATCCCACTTTATTGAGGTATAATGGACAAATAAAATGGTATATATTTAAAATGCACAATATGACAATTTGAATTATGTATACTTTAGGAAATTATTACCATAATCTTGTGATATCTGTAGTACATGTATTTATATCTCATTAAAGATGTTTTTAAATATTCATATGAAGATGCTCCAATAATTAAATGCATAGACATTCCAATTGTAAAATGCTAACATAGAGTGATGCTCTGAATTTGAGAATATTTCTTCAAATACTCATTATATCCAGCCCTGCACCTTACCTGAATTCCAGTCCACATTTCCTACTGCCTGCAGCTCCTGCCTGGATTTCCTGTTGGGCCCTCATGCTCACAAGTTCCCCTCAAATCTGGTCTTCCTCCTAGGCACCCCTCACTGATGAGAGCATTGCCGTTTCTGCAGGCTTCTAGACTGAAAATCTCAGTACCACCTTTGACTCCTGCAGCTCCTTCATTCATAAGTCCAGGTGATTTCACTTCTGCCCACGTTAACCCATTCCCTGCCGCCCCCCCCATACCAGCTGGTGCTGCCTTAGTTCAGACCCTCAGTTTTGGTCCTGCATTAGTGATGACCTCTAGCTTCTCCCACCAATATGCACCAATGCCTGGCTAATAGTCGCAGGAAGAATCTTTGCTGAACTCCAAAGCTCAGCAGCTCCCAGAGGCTCCCTGTGCTTAGTGAATCAAGCCCGAATTTCTTCTTCTGGAAATTCGGGACTCTCTAGGTGCTTTTTCCCCCAAACTGTCTACATCTGTCCCTGGTGATTCCCTTCACAAATACTCTATATTAAAAACCATCTGCTATCCCCTTTGAGAGTCACTAAACTTCTCCCTCTTCCTTACCTTTGCCCATGCTGTTCCCCTGCACCTTACACATCACTTCTCCTTGTCTATGAATGTCCAGATGCCCGGTCAGACTCCTCGAAGAAGCCCCTCCCAAGCTGGTGGCAGCATCCCCTTCTTTTAAAAGGTCCTCACATTCTATCACACGCCCGTCATGCTGCAGTTAACTGTCTATCAGATCCTGTAACTCTCTAGGTGCTTTACCTCTTGCATTCCCATCTTTAACCTTGTTCTTTACCTCCTCTCTTCTCTTCCTTCAATACTGCAACCAGTCTTTGCATAGGATCCTTAAGGGTCTAATCTGTGCTCAACTTAACCATTCTCAGAGCTTCTAGCACAGGGCCAGGCACTTGGCAGGGACTCGGTAAGTATCCATGGACACAAAGCAGGGAGAAAACACAGAAAGTGTACTTCCTGGCTTTATGGAACTTATGATCTCGCGTGGAAGCTAGACATAAATTATTTTGATGCAAGGCAGGATGAGGGAAGTATATGATCAATGTGTCCCCAAGTGCTGTGGAGCACAAAGGTGACATTTTTTTTAAATGATTTTATTTATTAATTTGACAGAGAGAGACACAGCAAGAGAGGGAACACAAGCAGGGGGAGTGAGAGAGGGAGAAGCAGGCTTCCCGCAGAGCAGGGAGCCCGATGCGGGGCTCGATCCCAGGACCCCAGGATCATGACCTGAGCTGAAGGCAGACGCTTAACGACTGAGCCACCCAGGCGCCCCACAAAGGTGACATTTAACACAACAGAGAGGAATGAGAAGGGGCTACTGATTGGGGTGAGTGAGATTCTAATAGATGGATTTGGGATGGAGAGCATTAGAGATTAAGGGAAGAGCAGCAACAGATACCCAAGTAGAAAAGTGTCAAACACATTTGCAAGTGGTGAACTGGGGAATATGATTGATGAGTAGGGTGCATGTCCAGCTGAAAGGGGAAAGGGTGCTATAGCTGAAGATGAGCCTTGAAAATTACGTTGGAGACAGATCGTAGAGAGTGATGGACTCTGGACTAGAGAATTTGGACTTTATTCCGCCAGCAGTGAGCAGCCCTGAGGATATTCAGTTGAGCAATGAAAGAGCTTGGGGGCTAAAGGGGGCTGAAAGGCCACTTCCTAAAAAGTCGACTGTGTCTCAGTGAATAATCAGCGGCTGACTTACCTGATCTGTAAATCTGACTGTTCAGCTACGATGCCTTGAAAAAATAGGAGCAGTTGGTGATTAATTTTTAAAGGGACAACAAAGAGTTTAGCTCACTTTTTTCTAAAATAAAAAAAATTGTTAAAACCTCTATTTTCTTAAAGTATATGTAAGTCAACGAAAGACTCCAGGATAAGTTTCTGTTTGGATAATGTTTATTTTGGTACCTTGAAAGCTTGGCAGTTGTTTAGAAATTCAATTACAACTCTCCTTTAAACAAAACCACCCTTGGGAATGGTGGGTTTGAGCCGATCTCAATATATTAAGTTGACATTATGAGGCAGTTACTTTGCAGGTTCAGAGGGTTGATTAAATCTCAAAATGAGCGCAGAACAGGCGCCAAGAGCACACGCTTTGTTTCAATAGGCGAGACAAGGGGAAACAAACGGCAGTATAAATGGAGGCTATTTTTATTATTGTTTAAAAGGAGGCCTCCTCTGGGTCAGATGGGAAATCTAGCATCAGCTCCCATGGCTCTTCTTCAAGACTGAGGACACCAAAATAAAGCACAAATTGACAGGCAAGGCTAGGAGGAAACTGAGGCTCCAAGCCACATGCAAGCCAGCTGGGAGGAGGAAAGGAATTGCAAATACTGACCAAGTGTTCAATCAAAACTCCCATTTGCTCTAGCAATTAATCATTGTGTATGCATATACTCACATATGTTTTTATACACTTGATCTTAGCCAAAAGGCCAAGAAGAAATACATATATATATTTTTTTAACTGAATTCAACAGTTTTAACCCATGACAGAGATATCTACATATTGATTGTTCACCGATAACAATCCAACATCTGCTCCTCATTTCCCAGCCTCCCTGTTAGGTATGTGGAGGCCAGGTGACAAGTTCTGGCAAAGGCACTGAGGAAATGGGTTCTGTCACTAGTGAACTGAGGCATTTAGGAGCCAGTGCCCCCCCTCCATGCCTTCTCTTCCCTTGTTAGAGTTGTCCTGGGTTCTGGGTGAATCAGCTGGGTGATGGTAGAGTGTCTGTCAACCTAGATTCCTGAGTGAGAAGTAAAGCTTAGTTATGTCAAGTCGTCGAGGCATTAGGGTTTATTTGAACCACGGCATCGCATAGCCTGTTCTGACTAACCCACTGCCAGTATCCATCCTTTCTTTTATTGTGTCAGATCCCCTAATTTTTTTAGCTGGAAACGTGGCTATCCAAAACGAAGACTATATTTCTCGACCTCCCTAGTGGCTGAGAGGAGCGATATGCTTAAAATCCAGCCAATGGAATGCAACCTGTCTCTTCCTTAAGCAGCAGTGCTATCCCCTTTTCTCTTCTTCTTTGGCCTGTTCTTTCTCCTGCTACCTGGAATGTAGATGCTGCCATCTTGGACAAGATGCTGCTATCAAGACCCCAAGTGGAGCAGCAACAGTAGAGGAAGCCAGAGTCCCTGAGAGCATGGAGCACCATACCAACTGTGGACAGCCTGCCCACATTTTCATGTGAGTGAGAAATAAATTTAGACCTTCTTCAAGCCTTTGCTGTTTCCAGAATCTTCCATATATTTAAATGTTTGACTATGTCACCAAATTATCTTTTTCACTTCTTCTACAAATGTCTTAGAAATAAGGGGCAAAGAAGACCAGAACCAGCACCAGGACTGCCCAATGCAGTGGATATTTTAGATCACTCAGCTTGCCTAGGAGAGCTTGACAACTCTTCAAGCAAAAAGATCTTGACAGAAGCAGGGGACATGTGACAATGTATGTATGGTTAGCAACAGTCTCTGATTTCCTTACCTAGGAGGTTGAGGCCATAACTGTTAATAACAACTTAGAGTCCATTTCTCTTCCTCTTCTTGACCCTGAGGTAAACTCCTGGCAAGAAAAAAGCCACTTCCTCCCTCTGATTTGACTTTATTTTTATATTTTTAGGTTTCCCACTTGGGAGATGGACTTCTTCCCCTGTTTTGAGTGAAACTCATTACTACTTAATTCCCAAGCTTTCATCCATTCCTTACTTTTTCCCTTCATGGTATGGTTCCTTCCACATATTGAAGTCTCAATGGGTGTGAACTTCCTTATTCTTTCCATTTCCCTCCCATAATCCATGGTTTGATACTGAGACCCCTGTTCTGCTATGGAATGGAATAACTTCTCTATCCAGTAAGCATCCACTAGAAGGAAAGTTCCATGAAGGCAGGGATTTTTATCTGTGTATCTCTAGCACCTAGAAAAGTACCTTGCATATAGTAGGAATTCTAGAAATATTTGCTGAATTTAATATCTAATAGTCTACTGTATTTACCTCACTACCACACCACTATTTGCCTCTGAGTTACATCAGCGTATGTGTATTCAATGCACAAAAATATCCTGAGTGACCAACTGCCAGAGTCTAGAAAAACAAATAAATACCAAACTTAAATAAACTAATAGGCATCTTTTTTAGAGGAAATTTTGTGTATAGTATTTAAAGCCATGGATAAATTAAGATGTGAGTTTATTATAAACCATAAAGCCTTGAGAATACATTTCTAGGTGTACTAGCTCTACCTAGAATCATGCTGCAATAAAAACCATCTCCCAAATTCAGTGGCATACAGCAAAAAGCACTCAGTTCTCATTCCCCCACAGCTGCAAGTCGGCTGATGTAAGGCAGGCTCAGCTGGGCTTGGTTCCAAGCTACAGGCCAGGTCCAGATATGCTCTATGTGTCTCCATATTTTCCATGTCCAGGGAATCCAGGGAATATCCAGGGAATGCTCTTCCCATGACCAAAGGCATGGAGCACAGAAGGCAAGGCCAAGTGCTCAGGCACTCTGCTTGTGCCCCATCTGCTAACATCCCATTGGCCAAAACAAGTCATGTGATCCAGTGGTCAGGGAGTAACTCTGACCCCCCTAAAGTGCTAGCAAGGGGGTGAATGCATAAAACAGGAAGTGAGGAATCGAGATCAATGATTCACTCTACCACACTAGGTTTGATAAATATCAAACATGAAATCTGGATATTTCTGATATAAGTACAACTCTGTTAAACACTATAAACTGTCACAAGAAGGGACAGTGGAGCATGAAATCCCCAGAACTTAAGAGTCCCTAAAGCTGGGAAACATTCTTCTGTTTCTGAAAGAACAACACATGCTGGGTAAAGGTGGTAAAGATGTACTTTGGGTTTGCACCCTCTCCCGAGCTTACCATGTTTCAGATCTCAGTCCTAACTCCATCCTTGTCCAAAGCTTTTAACTCTTCCACTTGGTAAACCCTCCTGGTGGAAGAGTTCTTCAGGCCAATCATAGTAGTAAATGGCAGAAGAAGTTAAATCAAAAAATGTTATTTACTACCTTCTTCCTCATTGGGATGATGGTTCCATGTCCCATTAAAAACAAAGTACTTCGAATGCCAGGAAGAAGGATTATAGAGTTATGGAGGTAGGAAATATCAGGGACTCACCAGACTCCCATCTATAGTATGGTTCCTTTGACATCTGACCCAACAAGTGTTCCCCAGCCTTGTTGACTGCTGACTCCAGACTGTGGTCACCATAGGGATCCTTAACCTGGGGTCCTCAGACTGAATGTGGACAGAATTTTGGGGATCCCTGAACTTGGGTGGGAAAAAAAGTTAACTGATGTTTAAGTAAACTAATATTTAATTAATACAATGACACATTTAGCACTTCCTTCAATTATGAATGTAGGTCACAAACCACAGTAGTATTAGCAATACCTGTGCCTTTGTCACCAAATCACACATTTTTTCTTATCACATGATGCTGGTACATATCTTTTGTAGGTATCTTTAAATAAAGATATTTATGTTTAGCACTATTCAAAAATGCAGGAGTTATTAAATCCATTGCTAGAACGGTTCTTTAATGTGTCATACTGCATCACAAATTTGTTTTTCTAATATTTTGATGACTGTGTTTATAATCTAAGTATTTTGTTTCATGAATGTAAAAACTCATTAGCTTCCCCAGACTACCACTGAACAAATAAGATTAAGAACTTCTCGCTAAGGTTTTCTTCCGAAGCTGATGTCTTTAGACCCTCGGGAGATGCATCATGCGTTCACCAGGTGCTTATATGCAACAGCAGGTGCTATGCGCAAAATATCTCGAACGTAAGGGTTCAGTTCATTCCCTATTATCTGTATTTCAAACCCTTCCCCTTTTGATCCCTGTGACTGTCCTCTGCAGAAACTCTCCCAACCCCACTCCAGTTTCTTCTTATAGTTTCCAGAAAAATCTGTAAAAATCTCTTCTTTATCATTCTTTTATTATATCTTTAGTCCCCAACTACAAGGTGAGGTGAAGGTGAGTTTAACTTAGCAATATCTCTGTATTTAATTTTTAAATTTTCCTCCTGATCGTGTTGCATCTCTTAAGTTGTCAGCAGGGAAGTGAAGTTCACCCCACCCCCTTGTCTAGCAATTCTTACTTTAGAAACTATTGCCTGATACTGATACAAAGTCTTCCTTCCATTAAGGTTGGTTCTGCCTTCTTCCCCAGATCCACTATGAGACAGTTTCCATGACCCCTCCATAGAGTCTTTTCTCCTCTATTCCAAGCAGCCATTGACTCCTCAGCCATAGCAAAGACCTGCTTGGTCTCCAGAACTTTCCTCATCCTTGTCCCTTCTACAGGCCACTGTTGGTATATGGGGCCCAGATGGGAGAGTGATCCATCAGGCATCTGCCACTTGCTACCCAAGTCAAGACTTTGCTCATTTCACTGTGGATATGTCATGTGTGTCTGGGCAGTCAAAGATGAGTTTGTTTCATAGATGCTTCATTGATGACCAGTAGGGATGATCCAGTCAACTAACCATTTATTGATTCACTTCACCTTCAGGATCTTGTACAGAATGTCCCTATCCAGCCATATTTTTTTTTATCACTACCTGCTATGGTCTGAATGTTTGTGTAGCCCCCTCCCCAAATTGCATGTGTTGAATTCTTAACCCCAAGGTGAAGGCTACTAGAGATGGGGCCCTTGGAAGGTGATTAGTTTCTAAAAGTGGAGTCCAAATGAATAGGATTAATGCCCTTATAAAAGAAGCCCCAGAAAGATCCCCCACTCCCTTCCACCATGTGAGGACACAATGAGAAATCAGCAGTCACAACCCATAAGAGGGCCTTCACCAGAACCCTACCATGTTAGCACCATGATCTTGGACTTCCAGCCTCCAGAACCATGAGAAACAAATTTCTGTTGTTTATAAGCTTCCCAGGCTGTGATAATTTGTTAGAGCAGCCTAAACAAACTAAGATACTACACCTGTAATGGACATTATGATGTAACACCAGATTCCCCATCAGAACTTATTGTCCCAGCTGCTGAGAGTGCTTCTGGCTGATTGCCCTGACCTGTTTTCTCTCCCTGGAAACTACCCTTAGCTGGAGACAGCTACCTCACCCAAGAGGACAGTCACATCCAATGACTGGTCACTGGGAAGCCATAGAGGCTCAGAACTCTCCTTGTGACATTAGACAACTGTGAAGGGCCATTCCAGCTTCAGAGCTCTGCAGAGGTCAGCTGAGGCCTTTGTTGAGACTGCATTGCAGCTCAGCTTCTCCCAGGACCTGAGCTTGCTTCCTTCCTTTTCGCAGAGTTTGATCCCCGGAACTCCAATAGATCCATATGCTAACACCTCATCCCAGAGTCTGCTTCTGGGGACCCCAACCTGCAACACTCCTCCACCCCGTTCTAGGGCCCTAACTCCACCAGACCTTCAATATACCACTCCGATGTCCTCTTCACAGCCATATCCCTAGTACCCTCTACAGAGCTTGGCACAGAGAAGGAATTTAATAAATGTTTAATAAATTGAATTGAATCTGCAAATTTGACCAGCCTGCCAGCAGTACCCTCCTCCAAGTCTCTAGTAAGAATTTGGGCAGTCAATAGGCTATTTGCCAGTGGATCAGACTAAACAACTTGCTACCTAAATAGCCATCCACCGGTGCTCTCTGAGGGAGTCCTGGCAGGTGTCTCGGGCCACACAGCCAACCACCGGAAGGCCAACGGCAAGAGCCTGCTTCCCTGGGGTCCCTGTCACCCCAGATCCCAGGACTCAGTGAGATCAGCTTAGAATAGACAAGTGGGCACCCAGCCCAAAGCACTGCTCTTGTCCTTCACAGAGGGATTTCTCTCTGAGGCTGATTCTTAACCTCTGATCTTGTTTTGCTTTGTCATTAAATCTTCTGGTTTTTAAGCCAGAATTTTTTTTGAGCCATATGAATTTGTGAGCCATATTTTTGAGCCATATGAATTTGTTATTGTTGTAAGTTCCACATGATCAAGTAATGGGTATTTCACATACTCAACCTGAGTATTATCTCAGCCTAATTTTTAATTACAAACATTTATTCTTATTGTATCTAATTTGTCATAAAATTTGCTTTTTTGCATATTCATTTATACTTTTTTTTTACCACTTTACCATTTTGTTCTTTTATTCTTTTTGTTTTAGCTCAATTTGCCATTTTATTGATTATCATATCCTTTTAAATTGGCTTCGGATGACAAGGCCATTTTCTGTTACCACCGCAATCAAAGAGCTGAGTTCCTACACGATTTTCCTCAGGACCTGTGAGGGCTGCCGGGAATGTGACAATTGGCCTCTCCTTTAGGGAAAGACTGTGTCTTCCTCCTGCCTACTCATGTCAAGTATTGCAATTAAGAAAAAATAAAATATTAATCCATGTGCTTGATGCTCTACTTTAGAGCTCTGGTTCTCAACCTTAGCTATACATTAGAACCACGTGAGTTTTTTTTTAATTCCAGTGTACTTAGCATACAGTGTTATATTTTTCAGGTGTACAATCTAGTGATTCAACAATTCCATATATTACTCAGTGTTCATCAAGGTAAGTGTCTTCTTAATCCCCTTCACCTATTTCACCCATGCCCCCACCCACCTCCCCTCTGGTAACCATCAGTTTGTTCTCTACAGTTAAGAGTCCGTTTCTTGGTTTGTTTCTTTTCCCCTCTTTGTTCACTTGTTTTGTTTCTTAAATTCCACATATGAGTGATATCACATGGTATTTGTCTTTTTCTAACTGACTTATTTCCCTTAACATTATACTCTCTAGATCCATACATGTTGTTGCAAATGGCAAGATTTCATTTTTTATAGCTGAAAAATATTCCATTGTGTATATATACCATGGCTTCTTTGTCCATTATCTATCAATGGACACTTGGGCTTCCATAATTTGGCTATGGTAAATAATGCTGCAGTAAACATAAGGGTGCTTATATCCTTTTGAATTAGTATTTTTGTATTCTTTGGGTAAAATACCCAGTAGTGCAATTACTAGATCATAAGGTAGTTCTATTTCTAATTTTTTGAGGAAGATCTACACCATTTACCACAGTGATTGCACCAGTTTGCATTCCCACCAACCGTGCACGAGGGTCCTTTTTTCTCCACATCTTCACCAACACTCTTTTTTTGTGTTTTTGATTTTAGCCATTCTGATAAGTGTGAGGTGATATCTCATTGTGGTTTTGATTTGTATTTCCCTGATGATGAGTGATGTTGAACATCTTTTCATGGTCTGTCAGCCATCTATTATGTCTTCTTTGGGGAAATGTCTATCATGGCCTTTCCCCGTTTTTTAATTGGATTGTTTTTTGGGTGTTGAGTTGTGTAAGTTCTTTATATATTTTTGGATACTAACCCTTTATTGGATATGTCATTTGCAAATATCTTCTCCCCTTTCAGTAAATTACCTTTTAATTTTGTTTATTGTTTCCTTCACTGGGCAGAAGCTTTTTATTTTGATGTTGTTCTGATAGTTTATTTTTGCTTTTTTTTCCCTTGCTTTAGGGGACTTATCTAGAAAAAAAGTTGTTACGGCCGATGTCAGAGAAGTTATTGCCTGTGCTCTCTTCTAGGATTGTTATGGTTTCAGGTCCCACATTTAGGTCTTTAGTTCATTTTGAGTTTATTTTTGTGTACAGTGTAAGAAAGTGGTTCAGTTTCATTCTTTTTTGTGTAGCTGTCCAGTTTTCCCAATACCATTTATTGAGGATGAAATTCTTTTTAATACCAATGTTCAGCCACTTTCAGTTACATGAGAATCTTGGAGTAGAGTCCAGGCATTAATATTTTCTAAGCTCCCCCAAGTAATTCCAATAGCAGTAACTTTGAAAACCACTGGTCTACGACTGCTATTCAAAATGTGGTCCATGGCCCTGCAGCACCAGCATCACCTGGGATGCTTATTAAAATACAGAACCCTAGGCCCCACTGCAAACTTGCTGAACCGGAATATGCATTTAGCAAGATCCCCAGGGGATCTGGGTGCCTACTAAAGCTTGAGAAGCATTGGTTTAAAACACACATTGATGGGGTTTCCATTTTAACCCTTTGTGTTTTGAAAAAAAAAATCTTTGATCTGAAGATTTGAGAATTCTGCATCTCAAATATTTGCAAGGTTAATCATCTATATTCTCTTCTCAATTCACCCTATCCTATAGGAGATAGTAATTTGGCTAATTGATGATAAAATGTCTCTTTCCCAGTTTGGCTAAGTTGTTTCTAATTAAAGAGATGGAGAAAGTTGAATTTATCAGAAATCCTCTTGGGGAGAGCATCATGTTTCTTTGAAAGGTTTGCCTGGAGAAGCCTGTTGGGGTAGAACAGAACAGCCATGGGCAGGACCATCAGCAGGTGCCAAAACTTGAGTGGAGGAAGAAGAGCACTCGCTCAGATGGTTGAGCGTCTGCCTTTGGCTCAGGTCATGATCCCGGGATCCTGGGATCGAGTCCCGCATTGGGCTCCCTGCTAGGCAGGGAGCCTGCTTCTCCCTCTGCCTCTGCCTCTGCCTCTCTCTCTCTCTCTCTCTCTCTCTCTCTCTCTGACTCTCATGAATAAATAAATAAAACATTTTTAAAAAGAGAGAGAAAGAGAGCATGAAAGAGAAGGAAGGGGGAGAGAGACACACAGGCAGAGAGGAGAACTTTCAAGATCAGTAGAAGATGGTACGTGATCCCTCAAACCTCCCATAAGGGTAATAAACCTATGGATAGGGCAGTAATTTGGGGGAAAACAGTGAAAGGTCTCAGTGTGCCCAGGTTGTAACATGGGAACAGAGTAGAGATTTGATGTTTGGATGCAGAAATTAGGACCAGAAGGACCATGAAGAAGGTGGCCCTCTAAGGGCCACAGAGATCCCCCAGTGAATGTTTTGGGCCATCAGAGGCCATGACACTCGGGGGTTGAGTCCAGTTTATTTCGATCTATAGAAGTGGGAAGGCCTTAGCTGAGGAATGGGTTCAATGTCTTACTTCCCCCTAGATTGCTGGAGACAGGATAGGTTCCCTCCACTGACAGAAGCTGCCTGGAAACTGTTTTGGGAAAGCAAGCAATTGCTGTCTTCCCACAGAAGCTCCTATCCCCGAATGGTATTTCCAGACACATTTCTACTTCCTAGAGGGCCCTGAGGACAGCAAGAGCTCTTCCCCATCTGACTCCAGGCTTCCTAAAAGTAGGTGCCGTGTTTACTCTTAAAGCCTTGGCTGAGGGGGGGCCAAGGCTTCCAGCTATGGACAAGATGCTGTGCTAGGGAGGATTGCATTCCTTCTTCCACCTAGGAGGACCGGAGACTGTTTCCTCCCTCGGGGAGAAAGCTGGACCATCTCTGCAACATTGTCCCTCCTCCAGTCTTTCTCACTCAACCAAACTGATCATTCCCTTGCTTCAGGATTTGGTAGGAAGCAAGAAAGCTTTTCCCCTCCTCCCCTACTCAGTGGGACTCAGGACAAGCCTGGCCTTCATACCCAGAATGCTTCTCTTTAGACTGCTCATATACTGGCCAAAACACATCAGCAGCAAGCACACCATCCTGGTGCCAAGGGGGTGTTTATAAAAATTGTCCAGATGCTTATTTCTCTCTTCCAGAAATTGCCTTCTGTCTGATCCAGTTTACAGATTTGTGCCAGAACACTGGGTCTTGAAAAACTGTAAAGAATATTTATCAACGTCCTACCCAGAAGTTTTCCCCTTCAACCACCCACTCTTCAAACCCTCAACAAGTACATTATTCTAAATTGTTGGGGGTGGGAATTTTAATACATAGATATTTCCTTTCTTTTCTTTTTCTTTTCTTTTTTTTGAATCTCTTAATTGTGGTAAAAATATACCTAACATAAAATTTACCATTTTTAAGTGTACAATTCCATGGCATTAACATTTTATTTCGATGTGGAGTCAATTTGGAATTGTTGGCCATTTTCCAAGAATTGCCGGCTTTGTTGCATCCCTCTAATTTCCAGCCTTATTTTTGCTTATAGGACAATGACCACAATGGTGCTTTCTAATGGAAAGTTTGTCTTCTAATCTGGCTTAGGCTCCCTGCTCTTATGTTGGTGTGTCCAGCCAGACAAGGCTGACTGGCAGGCCCTCAGGAAATCTGTGCACCTCCGTGAAGTGCTCATTTGTCTTTGATGTGTTCTCTTTCCCTCTCCTTCTCTCTACCCCACCTTCTTTTGGGTCCTGCCTTCACCTGTGACTCATAATAAGTGAGGACTTAGCGTGGGCTCCTGTGAGTTCTGGTTCCATCTTGGTAGGCCTCTGAAGGATGTAGGATTGCTTAGGTAGAGAAGGAAGGTAAGGGGTCCCTCGTGGGATGTGGCAGAACACAGAGATGGCTAACTACAAATTTAGTGCTCAGGACACACTGACTGAAATAGGACCTAGAGCCCTGAAACATAAATCTGAAGAGGGGAATTGGAGTTAAGATGAAGGTGCCAGAATAAGAGAAGTAAGTTTTGTCCTGAAGAAAACAGGGAGCCATGAAAGGTGGCTGAGCTATCTAAATCCATCTGGGTAGAGAAGAGCTTGTTCATAAAGAAGACTGGCTACAGTATGAGGTGCAGGCCTCCTGGGTCTAGATTCTGCCATTAAAGCTGGAGAGGAGGGACCTAGGGAGTTGGTGACTGGCAGTGGGGGAGGAGAAAGGTCCCTAAGGGGAGCAGGACTGAGAGAATAGAGGAGAAAGTCACAGAAAGGGACAGCATGCTGAAAAACTAACTTGAGCAATGGAACAGATATCTGTCAGTCCTTGCTCATCTCTCTTCCACAGTCACCTCTCCACATTGAAGCGTGCGCCTCGGGAACCCCTGCCACTCATTGGCTGTGGGCTTTTCTCACTGTGGGAGCCCACTCAGCCCACACAGAGGAATGGTCCGAAGTGCTCAGAAGTTAATTACTCCAGCAGCAGCCCTCTATCCATAATGAACAGGAGTGGTGGACAAATAACCCAGCTCCCTCATCACTCAGGTGGGAAGACTCCAAAGTGCCCTGTCTCCCGTAATTCTCCAGCAGGACTAAGCCCCAGTTGCCCACTTGGGAACTGACTCAGTGACTCATCCTTCATTGGCTGTCGTCCCTTTCCTGCCAGAGTTTCTTTCACCTCCCAAATAAATTATTCACACCCTCATCCTTGACTCTGGCCTCCTGCCAGGGGAGCCCAACGCAAGGAAAGCTTCCCTCTTCATGTGTAACCAAAGTCTCTAGGTGTCCATGCAAGGTGTGCAACACTGAGCCTTGGGGTCTCCTCTCCCCTCTGCCAGCCCTTTACTGTGGCCTTCCTGGTCTGGTTAACCCAGCCAGGGGAGGAAACGGGCACAGGGACTCCACCATGGTGGGGTACCTTGACACGTGCCCCATCTCCAAACCACGGTCATGGAAGGATGCAAAGCTCGGAAAGGGCTCTGGGGGCCTGGAGCCCGCTTGACCATGCTCCAGGGAAGACAACATTAGTGTGGACATCAAGGGGCTCCCACTGGCAGCAGCCGGCGGGGTTCTCTTACTAACTTGTCATGACACTGACATTGCTTTGTTTCTCTTCAGCAGACTGGAGTCTTGGGGATTCTGTGGGTCACCTGTCTACCACCTCAGCCGTGCTCCCCACTCCCAACTCTAACGCAGGGAAGAAAGAACTTATTACTTTGATCAGAGAGGAAAAGGAGAGCGATACTGGGACCTCCCATGACAGCGCAGGAGCCAACCACTCCCCAGCTGGCCCTTGGGCGACGGATGGCCAAGTTTTGCCCATTAAATTGCCTTGGTGCTGAGGGAAGAACTGACCGGCTCTCAGGTTGCTCTCCATATCAGCCATTACTGGGAACTGGGGCTGACCCCACTAGCTTACTGAAAATGAGTGTGGGGAGGAGAGGTCATCTGCATGCAAATAAGAGATGCCAGACCAGTGACTGGGACGCCGCCACTAAGCCCAATCTCAGTCCCTCCCGGGCTGAGCCGGGCCCTGCCACTGGGGGGGCTGGGCGGCCATCTGAGCAGTCATGGGGGCTGCAGACCCTTGGAAGAGGTTCAACCATTCTCTCAACCTGGCCCCTGACACCGCGCTGCCCACTCCTCAGCTCTTGCCTGGGATGATGTCAAGGAGTCCCCTTCCCTGCCATCACAGTGATGCCCTGGCCAGCATGTTGCCTCTCAGTCCCCTCCCTGCCACTCTCCAGGGGCCACAAGCATGTTCTTGGATCTCCTCCAAGCCCTACAGGGCCCGTGGGAAATCTCAGGGCCTTTCAGCACAGCTGAGCCTCACCATTATTTCTACTTTATCATGACCTCTCCCTGCTGGTACAGGCCACTCTCCAAAGAGGGTTCTGCCTCCTCTCCCAGGGGGCAGCAACGAGCTCCCATCTGCTCTGGAGTTTCCAAACCTGTCCCATCAGGTATATATAGCCCCGACCTCTAGGATTTTGACCAAGAGGGAAATCAGGTAGCAGTCCTGAACTCTTCAGTGCCCCTTTTCCCACCCATAGCTCCTTTTCCGGAGCCCAGAAAGGGTTCTGCCCCTGCTTTCCCCACTGTGTGATGTAACCCTCACACCCCACCCCATGGCTTCGAGTGGGACACCACTGAGCCTTCCCAGTACTGAAAGAGAAACTTTGGGAAATTTAGAAAGCCCTTTCATGTCTCAACAAAACTCAGCTCTGGCAAAAGCACAAATCCATGTCTTCCTAATTCTTGTCATGAAGAGGCTTCCTCAACAGCTCCTACTGAGTACCAAAAGCTAAACGCTGACTCCTTTGTCTTCCTCTGGGTTCTGCCTTCACCCATGAATCACAATGAGTAGAGGCTCAGGAACCACAAGAACTGTCAGCAACAAGGATTGCATCCTTGCGTGTAAAGGGTTAACATCAGATCTGGGCCTGCCTAGAAGTGACCTAGGCCTCCCTCTTCCCACCGCCTTGTTTCCTAGAACTACAGAATAAATGTGAAACATTACGTGTTGGCTTGCAGGCCTTGTGCCTACCCGACTCACAGAGTGTGAAAAGCTGGTGAGGAGCAAAAGCTGTGGGTTCTGTGTCAAGGTGACCCGCGAGCACCTTGGCTCCCGCTGTGGCAGCCATACACACCCAATGTGATCAAGGAGACCAAAGAAGCTGTGAACTTGGGGAGCTGCTGGCTGTCCTGATATGGGGATCTTGGGTAGCCTGTGTCTCCATTCCTCTAGCCTTCTACGAAGACAAGTATATTGGTCAGCGTTGTCCAGAGAAACAGAACCAACGGGGTGTGTGTATACGTAATAGAGAGAGATTTATTTGAAGGAATTGGCTCATGTGATTGTGGAGGAATGATGACTCCAAAATCTGATGGGGGAGGCTGACAGGCTGGAGACTCGGGGAAGAGTTATAGTTCAACTCCAAAGACAGCCTGCTGGCAGAATTCCTTCTTGCTCAGCGGAGGTCAGTCTTTGTCCTATTAAGGCCTTCAAGTGATTGGATGAGGCCCACCCACATGGAGGGCAATGTACTTTCCTCAGACTTCACTGATTTAAATGTTAATCTCATCCAAAAAAACACCTTCACAGAAAGATTCAGAATGTTTGACCAAATATCCGAGCTCCATGGCCCAGCCAAGTTGACACAAAATTTTGACCGTCATACTAAGTAACCATGGTAAACATAAGGCAATTGATTGCATCCCATGAATTTGACTTCAATTACGACCATCATCATGACCCGTAACTCCTGTCGAAGAGCGATCACTGCTGGTTCTCTAAGTGCTCCGAGGGTCTGTAGGAGGCACACTGGCCCAGGACAGGACTATTTCTTCCCCACCTGACCACTGGCATCTACAGCCCTGCCTGCAACTCTGCAGGGAGACTTTCCCCTACTCTTTCCTGGCTCTCGTTTTCCTTGCAGACCACACAAGCAGCCAAGCTTGGGGATGGATGCCCAGCATCTTGCTGACTATCCAGGAGTCGCCCCTGGCTGGTCTGGGCCTTGAAAGGCCATAAAAGAAGATCTGCCCCTCCCTGAAAAGACAACAAATCCTCAACTGTGGTCTTAAAAATGAATACCCCTCTCACAACGCACAGCACTTTGCAGTTTACAAAGCACTTTCGCATCCAATATCAATTCGAGCCTTCCCAAAGAAGGTGAGAAAAGTCTCGGTTCTGGTCTCTACTGCTGCCTGAGGCAGCCAAAGATGGAGTGTTCCAGATGGCCCCCACCCGAACGCACGGCACTTGCTCATGCGGGCATGGCCATGGCCGTGTGCGAGATCAGGGTGAGGCTCAGAGATGGCGGCCTTGGAGGCCCCCTGCAGCTCCCAGGCCCCAACCCCAAAGAGAGCCTGGGCTGCCAGCCCCATCCTCAGGACAGAGAAGCCACCTGTGCCCTGGCACTCATTCAGCCGTTGTGTCCCGAAAGGTCAGGATGTCTGGTCTGGCTCACAGCCTTGAGAAATGAACTTCGCTTCTGTCATCAAGAAAGCCGGCATATGGTCCCTGGAAGCCACAGCAGCTCTTCAGTCCGTCAGCCAGCAAGACAGCATCTGGGAGCCCTGGATTCTCCATCCGCTAAGCGCCATCTGAGCCAAATGGACAGACAGTGGCGTAGCACGACACAGCTGTGGTTGTGTGTGTGCGTATGTGTGAGTGTGTATGCAGCTATGCACACGAATATGTGTATTTGAGTGTGAATAAGCATAAGCGTGTATATAAGTATGTGCGGATAAGTAGGTAGCAGGTGCGTATGTGCGTGTGCGTGCACCCCCTGAGACCAACGTCAAGCATACCTGAGACTTGAAAACCCAGCTGGAATTACTGCTAAAGAAAGTAGTAAGCCAAGCCCTTGGCAAGACCCGTAGGTCCCAGAGAACCCTGTGGTCCCTGCCCTCGGAGAGCATCTGCCCCGTGGGGCAAGTGGACACACACCAAATACTCAGATCCTAGGACGCTGTGGGGACTGTTCTAGTTCAGAACCAGAGTCAAGGCAATGAAAGATCTTCCACGGGCAAGACTGTGCATGTGGCCCCAGAGCTGGAGGGACATGGGACAAACTGGAGGGCACCACTACTGCTGGGTTGGCCCCTGAGACAGCAAACAGAACAGCGATCAGGGGCACCGAAGGGTCCCAACCAGGTGCTCCATGAGAGAGGGTACAAGCTTGAGGGCTGGAGAAGGGGGGACACGGCTGGCCGTCCACAGGCTCAGTGCCACAGAGGGTGGGTGCTCAGGGCACAGAGAGCTGCTGACTAAGAGCCCAGGCGCTCGGCCCCCACCTCTCTGCTTCCCATCAGTCACAACCTGGCAGGAAACACCACAGGCCCAGAGGCGGGTCCGCCCCCTGACAGTTGTGGGGTGGTCAGACAAGAGGACAAAGGGAGGCCCCCAATTTGCAGCCCCCGTCCTTCTCACACCAACCCTGCACCACACAGGGCTGTGCCTGCTCGTGTGTGGACAACTGAGCCTTTAAGTCCAAGCTCTGTCCATAACCCCGCCTCCCCGGGGGAGCTTGCCCATGGCCCTGGCTAACCTTGGGAGGACAGACGCAGAGAAGATGCCCACACAGGGGACAGCAGCAAGAGGAGGCTGTGTAAGTAGAGAATTCCAAAATCCTGCTTACCCTGAGTGTGGCCCGAAAGTAAGGGAGGTGACAGGGTGTCACGAACTCCTGGTGGGCAGATGTCCTTGGCACAGTGCAGGGGAAGAATGAGAAGGTCCTGTAAAGCAAGACCACTCAAAAGGTGGTCCTCAAGCAGCGCCAGCCCCGGAGCTGCTGGTTACGGGCCCGGGAGGAGGTTAGCACAGAAACTGAGTAAGCATTTAGCAACTTTGTAGCCATCTGACCACATAATTTTGTCTTTCGAATCTAATTAAACAAAAATTGGTGCTTTGTTTCATGCATTTTTCTTTTACATTTTGTCTCTCTAGTAATTCATTTTTATTGTATTTGACAAAAGCTTCGGTCCACAGCAGACTGGGAAATGTAAAATCTGGTCCTTCAGCACAGATAACTTGAAAAGTTCTGCTCTGCAGCACCGAACAAGGTCAGAGACCCCAGCTGCCCAGGTCTGAGGACAGCACTTCCCAGAAGCATGTCTGGGGAACAGGCAGCCCAGTCTCCCCGCTGCATATTCAGAGGTTTGCCCCAGTCAGACAGTGCTTCCTAGTGAGAGCAGCAGAGCCTTCCAGAAAAGAGCGCCAGGAATAAAGGGCTCACAGTTGGGTTTGCAGAAACTGCTGCGGAAGGCATCTATGCTCTACACAGGAGCCCCAGGACGTGAGTCTCTGCAAAGCCACTTGCCCTCTGGGCAACCCTGGCCAGGGCACCTTCCTTCTTGGAGCCTGGTTCCTCATCTGCAAAATGGTCTGAGTATTAAACAGGATACAGCCTAGGAAGCGTTCAGCCCACCCAGCATCATGAGGTCTTAAGAAGCCATGAACTCAGAAGCAGCTTCTCCTGCTGTGCTCACACCCAAGATGGCAGGATAGATGCTGGATGGGGGAGCAGACATCAATAGGCCAGACCCCGACCCATATGCCCTCTACCTAGGAACCTGATCTCCCGTGGCCCTCCACCCACCGCCCCCGCCCCCCCCACCCCAGCCTCCTGGATCCCTACAGTCACAGGGCCTGCTAGCAACTCTGTAGGGAACACTCCCACCTGGTGGGGAGGTGCTGAGGCATTGCTCCTGTGAGCCCTCCAGAGAGGCAGGAGGGTTAGCAGGAACCTAGGATCCCACTAGGAAGGTGGACATTTAATGTTTCCCATATGGTGAGCCCCAGAGCAACAGATACTAGAAATATTACTAAGGCCCCATACCCACAGTTGGAGTGAAGGGGCAGGGCTGAACTGGTGAGGGCAGTAAACTTGGATGTCAGGAGATCTGGGGTCCAGTTCTGATCACCTGGCTCACAAGCTGTGTGACTTCAAGCTAATGCTATGGAAGATTCATCTTGGGTCAGGTTTCCCAGAAGCAGAGCCTGAGACAGGGATATAGGTGTATACCGGTTACTGGGTGGAGGGAGAAGTTCTCAGGTGTGAGAAGTCAGGGACACAGGGGAGAGCAGGGGAGGGAGCTGAGCTGGGCTGTGGTCTTAGCTGGAAATTAGCTTCAGCCTGACCCCACGTGGAGCTCTGGAGCATGAATGGCACCACAGAGTTGCCCCTCCCAGAGGCAAGGAGGCCCGGCTATTCTATCCCCCAAATCAGTAAGTCATTGACCAAAGAATGCCCACAGGTGTGGTCATACTCTCCCAGGCTTCTTCCACAGGGCAGCTCCCATCAGCCAAGATTAGTCTCCCAGAGAAGATTCAAGGGATGAGCTCTCAGTAGCCAATGCCAGCAGCTACTGGGGGTGGGTCCTGTGGCCTGAGCCCCAGTAATACCCACTACAGAGTTGTTGTAGGAATTCGTGAGATGCTTGATATGAGCACAACAGTGCCTACACACACGTGGCACTCAATATATGTCAGTCACATGGTGTCACAAGATGAGAATCCTAATATTGGCTGTGCGATAGGGTTAATGTTCAGTATTGCTAATACTGGCAAACATACTCTTCCAGTACCTTTGCCAAGTCCTTTTCCCACCCCATCCCCCTTGGCCTAAAGCACCCTATAAGAGGGGTAGGGCCTCATGGTTGTGCTCTAGGTTTCCTTCCAACTCTCAAGTTCAGAATTCAAGGTTCTACACGCTTCTGGATTGAAGACCCTGTTTTAGGACCTCGTACTCACCCAGACTTTAGCATACCAAGAAATACAGTGAAAACTTTCTGATAAACACAGATGGAGTGAAAAGAAGAGCCATATGCACCCCAACGCTCATAGCAGCAATGTCCGCAATAGCCAAACTGTGGAAAGAGCCGAGATGCCCTTCAACAGATGAATGGGGTAAAGAAGATGTGGTCCATATATACAATGGAATATTACTCAGCCATCAGAAGGGTTGAATAGCCAGCTTTTGCATCAACATGGATGGGACTGGAGGAGATGATGCTAAGTGAAACAAGTCAAGCAGAGAAAGTCAATTATCATACGGTTTCACTTATCTGTGGAACATAAGGAATATCATGGAGGACATTAGGAGAAGGAAGGGAAAAATGAAGGGGGGGGTGGAATTGGAGGGAGAGATGAATCATGAGAGACTATGGACTCTGGGAATCAAACTGAGGATTTTAGAGGGGAGAGGGGTGCGGGGCTGGGTTAGCCCGGTGATGGATATTAAGGAGGGCACGTACTGCATGAAGCACTGGGTGTTATACAAAAACAACGAATCACCACATCAAAAATTAATGATGTATTGTGTGGTGACTAACATAACATAATAAAATAAAATTTAAAAGAAAGAAAACTTTCTGATAATACAGGAGGTCTCACAGAATGCCACCCACCCCGACCTACTTGCCCCAAATTACCTACATCCCCCCTGGCCACCCATGTTGTGTAATTCCCCAACATTCCAAAGAGTTTCACTCTTTTTGTAAGGCCTGCCCCCTCCATGTTTAGTTATATTTCAAATGCCCTTGAGAGGGGTAGTATATTTAGTATGTGATGGCTCAGTGATTTAAAAAAATAAGTTAAAAGGTGGGATCAACAGGCTCCTCCACAACTGGAGGGTCCTGGGAACTAGCTGAGAGGGAATCAGAGAGGGATGGAAGGCCCGTTGACAGTGGGGCCCAGGACGAGGGTCTGCAGCAGAATATCAGTTGTGGAGCATTCTCAACCCGATTTCCCACTTACACCCAGCCCACAACAGCGCTGCTCTGCTGGACCCCGGGCAGTGCCCTAGCCTCTGATCCTTTCCTTCCATCCTTTCCCACACACCAACACTTACCTCTCCCATGTCCCCTCTCTCAACCACGCAAGTGTCTTTGCTCTCTGCCAGTGACTGGAGGTGAATGGGCAGATGGGTTAACCCAGAACATTGCCTGAGCAGCGGCAGAGGGCAGTAATAGGACCCTGGGCACTGAACTGGGGGTCACACTCAGATTCTATTCCCTCCCCACAGGTGGCCCGGTGGGCCACTGCACTGTTTGTATCCAGGGTCGGTTGCAGAAATGAATGGAAGTTTCTACCCTCCCTGTACTTACACCCTTACAAAGTGTGCTCCTCCCATCGAGAGGTGAGGTCTTCCTCCAGTCCTGGTATCCGAGTTTGGCCATGTGACTTGCTCTGACTAATGAGACCAAGGTGTTGTGAGCAGTGACTTGAAAAGAGGTATGAGGTGGGATTGCTCTTCCTACCGCTCTCAGGGAAACTACAGCAACCACCCTGTGAGCAAGCCTGGGCCAGCCTTCTAGAGGAAGAGAGACCATGAGGTTCAGTTATCCCATCGTCACACCAGCCAATGGCCAGCCAATCACCAGTCACGTGAGCTAGGCCACCTACCCTCAGCTGACTGCAGACTCACAAGTAAGCTAAGCCAGATCAACAGAGCAGCCCAGCTGAGCCCTGCCAGAATTAGCAACTCATAGAGATCATGGACTAGGTACATGGGGTTGTTTTAATCCACTCAGTTTGGGGGCAGTTTGTTATGTGGCAGTAGCTAACTGACACAATAGCGAACTTACGTGGTCAGCCAGAGAGGCAGAGAAGCATGGGGCTGAGTCCTTGGACTGGGTAGACATTTCTCTCTTGGTTGTACCACAGTCTTGGATGAGTCATCTCTCTCTCTCTCTCTCTCTCTCTCTCTCTCTCACACACACACACACACACACACACACACACTGAGGCTCAGTTTCCTCATCTTTAAAATGGAGACAGGGTAACTGCCCCTCTTAGAGTTGTGTTGCCTGTTCTTACATGGCCCCAGAGTATTGCCCAACCTTAACCTTTCAGGTTTCGTGTACTCGTCACAGGGGAATGAATCTAGAAACCCCTCCCTCCCTCACCCCCACTGAACCCCAGGGGACTCCAAAAGAATGTGTGACTTCTACCACAGCCCAAGCACCCACCCTTCATGGTCGATCTAAGAAGGGTCAGAGGGGCTTGGTATCTGGTGGGTGTGAGTGTGGGAACGGTTTCTAGAAAAATTTACAAAAAGCAAAACACAAGCTTCTCCCCTGGGAAAGTAACAAGGAAACACTCAACTCCAGTTGAAAGAGAAATTTTTGAAGAAGGAAAGTTTATTTAGAGAATAACCCAGCCCCTAAATCAACAAACTGTGGTCTTATCTCTGAGTATGTGGGTCATTCCGATTCTCTCTGCTCCGCTGACCACTCTTGGCCAGGCTGGACCTTGGGGCAGAGCCCTTGGGCCTAAGGTGACTGAGGAGGCAGGGCCCTGGGGACTGAGCCTTGGGTCCTGCCATGTGCTGAGAGCCAGGGGTGGGGAGGACAAGGTGCCAGCAAGTGGGAGGCTGCAGGCTGCTCTGCTGTCTTTTATTTTTAAATCCCCTTATCATTTCTCTGGAGATTTTCTTTTTTATTGCCTGGGGCTGAGAGCTGAAGGAAGTCCAGGCTGTGTGTCCCCTGGGGCCCCCACCCCACACATCAATGCTCTGTGAAGCCAGAGAGATCATAGGCACTGGGCCTCGTTTTCAGGAGGTTTTTAGGACGGGCTGAATGCAGGTGGGACTCTTTAAAGCAAACCTTATGTTTGACAAGCTGATAGACCAAAAACAGTAGATTCAAGGTAATTATTCCATTTTCTAAAGAATTTGTAGTTTGACCAAAGGACCAGATATTTATCCTCTTTCATGGGATGTAAACAAGAGCATCTTATTTAACACTAGAGACTTTACCAAAACTAATCTACTTTTTGGAGCCTACCTTGGGGTGGAAAGCAAGGCTCTCGGTGGGCAGAAGCATGGAAGGCTGGCACCTTCGGGAAACCTGGGGTCCACCTGTGGGCCACCTCCAGGGACAAGTAATGTGGGCTCTGGCAAGGACCTTCTGGCTCTAAACCTCTTGCCAGTCTGGTCCCCAAACTACCCTCTCCAGGGCCTGTAGTCTTTCCTGAGACTTGCCATCTTACTGAGGGAAGAATTCCTCTTATTCGGATCCCCTCAGAGGCAAACTCTAAGACAAGGATTCTAGAGCAAGGTGGGATCCCACCTGTTCAAGGAAAAGATTCATTCTAAAGTACAAGGCAGGGAAGGGTGAGGCAGTGAAAGTAGAAATGTCCCTTTGGCGCAGAGAAATATCACTAGGCTAGGAGACAAGGGCCCCGGTTCCAGGGCTGGCTGTACCATTGGCTTGTTGGATTCTTTTTCTGCACCTCACTGTCCTCATCAGTGAAACGAACTCACTCGATGAGAACCATTTGATCTCTCAATATTCTGCAAACACACTATATTCATCAGGGGGCAGTTGCAGAGAACGGAAACTACTTGAACGGAATTAAGCAAAAGTGGATTTATTGCAAGAAACTAGGTACTTAGAAAACTTTGGGGAGGATGGAAAGAAACGTGACACTCAGAACAACACGGCTGAACTAGCTCGGTAGAGGAGCCGCTTCTCATGCTGCACACATAGGAACACAAGGCCCCACCGATAATCAGGGGTCACAAGTTCCCCGTGCAATGCTTGTTCTAGAATAAGGGTATGCTCTCTAGACCTCCACCAACAAAACGTGGATGCCCTGAGCCCTGCCTCTCAACACCCATGAAATTAGTGACTAGCCACTGGAATACACTGTGGAAAACCCCAGCGTCTCAATGGCCAAAGCCTGCTGGTCAAGCAGAACCAATGGAAGCGGCAGAAATTTGGCCTCTGTTTCAATCTCGTTCAGAACCCTACCTTCATGGGAGTCTGGCAGACGTGGACTTCGGTTTTCCAGCCCCTCTGTATAAAAAGGGCACTAGAAGGAAGTTGATGTGGACGGCGAGTCCAGGGCACTCTATCCCTCGCAGGTGCCTTGTGCCAGGCCCTGTGCAACGCACCTGAGATCCAAAGAGGTAATGGACACAGTCCTGCCCAACTCTGTGGCCTAGAAGGGCAATACAAGGGTGCTGTTCCCAGTTAAAAGTCAGCACAGAATGGTGTGGGGAAAATAGGCAAGAAAGGGCCCAAGGCTGGGGGCTGGTCAGTTGCCTCCAGGATGACAAGAAAAAGTTCAGAGAGGAAAAGTAGCTTGTATCACTCTCAGAAGGTCAATTAGGGAGAGGGGCGATCTAAGGGGAGGGAGCAGCAGAAGAAAGGGCATGGATGGATGAGTAGTCATTTGAGAAACAGAACTGTGTGATACGGAGGGCCAAGGCAGGAAATGCATGGGGTGGGGTGGGGGGGACTGGCTGCAGAGGTGGGGAAATGTAGACCAAGCAAGGTGTTGCAAACCATGGAGAAGACCTTAGAGGACATGGAACACAGTGAAAGATTTTTTCTTTTTTTTTTTTTTTAAGATTTTATTTATTTGAGAGAGAGAATGAGTGAGAGAGGGAGAGAGAAGGAGCCGGGGGGAGGGCAGAGGGAGAAGCAGACTCCCCACCGAGCAGGGAGCCTGACACAGGGCTCGATCCAGGGACTCCAGGATCATGACCTGAGCCAAGGGCAGACGCTTAACCAACTGAGCCACCCGGGCGCTCCACCAGTGAAAGATTTTTAAGCAGAAAAGAAAGAGAGGCACAACAAGCCTGGTATCAGGATCCCTGTAAAGAGAAACCAGAATTCCAGAAATCCAAAAGACTGGACCAGGAGATTCCAGAGTTAGACAGACTAAGAGAAGAGGGATAAGAACGAGGAGTGGGCAGGACCGCGGGGAACTGGGGCCATGCAGAGCTCCTCTGGTCCAAGGGGGGGTTTCTGCAAGCACAGCTGTACTTAGTGCCTCATGTAGCTGGGGCAGGGTGAGAGGCCACAGGTCAAAGTCAGTGCCCAGTGCAGTTTCACTAAGCAAGAATACCCTCGGTGACTTGTCCCTTCATGGAACCCCTGCCTCACCCAAAATGGATGGAAAGTTCTAGAGGTGAGGAGTGAATTGGGGAAGAGAGAGAAGGGAAAGGGGACAAAGAGAAGGGAATAAAAACAAAGACCTGCGACTCGATGTATTTCCAAACCACGCTGACTTGTACTGGGACATAGTCCCAGCTCAGACCCCAGCCCACGTGTCTTCTTCCAGAGCTGACCTTGGCCCCTCAAATCCTGAATGGTTTTCTGCAGTCCCCTGGGACCTGCACAGAGACCCTTTCAGTGATTTTCACACACACACCCCCCCCAGTCTTTGGGAAGCTTATTTCCATCCAAGAAGAAAGAGAACTGTGCCTCCTTTCCCCACCCCCACCCCCACCCCTCACCCCCACTGCCTGGGAGCCTTTGTCCTTTCTTCACCAAACACTTCTCCAAGCGCACAAGGAGGCTGCTCCCTGGGAGCAGCATCTCAGATGGAGATTGGGTGCACGTAATCTAGTGGACGAGGGATCTCGGGAGAATGAGAATGAGAGAAGCAAACACAGCAGAGGACAGAGCCAGGCAAGGATGTGATCTCAGCTGGAGTCTAGCGGGGAGCTCTGGGCATGAATGGCACCACCGAGCAGACGGACCTTGAGATAAGAGGGCCAGTCTTTAGGACCATGTCAGGTGCTGGCTGAAAACTGCTCTTCCCCAGCAGGAGACATATAACCTCCAAGAGGAGGTAGTTCGCACTCAGCAGAGGGCAATTCTTGAGAGAAGGAGCCCCCTGTGAGCCTTTAGCAGCCAACACAACAGCTCCATAGCAATGGAGCTTCCTGGTAAAGGGAATCTGGGCAGGATACCAACAGCATCCAGTGCAGGTGAAATGCACATTTTGTCAAGCTCACTGCACAGGATCCTTTTCTCCTCACCAGACCTCTGTCTTACAGGAGACTCCTTGTAAAAGCCAAAGAAGCCCCAACCTTGAGGTGAACAAGTCAAGAGCACAGCTGGTCCCACGGGCCTCATTCACGTGGCCGTGAAACCAGTTCCCCGCGGTCCTGCCCCCTGATCTCAGGGTTGTGAAATCAAGCCCCACATCAGGCTCCACACTCAGTGCGGAGTCTGCTTGAGATTCTCTCTATCTCCCTCTGCCCCTCCCACCACCTTTCACGTGCTTGCTCTCTCTCTCTCCCCCCCATAAATAAACAAATGAATGAATGAATGAATGAATGAATGAATGAATAAATAATACAAGCATGGAGCCCTTCTGAGCCTGGAGCCCTGTACACAGTTTACACGCCCACATAGCTGGCTTCACATACCACTTGTGAGTTGGAGCATTTCATTACCTACGTGAAACACTCCAGAGATCTTTCTTCTCCTCCAAAAGACCAGCAACATTTAAGACTGTGGCTACTCCAACAACCTGGGTCCCTGACAGCTACAAGGAGCAGTGCCCCTCCCCCTCCCCAAACCACGATAGACAAGTAGCATAGCAATCAATAAGCCTTCGTTGGTGGAGTTGTTTGCTATTGCAACATAAGTACCCCATCCTGACCCAAGTAGGTTTCTGTTTGCCATATATTTACCCCAATAACACAGCCACTCGTTTACCCTTTCTAAGACCAAAAAGACAACTGTCTGTCCCATCCTGTCAATCTAGTGAACAGCTAATTCCTTCACTGGATACAAATCCGTACCTGGTTATGAACCACTTGCATCACTCTAGTGGGGTGCCTGACCCAGGGTAAGCCCTCAATAATTGGTATTCTAGACATTCTAAATATTTTAAAGCTTTCCACCAAAAATCCTCGGACCCTTGTTGTACCCCACATTATAAATGCCAACACAAAGTGTCCTACACAAAAAGTTTGAACTCACATAACTGGAAGTTCAGATGTAGAGTAAGCTCTGGTTCCTTTTTGTAGAGATACTCTCAGCTCTGCCTTCCTCTCTGGGGGCTTTGTTCTCAGGCTAACTTCTCAAGGTGCAACATGGTGCCCGCAAGCAACAGGGGCAATGCACTTCTTTGTTCAAAGTCATGGAAAACACAAAAAACCTTTCATATAACCTTAAAAGACCTTCTCTTCAGCCCCCTTTGACTGAGCTAGGTCATGTATCCATTCCTGGACTAAGAACAATTACTAGGGGAATGCCAAGTGCTGATTGTTTCATTCATCAACATTTATTGAGCATCTCTTGAGTGTAGGGCATTACTCTAAGTTCTGTGATTGCAGGAGCTTAAATCTGGCTTCTGGAAATATGTATTGAGAAAGGTAGGATGGACTTTCCATCAGTGGCTTAGACCAGTCAGAACCATCCCACCCCCTTCCCATCTCCAGCTGGGGCTGAGATGTGCTTTCTTGACTGACATGGACTGGGAGTAGGGGCAGGCCACCAGCATAATGTTGGGGTTCCGCCAGGGAATGGAAGAGTGAGCGGATAGTGGGTAGATGACCAACTGCAACTACACTCCTTTTTCTGAAAAAGATGTATTTTGTGAAGCATGTTAAGACCTAACTTTGCAGTAAGACAGCCTTTTGCATAAACTGCAAACAGGAATGTCAATAGTGTGAACTCTTTTGCAACATTTTCACAATATGTAGGAAAAGCTATAAAGATTTTACATCTACATGATTTTGTATCTAGTGATTCCAAATCCCCAAATTTGCTAACCAGTTGCCATAGCTCTCTCCCAGATCAAAGCCAAATTCCCCTCCTTGATAGGCAGTCACCCTTCACTGTCATGCTACCCCCACTTCCACCAGCCAAGCCCTCGAGAATCCTGCACCCCTCCTCCCTTCCTTTCTGCCTTGTCCCTAAATAATCTCCTATTTCTTTCAAGGTTTGGCCATGACACCAACCTCAAGATCCAGGGCTCTTGCCCTCCATTTCTAAAGGGACCACTTACTGATCTTAATTACTTCATTGTGGAACTAATACCCACTCATTATAGAAAATACGAAAAGATAGAACAGTCAAATGAATAAAAATAATCATCCACGCCCAGCAAATATTTTGGTCTACATCCTCTCAGTCAGTCTTATTCCTGTGAATTTTTACACAGTCAAAATCATGGTGCACATGTAAAGTTATGTCTTGACTTTTACTCTTATATAATATTTATGCAATATAACATTCCCCATACTTTTACAGAATCTTTATAAAGATTTTATGGCTTAATGGTAATCTGTCCTCAGATGGTCTGCAGTTCATTCAGTCTTTCCCTTTCTGTTGAACATTTAATTTGTTTCCAGTTTGTTGCTGCTGTAAAGATGATGAGCCTTTCATGCAAGAGACTTTTACCAAATTGTCTCTTTGAAATAGAATCTCAGATATGGAATGACTAAATCATTAGATATAAAACTTTTATAGTTTTTCCCACATATTGTGAAAATGTTGCAAAAGAGGTCGCACTGTTGACATTCCTGTTTACAACTAATGTGAAAAAGCTATTTTACTGCATGCATTGGTTGCCCACGGCTTCTCTAACAAATTAGCATGCATTTAGGGGCTTAAAGCAACCCAAATGTGTCCCCTTAAAGTTCTAGAGGTCAGAAGTCCAAAATCAGTGTCAATGGGATAAAGCCTAACGTCAGCCAGGCTGGAAGCTCTAGGGGAAAATCCATTTCTTCGCCTTTTCTAGCTTTTGGAGGTCACTTACATTCCTTGGCGTGTGACCCCTTCCTTGAATTACTCCAGCCCCTTGCTCCCATTGGCACATCTCCTGCTTCTCTTCTGCAGACAAATCTCTCTCTGCTTCCCTCTTGTAAGGACACCTGTAATTACACTTAAGGCCAACCTGGATAATCCAGGGTAACCTCAAAATCCTCAGTTTAATCACATTTGCAACACCCCCTTTGCCCTAGAAGATAACATTCAAAGGTTCCGGGGCTTAGGACATGAATCTCTTTGGAGGTCATTACTCAGCCTACCACACTACACTCTCACCCACATTGGGTATTCCTATTTTTCCTTTACTTTGGACTAATTTGATAGGTGGGACATTAAAATACCAAGGATGAGTGAATTTGTATTTTATTATTTTAGCTGTTTAAATTTCCTCTCTTATGACTTGTCTGCTCACTCCTGCACCTGTTGAGATATTAATATTATGCTTACCAAATTCAAAATTATTGTTACATATTAAGAACATCAGGAGCACCTGAGTGGCTCAGTTGGTTAAGTGTCTGCCTTCGGCTCAGGTCATGATCCCAGGGTCCTGGGATCAAGCCCCGCATTGGGCTCCCTGCTCAGCGGGGAGCCTGCTTCTCCCTCTCCCTCTGCTGCTCCCCCTTCTTGTGCTCTCTCGCTGTCTCTGTCAAATAAATAAAATCTTTAAAAAAAAAAAAAGAACAATCTTTGGTTTGGTGTGTGTATTGCCAATATTTTAATGTTTGTGTGTTTTCAGCAGCTATTTTTATTTTTCCTTTATATCTCTTTTGCAATTTGTGTTTTGATTTACATAGAGGAAGGTTTTCTCTGTTGGGGGTACAGTTCTGAGTTTCAACAAATGCACAGAGTTAATTGAACTGCCCTCTCTCTTGATATTGGTGATGCGTACACTCCTCTGTTACTATCTTGATTTTTGTTTGATTATGATGGGGTGGGGGCAGGAGGAACTACAGGCAGAAATTTTTAATGTTATATAATGAAATTTGTAACTTTTATGACTTCTTCCAACTTTTTTAACCTTATGAAATATTCCCCATCTAGAGATTCCTTCATGCTTTTATAGTCTTTTTTGTATTACATTTGGTTCTTTAATCCATTGAAATTTATTTTGGTGTGCAGTAAGATGAGACTCTAAATTGATTTTTTTCCCCCAAGTTGTAAAGCTATTGTAAAGCACCATTTATTGAATAATCCATTTCTTCCCTACTGTTCTATGAGTCCTCCCCAGGGAGACATTTAAAGGTACAATTTCAGGAGGCTAAATAAACTTTTAGAGCTTTTTTTAAAAAACGGAATTTTCTTGTCCTAAAACACAAAGACCCTAAGTTAAGTTAAAGAACATTTATTATTAATTTTTAACATATCTTGGATTCCCATGCCAAAAATAAATTAAAAGTAGTTGGTTGTTTTAAATCATCAGTTTTTTCTTCAGCTTTATAGCGGAGCTAAGTGAAAAGTGACAAGTTCAGACAACAAACTAGAGGTTACCTGTGGGGTCTCAAATAACTTCTGTGTAAAATTTTGTAATTGGTCATGGATGGTGTGTGTGTATGCATACATGCGTTTGTGTGTGTGCGTGTGTGTGTGTGTGTGTGTGTGTGTGTGTGTTGTTTGCTTAAGCTCTTGCTCCTCAAACGGTGATCCCCCAACCTGCAGCATCAAACTCATCTGACAGCTCCTAGGAAGTTAGGATCTCGGGGGCCACCCCAACTTAATGAATGGGGATGTACATTTTAACAAGATCTCCGGGTGACCCACGGGCGTGCGAAAGTCTGAGAAGGTTTCGCATAGCTTCAGCATGGCCTTCTTGCTTGATTTGGCTAGGGCTTCCATTTTGTTATCACATTCAATCTGCAAAGCAAATTCTTTTAACCACAGCAAAGAAACAGAGACCCACCCAGGTTAACTCCATTCAAGAAGCATCGAGGCAACTCCAGGGACTGAGTTGTGTGTGCTCCTCTCAACCCGAAGAGGTTCATCACTCTTGTTCTTCACCATCAGTGCGTCTTGGCCACTGGCCTATCTTCTTCTTTTTCCCCCTTAATACATATTGGCTGGTTCTTTCCGTAGCTTCCTGGTAAAATTCCATAAAAGGATTGTCTGATTGTCCTAATTATTCACTTTACTCTATTAAACCAAACTTTCATGCCAGGCTTTCTCATGGCCAGTCTGTGTATTGTCCACCTTTGCGTCCCTTCCTTGTCACCAAGGGTGATATAATTTCCCTTAGAAGGGGGCCGGTGGGTGTGGAATACCTAAGTGTTGTCACACACGCTCTTCTCACACTTTAAAGAAGATAGCACTGTGGTCTATCACAGTCTGAGATCTGAGCTCTGTGCCCAAAGATGAATTGAATTTGTCGAAACATTCAAAACCTCTCCCAAAAGCACTTTTGTGTGTGATTGGTAGGGACTGAGCTGTCCCTAGAGGGAGGGGTTGCTGAGTACTCCAGAAACACAGTAAATCTGCTAGCCTACTGGTATTATTTTTGTGTCTGAGTATAATTGACACACAATGTTACATTAGTTTCAGGTGTACAACATAGTGATTTCACAAGTTTATACATTGTGCTATGCTCACCACCAAGTGTAGCTACCATCTGTCTCAGTACATGGCTATTACAATATCATTGACTATATTCCTTGGGCTGTGTCTTTTATTCCCATGACTTATTCATTCCATAACTGGAAGGCCACATCTCCCACTGCCCTTCACCCATTTTGCCCAGCCCCCAGCCCCCTCCCCCCTGGTAACCATCAGTTTATCTGTAAATCAAAATCACAGTCTTGTCCACAACCATTCGTCATTTGAGCACTAAAACAAACCAGATATAAACTTTTTATCTACTTCTTTTGCCCTGGTGTTTCTCTCCGGGCCCTGTGCATTTGGTTCTTAAGCCCAGTCCCTGGGCACTCTTGTCTTCACTCTACAAGTAAGTTGATATCTCAGCTACTGAGTTGCTTCCATACCAAGGACACAAGAGCGAGCTTTCCAGGTGGCTGGGGAGGGCAGAAGCCAGTACTTCCAAGGGCTCATCTCAGGCCTGGCTTCTGCCCTCTCCATGCCAGCATTCAGGAGTCCTTTTGGCCAAATAGGACACAAAGGCTAGTGACCATTTACTGAGCATCTGCCAAGCTGAGGGAGAGACAGGAGATCTAGTCTCCACCCTTGGAGAGTTCACCATCTGCTATGAAGATAAACCAACTTACAGCAAAGAGAAAAGCAATTATAGACAAATAGGAGCTTTTACTTACAAGTAGTTAGAGAGGAGAGACCAGGAAGTCTGGCCAGAGAATTTACCTTAACATTACAATGCTCACAAGTAAAGTGACAAAGTCCAACCCATCAGCTAGTTCATTCATTTTGCCCATTAGTTTATTCATTCAGCAATCATGTGCTGAGCACTCAGTGTCATTTAATCTTCATGATACTGACAGGCAGATATGATTATTCCCATTTTACAGATGAGAAAACTGAAGCCTAACGAGGCAAGATGACTTGCCCACGGCCACACGTTTTAACAAACCTCAGCTCAAGTCTCAGCAGGGTAAGTGGTCACCAGCACAGGGACAGAGATGCCAGAGGGCCATAGAAATCCCAGTGACAGGGCTGGAATTCAGACTTAGGGCTGCAGCCTGATTCCCAAGCTCCCACTCTCAGCTGTTGTACCCTTGGCTCCTTATCCAGGGCTGGGACTCAAAATTGTGGGGAAGGAGGGCACTCCTGGAAGGGGGTGGGTTAAGAAAGCTTGCTGTTGGAAAAATAGGAGATACTTTCTCCAGATTACTGACTCCTATACAAGAATCTGGGAGGTGACAGATATTGGGGCTATTTGTAGAGATCTGAAGTCCAAGTAAAAATGGTAGAACTTGCTTCTGAGTTCTACTAGCTTGGGGTGGGTAAGGGGGGGGCACAAACTCCTTTAGGCTTCCTTGGGGAAGCAGGGGGGCAGAGAGGGGCCCAGGGACCCAGCCAGCACAGATGAGCTTTGGCAGGGATGAGGGTGCCCCCACACTGAGTCCAGTCCCTTAGCCAAGGACACAGAGCCGAATGAAAGAGGCAAGACTGAGCTGTCCTGTAACAAACCTCAGCCCAAGTCTCAGCAAGGGAAGTGATAACCAGAATGGGGACAGAGGAGCCACATGGACTCAGAATCCTCATCTTCTCCAAGATTACAAAGGCTCATAAGCCCCTTGCCCGTGCACCCCAATCCATCTAAGAGAGAAGAGGTGGGGGTGGCTAAGGGTGGAAGTGATTTTATCCTGAAGATCCCAGTTAAAGGGGACTGGCTAAAACATTGTATCGTAGTAAGTTCTAAAACGGGGGTGGGGGGAATCAGTCCCCTTCAACCATTCCTGGGTGGGTGGGGTTCATATACAACAACAGCAGAGTGATTACAGACAAACCACATTTTCCCTGATAAGTGAGTTGCTGGAGAGTGTTTTATAAATCGGCCACGCACACAGTGGGGTCACATCTAAAGCAGAGGTTGGTCTCTAAAGTAAGGTGAAATCATACCCAGTGTTTGCAAATACCGTTAAAAGTCCCTTCACACTGGCAACAAGCCTAGTCAAACTCTGGACTAGGAAGCTGATTCTACAATTGAGCACTGGAATGAAACATGCACGCCTTTAAACCTTGCACTCGCTGTCGAGCAGCTGAACCCTGGGAGAGGTCGTGAGGATCTGAAGGTCACTGCAGGCCAGCAAAGCAAGTGTTCCCATTGTGACAGGGAACGCTGTCATGGGAGAAGGAGGAAGTGATATTGCAGTCATGGGGGTGACGTCCTCATAGACGATGAACCCAGAGGTTCCTGGAACTTACACAGCATCCCACAGGCTGAGAAGAAATTGTCCTTGCAAGGAAGTTTCTTCTCCTACAGACATTTATAAATAAGTTCAACAGCCATCTGCCTTGACTGCTTTGACCAACCAGCTGCCTAATCAAGAAGGCATGAAACAAGAGGTCCAGCCTACGCTTCTCCCAGCCCACACATCACAACTATCTTCTACCCCCACACACACACTGCAGCGTCTGGGCTCCCTACAGCGCCCATCCCAGCAGTAGACATCACCTACTCTTCTTCTCTTGGAATTAATGTGCTGGAGCCACACATTTGACACTGGAGAAGAAAGGAAAGCCAACCGTGATTACCATCTTCCGCGATATAAGAGTCTGTCTTCCGCCTTCATCCGTGTTTTTCTCCAACAAAGTCTTGCGGCAGGAAGAGTGAATCGTTGAGGGCATCAGGAAAAAGGAATTGCCAGTGATTAATCAGATTCCTCAATTCTATCTGTAGGGATTCTAGAAGCCGGAGGGGCTCCATTGGACTATGTAAATTTCTGGGGCTCAGGTGTAATTCAGCCCAAAAAAGATACTAGATTACCATTAATCTGGGTAGGTAAAGACAAAGACTTAATTTAAATACTAAAGAGACATGGTCTCACTTGTGTTTTTCTCAGACCAAGCAATGAGTCTTAACCATCATCATCCCCATTATAATATTATTGTGTTATTTCTGTAGATCAAAGCTCAGGAACAACCCTGGGAGCTCCACACTTTCTCAATGTTGAAATCCATTCATTCATTCAACAAATATTCTGTGTTTGGCACCAAGATTACGGTATTCAACAATGACAAATTCCTCAATCTCAAGAATTTTGTATACTGATAGAGACAAACAATAAACCAATTATTTTAAGTTTATATATAATTAATATATCAAGTGGATGAATAAAACAGAATAAGGCACTAGAGAGTGCCAATAGGGGGTGATATTTTATATGAATGGTCAAGGAAGGTCACTCTGAGTAAGGATTCCAAATAAGTGAGGAATGAGTCATGCTGAAATCTAAGGAAAGACATTCCAGGCAGAGGGAACAGCAAGTGCAAAAGACCTGAGGTGTGACCTTCCCTGGCAGGTTCAGAAAACAGCAGGAGGGGAGTGTGGCTGGATCAGAGTGAGCAAAGAGAAGAACAGTAGAAGCTCAGGCCAAAGTAGCAATGAAGGCCAACACCCTCCCTTGTGTATCATGAAAAGGCTCCATATTTTACTCCGAATGAGATGAGGAGCCTTTGGTGGGTTTTGAGCAAAGAGTTTATATACTGATGTGACCTACAATTTTAGAAAGATAAATCTGCTTCTAGTAAGGAAAACGAGTTTGCAATCATGAGACCTGACAGTGGCTCAAGCCAGGGTAAGAGGTGCTCAGATTTGGGATGTACCATGAAAGTTGAGCCAATAACTTTTTCCATCATATTGGATTTGAAGGATGAGAGAGAGGGGGTCAAAGATAACTTCCAGATCAAACTAGATTTCCGTTTTCTAAAGGGCGAATATTTACTCCAATTTCCAAAGAGCCCTGGAGAAGGTTGGCCAGCCCAGCACGCTTTCCACCAGGAAGGAAACAATCAGGACCAAGCTTGGGCCAATTGGCTTGGGGGCAACACCCAATGAGAAGGGTCTTCTGGAAGGAGATAGAGCTCAAGGAGATAAGGCCTCAGCAGCATGGGAGATGGCTCTGAGGCGAGAGACATGATTACTTTCATAGGTTTCCAAACCTTCCCTAAAACTGCCAAACTATCAAAACGCTGTGTGTGATCAGATTTCTGTGGCTATGGGCTTTGTGCCCAGTCTGTTGTTGGGAATTTGAAGAAATTGGTAGGAAGTCTCTGGACTCTCAGGAGCCATAAAATTGGGGACCCTAGACAAATATAGCCAGATAACCCCAGAGCAGGGCCCTTGCCTGCCAACATCAGAGTTCTGAGATACATTTATTCAAGTGTTTTATCTGGGAGTCTTATCTTCTCACCAAATTGGTAGGTCTCTTGAAGGCAGAGATGACTTCACACTTATTTAGATCCTCAGGGACCTACTCAAGCTCTATACAGAGCCTTCAAACTGAACCTGATGGCATTAGATTAATTTGGATTCCATAATGCTCATGGAAATGTTGGCTAAGAGTACAGTTCCTTCATTATCTTTGTTTGGAATCTCCCAAAAGCAGACTCTGAGACAAGGACTGCCATGCAAGTTGTTTATTTAGGAGGTGATCTCAGGCAGCCACAAGAGAGGAGTGGGAAAGTGAGACAAGGCAGGAAGGCAGCCCATGAAGGGACCATCAGTGAGCAGGTCACCACAGTGAAAAGCTGGGAGCTCACTTCTGCTGGAGAATTTTTAGGGAGTATATAGAATACACCAAGGTGTCCCACATAAGGGAGAGGAAGCTAGAGTGTTCATCCACCAACTCCCATCTGTCATTAGTTCAGGGTTACTCCCAGGATTCCTAAGCCCCAGCATTCCAGCTTGCCCTATACAAGGAGATTCCAAAGACTGGGAAATATCCTCAGTCTCAAGTGCTTGTAGCAGAAATCTTTAGGTGGGAAAGGGAATAGTGAGCACCGAAGAGATAACATAGGCAGGGCATCAATAGCAATCTCAAAACTAATTTTCTTCCTTTTAAGTGATAAAGAAAATGCTGGCTCACAGAAAAACCAAAAAGAATGGTTGCATCAATTTCCACCACCACCCCCATTCTCTCTCTCTTTCCATTCTCTGCCCTCCTTGGTGTTGGCTTCACTCTGAGCAGCTCTTCATGTCTTCATGGGTCAATGGCAACAAGACCACAAGAGCAACTTCAGCCTAACATCATCTGACAGCATCCTTACATCCAGAAATCCCAGAAGAAAGAATTTTTCCTTACCAAAGTCTTCAACAAATGTCTCATTGGACCAGCCTGAGTCATGCCTATGCCTCACAGGGGCCATGGAGATGAAATAAGCTCACTTGAAAGTCCAGGATTGTGTGCTCACTCCAGAGCCTTAGAGGTTGGAGTTAACTCCACAATAACAACATAAATAACGTGAGGAATCAAAGGTCTATAAAGGGTTGGAGGTTTGCTCAAAATCACACAGCCACTGTGGGCAATCAATAAGAGAATGATGGACCACCCAACAGAAAAATGGGCAAAAGTTTTGAATAAGCTTGTTTTGAACAAGCACTTCACTAGAGAGATTATCCAAATGGTCAATAAACATATGAGTATAAGGTGCCCAACCTGATTAGCCATAAGGAAAATGCAAATTAAAACCATAATGTAATATCATTACACAACCACCAGAATGGTGAAGATGAAAAATTCAAAAGGTATCAAGTATTGGCAAGAATACAGAGCAATTGGAAATCTCATACATTGCTGGTGAGAGTGAGGTTGCTGAAAACGTTTTGGAAAACTACTTTGTAATATCTACAAATGCTAAATAGATGCCTACTCTACAGCCCAGCAATCCTACTCCTTGGGGCATGTGCAATGGAAATGCAAACATATATCTATCAAGACACGCACAAGAATGCCAGAGCCGCTTTATTCATAATAGCTAAAAACTGGAAACAATTCACACATCCATCCAAACCGGAATGAACAAATAGACCATGGTATAGTCATAAAATGAAATACTGTACAGCAATGAAAAAGAATGGCCTATTGTTACACACAATGTGGATAAATTTCACATACGTAATGTTAAAGGGAAAATGACAGACGCAAAGGTATAGGCACTAAATATTTCCACTGATCTGACTTTCAAGAACTGGCAAAATTAAGCTATGCTACTAGAAGTCAGGATAGTGACTACCCTTGAGGAGGTAGTGGCTGGGAAGAGAGCACAGGGTGGGGGTTTTGGAGGTACAAATCATCTTCCAGTTCTCTAACCAAGTGCCAGTTACATGGGTGAGTTCAGTTCATGAAAATTCATCAAGGAGCAGTACACTTTTGTTCACTTTTCAGAATGAATGAGAGTTCAATTTTTTTTTAATTTCATAAAGGACAAAAAATTATCCATCCTGTTAATGAAAGAACTGGAATTAATAAAACCAAAGCCTTTCTCTCCCAATCAGAAGGTTTTATACCAAACAAATTCCCCAGCACACCTTCAGGGTCCCCTTCAGCCAGACCCAACAAAGCTGATTGCTCCTGTGTTATACTTTATTGGAGAATGGAGTCCCCTTTCCTCTCTCATCCTTACCCATGTATGAAGGCAGCTTCCCAGCCTGGCCTGGATCTTTCCTTTGGCAGCTTGTATTACCCTCCCTACTCTGGGTGGGAGGTAGCTGCCAGGATTCCAGCCTCCCTTTTCACCAGCTCTTTCTCTTCTGGAATTTCCTTGAGCCAAATGTTCTTTGAGTCTTTGGCTGGTCCTGCTGAGCTCTTTCCAACTCCTGTTTAATTCCTTCAATGGGTAAAAGTGTTCCAGATTCAGGATGAACAGATGGATGCATGAGGAATGAAATTCACATAGTCATGAAGGCCTTTGGTCCTCATTGCCAAGGTCACATTATAGAATCTCCTAGAATTCAGGCCACAGGAGACCCTCTACCCCATAGGAGATCTGTACCTTCAGAGCTCCAGCTATGGGTGGGCTGCACTCAGGGACCCACTCTCTCTTTGCTGGTCTCCTTGAGGTGATAGCATCTGTTTCTGGAACAATATTTAAAATTGGACTCATAGGTTAATCTAATGGCAGGGGTGGGAAAAATCAGTCTATGGCAAGTGTGAAGTGTTCTTTGAAGCCAGGACTGGAGGTGAGTCTGAGATGGGGTCAGAGGGTCCATCCATGACCCCAAAGTGTAGGTCATAACCACTAACTCAAGTTTCCCTCAGTGGGGAACAGATCAAGTACTGTGTTAGGATAAAGGTATGCAGATGCCCTGGCAAAGGGTACCCGGGCAGCCACTCAGACTCAGAAAGATGTGGGTTTTGGCTGGCCAAAGTGGCACTTTCTCCCAATATCCAAATTACTTAGTAGTAAACTTTCCAGTCAAAGCACGTCTTTTGGCAATACTCAGGGCCTAACAAGCTTCAGGGTCACTCCAAGTTCATCAACCTTTCTCCTCTTTAGCAAAGAGCTTACACTGAGAAACCCTGCTTCACAGGCCCACCTGACTCTTCCCTTGACCTCAGACCTACCTCCGAGTGCAGCACCTCAGTTCCACCTGGCCCCTAACACTCATTGTCTCCCAGTCCTCATCATAGGTACAGCGAACCCCAACAATCTCAGAATGCTTCCGGGACCCTACACCCGCTGGTTCTCATGTTGAGGCCACCCACATGGTTTGGGTGACACTGAATGCACACTTTGAGATAAGGATTCGAGCGCAAGTTTAATCTGGGGAGAAGTGACAGCAGGAAACACTCATGGGAGAGTTGAGAGCTGAAAAAAGAAGAGAAGGCAGGCCCCAAAAGGGGGTATATTATCCAGCAAGTTATCACTGTGGGCTTCTGGAGCTACTCCTGTGAGCGAGGCTGGGAATGAGGCTAACTGTGTGTAGGTCCAACCTTGGGGGAGCACCCAGCACACACTTCTGCCAACTGCCGAGGTGTCCTTCCCACTCTGTAGCTCATTGTGCGATGTCGTGTGTGTGTGTGTGTATATATATATATATACATACATCACCTCTTCTTGCCCTACGCTCAGGCCATACGCGATCCCCAGCCAGAAATGGAAGTCCTGGGGCAGAGTCACAGTGTTCACTGTGCAGCGTGAATGCTGCAGGGATGTGGGCAGGGCACCAACAGCATCCACTACGGTCCCCATAATTGTGTCACCAGCACCCATCACGCCAGTGTTCATGGACTCGGCCCTGTGCATGGTTGTGCCATGGGACAGAGAAGAGACTCAGGCCCAGCCTTGGGCAGACAGAGCTCACACCTGCAGCAAGAGCCAACACTCAACCAGATGCCAATATCCCCTGGCCTGATGAGTGACCCTCAAGAACACGCAATATGAAGGAGCAAGGGGAGGAAAAAGACCCAGCAGAGGTGCAACCATAACCGGGCCTTGAGTCATGCACAGGAACTGGGCAGGCAGGAGAAGAGCAGGCTGGCAGGCCCAGAAGGAGTGGGATGGGGGTGAGCAAGGCAGGGCTGGTGAGGCGGGTCCAGAACAGTTTAATCCATCAGCCAAATGTGCATTAGCTCCCACTGCACACATGGTGTGGAAAACAGGAATGTCGGTTTGATTAATTATGCATTCTGTTGTGTTTATAATTATTTATGGATTGGAGGGTAAAGAATTATCAGGCAGCGCTGGAATGGCAAGAATTCGGGAAGTTAGCTTGGATGAAATAAGTGACAGAGACCCATGGAAGCAGGTTGAGCAGGGGAGTGCCATGATGAAAGCATTATTCCCATTTGTGGCCGTGCCCCCACCAGGAAGAAATCAAGCAGCTTCCGGCGCCTGTGGATTCCTGGTTGAGGGTCTCCTTCCATCCTCCAGTGAGCTCCCACATCTGGTCTCCCTCAGCTCAGGCCTGCAGGTTTACCTGAGCTCACTCTCTGACTGGGGAGGGGCTCCTCTGTGCCCAGAGCTCGCGGGAAGTGCCCAGGAATTAGCTCCTGGGTGAGGGCGGGAGTTGTGGACGGTGCTCCAGCCTCCTCACCCCTCACCCCTCGAGGGACATTCAAGCAGAAGCCCCAAGCAAGACAGAGTTTCCTGGGGGCCCCCACCAACCCATTAACGTGCCCTCCACTGGTGTTTCCTCCCTTCCCTGTCTCACCTACCCACTCCTCAGAGTGACTCCTGGGACTATCTCCCAAATAACCCCCTTGGACCCAAATTGTTCTCAGGGTTACAACACATGGCACCAGACAGAGAAAACATGCGTGTGGTGCTCACATATGAAAATTGCCTGCGAGGAGAAATGTTTAATAATCTTTCTCTGGATCTGAGAGGAATTTAAGAGCAGGTGAATCGGGGTTGAAGGCAGAGAACCCTGGGGGATAGTCCAATATTTTCTTTTCTTTTTTTGATGAAGCAACAGTGGTAAAATCAACTCAAAGTTACCCATATATCACTAAGTTAAGGGAAGAGCATCTTAAACAGAACACGTGAACTGTCTAGGGCACCAAACCAGACTGCTCGTTGAGGCAGAGCACAAATGCTAGAGGGAGATACAGCGCCTGCCCCAGTTCTTTCTGTTCTCAGACTCCCTTCCCATCTCCCCAGCACCCATCCCCACTCATGCAGTCACTCAGTTCCCTAGCCACAAGACCATGGAAAGAGACTTTGATAGTGTCCTGTTGAAGGCACCCCCCCTTGGCCACCGCCACATCCCACACCCAGCTGCTAGCACCCACCGGCTCTCTGGCCACTAGAGTCTGCTGTGCTGCTTGCAACACAGGCTAGGCATGCCCAATGCCCGAGGATGAGCTCTCAGCCACGATAGGAGCTGGTGGATAACTATGCAGCATCCCCCATGGTGGGATAACCTTGAGGCATGCACTTTACACTGCCTCCCAAGGGTTTCCCGTGGAACTGAACCCCACTGCCCACAGTGGTAACTAGACTGAAAATGCCTCCTGCATGGGCTGACTTCCCTTCTCTGTCTCACTTTCGCCTCCCCAGCCAGTGTTTCCTAGGATCACCTCCCAAGTAAGGTGCTTGCACTCACATGCTCACCCGATGCCTGCTTGTTGGGGAACCCCACTTTAGGTAAGAGTGGGCAGGTCACCTCTTCTCTCTGAGTCTCTAGTCCAGGGTATAATATCTTCTGTCGTCTCAAATGAGGGTGCATGGGACAAGATGAGGTTCATTCGATACTTGAACACAGTAGGAGAACTGTCAACACTCATTTGATGATGATAAAAGTTAAAAGCTTGTTCTGGGAACATCATAGCTATAACTTCTCAAGTGCCTTGTACAAGTCAAGAATTTGTTCATCTCATTTGAACTGGATGACCATCCCGTGAGGTGGGATTTATTATCTTTTTTTTTTTAGAGGCGGGATTTATTATCTTAATTCACAGCTGAAGACGTTGAGGTTCAGAGAGTTTAAGGAGCTTGTTCAAGGTCACAAAGGAAGTGATGGTGCCAGGATTTAAATCCCCACTTGACCCCAAACTCTGTTCCCCTACTGCTAAGCAAAACTCTCTCCAAATTAAAAAAAAATATATCATCTTTATATCCAATGTTGGTTGTATACTGAATTTGGCAACCTCTTTCTGCCTTGGAAACTCCTATTCACCTTCAACATTCAGCTCAGGCTTCATTTCATCATGGAAGCATTCTCTGATTCCCCTCCTCAGCAAGGCTGGGCTAAAAGCTCAAGGCCCCACTGGACTCCACCCACATGCCTCAAACCCTGCTGTTATTCTCTATTTACTTTACTGCCCACATTCACCTCCCTGCCCAGCTCTATAAGCTGAGAGCATAGCTTGAAACATAAGACATGGGGTCTCCCCATGGAGAGCCTCAAAATGGCTTCAGGAAGGTTCCCAACCACCTGTGCCAAAGGCCTGGGGCCCCTCAGGATACCACAAAGCATTATTAATAATAATAATAACTCAATAAACAAAGAAATGACTATCATGAGGACACAGTGTCTCCCTGCACATCTTGGTCAGGAGAAAAAAAAGAAAGTATCATTTAGTCGACATGCTTCTTGGCTTTTCTGGGGCTTTGTTTCCTCATCTGGTCTCAATGACCCCCCACAACCTTCCACCTCCGACAAGGGGTGATTCTAGGGATGTCCTAGTGCCTGCTGCGCATCTCAGGGGAGATAAGGAGTGTGAGATCCCCTCTAGGGACTTATCCTAAAGTCAGGAAGGCAAAGTTCTCAGACATGGCCCAAATGACAGTATGCGCCAGCTGCCCAATTGGTTCAGACTGGGGGAAGTTAGAAAAAGGAGAATGAGTCAGAGACATGGCTTTGTCTTCCCCTGTGATGAGAATTCCTATGAATGGTGAGGGAAGGGGTGAGTACTGGCAGGGCCTGAGGAAATGGGCGTAGGAAGAGGACCAGGCAAGGGTGTGAGATCAACCAAAATGCCAGGAGGGTAATTTTGGATCAGTACTGCAAAAGGTTACAGCAGGGACAGGGGAGCTGGAGTATTGATACCCCCACATCTGTCAGTCATTAGTTAAGAGCTGCCCCCAGGGTGTAAATTTCCAACTTACTCTTGCAAGGTGGGCTTCAGCACCAGGGAGCCTGGAAAATGTAGTTTTCTACAATCTGGAGCAGAGAAGGGAGGACGAGAAATGAATCTGTGAGCAAACCAGTGATAGGCATGCCTGATGACTTAGGAGACTCAGTCTCAGAGTCACAGTGCTTGAGATGTTGTTCCCAATTTCTATTTCATGATTTCAAAAGATAACTCAAAGTTACCCAGTGAGTTCTCAGAATTTCCTGAATTTAGAACCTGATTGCCTATGGTTATGAAATTCCAACATAAATGCCACCCTCTGCAACAGGACAGCTGGCTCAACCAGGTGGTATGCACCCAGGAACATCCAGACTCAGAATTTTCAGTTCCCTGAAGTCTCAAGGCCTGGCTTCTTGCCAAAGGGGACCAGGACAAGGTGTTTTGTGTGGAGACACAGCTAGAGAATGTGGCTGATTATTGAAGAAAAAGTTAGACTGCCTTTATGGTGACCAAAAAAAAGTGGGCCTTGCTAAAGCTCTTCTAAAAATTGTTAAAACCAAAGAAATGTCTGGGTTTCCACTGAGTTTTGGGGGTTTTTGTTTTGTTTTGTTTTGTTTTGTTTGGAGCATCAATCTCCTAGGATGCAAAGCAACCTAGTGTCTCCACACTAACAGCATGCTGGGAGAAGAAAAGCTGAGGGTAGGAAGTAGGGAGGCAGAGGAGCCTGAGTAAACCCAGGACTGCCTGAAGTCCCTACAGGGAGCAGGGATGAGAGGCCTTGCTCAACCTGCCATGCTGGCTGCCCCTAGCAGGCCATCTCTGTCCTGAATCATGTTATGGGATTTGGCCCCACACGTCAAAGAACTAGCTCTAGAAATTCACGGCAGGGCACAGGTGAAAGGCAGGGACTCCCAGTACATTCACAGGGTCTCTGATCTTTCCCCCTGCAGGGTCTCCCAACTAATGCCTTCAAGCAAACAGAGACCCACTGCTTTCATTCACTTCTAAACCTTGCTCAACCCAAAGTCCCAGGCCAACTTTAGGGCATTTCCTCCACCTCCTATCATCTGCAGACCTCACCCTCAGGCCTCAGAGGTCTCAAAGCTGTCAGCCCTCTGCCACACATCTTCATCCAGTCCTGTTCATTGAGAAAGGGCCCAGACTCCCCACCATTAAATACAGTGGCCCAGGAGACAGGGTCCTATAAACTCTGTTCCTGGGATGTTTGAGTGTGATAACATCTTGATACGTTCCTCCTTGCCTGGAGATGCAAGACCTAGGCCAAAGGAAATGATGTGGTAATGGCAAGACTTCAAGCATGTGACAGGCTAATGAGAGAGATATTTTGAGGTAAGGAAGCCCCTCCGGAATTATCAGTCACCAAGGCCAGGGGTTCTAGAACTGGAATAGTGTAGGAAGTGCAGCTCCATTTTTAATCTTCCACAAGCTCTCTGGACACAGCACAGATGCTCCCTTGGCACCCAGGCACATGGAGCTATAGATGCTGAATCAGAGGGTTCTGCAATAGGGAGAGGCAGAATGGGGACCAGATGTCCAACATCATTGCCAGCTGGTCAACCAGTAATTAGTGCGAATATTCCCTTTCCTCAGTTCTTAGTGACTCTTTATTCAGATCAAAATCAAGCCTAGGCCAGTTGCAAGAATATCTCTTTATGATCCCAGAGCAGGCAAGTCCCTGTAAGCGAATAGCCAGCAAAAATGATTATCTTCATGTTCTGCTTGCAAGCCAAGTGGATGTCAGGGTTCTGAACACTTCTGCATCCAAGAAGAAAAAGGCACAGATAAACTATACGTTGGGAATCACAAGTAATGACTGTGAGAGGGCACATGAAATCAGGCAATGAAGCTCTCTGGACTGGTTTGGGATGGCCTATATCAGTGCCCAAACTATTACCAGCAGAGGCACCAAGGTCGGGTGTCTCCCACAGCCTCATCACCTCCACCCATCCTGATGGAGTCTCCTTGTACATCATTATCACCCTGGTGAGCTTCACCATCTTCTTCCCCTTTATAATGACCAACATCATCACCAATGACATCAGTTATCTCCCTCATTCCACTTAACATTGAAGTTCAGCTCAGTGTCACCTCCCCTGGACAACTTTCCCAGCCATCTTTTCAGGCACAGTTGGTTGTTCCTTCCTCAGAGCCCCCAAAATGGCATACTCCTGTGGGGTTGATCTGTGGGTCTCTCTCCTATCAGGCTGTGAGCTTTTCAAACCCTGAGCTGATTTTCAATCTTTGTTTCGTTAACATCCAGCAAGCGCTTAGAATACAGTAGGTTCACAATATTCATGTACGCAGTCAAAGACTGAGAAGACATTTCAACAACATGGCGCATAGTTCTGCTTCCAACTTCCACTTGCCCTGTCTACACAGCTCTAAGTGAACCCACTACAGCTGCAGGTCTTAGACAAACCATCTCTCCTCTCTTCTGTATCATCCCACCCCCAGCAAGTGGCCGGTTCAAGGTATGGACTGTGTCGGTTCCTGGAGAAGAAAGGGCAGCCGTACGAAGTATTTGAGAATAAACACCAACAAGGCTTGATAGTGCAGACTGGGTATAGAAAATGATGATGAGGGAGGAGCCGGGTGATCAAGAAGGCTACTGCTGCTGGCCGACAAGACAATCTAAAGGAAAGCTGAGGACAGGTTGGGGGGAGGGGTGAATTCAGTTGAGGACAAGTCGACTTTAGGAGGTCAGTGGGAGATTCTGGCAAGTCAATGGAAATACAAGACACACACCTAAGGGAAGTGGTATGCCTGAGACAGCGCATGAAGAATTTGGAGTCCCCCACATTGAGATGAAAACTGAGGGCATACAAGATCATCCATTTGAGAGTTCTAAGGACAAGAGAGATCAAAGAGAAAAGGAGAGCAGCAGGCCAACCGAGACTGGGCTTTGGAAGCACCATCGCGTATTGGGGCTAGGTCATGGGGATAGAGACCCCAGCAATAAGTTGACATAACAGTGCCATATTCGAGCCTGAGGCAAAAGGAAAAATCAGTGATGCTGATCCTGCCTTTATTTAACATTTTAATATGTTATTCAGCATGGATTTTGGTATTTTCATTTTTTTTAAATAGTTCATTAAAATGTTATCGTGAGAGATAGGATCGAATGTAACAGTCCAGGAATGTCCTTCTTAAGAAAAGGAGACCTGAGGCAGCTGAGCCCTGTGGCCAGAGCCCAAGCGCCGGATCCCACCGGCCAGGATTCAAATCCTGGCTCTGACGTCTCTTCGATGTGTGATCTCATGCAAGTCACTTCCCTTCACTAAACTTGGCATCCTCACCTGAAAAATACCTTCTTAAGCAAAGCCATCAGAGTGCCTGACTTACATGGTGATTCCTAAAGAGTTGTCGCCACGTCTCTGGGCACTTTAAGATGGTGAGGAGGGAGATGAATTGGCTGGACAGGGAGGGGATGGTAGGAGTGAGGAGTTTGGGGAGGAGAGAGAGACAGTGCAGCCAGGAAACCAGGCTCCTTCTTCTCCACATCTGACAGACAGACAGAGCCAGACAGAATTGGAGCACTCCATCCACCGTCTCCACATTTTAGATTTTGCATTACACTCTTTTAATATCTGTGACTTCCTTCCATTTCTTTGCGTGGGGGATGGACACTCCAAACCTTCCCACAAGGCAGGAAAGGCCCAGGGCTCAGAGTGAGCTGGAGCCTGGCCACCGTCTGACCCAGTCCACACTCCCTCCTCTGTCCTCCAGAAGCACTGTCACAGACCCTTTGATCGGTACCCTCAAGGCGACGACGGACACCCGCTGCAGCATGCCTCCCGGAGGATGGGGTTGAGGCTGGGTTGGGGAGGGGGCTCTGCCGTCGTTTCCTTCCCAACCCTCTTTTCTCAGAAGCCTGTAACTCCCCAGCATGTTTTCCCCTGGTGGAAAATGTCCATGTTTGGTGTCTGCCCAAAGGAGAATCTCTATGGAAAGTTTGAGAAAGATTCCCTCTGGCTGGGAATGTGAAAAAAAAAAAAAAAGAAAAAAAGCCTGTGCCTTTCCCATTTGGAAAAAAAGGAAAGAACATACTTGAGACGTGGTTATTTTTGTCTCAGATTCAGAAGGAACTGACTTGGACAGTGCTCACTTGGCCTGCATTCCCATCGCTTTGTTGGTAAAGGCAGATGGACCAAGCCACACGGAGGTGATGCCGACCCCAAAATACTCATGTCTCTTCTCACAAGTCTTTTGGTTTTACTCTTTTATTAGATGTAGCCTACAAATAATAAAATGCACACATCTTAAGAATCTCATGTATACAGCTTGATGAATTTTTATGTAGGTGTATAACCATATAACACCGCCCACATCAAGATCTAAAACATTTCCAGGACCCCAGATGACTCCCTTCTGCCACTTCCCAGTCAATACTCACACCCTGAAGTGAGCCAATTAGTTTTGCCTCTTCTTAAATCCCACATAAGTGGAATCATACAGGATGTATGCTTGATGTCTCATTTCATTCATTCACCATAACACCTATGAGAGTCATTCATACAGTTGCATATTTATTTATTACTTCCTTAAGGCAGCCATAATGAAGCACCACAGACCAGGGGAGTTTAAACAACAGAAATGTATTTTCTCACAGTTCCAAAGGCTGGAAGTCCAAGAGCAAGGTGTTGGCAGGATTGGTCTCATCTGAGGCTTCTCTCCTTGACTGGTAGACCCATCTTCTACCCATGTCTTCATATGGCCTTCCCTCTGTGCGTGTCTGTGTCCTAATGTCCTCTTCATATAAGGACACCGGTCATATCGGATTAGGGGCTGTCCTAACAACCTCATTGTAACTTAACTGCTTCTTTAAAGACCTTGTCTCCAAGGTACTGGAGTATAGGACTTCAACATGTGAATTTGGGGAGAGGAACACAAGTCAGCCCATAATACATATAATACTGAATGTTTGGGGGTTTTTTTATTGCTGAATTGAATTCCACTGTGTGACTCTACCACAAGTTAGGTATTCATTCTCTTATCAATAGACATTTGAATTACTTCTAGTTTGGGACTATTACAAACATTGTGGCCATCAATATCTCTACTACGCATCTTTTAGTGAACATAAGTACTCATTTCTGGTGCGTACGTACCCAGGTGTCCAATTGCTGCTTCATAAGGTAGGGGGATGAGCAGCTTCAGTAGATACTGCCAGACGGTTTCCCAATGTAGTTGCACAAAGGCTCTACATCTTTGCCAACTCTTGTATTATCACACCCTTTTATTTTAGCCTTCTCAAAGAATCTTAAAAATGGTCTCAAAGCAAGTTCATCTGCAAAACCTATGCTCCTGGGAATTGTGGAGAGCATTTACCATATACATGTATGGATAACCCCAATTTCTTTTGGGCCAAGAACTCTGGTCTTCTGCCTCCACTCCACTCCTGCTCAGGAGTCTTGAGGTTTTTAGTGGGATGTGTCCCCAGTTGGGGCTGGCACAGCATAGGATCTGGGGAAGCCCTAAGGCCAGTGAGTAACTGACCAGGGGAAGAAAAGAATGAGAGAAAGTGAAGAGCAAAATACAGTTAAAAGAGTTGTCTCTGGCCCACCCGGGGAATGAAGGCTACATTTGTATCTCAGAGAGAGCTTCGAAGAGCCCCTGCGAGATCATCTGTTTCCTCATAGACAGTTCCGGCCAGCTTTTTGTGAAAAGGAAATTCTCAGAGTCCATCCAGGCCCCACTAGGAAGCTTCTTGAAGGAGACCCTTCAAAATAGTCTTCACCCTGAAGGTCGTGCATTCAGGACAGACCTTCCACTCCCCCATTTCCTCCCCCACCTTGCCTGCCCTAGTGCTGGAAACTCCCACAGAGTGCCATTCCCCTGCGTTACCATATTCTCTTTCCTGGTGTCTTCAAACCTCCGAAAACTGTCTAGTCAGAGAAAGACAGATACCATATGATTTCACTCATCTGTGGAATTTAAGAAACAAATGAGCAAAGGGAAAAAAGAGAGAGAGAGACAATCAAGAAACAGACTTAATTATAGAGAACAGATTGATGGGGGGGATGGGGAAACAGGTGATGGGGATTAAGGAGGCCACTTGTTTTGATGAGCACGGGGTGATGTACGGAAGTGTTGAATCACTATATTATACACCCAAAACTAATACAACACTGTATGTTAACTAACTGGAATTAAAAAAAAAAAAAAAAAAAAAAAACCCTCTGAAGACCATCTAGATCTGAAGGGAGCAGGAAGATCACCATGACTTACCCAGGTCCCCACATGCAAGTCTGGCTCTTGAGAACTAGCAGCACAGGGGCTTGTTTGGAAAAACATAAAGCAAATCCTTATCTTACGCCTCAGTCCAAAATAAAATCCAGTTGAGGTGAATATTTAAGTGTAGAAAAGAAACCATAAAAGTATTAGGAGGAAAAAAAATTGGATATGTACTTATAATCCTGGAGTGCAAAGTCCTTTCTATTTAAATAAGATAAAAACCCAGAAGCTATTAAAGAAATGATTGATACATACAACTACATAAAAGTTAAAATTGTTAGAGGGATGAAAAATGCCATTAAGAAAGTCAAAAGATAAACAGCGAACTGGGGGGTAAAACTTGCAACACATTTGTCAAAGGCTCCTTTTCTGAAGTCACACCAAAAAATATTTCTATTAATTAGAAAGGGCCTCACAACCCCACAGGAGGAAAAAAAATGGAGGAATGGGTAAAAGCAGGAGGTCACAAAAAGAAGGAATGCAGATGTCCAATACACATAAGAAAAAATGCTCCACCTGAATCATAAATAAGTAAATGCATATTGAGACAGTAAGATGTCTTTTCAAAACTGATTGTAACTGTCAGGAATGCAAACATTGAACAGCAGATATCTGGTGAGAGTTTGGGGAAACAAGCATGCGTGTGCACTGTTAGTGGGTGTGTATATTGATGGAGTCCTTCTGCAGGATGATTTAGTAACACCAGCAAATTCTACAGCTCACATAGCACTCGATTCAGCAATTCCACTGTCAACAATTTAACCTCCAGATATACTGACAAAAGGGTCCAATACATATGTTCAAGATGTTCATTGCAGCTCTGCTCTGAAGAAGCAAAAACTGGAAGCAATCTAAACTTCAACCAACAGGCAATAAATTGTAGTATATTTATTGTAATGGAATATTATATGCTTGTAAAAAGAATTAGGCAGACCTGCGTGTAGTTATAAATAAATCACCAAGCTATATTTAGTGAAGAATGCAATTCATTGAATAATGAGTGAGCCTTTGTATAAATAAAAAACCTGAGAGTATAACAGGAATGTTTTTAGCTACAAAGACTCAGAAACATGAGTAACAGTGGCTTAAACAATGAAGACAGTTCATTATCTCACATAATAAGAAATCTGAAGTTTGGGAGTCCAGGCTTGGTAACAAAGTCATAAAAGACCGATCTTTCTGCTCCTCTATTCTCTGGCTATCTGATCTGTTATTGTCACTTGCTTTTTTGCAAGATGGCTGTCTCTGCTCTAGGTACCCTCCACATTTAAGGCAAGAAGGAGGCAGAAGACTTAATGCTACTGAAGGCTCTTCTCATGCATGTCTCTTATACTCTTGGGCCAGGACGGTGTCACATGAGACCCCTCCACCATCCAGTTGCAAGGGTTTCTGGGAAAGTGGGTATCTAGCAGAAAAGGAACCTGTTACCATGATTGCCTTAGCCCACCATGATTCGTCTTTACAGGCTGGGCACATTACCACCCTAAATTAACTCCTCAGCAGGGATTATTTTGGTAATAATCAATATTTTATTATAATAACAATAATTATCTTAAGCTTAATTATAAAAATGAATGGGTAACTAAATTATCAAACAAGCTAGAGATATGGCTAGCTGGCTGGCTTTATTGAGAGCCAAAGATAGATGGTAATACATATGTTAGTGACCTCAAGTGGGGGCGATTTAGAGCATCTGCCATGACAGAAAATGGAACAGTAATTCTCTAAAGGGCACAGGGTCTGCTTTAAGCTCCAAGATCACTCCCAAAGGGCAACTGACAGAACCCAGAATTTGGCAATATCTTGATTGTTTTTGAGAACATAAATTGGATTCATCTCTCTTCGTTCGGGGGACTGGGGACTCCACGCAGGACCCAGGGAAGTTGCTTTGTCTAAGGTGCTGACAGACTGGTGAGGTCCACTTAACCCAAGGTACTCACTAGCACCCCTGCTGGAGAAAAGAGTGATCCTACCAAATGCCCTGAATCCCAGCAGGATCTGGGTTCTTGTAAGACGCTCCCATTTTCTGCCATTCTGCCATGTCTCTTCACCTTAATGGTATTCAATTTCCTCACTAGTTAAAGGGGGCAAGTGGATGCATAATCTCAAAGACTCTTTCCCAGTCTGTAAGGCAGCAGTTCTAAACAAATCTTCTCCCTCCACCACAACCTCTATGGGTTTCGCTGTCACAGATCCTGGAGGTCCAACAACGGGGACTCAAATCCCAGCTCCCCCCTTACAAGCTCTGTAAGCCTTAAGCAAGTTATTTAACCTCTCTGAATTCATTTACTCGTCTAAAATTTTTTTAAAGGAAATACTTTGCAGGAAAGGAGGTTCACTGGGTTTCTACTCCAGCTAAACCTGCTGGGGTCCCTTCTGGGGTCCCAAGTGGTCCCTATGTAGCCAAACCCAAAGGGCATTCTTTTGTCCTTATTTTTCCTTTTTGCAACATCCGATGGTGTCCCTTCCATACTCCTCCCATCCTTGCAGCTCCTCTCTCCCCTTCTGTGAGCCCAGTTTCTCCTGCTTTTCTTCTTCCCCAGTCCATGCTTCTCATTCTCCCTTATGGGATTTTCTTCTCTTCTCAATGCCAATGTTTTTACGCACATACAATGATGCTCTACCTCACTCACAGCAAAAGGAATGTAAATTAAAACAATGAGAGATTAGCAAAACATAAAGAGTTTGGCAACAGTCTGCTGGCAATGATATAGGGAAACAGGCACTCTTGCACATTGTGGAGGTGCAATTGGTAAAAAAAAAAAAAAAAAAAAAAACTTTTGGAGGGCACTTTGGCATAATCAAAATTTTAAATGCATAGGAGGATTTAATCCAGCAATTCCATTTATAAGAATTTGTACTAGAGATAAAATCTACCAGACATCTACCCAATGCCCTTCTTTACAACAGAACCTGATTTTGTTGGCAGAGCAATGAGCCAAACTAAAAGATATTTCCCAGCCTCCCTTGAGATAAGGATGGTTGCCTGACACAGGTCTGGCCAATGAGATGTAAGAAAAAAAATGTTTGGAAGGCTTCTAGAAAATTCCCTTAAAAGGATAACAGACTTAGCTGACCCTTCTCCCCTTTGTTGTCTTCCCTCCTACCTCCTGCCTGGAGAGAGGATTTGGTGGCTGGATCCAGAGCAGCCACCTTGTAACCACAGGAAACGAACATGGAGACTTTACTGTGATATCATTCCAGCATTTGTCTACTGCAGATTTCTCATGACACGAGAAAAAATACGTCCTTATATTGCTTAAATCTTTGTTGCTTGAGTTCACTCTTACATGCAGCCAAAATTAATCCCTAAATGATGTTTCTATGTTCAAGGATATTTTTGCTGTATTGTTTATAGAGCAACAGCCTGAAAACATACTGAACTCCCACTTAAAAGGAACTGCGTTAAGTAAATCATGGGACGGGCACATGACGGAATAGTATGCAGCTGTAAAAAAAGAATGAGATAGATTTGTAGTGCTGATAAGGAATAATTGCCAAGATATTTAGTTAAGTTTTCAAAGAAAGACTGAAAGTAAATATAATGTGCTAGCATTTATATAAAGTTGCATTATAGGCTTAGGACATTTCCAAAATACATTAAGGAACTGGTGTGTCTCCAGAGGTAGGATCTGAGTTGTTAAGGATCAAGAGTAAGAGGGGAACTCACCATTCACTGTATACCCTATTGCACTGTTTGAATGTTCACCACATACATATTTTAATCTTCCCAAAAAGTTAATTAAAATTGTATTGCTTTATCAAATGAGAGAGAGAGAGAGGGAAGAGGGAAAAGTCAATTATTTCCATGACTCCTTCTTTTTTCTTCCTTCTTTTCATTGAATGACCCCTCATCCCACGGCCTCAACTGCCACATATATGTGAATGGACCCGAACCTGAATTATTCAGTCCTGAGATCTCAGATGAATGCCGCACTTCCTTATCGGACCACCCTCTAGACATCACCCCATGGAGGCCCCATAGGCACCCAAATTCAGCGAGTCCACACCCGCAATGCTGCTCCTCCACCAATGTTCTCAGTAAAGTGGCCAGTGGTACCCATTTAGTGGCCCTGCCATCTGGGAAAGGAGGAATGGCTCCAAGTCCTGCTTTCCCGCCTCTGTCTCAAACCTCCCCCCTCTCCCACCTGGCTTTCTTGGTCTCCCTAGAAATGCTGCACTGGTCAGAACCTTCCAAGAGCATAGCCAGATGCCCAAACCCCCTTCTTTGCCCCTTTTTGCATGAACCCCTCTGTTTACTTCTTCTTCACTGTCTTCCCCCCTGGACTGGCATTCCCATGAAAAGAGTCTGTGTCTTCCTCGGCTAAATTCCTCATATGGACAGCAGGCCCTGAGAGCAGGTGTCACACACTGATTGCCTGAGCCAAAAGATGTGGCCAACACCTCACCCTCCCCTTCCAATCCTGTCCAGGCCTCTCCACTTCTCGCCCTAGTCATGGCCACAACCCTCAAAGGGACTCCCTACGTCCACGTGGCCCCTCGGACACTGTCAGAATTGAGTATGTAAAAATGGCATTGTCATGTTGCCCACCAATAAATAATAATAATAATAAATAAATAAGTATTGCAAAGCCCACTGTTGTGTTCAGACCCTGTTACAGCCCCTGGACCTCCAAAAGGCCCTCCACCCCCGCTTCACACCCCTGAGCCCGTCTCAGAGCCTTGGCCTCAGTCACAGGGAACCATTTATACTTCCTTGAAAATGTCAGTGCTTCAAATCTCCATGCCGGCACTCACATTCCTTCCACCACATGGAACACCGCCACCATTTCCCACCACCACTCTTTAATTTTCCTTTTAGTTAAGTCCTTCAAACTCAGCTCAAAGATTACCTCCTCCAGGAAGCCATCCATGACTACCCAGCCTGACAGAAGGCCCCTTCCATCCAGACTGTGAGGTCTTGAGGGAGGGGCCCTGTCTCATTTGACTTCCATCTCCGGTGCCTAGAAAAGTGTCTAACATAGAGAAAGCTCTCTATTAGTGTTTGTTGAATTATGAAATAAATAAATAAGTGAATGAATCAACAGATTTTGTTAGAATGAAATGAGGCATGTGTGAATTACCCGATAACCACGCCAGGTGCGTAGCTGTCCAGCAAATGTAGTTTCCATTCCTTCCTTCCCCTCTCCTGTCACTCAGTTTTCCCTGGTCTTCCCAGCCCACACACTCCAATGGGGTCCCCTTGGCAGGGAGGACGTCCTTGGCCCCACCTGCTAGTGAAGGACACCTCCCTCCCACCTTGCCTGCTCCGTGATTCCCAAAGGCCCCAGAGGATCTTGGAGATTAACCCATCTGCTACCTTCACTGCATCACACCTGCCATTGTGTGTTTTCCTTTGCCCCAGTCCCACCTCCCGGACCCACAGAGCCAGTCTCCGGGGCCCCGTGCAGGCTGCGGGGTCCCTGCTCCTTAGTGTATACTCACAGCCCTTCACTCCACCAGGTTCAGAGGGCCACGCTGCCCTCTCCAGCCTGCCTCCCCTGCTCCCTCTCACACCCACTGCCGGGCTCCCTGACCACCCCCAGCCCTCCCCAGCAGAGGCAGCCCCCCTCCTTCCTCTCCAGATTCCAGGGGCCCGCTGGGGCCTCCCGGAGTTCACGCTTGCCTCTCCGGCCCGGCCTCGCTGCTGGCCCGGACTGCACGGCTGGGAGCTGGATCCCGACGGCCGCCGAGAGGCCAGAACGGACAGAGTTGATTCCCATCATTGCTTCTCTCTAAATCTGAACCATGACCAAAAGAAAAAAAAAAAAAAACAACAAGAGAGAGATGAAAAACCATAGGAACAGGACGTCCTTTTCAGTTGCCTCCCCAATTCTGTCAGGGGCTTAGTCCAACAGAGGCTTTAATTGGTCAAACTATGTGTTTTTCACTGAAAGAAAATGCCATAAATGAAATATGATTCACATTTGGCATGGGGGGCTAGGGGAAGAGAGACCTCGTCTTTGTCAGGCCCTTCAGAAGGAATTTGGGGTGGGGTGGGGTGGGGAGGGCCCAGAACACACCATGGTCCCCAGGGGCAAGGACACGTCCCCAGGGACAGTCTGTGTCCTGCATCAGGCCACAGGGGCCCGCATGGCCGGCCCTCACTTCCCGGCTGGGCGCCCAGCGCTGACCTCACACCAGCTGCCTGCGCCCTGAAGGTATGGGAGGGGAGGGGGTTGCAGCCTGAGAGCATGTGGCCCACCAGCAGAGGAGGCCGCGAGGGAGCTGCCGGCCCCCACGCAGGTGAGGCCCCAGAGGCCTGGGCCGCGTGCACAGTCTCCTCCGCCCACACCTGCTCCCTTCTCCCATGTCCACACTTGACCCCATCCCATTTAGACAGTCTCATGAAGACCCAGCAAGACAGGGGAGAGGCACCTGTCCACTTCGAGACAAGAGTTAGACCTAAGATACATCAAAATGACAAAAAAAAAAGGAGTCACTTCAGTGCAAGTCACAAACTCAGGGCCCACTCCCTCTGGTGAGTTTCAGGAGACCCCAGGTAAACTCACCACCTCACTCAAACCCTCCCCAACAGAGACCTGGAGTTTCATTAGAGCTCCCTTTTGCCAACTTGAGATCTGAAAAGCCTTGGAGAAGGGCATATCACTTCCCTGGAAGACTTTTCTTTCTTTTCTTTCTTTCTTTCTTTCTTTCTTTCTTTCTTTCTTTCTTTCTTTCTTTCTTTCTTTCTTTCTTTCTTTCTTTCTTTCTTTCTTTCCTTCTTTCCTTCTTTCCTTCTTTCCTTCTTTCCTTCTTTCCTTCTTTCCTTCTTTCCTTCTTTCCTTCTTTCCTTCTTTCCTTCTTTCCTTCTTTTTCTTTCTTTCTTTCTAAGTTTTTTCTGTTTTTTGTTTTTTTCTTTTTGACAGAGAGAGACACAGCAAGAGAAGGAACACAAGCAGGGGGAGCGGGAGAGGGAGAAGCAGGCTTTCCGCGGAGCAGGGAGCCGGATGTAGGGCTCCATCCCAGGACCCCGGGTTCATAACCTGAGCCAAAGGCAGACGCTTAATGAACGACTGAGCCACCCAGGCGCACCAGCCCTGGAAGATTTCAGTGAGAAGAGTAGGAACTGATCACGAAGACACAGGAAATACACTGTGTGTGTGATGACCGGGACCGGAGCGGGGGAGAGGGAGGGCGGGAAGGGGGATGGAAGAAGGAGAGCTCCGAAGAAGAAGAAGGGGGTGGTGCTGGGGGCTCGGCCAATCAACCCAGCTTCCTGGGTCTCAGCCGCCCAGGATCAGGGTGGACCGGAGCAGCCAAGAAAGCCTTCCCATAGTGAACCAGTGTTACTCTTGACCCCCTCACTCACAGCGGGTCTTAGGCCAGTGGGTTGTCTTCTGTTAGCAAGGTCACCTTCTCCAGCTGAGAAGCAACTGGAAGGTCCCCACATGAGTTAGGAAGAAAGAAGGAGATGCCCTCAGCAAAGGGGTTGGCACCTCCAAGGGAAGATTAATGGGAAGCAAACATCTCCAAGGTGGTCAGCTTGGGCCAAGGCAAGAAGAGGGAGAGCTGTCCCAAGAAGGCTCCAGTAAAAACAAGTGCATTTCACCTGAGAGGAGGGAGGACCAGAGAGGTGTTCTCTGGTAAGCAGTTTGTTATAAAGACGAGCAAACAGAGCTGGATCCTAGAAAGGGGGAGGTGGGGCAGGGAACTCCCTTGGGGCTGAGGCCAGCAAAATGAAGCCAGGGTAAGTGAGGTGGGGGGGGGGGGGTGGCGGGAAATGTGCCCGGAGGCCAAAGGTTTGCATGGTAGAGCTGGGAGCCCAGCAGCGACCCTGAAGGCCAAGTATGCTCACCTCACATCTGTGCCTGGCACCAGCCCTAGGGGATGATCAGGCAAAGTGCCCTGCGGACTTGTTAATGTGTCCGGTGTCTTGGGTCCCCTGCAAGTCCTGGGACCAGCTCAAACCTCATCAGGGCCTGCCTCAAGCTGGCGTCCGGTGCCCTGATGTGTGTTTTCCTCTTCGGAACCTGATTCCCTGAATCCTAACTGGCCCTACTACCCAAGCGAACGTTCTGAAGAGGCCTTGCCCAGCCTCTTGTTATGTAGACCCCACCAGGCAGCTTCTCTCTCTCTCTCCCTCTGTCTTTCATTCCCCCCAACGTAGAAAGAGTCCCAGACAAGGAATCCGGGTCTGGTCAGATCAGGGGATAAGCTGGCACCCACATCTGGGCCTCCATGTCCTCCGTGAGGAAAATGGAAGCTGTAATATCGGCCCTGCCTGTGTCACAGGGCACATCAGGATGGAACGAGGTAAAGGCACGGGAAAGCTCTTTGGAAACTTTCAAATGTTGTGAAGGTTTATTATGATTATTATTCATGTCTGATTTCGCCGCCTCTGTGGAGCCCCAGCTCAAGTTTTTGCCTCCGCGATGCCAAAACAACCAGTCAAATCCATCAAAAAGTCACTCAATTGAGTGGGAAAAAATGCAGGCGGCTCTGGTGCGGGCTATCAAAAAATAAAGCCCCCGGCATATCACTGGTGTTTTTGGGAACGTGCAGTGGGTTGTTCTAGGCACTGTTTTTGAGTCTTTCTAAGGCTTTCACCTCCTGTGAACCAAAAAAAAAAAAAAAAAAAAAAATGGGAAAAAAAAAAAATCAAGCCCCTCAATCGTTTCCCAGGAATGAGGATGGCTTTAAGACGCCAGGCTTAGAGGAGGGGGAGACAGAAATTCTCGCGGGGGAAGGACTGGTGTCACTCTTGACCCCCTCGGTCACAGCAGGTCTTAGGCCAGGGTGTTGTCTTTGATTGGCAAGGTCACCTTCTCCAGCGGAGAAGCGACTTTGGAAGGTCCCCAGGTGGGTTAGGGAGGAAGAAGGAGGTACCCAGATGGTTAGCCAAACCAGCAGAGCCTGAAGGAGCCCTGGCCCCGAGCACAAGGGCTGGCACCCAGGGGATAGAGACCAAGAGTAGGAAGGTTGGCGTTTGGGGGTAGAGGAGATTCGGAGATAAGATGTTTTTAAATCAGAACTGTCCCAAGAGGGTGGCTTCAGAGGGGCAAGTAACTCAAGCCAGTGTGTTTTGCTCCTTGTGAGCAGTTCCGCTAAGCATTTTGCTGGGGCGAAAGATGGAATCCAATTTTTAAGAGGTTTGGCTACCATCCGTGAGTTTTATTTATGCAGCCCTCTCCAGCACCCCATTCTCATCAGAAGGTATCTAAAATGAAGTTTCTGGATGGCAAGGGGAATATATGTGAGTTTAAAATCAAGTCGCATCCTGGATTTAATTCTATCGGTTAAGAAGTGCTTCCCAAGCATCTGTGCATTCCCACTCCCTCGCTAGAGGCCAGAGGGAGGGTGGGGGAGGGGAACGAGAGGAGGGTGTCAGGGAGGATGAGACCCACAAGAAAGAAGGGCCATACCGTGGGGTGGTAGGAGTCCAGAGGCAAGTATAAGCTGGAGCTGTCCCCACAAAGTAGGTCTTGAGATGATATTTAGGAAAGAGATTTGGGGAAACCTATTTCCAAATATGTGTTTCGATCATTTTTAGCATACTGCTTGAAATGGAACTTGAAAGACAATTAATGTAGTAAACACTGTCAGAGATCCACCTGCATCCCCCCGGAACCATCCATTGCCATAACTTCACCTGCCAGCCCCTATGACTCTCTTCCTGGGGGCTCCCACAGACTGCTGGAGCATGAGTAGGGGGCAGGCTACAAGTGAGAGCAAATTAACCCCCACCCCCTGCAGCCACACCAACGACTGATGGGAATGGGTGTGTGGATGCCCCACCTCCCTCACCCCTGGGATAACTCTGAGGTCCTTGTTCTTCACAGGGTCTCAGAGCTCCCAGAGGGATTGAGCCCCAGGTGCCGGCAGCAGAAACTGGCTTGAGAATTCATCTTTACGGGCTGCCTTCCCTTCTCTGTGTCACTTCCCCCTTCCTCAGCAAGTGCTTCCCAGGATCACCTCCCTGATAAATTACTTGTACATGAATCCTTATCTCAGAGTCTACTTCTTGGGGAACTCTAATTGAAATTACACATTTATTTTTATCACCCTTTCAAGTTTAATTTCATATTTTTTATCCTATTTAATCCTCCAGCAGCCTAAGAAAATGGAATTATTTTTTAGATGATGGATTAAGATCCCGAAAGTTAAGATAACCAGCTGAAGATTATATAATGAGTTAATGAGTAACTGACACACCTGGGACTGTGTTTAATACCCGATATGCTGACTCCTGGCCTGGTACTCTCTCCATCACACCCCACCACCAGCTCATTCCCATCTCTAAATAAATCCTGCACAATAATGTAGCCCTAGAGTTCATGTTGGCAGTATCCTTACAGGAGGGGTGTGTGGAATGATACATTTTCTAAGACTTTGCATATCTAGGCTGTAAATAATATATTCCTGTTACCTTTACATAGGAACAACAACTTAGTGGAGCCAAGAATTCTTGGGTAGCAATCCTAGAACCCTACTGATAAATAATTCCTAAAGTAAAAGACCCTATTTATTTATTTGAGAGAGAGAGAGAATGTGAGCGAGAGCGAGAGAGAGAGAGAGAGAGAGCAGGAGCAGGGGGAAGGACAGAGGGAGAGGGAGAAGCAGACTCCTGGAGGAGCAGGGAGCCTGACATGGGGCTGGATCCCAGGACTCCAGGATCCTGACCTGAGCTGAAGGCAGAGGCTTAACTGACTGAGCCACCCACCCAGGTGCCCCAAGGCATAACATTTGTTATTGGTAAATACTGTTAAACAAAGATAAATAAAGATAAACCTTTTTTTTGCTAAATTAATGGGCTTTATAAATTTCAAAAAGTGTATAGTCCATAGCACTCCCTAAGCATGCATCTTTCAGAGTATACCCATCACAATCTCCCACAACAATGGTGGACATAACATCTGCTTAAGAAATGATTCCCTAGGGGCGCCTGGGTGGCTCAGATGGTTAAGCGTCTGCCTTCGGCTCAGGTCATGATCCCAGGGTCCTGGGCCCGAGTCCCGCATGGGGCTCCCTGCTCCTTGGGAGCCTGCTTCTCCCTCTGCCTCTCTCTCTCTGTCTCTGTCTCTGTCTCTCATGAATAAATAAATAAAATTTAAAAAAAAAAAAAAGAAAGAAAAAGAAATGATTCCCTAGAGGCACCTGGGTGGCGCCGCCAGTTAAGCATCCATCTCTTGGTTTTGGCTCAGGTCCTGATCGCAGGGTCAGAGATTGAGCCCTGCTGCCCCTCCTGCTCCCTCTTACTCTCTTAAATAAATAAATAAATCTAAAAAAAAGAAATGAAATGATTCTCTATCATTTACCCCACTTTCTTTAGCAGGGAGAAATCTGAGTCCAGACTGAATTACTTTTCTCAACATACCCAAAGTATGAAATCTTCCCCAGGATGCACTGAAATACCAGGTTCTTTATTATTATTCTTTTATTGAAACACATTCAGCTCTTCTTTTTCACTGCAATTTTCTCACTTTACTTAAATTTTTATGGAAATTGTCTTCCAAAACTATATATCTCTAAGAAAATTATTCAATAATTAGAATATTGGTTTTATATCCCATACCATGCATGGTCTCTGGTCCCCAAGATTCTCCAGCTTCCTTATCTTTTATTCTCGGAAAGGTACATATTATTTTATTGTATGAAAATATTTACAAATATTTGACACTTTTGAAAGTGTCTCTGTTGGATAAAGACATGTCTGTATTCAGTCTAGTTATTTTATTGGACTTGGTGATATTGTCTAATCACAATTCTTAATAATAGTCAAAGAAATGAAGAGATAGATGACCTCTGATAGCAAAATTCTCACACTTTTTTTCTACTACTACGTGAAAAATATTTTCTCTTGCATATTTGTACATTATTATTTGAGGGTGTGCAATTCGGTTTTTTGGTCTTCATCATTTCTGACCTCAGAAAAGCATCCTGTTGTGCCTATAATTCTTGCTTCTGTTCCATTTTTGTGATGGGCTCTATGCTTTCTCTTCAGAGTTATCATCTCTCTCATCAATTTCATTTCTTGACCTGTTGCATGGCGTTCTAGATTTCCTTTAGTTTGCCTGATCCATCACTAATTTTATTTTCTGCAATGTCATTATGTTCTCTCAATGCATATTTTATGCTACTGAGTTCTTCTCTCACTTGAACAAATAATCATGCATAAGATGCAACACTGAAAACAAAAGGCAAACCGTGAAAACCTTTCCCCTGAGGCATTTCTCTCCACAAAGGTAAGCACCGCTACCAGTTTCACAGAATCCTTTGAGAAATAATCCACACACACACACACACACACACACACACACACCTATCTACATATCTATCTCTTAGTATTTTTTAGTGACAAACCCCTATACTGTTGGGAATAATAATATGTCTTGACAAATAAGTCCATTTCCCAACCTCTTCAAGCCTCATGTTATCAGTTGTGACACTTTGACATTTATGGGTGCAAAAAAAAAAAAGAACATAAAAAGATAAATAGCCCAACTCAAAGTAGCAGTACTAAGTTTAAGGCATAAAGCTAATAGTTTCCGATGACAACATGGCAACTTCCAGGCTGGTTGATTCAACAGCTCACAGAGTCATCAAGAACCCAGATTCCTTCCATCTTTTTGTTGTGCCAGCGCCAGCATATCACCTTGCTAATCTGAGTCTTCATGGTCCCAAGATGACTGCAGGATTTCCAAACATTGTACCAGAAAAAAATAACTTCTAGAAGCAGAAGAGTGGTTATCTTTTCCTTGTGTCTTTTATGAAGAATTAGGAAATAATTCCCAGAAGATTCCAGAAAACATCCTCTTGCTCCCATTTAACAGAATTTCATCCCTTGCCAATGCCTAAACCAAACATTGGGTCTAAAAACAGGATTTTCAGAATGGCCTTAACCAATTAGGACCTACTCCCTGAGACTAGGGAAGGGATACCCACAAGGCTTGAGGATAGATAGCTAAACCACCACAAAGCTCTATTAGGAAGGAGGAATGGTGGGGAGGTACAGTGAGGGATGGGTGTTGGGTGAGTAGTCAACTATGTCTCTACACCACACATTCCTAATCATTTCAGTTACCGTCAGTCTTCCACCAGCTCCCAAATCCCCAGTTGAACAACTTCTTGAGCCTCGTTTTCAGTGGTGCAAACAACCACCTCTCCCTGCCCTTCCAAACACATCCAGTGTGTCCTCCCACTCCACGAGAAGCATCCTGAGCTGTGAAACTCCTCTCAGGGCATTCCACTCCCCTCCCGCTTAACAAATCTTAGCAGCCCCCTAGAATACTCTTTCCCTGACGCCCTCTCTAGTGGTTCCCGGCTTCATCTCTCCCACCCCCCAGCATCTCAGGCTTGGGTAATTGCTATGGACTGAAGGTGTGTGTGGCCCACCCCCAAATTCCTATGTTAGAATCCTAATTCCCAATGGGATGGTATTAGGAGGTGGTAATTAGGTCATGAGGGTAGAGCCCTCATGAATGGGATTAGCACCCTTAAAAGAAAAAACAAGAGAGAGCTTCCTTCCCCTCTCTCTCTGCTGTCTAGTAGGAGGATACAACCAGAAGATGGCCATCTGCAGACCAGGAAGGGGTCTCTCCGCAGACACCAGATCTAGTGGCACCTTGATCTTAGGCTTCCCAGCCTCTGGAAGTGAGTGTGATAAATCAGTGTCTGTTGTTTAAGCCACCCAGTCTAGGGTGACTTGTTATTGTAGCCCAAACTGACAAAGACAGCTGTCCTCCTTGCTCCCTGACCCTGCTCTCCCCGCTAGCTAATTGAAACTCCAGATCCTTGGAGACTCTGGGTCATATGGCTTTGTCACCCTTCCCTGCACCTCACTGCTGCCATCCATCCACCTCTTAGTCACTCCTCTCATTTGCTAATAATCATAGCACCTAATGACAGCATTGCTCGCGTGTCTATCCCCACTCAAAACCCTACTCTTCATTGTGACACGTCCTCTCCCTTACTCCTCTTCAACCAACTATTTCCAAGGTCACACTCCGGACTTGGGCATCACACAAGTAATTTCTGAGAGCTATCTATTTTTTTAAAAGCTCTTTCACTGACAATACCCAGGAAAATTCACATATGTGTTTACTTTTTGATGCAGCTATCTCACTTCTGGGAATCTATCCCAATATAGCAAAAATATAAGAAGATGTTATATAGCTAGCAAAAAGATAACAAGATGTAGGAATAAAGCTAGTCAGAGCAGCATTATTTGTAACAGTGAAAGACTGGAAACAATCTAAATAGCCAACAATAGGGACGCGGTTAAACGAATTACAGTTGACCTATGCAATGGGGTACTATGTCACTGTAAAAAGCAACAAGGAAGATCTGCATCTCCAATAAAAAGTGATTTTTTAATCTCCAAATATTTTATGTTTAAAAAAAAAGAAGCAAGGTACAAGATACTGTGTATCGTTTGCTATGCGTGTATAAGAAAGGAAAGAAAGTGTCATGGTGGTAGAGTGTGTGTGTGTGTGTGTGTGTATGTGTGTGCGTGCGTGTGTGGGGGGGGTGTGGGTGGGTGGGTGTGTATTTTTATCCAAAAAAAAGGTACCTTAGTTCAGGCTCTTCTAACAAAAACATCATCCACTGGGTGGCTTAAGCAACAGGCATTTATTCTTCACAGTTCTGGAAGCTGGAAAGTCCAAAATCAAGATGCTGGTAGAGCCAGCGTCTAGTGAGAGCCCACTTCCTGGCTTGTAGACAGCTTCTTTCTTGATATGTCCTCACGTGGAGCAGAGAGGGAGGAAGCAAGACCTCTCCTGTCTCTTGTTATAAAGGCACTAATCTCATCATTAGAGCCCTACCTCATGACCTAATTACCTCCCAAAGACCCATCTTCAAATACCATCCCATTGCATTCATGTTAACCTATGAATTTTGGAGTAACCAAATATTCCATCCACCACAGAAGGTAAGCCAAAAACTAATTTTTAAAATGGCTAGCAAGAAGGGGAAAGAGAGAACTTGAGAGATGGAATGGAATTTTGGAATCACATAAATGTTTCATATAATTTTTTTAAAAAGGGGGGCGCCTGGGTGGCTCAATCAGTTAAGCCTCCAACTCTTGATTTCAGCTCAGGTCATGATCTCAGCGTCATGGGATCGAGCCCCATGTCAGCAGGGAGTCTGTTTGAGTTTCTCTCTCTCCCACTGCCCCTTCCCCTGCTTGCTCTCTCTCTTTCTCTCAAATAAATAAATAAAACTTTAAAAAATAAGTTAATTCAAAAAGGAAAAAAAGCATCTCTAAAAGTAAAAAAGAAGCTTCAACAAATGACCTTACTGTATATAAGGCTGGCAGAAAAATCATACAGAAAATAAATATTTCAAATCACTTAGAAACCTAGTATTTTGACCATGTGTCCCTAGTGGGCTATATTCTAAAGGCAAAATGAACAACAAAGAAATCTTAAACTGTGCACAGTAGTCTCATTTTTGGCAATAAAGTTGGAGTATTTGTTTCCTATCGCTTGCTGTAACAAATGACCACAAATTTAGTGGTCTAAAACAACACAAATTTCTCATCTTGTACTTGTACCTCTGGATACAATTCCTCTCCTCCATCTGTGAACTATGAAACTCAAGCAGCAAGTTATCGGCTCCTCAAGTATAATGCAAGGACAGGGATAACAATTATAGACATTTGGTTCAAAGAAGAAGAAAATAGAAGGGGAAAAAAAAGAGTCACATGTCCCTAGCAAGTTCAAAATCCAGCCAGAAAAACTCCACTTGGTTCCATGGTCTGGGAATACAATAACCCTCTCTTGTTCACGGCCCCACACCTTGGAATCATCTTTTATTTCTTTTATGAAAAATAGCACATGTTTGCAGTCCAGTAGTTTTATCAGCTTGTTTCTCCCCTGTAGAATTTGGGGGGTGGGGGGAGAGGGTCCAGCAGCCTTCTTTCGTTTTGTCCTTTCTCTGTACCTTTCAGTCCAAACTGACTGTTTCTGCTGGCATAAATTTGCAAGAGCCTTGTGGATCTCCTGGGTCTATCTCAGGGATTTGCTTCATTAGACAAGAGCCTCCCTGACCAAGATTTCCTGGATAATCTCATCTCTATTCCTGGCTTCTGAGGCAGCTGAGGGGTCCATGAGTCACACACCTTCATGGAGCCCCCCCCCCCCACCCCATATAACCGGATAGTATGAACAGTGCGATCCCTCCAAGGCACTCACAAAACGTTGTCCATCCACACCCTTCAGTTTCTTCCCAGAGTGTGTTTCCTGATGGCTAATCTCCTAATTTTAGCTTCTTTTGCAATCTGGATAAGCTGAAAATCGCCCAAGTCCTCAAATTCTGGTTCCTTTTTGCTTACTCCTTTCTCAATCAAGCTCTTTCCTCTTACATCTCCCTATAAGAAGAAAGAAGAAAGCACACCACATGTTGAACCTCCTGCTTGGAAACCTCAGCTAAATATCTAAATTCATCATTTACGAGTTTTGCTTTCTGCATAACTGCACAACCCAATTTGGTGCGCTTTCAGCTGATTCCCTTTCCAGCAGCTTCCAAGAACGTGTTTCTCATTTCCATCTGAGCCTCGCTGACAGCTCTTTTAATATCCATGTTTCTATCAATGGTCTGCTCATGATGGTTCAGGTACCCTCTGAGGCAATTACCCTGCTTCTCACTTCCTTCTGAGTCAGCACTAACAGAGTCATTCACATCCGTATTTCTATTAACAACCTATTCAGGGAAATCTAGGGTTGGTTTTTTTTTTTTTTTCTTATCATGCTCTAAAAACTCTCCCAGCTGCCGGCCATTGCCCAGGGGCAAAGCCACGTCCACGTTTTTAGGTATTTGTTTCAGCAGCAGCATGAGTCCAGGCACCAAAATCTGTATGATCTTCTTCGTGCCGCTATAATAAATTACCATGGCCTAAAACAATGCAAATTTAGTAGCTTACAGTTCCAGAGGTTAGAGGTCTGACATGGGCTGCATTCCCTTCTGGAGATTCTAGGGGAAACCTATTCTTTTGCATTTTCCAGCTTCTAGATGCTTGCCCCTTTCCTTGACTCATGGCCCACTTCTGTCTTCAATGCTAGCAATGGCCAGTCTAATCTTTCTCATGAGGTATCTCTCTGGTTTGGATTCTTCTGTCTCCCTCCTCACCATTTAAGGACTCTTGGGACTACCTTGGGTCCACCTGGATAACCCAAAATACTCTCCTTGTTTTAAGGTCACCTGATTAGTAAACAATTCTATCTGCAACCTTAATTTTCCCATGCCATGAAACATAACAAATTCAGTTTCTAGGGATTGGGACACAGACAGCTTTGGGGAGTGGGGGGTGGATTATTCTGCCTACCATCGTCCGTATTGTTATCTTGAAATGTACACACAACTACATATATACACACATATGTATTAAAACAAATAAGTACTTTTGATAAGGTTATAAGGAATCAAACTGATTTTCAGCATACGATAAAAGAGATACAAATATAAACTCAAAGTTAAGTAAAAACCCTCTATGGCCAATAAGCATATGAAAAAAATGATCACATCAACATCAGAGAAATGCAAATCAAAACCACAATGAGATAGTCACATTACACCCATTAGGATGGCTACTATTTAAAAGAAAGAAAATAACAAGTGTTGGTGAGGATGTAGAAAGATGGGAGCCTCTGCACACTGTTGGTTGGATTGCAAGATGGTGCAGCCGCTATGGAAAATGGTATGAGAGTTTCTCAAAGAATTAAAAATAGAACTACCATATGATCCAGCAATCCCGCTTCTGGGCATATATCCAACAGAACTGAAAGCTGGATCTTGAAGAGATATTTGCACACCCATGTTTACAGCAGCACTATTCATAATAGCTAAGAGACAGAAGCAACCCAGTTATCTATCAACAGACGAGTGGATAAACCCGATGTGGTATATCCATACAACGGAGTAGTCTTCAGCTTTAAGAAAGAGGGGCACCTGGGTGGCTCAGTCAGTTAAGCGTCTGCCTTCAGCTAAGATCATGATTTCAGGGTCCTGGGATTGAGCCCCGCATCAGGCTCCCTAGTCAGTGACGAGTCTGCTTCTCCCTCTGCCCCTCTCCCCTACTTGTGCTCTTGCATGCTCTCTTTCAAATAAATAAATAAAATCTTTAAAAGCAATTTTTTTAAAAGAAGGAAATCCTGTCACATGCTAGAACATGGGTGAACCTTGAGGACATGTTAACTGAAATGAGGACATTATGTTAAGTGAAATGAGGCAGACAAAAAAAGACAAATACAGGATGAGTCCTCTTATGTGAGACGTCTTAAGTAGCCAATTCATAAAAAGTAGAATGGTGGTTACCAAGGCCTGAGGGAAGGGGGAGCGGGTAGTTGTTGTCAAATGGGTACAGAGTTTCAGATTTGCAAGATAAAAAACAGCTCTGGATCTCTGTTTCACAACAACATGAATGTACTTATCACTCCTGAACCATACACTTAAATGGGTAAGATGGTAAATATCGTGTCAGGTTCAAAAAAGGTTTATGTTATCTGTAAATATTATCACAATTAAAAAAAAGCAAAAGAATCAAGTTCTATCTTTTTTCCTTGTAAAGTGTATTTCAGAATAACCAAATAACTGATGAAAGTTCTTCTTCATAGAGGAATCACAGCTCATAAATGCAGAAGGAATGACAGATTTCGAAAAATCACAATTTCACAACCCCAGAAGAAATAATGAATCTAGGCAGCAAATGACTATACAAATCTTCAAGTGAAGTTTGTGGGGAAATTGTACCAGACAGACCAGGCTGACAACTCCTGAACCCACAGTTGATTTTTAACATCCTAAGAATGTGACAACTGGCTATTACACAATCCCTACTGTGATGCAATAGGAAGTATACAGCACAACCTGTGAAGTATCTAACACAACCTATAATGTGCACTCGCTAAAGAAAAAAAAAGAAAAGCACAGAAAACAGAAACACAGAAAAAGAACATCGAAAAATGTCTAGATGAATACGTTACAGAGTATCACAAGGAGGGGGCACCAGCAAAAATGGCAGAGTAAGGATCTCTGAAAATTCCCTCCTCTATAAAAGCAAAAATCATCAGAATCAACTTTTTCAGAACTCTGCAAATTAACCTGAGTTTATTATTAACAGAGCACGTATTCAAAGAAAACCAGCTGAATCTCATTAGGAACAGGGAGCTGTGTGGCATGGTAACTTGCCCTCATCCCATCCCCCACTCTCCGGCTCCAAATAGTCTTAAAAAAGTAACAGCCCGGGGCACCTGGGTGGCTCAGTCGTTGAGCCTCTGCCTTCGGCTCAGGTCATGATCCCAGGGTCCTGGGATTGAGCCCCACATGGGGCTCCCTGCTCTGCGGGAAGCCTGCTTCTCCCTCTCCCGCTCCCCCTGCTTGTGTTCCCTCTCTCGCTGTGTTTCTCTCTATCAAATAAATAAAAATCTTAAAAAAAAAAAAAAGTAACAGCCCACACTACAGCGAAAAGTAGCCGTCTGGCAGCCACCAGAAGGAACAGAACAGGGTTGGAGCCCTTTCAAAGCCATAGTCCTAAAGAATTATTATTTGACCTGTCTAATTTTAGAAGATCCCACCTACAAGGCTATAGCTGTCTTTGATCTAAATCAGTACTTTCCCAGTGAAAAAGAGTGAAAAGATTTTTTCCCCTGGGGGCACATTGAAAACAATTAAAAGCAAATGTTTGACTTACCACTACTTAGGGTGGTGAATAACAGTTGGTTGGGCAAGGGCTCAGGAAAGTCCTGAGAAGGCCCTAAGCTCTCACCTCTGACTGATTCTAAGGATCTACACACACAAATGGAGGCTAAGAAGGGGTGTCAATGGTCTGACTGTTGAAAGTCTGCCCCAATATGTACCTAGAGCCCCTTGGCAAAGACCGCAAGACTCATTGTTTCCAGGCATTTAAAACATTCTGGCCAGTCATTAGCTGACAACTAACCTAACCACACAGACTTCAGTGGCCACACATGACAAAGAATACAGACTTTCCCCGAATTAGTTCAGAAAGGTCATTAAGCAAACAACAGCATCTACAACAAACAGCAATAAAAACCAACCCTGGGGATGGGGATAGAATTCAACTTCCAGACCTGCCATATTGTATTATTTTAAATGTACAGCTTTCAACAAAAAAACTATGAGAGATGCAAAGAAACAGGAAAGTTGGACCCATACACAGGAAAAGAGGCAATCAATAGTGACTGCCCCAGAGGAACCCCAGATGATGAACTTATCAGAAAAGACTTTAAGTCAGTGTCTTTAAATGGAGTGAAATGATGTTCGGCCACAAAAGGAGTGAAGTACTGAAACATACCAAAACACAGATGGATCTTTAAAATACTACGTTAAACGAAAGGAGCCAATCCCATGATTCCATTTTAATGAAATGTTCAGAAGAGGCAAAATCTATAGAGATAAAAAGTAGATGATGGGCACCTGGGTGGCTCAGTCTGTTATGTGTCCAACTCGTGATTTCAGCTCAGGTCATGGTCTCAGGGTCCTGGGATGGAGCCCTCTGCAGAAGGCTCTGTGCTTAGTGGGAAGTCTGCTTGAGGATTCTCTCCCTCTGCCCCTCTGCTCCTCTCCCCACTCTCTCTCTCTCTCTCCCTCTCTCTCAAATAAATAAATAAATAAATCTTAAGAAATAAAAAAGTAGGTGAGCAATTCCCCAGGATGGGGGAGGGTGATTGTGGGGGAATAGGGAGTGACTGCCTAGGAGTTAGGGGGGGTTTCACAGTCTAAATAGTGGCCTCTACCTTGGATGGTCAGTGGGTCAGTCGTGACAAATGACCCAAGCCCAGAGTGGGGACCCAAGGGTGAACAGAACAGATATTGTCCCTGCCCTCAAACAGCCTCAAGTCTAGTGAAAGAGGAAAACATGAACCATGTCATCAGCCCAGGGGAGGACCCTAAGGAACGGTGACAATCCTGCAGGAGCTCCTGACCAAGAACCACACAAGGACCAGGCAGTTGGGAAGGTCCAGATGCCCACTGGCAGCCTCCCATGGGACAGGAGTAGGGGTAACATACTATTTCTTCATCTGGGTGATGGTTACACAAGTGTGTTTACTTTATGAAAATTTGGCAAGCCATTTACCCATGATTTATGCAGTTCTCTCTCCACACCTTATGCTTTAATAAGAATTTTCCTGGAAAGGGCGCCTGAGTGGCTCAGATGGTTAAGCGTCTGCCTTCAGCTCAGGTCATGATCCCAGGGTCCTGGGATCGAGTCCCGCATCGGGCTCCCTGCTCCTTGGGAGCCTGCTTCTCCCTCTGCCTCTCTCTCTGTCTCTCATTAATAAATAAATAAAATCTTTAAAGAAAAAAAAACAAAAAAAAAAAAAGAATTTTCCTGGAAAATATTCCATTGACTCAAATATTCCATTGGGATTAAATGTAGACACCTTTCCGCATCTCTGTGGCCCCCAGCTTCCTCTGTAGCTGCAACTCATGCCCTCAATCCTCATTCTCTGTACTCTAAGCTCACCAAATTGGTGGCAGGCATGCCAAAATTGTCCTGGCCTGAGAAATTTCTACATGCTTTTCTTCTGCCTGAGGTGCATTTGTCTATTCTTCATGAACTCGGTATTTCTAAAAATCCAGCCTCAGTTGAAATGGCATCCTCTTGGAGGCACTTGACCTCACCACTCCACCTACATTGCCCAGTGCCCTGCACTGTCCTTGCACAGTGCCCTGTGTGTGTTTCTCATTGCACTAGACTCATTGCATTTTTGTGTCTTATCACCTATCTCCCATGCTAGACTACAGTATCCAGGGAAGTCAAGGCTATATCTTACTCAACATTTTACCCCCCTGCCCAGCAAAGTGCTTGATGTATAGTGCACACTTGTAATAAATATTTGTGAATGAATGAATGGGGAAATGGGAGGCAATGATCAACCCAAGAGTGGAGCCAGGTCATGGCCTTTCAGGCACTGTGGCGAACCAGTAAGTGAGGTTTTGTTGGCAGAATCTTGTGGCCCCCATTCAGTCACCCTAGATTCGCAATAACTGGAGATTAGGAATTATAGTTACTCCTAGAGCCAGCCTTCAAGGGGAAGGAAATGCATTAAGTAGCGCAAGAAAGGAACAAAGCCCCTATAATTCCCACCATCTCCTCACCCCTCCCCACCTGGGAAATCTTTGGCATCACAGCATCTTGATTCTTAACACAATGGCACTGGGCAGCTCTGGCTTGTCAGAGGATGTGACTGTCAAAGCATCTTTGTGTGCAGGTGTGACAATGCGTTTCCCACACAGCAGGGAGAGACTGCAGGCTGTAATTTCACCTTGGCCCCCTATTATCAAAACCATACCACTTCCTCCCCAACCTTAGAATATACCTAAAAGTACTCCCCACAAAGGTACCAGGTACAGCTGGGGAAGATCTCTTAATGCCAAAGGAAATGTTTAAAAAGTAGGAAGAGCTTAAATCGGGGCTGGTCAGAGATAAGGCCAGTATCCTTGGGTCAGCCTTACACTGGTAACCTACTCTCAGAAGGAAGCCATTGGCCAACCCCGGCAGCCTGCTCTGACCAGCCACCTGCCCACAGCCCGACCCCTCCACCTGGCCTCAGAGGAACCCCCTGATTCCAGGCACATATAGTCTTATCCTTCAATGTACATCTGATTTCCTTACCCATGCTGTGAACTTGCTGGGGCAAGACACCAATATCTCCTGATAACCTGAATATACAAATGGACAATGGCCAGACCATATATGATGATAGAACTCTTACCCACAATCTATAGCGGCCAGCCCAGGAAGCCAAATGCTCACTGCAATGGACCTGGAATGGCCAGGAGTTGTTCAATGACTTCCAGCCTCTTGATTTCATGTACCTGCTTCCAACCCAGGACCCACCAGATAAAGGCAAAGATGCTCCCCCACTAATCACATAAGATGCTCCCTCTTGTAGTCAGTCTCCCTCCAGTGTCCCTGTGCCAACAACCTCCAATCACAGCACACCTGAAGCCTTCCTTTCTCTTTGTGCTGGAACACCTTCCCACTCCCTGCCTGCCTCTAAGTCCCTGACAAGTGCAAGTAATGATGGCGACTCCCTTGTTGCAACAGGCTCTGAGTAAACAGCCTCTGTTTGTTCTCATCTAGGAGGTCTTCACCTATGTCCACAGTATTCCTGGAGGGCCCAACAAGACACAGTCTTCACTGCCCATCCTGCAGACCCCAGCCTTCCGCCAGGTGCAGACAACATGTGAGCCCTCTGTGCCTTGCAAATCATGACTTGTCAAATCCACACCAGTGTGGTAAGCCAGCACTTAGTCCAAATTCCCCTCCCTTTGCAGTGAGTCCTTAGCTCCTTATTACCGGTTTAGGGCCCAGATTTTTTTGATTGGGTCTCCTTTGTTTGCATCCTTGGTGGAATGGGGCCATTCCTCTTCCTCTTTTGTTCTCATTTATGCTTCCATTTGGTGCTGTTCTGTCAAAATTATTGGTCACCAGACAGAGAATCACAGGGCAGAACACAGGCAGAGGCCCCCTGTAGGCTGTAGATCAAGCCAGCCTCCTAGAGCAGTGAGTTTGTCATTCTCACTGCACTAGAATCCATTCAGACAACCTGCTGTGGGTCACCAGTGAAGCTGGATGAGGTTCTTCTTCCATCTCAATACCTTGTCCAGAGAGAGTCTTCTCTCTGGTCTTCCATAGGGAGTGAGTGCAAATTGTCAGGTCTGCATTTGGAGACAGCCCCTGTCAGGCTGAGGTCCTAAAGACACAAGGTGTCAAAGCATCACCTTTCTACAGACCATTGCCAGTTCTCGCGGGTCATCCAAGTCCTCTCCTCCTCCAGGAAAAACTCCTGCCTCTGACAGATTATTCTCATTTGAATCCAAATTCTTGTGCCTGTCTTTCTAAGTGGCCTAACTTCACCAAGGATCATTTGGACCTTCAGTGGCCACTCCAGGGAACACGTGACTTGCACAAAATTGTTCATTTGAGAGACACTTCAGAAAACAAAAGGAAGAAGGAAGATATTTTGATCAGCGTGCAGAGGTCCCCAAAGGAAATTCTGATTTAAAAATGGTTTCACTGAAAGATTCTTTGACCAAAGCTAATGAGCAATTGGAAAACTTAAGTAACAGCAAACTAAACTAGTTGCCCGTCATATTCCCCCTCCTTGTCCTCCAGTTACTTCCCTAGATGCAGCCCTGCCTCTTCCCCCTGAGCCTTCCACTGCTCCCCCTCCACGCCTCCAGTTACTCCTCCCTCCTCCTCCCCTGTCCAGACCCTATGCTTTCCCCAACCACTCCTAAGATCCTTGAATGCCAGTCACCTCTAAAGATTTCATGCCTGCATGAGCCAGGTATGCAAATAATTGGAGAATTAATTAATTAACCAGAACTTAATAACAACCAGTTATTAAGTAACCAGAACTGAATTAGTAACTATAATTAAAGATTTCCCTAAACCCAGAGAAGACCAGCAAGCTATTCGTAGAAGAATTGAGAATTCGTTTGGGTGCATGTGAGCCTGGGTTACCTGAGCTGTTACTAATTTTACACACATTGGTCAGAACCTCAGTGCTGAATCCTGGATGACAGAAGCTAATTAAACTGACCTGGTTCTCTCTAACCACGGTAAACCTGAGGGTCAAAAACAGGCCCCCAAAGTAGAGCAAGATCCCCTAAAAACCATACCTGAAACTTTCCTAATAAAAACCCATTGGGTCACAATTCAATCATGCAAAAGAAGAAAAGCGAGGCTCTGGTGCCCCGTTGGGTGCTAACTCCCACAGCTGAGTGGGGAAGATGTTGGCAGGGCCACACCCCTGCCAAGGGCTCCGGGGGGTGGGGGCAGTGGGGGGAAACCATTCCTTGCGTCTTCCAGCTTCTGATGGCAATCTTTGGCCTTCCCTGGCTTGTGGTCACATCACTCTGTTCTCTGCCTCTGTCGTGTTCACATGACTTTCTCCTCTGTGTATGTGTGTCTCATCTCCCTCTGGCTATTTATCATGGGGTGTGGGGTCCACCTGGATAATCCGGGATGATCTCCTTGTCTCAAAGTCCTTCCCTCACAACTGCACAGTCTCTTGTTCTAAAGACGGTAACATTCACAGTTTCCAGGGATTAGGATGTGGACATATCCTTTGGGGAACCACCATTCAACCCACGACACAAGGTTATGATCCTAACTAAATCACCAAAGAACAGATCTCTGGAGGGATTCAAAGAGGCCATTATAAAACACCGGCATTTAGCTTCTGATTTTCAAAAGGAAGAAGGGGGGGGGAAAAAATCTGCTTGTAACCTTTCCTCACATAATCTCTGGTATTCTCTCGGTGGCCAGTCGGTGGGACCAGATGATTTCAAACGGGTATTAGCTGAACGAGTCATTGATGCTCCTCTGCTATGTAGGTACAGACCCAGAGCAGCCTTCTCCCCAGATCAGAGAAGTCACTGGGTCTTGCAGTGTCCAGTGACCGCCTTCCTTCAAAGTCCTGAGGCCCTAGAGAAGAGTCCAATCCAAAAACTACAGGAACATGTCAGACACATTCCAACCCTGGGCCCTTTCTATTCCCTTTTGGGAGCAGGGGCATGTACCACTGTAATCCGGATCCAGCTGGTGCCTCCCAGAAGCACTCCTCCTGGGAGAAAGGTGCCCTCTCCTGCCATACACAGACCAGGCTCCCCGGAATGTGTGAAGTCCCCCCTAGTTGCCTCTTGCAAAAGGTTGGAACCCATACATTCGAAACCTCAGTGACACTCAGTGGTATGCAGTCCTTCCTGTCTTCATTTGTTGATTCCCACGTTCATCCACCAACTGAACAAACTCCCAGGCCTGCACCGGCTGCTGGGCACGAAGAGACAGATATGTCACAGTCACTGAAAATCCCAAGAAGGCCCCTATCTCCAGGTACTACAGGTCAACAACGAAATTACAAAGCATTGCCGAGGAAGAAATCAAAGCCAATGGAGGACCCAAAGGAGGAGGTGAGTGGGATTTTTGCGGACACTTAATCCACACGTGGCACAGTTATTATCACCATTTTACCTTTAATGGGGAAGTGGAGGATTCAAGAATCAGTGACTAACCTACAGAAGAGAGAGGAAGGGAGAATCGGTAGGAGCCCGAGGGATAAGGCGCGGAGAACACAAACGTGGGGGAGGCCAGTCTCACTTCCTAATATTTTTCCTGGGATCCTTGGGATTTTGTTGTTGGTGGTGTTGTTTCCTCCACCATCCGTTCCTCCAGGGAATCATTATCAAGGGAAATCCTCCTTTCTTCACTGTCTTCTCCAGAGAATCTTGGCCCAGGAGAAAGGAAATGGAAAATGGCTCTGGGCCATCTTATTTGTGAGCTGGAAGGTTGACATCCTAGCAGGAGTTGTCTTAGCCTCCCTAATCGGGATTGGAGTCATGCCACCCCGCCTGGCCTCTCAAGTTGATTATAGGCCACTTCCTCCGAGTTGACTGGCCTCTTTTAATTCTGTGTTAGGAAATCTTCCTCATTAGCATTTGCCGCTCTGTTTGAGGGTCAGAGAAATTGTCAGGTTAGCGAAGTTTATCCCTGGAACTTCTCATCTTTCTTTTCATTCCCACAGAATATACCTAGGGACCGTCTTCCCCGCTCCTCGCATTACCCACAATGGGTAATCCGATCTCAGGGGCCGGAGGAGGTAATAGGCTTGTATGTCACTTGTACTAGGAGGTACAAAGAAAATGTGATGTAATGAGAAATACTGGTTCTTGGAGTGAGGAGACCCAAATTATAGGACTAGACTTTTAGGTAAGGAAGGTGAGAGATTCCCTTAGCTAGGTGGGGTTCACAGCAGCCAATCTACCTGCTCTTGTCACAATCCACCCATGAGGCATTGCCTCACTAATGCCCAAATCAGGTCTTCCTGGGACTCTTGCTGTCCTGCAACACAGACAGGCTGGCTGGTCATCAAATCCGTTCTCTTTTCCTGGGCACTTGGCTGAATCACATCTCCCCCTTGCATCTAAGCGGGAGCACGGGCTCAGACAGAGGTATCAGGTATGGCTCCTAAAATGTCCACATAATCCTCCACGCTCACCCCTCTGTTCTTTGGGCAGCTGGATGTTGACAATTTAGAAGAGGTCTCCAGGATCCTGGAGAATTCCCAGGCTCTGGGAAAAAGTGGAGCCACGCACTGGAAGGAGCCTGGATCCCTGACTTGCCTCTTGGAGATCTGTCCGTGAGAGCTGCCAACCAGGTACATTCACACTGGATGTTGAGTAAATGAGAATTAAAGTTTCATTGCGCTAAGCCACTGACATTTGGGGGTTGTTTAGTACAGCTCTTAACCTACCGCAACCAATCTCTGCCCCACTTGGGGAGTTTTCCACCCTAGTGTGTCTTCCAACTCTGTCCAATATCCTGCTTCCCAGCTTATTTCCTCTCCTAAAAAAACATAAAAAGAAACAAAAGAATATCTCTTAGGAGCAGAAGCAAACACAGCTGCAAAGCAAACAGCCACTCCAAGGGTCCACAGAGCAGTGGGCTGCTTGCCAGGCTCTGAGTAGGATATCATTCTATTGGCTCCCAACCCCAACCTCTTCCATCTCCACAGTGATGGGAGATATAATCACTAACCTCCAATTCCATTAATTTTAAGCAAAAATTAGCATAAATAATCAAATCATAACTGGCCTCAAGTCTCCTGCAGCTTCAATTGACAGAGGGTCAGGGCTAGGAGGATAAATTACACGTATCTCCTTCCTACAAACAACATCCTTTCCCCGCATACTCCCTGACCCAGGACCACCGAAAGGTGCCAGTCCTAAGCACCAAACTCTGCTGTCTTGAGGATGAGAGAAGGTAGCCCCGAGCCCTGACCACAGGATGTAACTGGACTGAATGACACAATTAGGGGCATCAGGAAGGCTGAAGTTGTGGGTCAGTCGGGATTATGGGTCTGGTGGTAGCCAGGGGTAGGGTCAAGCCATAGTAAGCTTAAAGATCAGGCTAGGACAAGAGACCTATTTGCAGCTGAAGAATAGAATGGATGTCCATGTTCTTCATAGGGGACTGATCTGGCAAGTGGCAGCTTTAACCGTGTCTTCCAATGACATGCATGATTTTGTACTCTTTCAGATTCCATTGCTATTCAGAGGTGGGGAAGTAACGGGAAAGAGTTCCTCTGGATTTGGATTTTCTTTGAAGCCTTAATTGAAGAGAGTCTCCAGGACTCAGACATCAAAGCCAGAGAAAACTTCGGTCCATAGCAATGGGACAGCTCTCCTCCTAACGCTTAGCGACCCTTTCTGCCATTTGAACGTGAGCCCCAGGAGGGACTTTGCTTTATTCAACATCCTATCCCCAGTGCCCAGAACAGTTGCCAGCGTATAGCTGGTGTTTAATTTGTGTTGAATGAACAAATAAAGGTTGGTGGGGTGGGAGGGAACTGGGGGCCGCTGGTCCCCAACAACAGGATACCCATCAGGAATGCCTTCTCCATCAGCATTCTGTCCCATTCAGCGTTCTGACTCGGCAAGTGACAACCACCTGCACCATCTTCACAAGGGGGGCGAAGGTCCAGATCTCCTCAAACCCCTCATGACCTCTCACAGGAGTTGAAGTCCAGGTTTATCAGCCTAGGGGTTAACCTCTCTCTTTTGGGATGAACTTCTCCTTTTTTGTTATGCTCACTCTAAAGTGGTCTCATAAAGGAGCGGAGAGAAACACAGGTGCTACGGATCCATCTTAAATCAGGCCTCGCCACCGGATCACAAAGAACCTAAAGACCAGCAGGGTGACGTCACCATGGCCCCCCTGACTTTCATGCCTACTCTTCTATAGTAAATTTTCAAAGACCCAAGTAAAAGATGGAAGACATAATCAGGAAACTGAGGGCCTTGGAAGAACTGTTTCTAAGCTAGGACTCTAAGAGCTTTAGCTTCCGGGGGCGGGGGGGGGGGGACCGGTCTCTCAACATTTGCACCATTTTCTGCTTTTTCTCCAAAGCACCTTCTCATCTAAGTCTCTCCAACATCCTGCCCTCAGACATCCACAGCCAGTGGGCACCAAGGCCCTGAGTTCTCCACCTCTTCCTAGACACCTCTCCAAATGGACCCTCACCTCTCCCCCCCGCAAGCCCGCCCACCCCCACCCCCCACAGCCCTATCCTTCCTCATCTTGCACGTATAGGGTACTATTATCTTCCCTGCAATTCCCTTCCCCTGCCACCTAACCTGTCCAGCATGACGCCCTTGTTAGTAATGTTATGTCTTTCTGTCTCTCCCTACCCACTCCTGCTAGTTAGCAAGAGGCTCCTCAAATCCAACCCTCCACCTGTGTCCCGGTTCAAAGCACCTCCACACACAGCCTGCCCTCTGTCCTCCCCGTCCCAATCCTGCCCTGCCAAGTCCCACGCAGCCAACAAACCCAGGCCCTGCTCCCGGGAGGTAACAACATACTAACTAATTTAATGTTCACATCATTAAATAGACACTACTCTTACCCTCCTTTTACAGACGAAGAACTGAGACACAAAGAAGTCAAAGAGCTCATATGGTACACAGCCAGATGTGGAGCCAGCCAGTCTGCCAACCCCCCACTCTTTAACCATCGGGCCAAGTGCCCTTTCCCACCCTCCAGCACTTAAACTCTCCCTCCCCAGAAGGCCACGTATTCAGTGTAACAAGGAAGGTTTATTCCGACATCTGACATGGAGGCGAGTAACAATGCAGAAGTTGGTATATGCAAACCCATGGGTGGTGGGCAGGGTCCGAGAGCCATAACCAAGTAGTCTCTTGTTCCTTTTCCATCACAGACCAGCGCTGGCATCTGATCCCTCCCGGGGCTCTCCCCACTGCACCGCACTGGACAGAGGTGTTTGAGACCCTCGCCTGCCCAGTGGCAGGAGAGGAGTGAGGTGCGGCAGATCCCTCCAGGCAGTCCCAGGAGGCGACGGCCGCCGTATTGCGCGCTCCGGTCCGCAGTCCGCAGATCCCAGGTGCTTGCTGCTCTCTGGCGGCCGGAGCCGGGAGCCCGGGAGCCCCGGGACCCGGGAATCGCGCCGTCTCCGCTCCGCGCGCCCAAGGGCACCAACGAGTGACCGAGAGGCAGGGGAAAAGGGCGGGAGGAAGGGGGACGCGGCTGAGGGGCAAAGGGGAAGAGGCCCGGGAGCGGCGCGGGAAAGGGCGAGGAGCTGACGGCGAGAAGAGAGGGCGGTCGTGGGCACCCGCGGTCGGGCAGGGGTGGCTGCCGCGGGGTCGGAGCGAGCGCCAGCGTCGTGACCCCTCCGGACCCCGGAATTGCCGCTCGCCCGGCTCGCGCTGCCCCTTCTCCGGGCGCGTGGGGCGCCCCCTCCCTCGGCGCCGGCCGCCCCCTCCTCCTCCCCGGCGCTGCCCCTCCTCCGTCCCGCCCCCCGCGCCCGGTCGAGAGCGCCGCAGTGGCTTTGCCTGCACTGCCCGGCCGCTGAGCCGCCGCTCTGCCCGCTCGCCTGGGCACACTCAGAGAGCGGCGCGCGTCGCCGGCCCCGGGTCTCCGGCCCGACTCCGCCGCCAGCCTCGGGAGCCCCGGCCGCCGCCCCGCCGGCCCCGCTCCTCTCGCGGACCACCGCGCCCCGCGCTACAGGAACTCCGGCAGGACCCCGACGGGACCCGCGCGCCGCGCTGCAGCCGGAGCCCGGCGGCTATGCCCGGGGCCCCTCTCCTCAGTCGCCCGTCCTGCGCCCGGGCCCGGCCCCCGACGGCCGCGCGTTGAGATGACTTTCCGCGACCTCCTGAGCGTCAGTTTCGAGGGACCCCGCCCTGACAGCAGCGCGGGGGGCTCTAGCGCGGGCGGCGGCGGGGGCGGAGCGGGCGGCGCGGCCGCCTCGGAGGGCCCGGCAGTGGGCGGCGTGCCGGGAGCCGCGGGCGGCGGCGGCGGCGGCGTGGTGGGCGCGGGCGGCGGCGAGGACAACCGGAGCTCCGCCGGGGAGCCGGGGGGCGCGGGCGCGGGCGGCGAGGTGAACGGCACGGCGGCCGTCGGGGGGCTGGTGGTGAGCGCGCAGGGCGTGGGCGTGGGCGTCTTCCTGGCCGCCTTCATCCTCACCGCGGTGGCGGGCAACCTGCTGGTGATCCTCTCCGTGGCCTGCAACCGCCACTTGCAGACGGTCACCAACTATTTTATTGTGAACCTGGCCGTGGCCGACCTGCTGCTGAGCGCCACGGTGCTGCCCTTTTCGGCCACCATGGAGGTTCTGGGCTTCTGGGCCTTCGGCCGGGCCTTCTGCGACGTGTGGGCCGCTGTGGACGTGCTGTGCTGCACGGCCTCCATCCTCAGCCTCTGCACCATCTCGGTGGACCGCTACGTGGGCGTGCGCCACTCGCTCAAATACCCCGCCATCATGACCGAGCGCAAGGCGGCCGCCATCCTGGCACTGCTCTGGGCCGTAGCCCTCGTGGTGTCTGTGGGTCCGCTGCTGGGCTGGAAGGAGCCGGTGCCCCCTGACGAGCGCTTCTGCGGCATTACGGAGGAGGCAGGCTACGCCGTCTTTTCCTCGGTGTGTTCCTTCTACCTGCCGATGGCCGTCATCGTGGTCATGTACTGCCGCGTGTACGTGGTAGCGCGAAGCACCACGCGCAGCCTCGAGGCGGGCGTCAAGCGGGAGCGCAGCAAGGCCTCGGAGGTGGTGCTGCGCATCCACTGTCGCGGAGCCAGCACAGGCGCTGCCGATGGGGTGCGCAGTGCCAAGGGCCACACCTTCCGCAGCTCCCTGTCCCTGCGCCTGCTCAAGTTCTCCCGCGAGAAGAAGGCGGCCAAGACGCTGGCCATCGTCGTGGGCGTCTTCGTGCTCTGCTGGTTCCCCTTCTTCTTCGTCCTGCCGCTTGGTGAGTGACCCGTCTCCCACCAGCCCCTTCCTTTCCTCCTTGAGTCTGTGGTTGTGCCTTCCCGGCACCCAGACTTGGATGGCCTTCCCAGGCAGAAGGTGACTCTCCATCTGGGCACAGAAGGTTGACTTAGTAACCTCCCTGGTCTCTTAGGCAGATGCACTTTGTGGTCGACAAATGAGAGGCCCCTCTTGCTTGCAGGATTCATTTTGCAGGCTTCTGACTTCTGTTCTTACCCCCTCTGAATGGCCATAACAAGTCCCGGGCTTGTTTTAACACTCGCGAACCCCTAAGTTTAATAAGAGATCTGTGGCATCTGGGCGGGCGTCTGCCCCATAGTATGTGGTCAGCAGTGTATATGTTCCTCTAAATACCCCACCCCAACACACACACACACACAAATATAAATTTCAGCTCCCAGAGGTGGGTGCACAGTGGGTGGGCCTCCATTCATGCAGGTGCAGCATGTACAGGAGCAAGGACTAGAAGCCACCTGCTTTCTCCAGGAACTCGTTCAGTTTCAGATGGCTAGGAGATCCTCCTCACCTGGTATCTGTGAATGTGCTGGGCTCTCGCTTCTGAAATCTCCTCTCTCTCGGAGGTGGGGGGTGGGGGAGCTGTGTGGGATGAGGATGGGGATAGGAACAAATTATCAAAGGGAAAGTTAATATCGTACATCATTATTTCTGACATTGACCGAGTCCTTTAGTTCTTTTGAGAACTTTCCTGTTTCTTTCAGCAGCCTCCCTGCAGTCCTGTTCTCAGGGGCTTAGTACAACCCCTTGAAGGCCCCTCCTGGAAGCCCTGGGGCCGGGTCAGCACAGGGAGGAGAAGGGGAGCATCATCTCTGGGGACGCATTTGCCCTGAGTCATTTTGCCCATGGCTGCAACCTCAGCCGGCCCAAGCCAGGCCTCCCCTGCCTTTCCCAGGCCTCACTCCTGCCACACTCTGCCGCGGGGTCAGGAAGGGGACAACGGCTTCCCTCCAGCTCCCCTGCAGGCCGTTGCCACACAGTGGCCACGGTGAACTTTATATATTATAAATTAGAGTGTCACTCTCTGCTAAAACCCCTCCATGCTTTCCAGCTGCCCTGGGAACAAAATCCAGACTCTCCACCGTGGCCTGTAGAGGGTGACCTTCAAATTTATTATTGTCCAAGCCGAAATGAGACATTATGAATATTTATGCTGGGATAACAGGCACAAAGCGGGACAGTGGGGGCAGAGGGGGCAAACCCGGACATGTGGTCCCCGTCCTGGAAGGAGGGCCCTGAGTGATGGCCTCGCAGCTTGGCTGCCCTGCCCCTTGCTCACTGCATCCTTTGGCTCCTCTGACCCTCTTCCAGTTCCTTGCCCCAGCCGAGCTCCTGCCCTTGCACTTGCTCTTCCCTCTCTCTCGCCTGCCCTTCCCACCCCCTCCTGGCTAACTTTAGGTCTCCGTTTAAATGTCCCCTCTTCAGAGAGGTCTTCCCAGGTGCCTCAGCCTCAGTGTGTCCTTCTCTCTATTCTCTCCCTTGGGGCACAAGGTTCTCTTCATTTCCTGTCTCCTTAGCTGTAATGACATCTGCATGCTGCTTGGTTGGTGTCTGACTTCCCCGCACCGGCCTGACGCGCTTCAAGGGCAGGGCCGTTACCAAACGCACAGTGCCCAGTGCAGTGCCCGGCATGTGAGAAATAACGTGGCACAGCAACAAGGACCGCAGGCTCTGGCACCAGCCAGCCTGGGGTCACATCCCAGCTCCGTCCCTGATGGGCTCTGGAACTTCAGGCAAGTCCCTGAATGGCTCTGTGCCTCTGTGTCCTCATCTAGAAAATCGGGGTGGTGGTGATGGTAGCAGTGCCCGTCTGTGGGGCCGTCGTGAGAGTTCAGTGAGCCCTTAGGTGTAAATCTAACCATTGCTTGTCATGAGCATCCTGTGAGCTTTCGCTTTTGTAGTAGCTGCTCACTGAATAAATCACTGACTTGAAAATCAGCCAGCCAGAGGTATTGTGGGGGTACAGGGAGGCATGGACACTAAGCACCATACTTGGCGGGGGCAAGTAGGCAGGCAGGAGAAAGTCAGTGTGGTCCCCCCTTTAGAGACTTGCCCCAGATTTAGTATCTTCCCCGCCAAGCTCCCCACCCAGGCTCCTTTCTCCCACCAACCAGCCCCTGCCCTGTCCCTGCCCAGCCGTACCCCGTCCCGGGTGCCCTCATTCCCCCCCGCCCCTCGCTTCACACTGCCCAACCCCCCCATAGGGAATGATCAAGCTGTGTACAGAATGCCACCTCCCATTATGTTCTTTTAACTTCTTTTAAAATTTCAAGTTACAGAATGATGCACAGGTAAGGAGAGAATGTACACTGAGTGTCCTGGACCAATAATCACCCATACTGAACAGATGTTAACATTTTGCCACATTCACCTCAGATCCCTTTCTCTGTTTCTCTCTTCAAAGAAATAGAACACAGCCAAAAGTAAGTTTCCTCCTGCTGTCCCTCCCTCCTTTTCTCCCTCCCGCCCCAGAGCTAAATCTGGAGCCTGTCACTCCCATCCATATGTTTATACGCTTACCACAGACATCTGTATCCATAGTAATATATAGTATTGTCTTGTGTGCCTTTAGGATTTATATAAATGGCACGATGCCGTGCACATCATTCTTCCGTTTGTCTTTTCCACGCACTGGTACGTCGCTGAGACCCACCCGTGCTAGTTCATCGTAGCAGCAGTAGGGCATTCCATTTGAGAGTACTCCACTGCGCGTTGACGCAGTCTTGTGCTGAACATTTGATTTTTCATATTTTTCACTGTTACAGTCAACACTGCAAAGGGCTACTGTTTTCGGTTTTGGTTTTTGTTTTGTTGAGGTTTAGAGCGCGTGCTCCTCTTCCAGGAAGTCATCCCTAAATTTCCGTGGCCTTTGGCTCTTTTTCAATTCCTCCATCTCTGCTGCTCCTCACACTTGGCGTGGGGCCCCCGGCGTGTCCTTGTCTCCTTCCTGCCTACCAGTCTGGGCTGTGCCCAGCCTCCTGAGCCCCAGAGCAGAGCCCAGGGCTGCTGGTGGAGCCGAGCTGAGTGGAATCTGGCAATAGTGAGCAAGCAGGACGGAGGCCAAGCAGGGAAACAGAATATTCCGATCTGCCTCTGCCATGGTGCGGCTTGGAGGGCGCGGCCTTCAGTGGGGGCAGGAGTGGCTTAAGGGCTGTGCAGAAGGGAGAATGGGCCAGGAGGTCCTGACACCACCCAGCACTGGGCCCAGGCCTGGGAGAAGGGAGGTTCCTTTGAAGGACCAGGGACAATTCTGAGCAGCAACTTTGGGGAGGAATGTGGAATCCAAGGGGCTGGCATATCTTGGTATGGAAGTGCCAATATATGGTCGGGGGGGAGAGGATGTTGGGGACTTAGGTAAAGGGGACCAAGAAGGAGCATGGAGTACAGCCTCCCAGAAAGAGGATGGAGGGACAAAGAGAAGGGCGGGGCTGGGGTTAGAGCTTCGGGGAGCACCCACTTTGAAGGAACCAGAAGGAGGCAGAGAAGGGGGCCGCCAGGGGCAGTGGTGTCTCCCTCCTCCCAGGCCTTGGTCCCCAGGCCAGGTGTGATGAGCACCAGAGGTGGAGGGATTGAGCAAGAGCACTGTGTGCCAGCCAGGACCATAGCCTGTGGAAATGAAGGCACCTAGTAGGGCCACAACCCAGGGATTGTCGAACAGACCCAGGGTGCCCCTCACCCACTCGTCCGCACTCAAAACAGTAGAAGCACAAGCCACAGCCACAGTCTGTCTGTCACCTGTCTGACCCCAAGATGCCAGTCAGCAAGGCCAGGAAGGGAGGTACTGGCTCCTTCCGGGGCACCCAAGGAGCTGTGTATGGACACAAGACACGTCACTGGCCCTCTTGAGGGGACCCCCACCTGCTTGCGCCTTCCCTGCTGATGCCGTGCCGTCCACTCCACAGAGTGCCCATGCAGCCTGGTTTGGCCAGGACAGCCCTGGTTATGCCCGCCGACCGGCGTGATTACTAGCAACGCTCCCCTTTCGCTCTCAAAGTTGTTCCAGTCTGAAGGACAGAATATAGGGTCACCAATCCTTGGGGCCTTTGGAGGAGGGTCTCTTGGGGCAGCCCTGCCCTTGACAGATAGGCGCCCCCTGCTCTCACCTCCGCAAGCTGGCGTGGCACTGGGTGCCTTAGAAAATCACAGGACATTGTGTAAAGGTCCCTCCTGACGTCTAAAGGAACCCAAACTTACGGAATGCATGTGGAGAGCAGTTTGCGCCTGCAGACTTTCGGGGGTGGGGGGTAGGGCAGGGGTGGGGTGGGCGGGAAGTGCCCCTGATAAAAGCCTCCACCCCAGGGCACTTAGTGCAGGAGGCCTTCCATCCCCAGAGGTCTGGGCCTGCCTTTGGGGATAGAAATCCCTGTGAGCAAAAGGGGAACAGAGGCATTGGGGAGACCTTGTCTCAGCAAGCACCCATCCACACAAGAGCTCCCTTCCTCTCCCAGGCACCCCCAGACATTCCCTTGCTGTTCTCATGGTAGCGGCGTTTCACGGCATCTGGCTTTGGTATGCCTGGCAGGGGCCCCCTTAGCCATCCCCAGAGGTGGACCTGTCCCCTGGGACCTACACACACACACACACACACACACACACACACACACACACACACACGCAAGCGCGCGGCAGCCCCACCCCCTATTATTCCCAGCCACCACAGACAGGCCCCTGTGCTGCACACTCCAGGCTCCCTTTTGTTGGGCAGGTCACTGAGCCTCTCTGGCCTCTGAGTTGACCTCTGAATGTGTTCGGTCATCCAAAGCAGCCTCAGAGGCTCAGAGCCTACAGTGCCCTCCCAAATACGTGTCAAGGTACACAAGCTTTCTGGAGGCTCAGCAATGAGAAGTCCCAGGACAGTCCAGCCACCGTCCCAGACCCCCTCCTCCCACTGTCTGTGAGCCATGCCTGGGCCTCCCTCCCGGACTGTCAGGCTTGGCCCTGTGATATCGCTGCCCCACCTGTCCCCCCTGGATTCAGTTAGGTACTCCTTCATGCTCCCCAAATACTCTGCACATGCTTTGATCACAGTACATTGTAATTGCTAGTATTGTTACACGTATCACACAGTGTGAGGACAGAGGAAACTATACATATGCAGACCTAGAAGAGCGGAGGTATTTGTGGGGGGCCCTGTGGCTTGGGAGACATGAATTGGAGAGTGCATGAGAAGAGGAGTCACGAGATGAGACAGGATGCCATCAACAGGAGAAGGGGTAAATAAATGATGCTGTTTTCATTGGCTGAACTACTATACAGCTAGGAAAAATAACAAATGTGTTGCCCACAGCAATGTGGATGAATTTCGTGGACACTATGCTGGGCAAAGTAAGCCAGATCTGAAATTGAAAGCACACATACTCTATGATTCTGTGTGTACAAAGTTCAAAAACAGGCAAAACTAGTTGATGATAAAAGTCAGGATAGTGGGTATACGTGTTGACTGGAAGAGAGAGCAAAGAAACCTTCCGAAGGGCTGAGAATGTTCTAGATCTTGGTCTGGGCAGCGACTACATTGGCGTGTTGCATATGTAAAGTCATCAAGCTATACTCTTAAAATGCATATGCTTTATAACTTGACTGTCATTATCCGATGCCTTAATTAGAAAGAGAGAAGGTGGGAGGAGGCAGAAGAGAGGCTTGAGCCACGCTGAGGAGTCGGTGTCCAGACTGGAAAGCACACGTGGGCAGCCAGCTATAGAGGGTAGATTCCTCATGTGCATCTGAGTGTTGGCCAAATGCCAAAGGACTCATCTCCACGCATTCCCTGAGGTCGCGCAGGGGCCTACGGTCGCAGGGGGAGTGGGAGGGGATGTTTGTGGCAGGTCCTCAGCAGTGACATCACTGTCCCTGGCCCGAAAACCTGAAGAAAGGACTGGCATGACATCTCCTAATTGTGCCTTTGCAGTACCTGGCGCAGAGTAGGTGCTCAGTAAGTGTGTGTAGAGGGAGGAAGTGGTGGACCCCATGGCCTCTTCACATCCCCCCATGCCCAGGGTCTGAGTGGTAAAGTACAGCACCCCCCCTTTTCTTTGGTTTTCTTTTATTAGGATAAGAACACTTAACATGATATCAACCCTCTTAACAAGTTTTGAAGTGTACAATACACTGTTGTTAACTGTAGACACAGCGTTGCACAGTAGATCTCTAGAATGTATTCATCTTGAGTGAAACTTTATTTATGCCTATTGATGAGCAGCTCACTACTCCCCGCCCCCCACCATTGCATTCTTCGATTCCCATGACCCAGCTTCAACAATGCCAACCCAAGGCCAGCCTTGGTGCATCCCAACCCCCACCCACTCTCCCAGCGCTGAGGATTATTTTGTTTCATTTTGTTTTCCAGGATTATTTTAAAGAACATCCACACGCCATATCAGTTCATCTGTAAATTCTTCAATAGACATTTCTAGAACACAAGAACTTTTTCTGAAAAATAACCACAATCCATTATAATACATAAAAATAATTGTTTAATATCAAATATGGTCTACTTAGTGTTCAAATCCTGCCAGTTGCCTCATAAATTTGTAGTTTGTTTGAATCAGGATCCGAGAAAGGTGCCTATGTTGCGTGTGGCTGATTTGCCTGCTAGGTCTCTTTAATTGGTAAGATTCCCCTCCTCGCACGTTTTCCTCGCAATTTTTTTTTTAAAGATTTTATTTATTTGACAGAGAGAGACACAGCGAGAGAGGGAACACAAGCAGGGGGAGAGGGAGAGGGAGAAGCAGGCTTCCCAATGATCAGGGAGCCCGATGCAGGGCTTGATCCCAGGACCCTGGGATCATGACCTGAGCCGAAGGCAGACACTTAATGACTGAGCTACTCACGCGCCCCTTTTCCTTGCAATTTATTTGGTGAAGAAACTAGATCATCTGTCCTGAAGAGTTGCCCACAGTCTGGAGTCTGCGTCCCCACAGGGCCGTTCAGTGTGTCCCTCTGTTCCCCGTACTTCCTGTAAACTGGCTTGATCAGAGTCAGGTTCGGTGTTTTGGCCAAGAATTCTTCTCTTTGTGCTATTACAAGTGGTCAAGGGCTCAGGTGCCTGATAAGATGTCTCAGGCTCAGCTCGTACTTTTCTTCCCCCAGAACCTGGAAGCAGCCATTTTGTGATCACTTAAAGATCACAGTCTGAGCTCTCAGGTGTTCAGTGATACTGAGTTGACCCCTGATTCAGCAGACGTTTTATTTTTCGTCAAAGAAAAATACACCACTGACGGGATGTACCTAGGAGCCGCCCCTCCGCCTACATCCTCGCAGCTATGGAAGGGCGTCCATAGCCAGACCAATAGTTCTCTGCCAGCCCCACAGAGTTCATGGGTCCTGAGCCAAACATGGGGGCACAGGACTTCTGATCTATTCCTGATCCATCTCGAGCCAGAGGACCTGCCACTTACCTCTCACCATGGAAAACTGGCAGTGAAAGGAATTCAAGAGAATTGGCTTGGCACAGCTGGCCCCACGGTGCCCTCAAATCACCCCTTCATGTTCTCACAATCCATCTGAGACCAGACCCCTCTCCAGGTCACCTCTTCTTGACAGCCTTCCATGATTGTGCCCACTTCAAAATGGCCTTGTCTCTTACCACTCTCCCCTTCCCCTTCTCTGTTCCAGGGATCCCAACTTCTTGGTTGTCCTCCCAACTTCTCAGGTTCCCTGTTGCCTCAGGGCCTTTGCACATGCCCTTTCCACTGTCCGGCATTCTCTTTCCTCAGATAGATGCATGGCTCAGTGCCCCCTCGGGGTCTTTAGGTCTCAGCTCAAGTGTGCTTTATTAGAGAGGTTTATTTGACCCTTTACAGTATAGCAAAGAGGTCTGTGGGCAGCAGAGGTCTCAGGTTCTCTTGACAGAAGAGCTGTTGAGCTCCAGAGTCAGAGACACTAAGCGAGCAGTTGTGAGAAGTGAGAGAGAGAAAGGGAGCGTAAGCGGGGAATTCCTTCTCTCCTAACCCTGCTGGCGAGAAGACACCTGGCTATCTAGGAGAATGTGGTATTTTTAACCCCACTCTATCTCTCTGGCCAGAGAGAATGGCTGCCTGTGGATAGAAAAGTCCCTAGTGATGGAGGGGGTGGGAAAGGGGGCAGACTGGGGTGCAACCTGATATTTCATGGTCGGCTGCAAGTTATGAGCAAGCCTGGCTGTGAATTCTGACATTCTGCCAAGAACAAGTTCCCTTCTGGTGATGCCAGAAGGGTGCTGTTAATCACACAGTCTGCCCCATGGCTTCTGAGCTATCACTCCCCAGTGAGGCTTGGCCAGATTGGTCAGCTCCAGCCTAGCCAGCACCTCAGTAGCATCTCCTAGACCTGGACATCTCTGGTCCTTTGGCATGGGGACTGGCTTGTGATCATCAAGGCTGCAAACACAAACCTCACAGGCTGCCTCAGTTTCCCCAACAATGTGTGGGCCAGGCTGGCCCAGCCAACATGCCATAGAATGGGCTTACCTGCGGACATAGGAGAGGCCCTGCCTTTTATGACTAGTGGATGTCCAGCCCCCCGGGACATTAGGTTAGACTCCTGACAGAGGCACCCCAATATAGGGAATGGGGGAAGGCAGGTGGGAGCAAGCCTGATGGGAGACATGAGAGCAAGGTCAAGGAGAAGAGAGAAGCAAGCAGCAGTTGGGTCTGTGCTCATCTCCCACCTGTGTTCTTGCTGCCTCTCCTCACAGGTGCCTAGATGCGGCCCCTCAGCCCTTGCTCTGGGGCAGGCACTTGTGTTAGAGGCTGGGATGAAAACATCCATCAGTCTCATTGCTGCCTTCAAGAAACCGATAGTCTGGGAGGGTAGATAGAGCAGTAACAAATTTTATTAAAATGCGGGCTTGCACAAGAGAGCCCGTAACCCAGGCTTGGTAGGGAGGACGCCTGCCCCAAGGCTGGAGGGCTGGGAGGGAGGAAACAGTTGGGGCCAGGCAGAAAGGCAGAGGGAGCCCAGCCCCCGTGGGAGGACCTGCTGGCAGCTCCATCCTTCGGCTTGTGGCCAAATTTGGAGGGGAGCAAGCTGCAGACAGCACTGGGTCCTAAAAAGCCTTGAATGCCACACAAGAGAGCTTGGGCTTAGTCCTCAGACCCGCTGGAAGCCACTCGCGGTTTTCAGAGGTTTAAGGAGGGAAACCAATTTTAGAAAAAGCCTCCAGCAGCTGTGTGCAGAGTGGAGAAGCCAGAGGACCCTTGGGGGCTGTCACAGCCATGCAAACAAAATGAGATGCCAGACTAAGCAAAGGCTTCGGGAACGAGGTGAAGGGAGGGACCCCGCTAGATAGAAAATCGAAGGCACTGGGCACGATGGCCAGTTGGACATGGAGGGTAGAGAAGAGGGACTCACTGAGCAACCTTGGCGAGTGTTCAGCACCTACTGAACTGTGTGTTCAGTGTGCCCAGGAGGGCTTCGGGGCCATGGGAGTATAGTGCCAAGCAAAACAGGCATGAGTCCTGCCCTGGGGACTTGGCTGCAGAGAGAGAGAGATGCTGAACAAAATGAAAACTAACTCAAACAGTACGGGAGGAGGCGGTAAGTGCCACAGAGGGCAACAGCCCCAGTCGAGGGGGGATGGGGAGTGCTGGGGGGGAGGACAGTGTGACTTTCCATGGGAAGTCAGGTGAGGGCACGAGCCAGGTGGCTATCTGGGAGAAGACGAGGAGGAGGAAAAGCAAGTGCAAAGGCCCTGGGAGTGTGTCTGGCATATCCAAGAAGCAACATGGAGGGCAGTTTGGCTGGAACAGGTGGGGAAGGGAAGTAGGCAGGTGTAGACAGAAGGGATAGAGAGTGAGGTTGTAGCCCGAGAAGCAGGAGAGAGGTTGCAGCTGGGACAAGGGCACGCTTGAAGGGGACTGATGGATGGAACGCACCACCACACAAGTCGGCATGCTGACCTTGGGCAGGAGGAGAGACTCCTTCTTACCAAGGAGGAGAGGTGAGGAAAGCTTGCTCAAGTGCGCGACTTCCTTGGCTTCTGTTTTCTCTGTGAAACAGGATGTGAGATCGGCTGCTCCGGAGGAGGCGAAGGGGCGGAACAAAGGCTCAAGGTGCTGGTGTGGGACTTGGGGAGAGTGGGCTGAGGGTGAGCAGCAAGGTCCCTGGAAGCCCCAGACAGAGCTGAGGGCGGGAACCCTAACATATTCAGGGAGTGGGTGAATCACTCCGCAGTTCTAGTCTGGATGAATAGGTACAACCCAAATCTAGAAGGATGTGGACATGGGAGGCTTGAGGAGGGAACACGGGAGGTGTGAGTGATTAGGAGTCTCAGCTAAGCAGGGATGATAGGAGGAATCCAAGGGGCTGGCAGAAGGTCAAAGTACAGATAAGAAAGAGAGACCAAGAAGCTGCAGTGAGCAGTGGAAAACGGGTTTTAAGTGAAGAAATGAAATGCTCAGGTTTTCTTTTAAAAGGATCCCCCAGGTTGGAGCCCCGCATCGGGCTCCCTGCTCAGCGGGAAGCCTGCTTCTCCCTCTCCCACTCCCCCTGCTTGTGTTCCCTCTCTCGCTGTGTCTCTCTCTCTGTCAAATAAATAAGTAAAATCTAAAAGAATAAAATAAAATAAAAAGGATCCCCCAGGACGCTTGGGTGGCTCCGTCGGTTGGGCGTCTGACTCTCGGTTTCAGCTTGGGCTGTGGTCTCAGGGGTGGTGGGATTGCCCCACCTCGGCTCCAAGCTCGGCAGGAAGTCTGCTTGGAGATTCTCTCCTTCTGCGCCCCCCTGCACTCACTCGTGCTCTCTCTTCCTCTTTCTAAGACAAATGAATAAATCTTTTTAAAAAATAATAATAAATAAAAGGATCCCCCCCCGCTGCTGCGTGGAGAAAAAGGTGCAGGGGCTCAGGGACAGGTGCAAGGGGTCCACTTAGAAGGGCACTTTGGGTAGAGGATGATAGTAGCTGGGACCAGGGGGTGGCACAAAGTGGGGGGGGTTCCAGGACCAGTTGGAGTGGCGGGTGGGATGCGGGTGGGACCAAGCCGTTGGCGTGTATGAGGCACCAGTGGTGTGCCAAGTACATGTGCAGGGCTTACCCTTTAAAGACGAGATAGACACAGGGTGTCTGGCTGGCTCAGCTGGGAGGAGCATTTGACTCTTGATCTCAGGGTCGTGAGTTCGAGCCCCACATTGGATATGCAGATTACTTAAATAAATAAATGTATTTTTTAAAAGGTAAGACAGGAAACTGATAGTCGCCTGCTGTGTTCTTGGCACTTGGAAGTGAGAAGATGTGCTATAGGGAGGGTACCCGTAACTGCAGGGTTGGAAGGGGTGGTATGAGGAGGGCTTCTAGGTGGAGGTGTCTCTGGAGCTGGCACTAACGGGGAGGAAAGAGGAAGGGCCATCCAGGATGAGCAGGAGCAAAAGCTCCCAGGCAAGCCTGGGGAGCCTGCTGTGACCAGAGGGCAGCAAGAAGTCAGCGCGGCCATTCAGCTGACACACAGGAAGACAGAAGTAAAACTGCTGAGGAAAGCGGGAGCCATAAGAGAAAGGAGAGCAAGGGTGTGATGCTGGGTGCCAGTATGGAGCGGTGGGAGGCTGAGGGAGGGGGTCCCACACAGGCCTGTGTTTCCAGTGACCGTTGCCAAGTTGAGTTCGCAGGGCTGGGCTCTCTGCCTGCAAGGAAGGCTGTGGGAGAGGGAGCCAGGTCGGGGCAGAAAAGAGGGCTGCCAGGCACTGAGAGACAGTGGCCTTGTCTCAGAGCCCCCACCTGCTCACTGAGGCTTTCCTGTAGCTGGGCTCAGGGGCTGGCACAGGTGTGTGCCAGGCCGCTGCAGAGGGATGAGAAAGCAGACAGCCGAGGTTGGCCTGAGTAGCCACAAGTCAGAGTGGCTGGTGGAGCAGAAAGCTGGGGGTGGCTGGAAAGGGGCTTGTCCACCAAGGCCCCCACAGCCGGGTGGCATTGCAGGGACAACGCCCATGAGCCAAGTGCCCATCCTCAGGGGTCTCAGGGCAGTTTCCCATTTTATCCATGCATGCAAAGGGCAGGGACGTGCTCACGGCCCCCTCGGACCCCAGAGATCTTGGCCAGAGGTTCAAGCTGATGAGACAGTGTTGGGGAGGGGGCAGGACAGCAGGGAGAGTGAGACTGGGTGCAGGGAGGCATGGGGGGCAGACTGTGGCCCTCTGGGCAGAGGTAGCTGTGAGGCTCAGAACTGCCACTTTTGGGGGCACAGAGGTGCTGTTGCCTGTGGAAGCTGGAGCCCACGCACAGGCGTGTGTATTTTCCAGGCAAGATGTCTGTGCACGGTGGGCAGAGAGCTTATGAAACAATAGTGCCAGATGCTGTCAGTGTTCCTTCCATGCCACCCCCTGGACCTTCAGGGCACATCAACCAACTTCCATCCCAGCACCTGCCCGCATCTTTGCCCAGGGCCTTTCTCCACCCACCAAAATCCTCATCATCCACCCACACAGCAGGAAGCATGGGAAATTAACACCCCTGGGAGTAGCCCATCCGGTGACTGACGGGAGTGGGGGTGTAGATACCCCGCCTCCCTCACCCCGCTGGTGGGACAGCTCTGAGCTTCCTGAACTTCGTGGCATCCCAGAGCTCCCAGTGGGATTGTGCCCACAATGAGCGACTTGCACTTGAATCCTTGTCTCAGTGTCTTCTGGGAGAGCTCAGAGTAAGACAAGAACCTCAGCAGGACACAGGAGGAAAACCTTGGGGCAGAAAGGCTGAGTGTGGATCCCAGGGCTTTGTGTGTAAGGAATTCCCAGCCTGTAGCAAGCTTCTGCACAGGTTGCTTGAGCATAAAGTGGAATAGTGTTTATAAAACGGTCCAGGGCATACTAATAATATGCCGTGTCACCCACCAATCTGAGTAAAAACCACGCTGATAACGATGCCGTTTGGCTGGCTACAGACTTACAGCTGAAAGCATAGTCCACTGATTTGTCATCCTGGGCTAAATATAAAGGAACTGTGGCCTGAGTCCGAGTTATTTTCAGCACCGTGTCTTACTTTGCAGCCATTGAGGGATGCTATTCAGAGGGCCACCTTCCTGGAGGCTGAAGTCAACCCTGGTGGCCCCCACATTCCAAGACAACTGTCTAACTCCTCTTCCAGGGAAATTGCCTCCTCAGCATGTGATGACTGATGCCCCAGGCTCCCCCAAACCCACCAGGTCTTGGCTTCTGTTTCTGGCTACTCTCCAGAGCTGGGAACTGGGTCTCTTCCCGGGGTGGAGTTGTCCTCTCTCAAAAGCCACCGAAGAGGGAGAGGGGAAGTGAAGAGATGCCAGTGTTTATTAAGAGCCTGTGGAGTCCTGCACTCTGAAATGCATGAATCTTCACAACATCCCTTCCGGAGAAATTTTGGATTTCGCAGAAAGTGTGAGACTTGGATGGCTCAATAACTTGCTCAGGGCTGCGTGACCGCAGTTTCAAAGGCCTGTGCCTCGTGACGCTGGGTGACTCCTTCTGCCACCGCCACCGTGTGTCTTGGCACTGAGATTTCTCTATATGGTGGGAGGTGGGGGATGGGCAAGTGCTCCCAGGTCAAAGGGGGGGCCTGGTGCCTCTGCCCCCTCAGGAGGGGCACCCTGCTCTCGTTTCTTTGGGGGCAAAGGGAGGAGAGAGCAGGGCCCATGATTTGTCAAGGACCCCTGCCCCTGGCCCGCTCAGTCTCACTGGCACCGGCAACTTTTTCCTGGGATGGGATGCTCCCCCCTGGCCCGCTCAGTCTCACGGGCACCGGCAACTTTTTCCTGGGATGGGATGCCCCCCCCGCCCCCCGCCTCAGCTGCTGCTGAGGATGTGAGAATGAACAAGAGTGGCTTTTGCTTTCTGGGTCATGCCCTTACATTTTGTCAGGTTACCTTACCTTTTAAGGACATGACCCCCCAGGTCGGTGGTGGGGATGCCAGGGGAGAAGTGTGTGAGGAGGAGGGTCTTTCTGACACAGCTCAGGTCCTAGTGCACACACCCCCTCCTGCCTGGCACTCTGCTCCCTCAAAGCCAGCCCCAGAAGCCCCCCCCACCACTTCCACTGGGACAGCCCCGCTGACCTTCGCTCCAACAGCCATAGGCATTGTGTTTATTGAGACTTAATTCTAGGCTCTGTCTCTCGCCTGCTTGAAAACATCCATGGCTCCCAACTTCCCACAAATAAATGTGGAAACTCCCAGCATTTCAGGCCCTTCACCATCTGTCCCAATGATGTTTTCTCGGCGTATGGCACAGGACATTCTCAGAACCCCAACTTGTACTCCTCTGCCCCCCCCACTCCTAACACTCTCTGTCCCTCCTCATCCTGCTAGGCTCCTGTCCATCCTCGGAGAACCCCGGAAACCCCCCGCCCCACATGCTGAGCACTACCATCACCCTGTCTTCATTCCCTTGATAGTTCATGCACATAGCTACTCAGGGAATGGGGCCATGTTTGCTGTGAGCCCAGCACAGTGCCTGACGTGGGGCAAGCCTTGGTCAACATTTAATTCAAAGGTGCTTACCCTTTCTGTGCTACAGACTTCCTTGGGCATCTGGCAAAGCTTATGGGACCCCTTCTCGGAGTTACGCTTTCAAATGCATAAACTAAAATACAAAGGATTGCAAATAAAACCGATTTCACTGAAAACATCAAAATATTTGTGAACGAAATCTGTGACTTAGTAAGTAATGTGCTTCTAGGTTAAGGCATTAAATAAGAGGATCTAGTGGTGTGTTCTGATGTCTGTCATTTCCAAATGGTGAGCAGCATTGACAGTATTTTCAAAGCATCTGCAACAACTGAATGTGACAGGAAAATATCTGGCAGGAACTGCTCACATCAGGTTGAATCGTAGGAAACTGCCAATCTTGCACCAGTTTTGAGCTACAAGAACCGTGATTGCATATGGCTTTGTCTCCTTCTACTCGGGTTTGTTGCTGACGCTCGTCTTGGGGGAAACTCACAGTATCAGGTAGATGTGAGTAAAATGGAAGATGACGATTTTTCCTCATCCAAGTTCATGGACCCCTCGAATTATATCAGGGACCCCTTGGGGAGGGAGAACCTTGAGAGCCCGGAGTTGCCGACTGGGCCCCTAGTTGAAGTCTTTGCGCCCAGGGGCTGCCAGGGCCTCCCTCTCTCCGAGCGTCCGACTAACAGGCATGGTTCTCTGCCCCCCCGCAGGCTCCCTGTTCCCGCAGCTGAAGCCGTCGGAGGGCGTCTTCAAGGTCATCTTCTGGCTGGGCTACTTCAACAGCTGCGTGAACCCGCTCATCTACCCGTGCTCCAGCCGTGAGTTCAAGCGTGCCTTCCTCCGCCTGCTGCGCTGTCAGTGCCGGCGTCGCCGGCGCCGCCGTCCCCTCTGGCGCGTCTACGGCCACCACTGGCGGGGCTCGACCGGCGGCCCGCGCCCCGACTTCGCTCCCGGCCGCGACGCCGCGCCTCCTGGGGCCCCGCTGGCCCTCACCGCGCCCTCGGCCCCCGGCTCCCCTGGCACGCCCGAGGCGCAGGCTCCTGTGGCCGGTCGTCGAAAGCCGCCCTGCGCCTTCCGCGAGTGGAGGCTGCTCGGGCCGTTCCGGAGACCCACCACCCAGCTGCGCGCCAAGGTCTCCAGCCTGTCGCACAAGATCCGCGCCGGGAGCGCGCAGCGCGCAGAGGCCGCCGGCACCCTGCGGGCGGAGGTGGAGGCCGTGTCCCTCGGAGTCCCCCACGACGTGGCCGAGGGCGCCACCTGCCAGGCCTACGAACTGGCCGACTACAGCAACCTCCGGGAGACTGATATTTAGGGACCCCGAGCGAGGCCGGGGAGTGTGCTGGGGAAGGAGGAAAGGGGCTGCGGGTGGGGGAAGCGGGGAGGGCGGTGAGGGAGGCTTGGCTTTGTTCAGGAGGCCGGGGCCGGATCAGGGACCCGGACACGGATCAGGGCGGCTGCCCTGTGGCCTTCCTGAGGAACTGAGGCGGGGGTAGGGCCCTGGAAAGGTGAAAAGTTGTGGCCCCCTCCTGGACATAGGTGCCTGGAGCTCCTCCTTTCGGAGGAAGGGGCTGCGGGTTCCGGGGGTGGGGGGACCATTTGCTCCCAATCCCTGTTTGAGAAATACTGCCCCATCCATGCCCTGAACCCTGGACAGACAGCCTCAAGTGTGGCGAGGCAGGCCCGCCCCTCCTCTTGGGGAGGAAGGGTCACAGAGGCCCTGCCTGGCTGTCCCCAGTGCCTCCCCTAGGGAAAAAGTCAGTGGAACCAGGGCTTCTCCATGGACACAATTTCTCCTTACTGCCGACTGGAGGAACCCAGTGGACCTGCCGCCACCACCAATAAGCTTTGGTGACAGATTGGATGACCATCCGACAAGCCTGTTGTATTTACCCATGGACTCACTCCCCCCTACAGAGGCTCCTCCATGCATACCACATCACCTGGCCCTGCCCCTCATTATGTCCCAAGGGCCTTACTGTTTACACTCTGTACATAGTGCCTGTGCCCATCACTTCTTGCCGGGATCTGGAGCCATCAAATGGGGAGAGCTTTATTTGTCATTTTGAGACATATTTATTGGTAAGAGTACTTCTATTTTGTCCAAACGGTGCAAACGGTCCCTCTTTAGCTTGTAACCCATAAAGAACTACCTTTTTTTTTTTTTTTTTTCTAAACTCCTTCAAGTTCTAAAGCCCCACAAGAGGATAGATTGGGTCTGCATTCACCTTTCTAGTTTCAACTCAACTATCTCTTTAACTGATGGCTGCTATCCTCTGGGACTTTGAGCATGACCAAAGGACTCAGGGGTTTTGTTGGCTTTTAAAATTTACATGATTAGTCTTGGGAACCAAGCAGTAATCATAAGCATAAATTTTCGCTTTGTCAGTCTTCCTAGATGAATCTGTGATGCCCTGAGGGCCTCAGTGAGGAAAGTCGCCATCAGTTAAAAGGGTGAAACATTACATGGAAAAATATACAAGCCCAAGTAGACGAGTGTACATGGTGAGTGAGAGAACACCTGCCTAGGAACCATGCTTGTTAGCTTTGAGTGAAATGTCCAACACTTGTCCCATTCGCAAGAGATTGCAGGTAGTTCAGTCTTCAGCTGGATAATATCAACCACACACATACAACCAGAGTGGGGGTGGTGACTGTGGTCCAGTGGAAAGCTGGTTAGGCGATACCCCAGGGTGTCTGGAGTGGGAATGTTCTAAAACTGGAAGAGTCAGTTGCTGGGGCCAACATGGACCAGTAGTTTGAACCAGAAGTTTCCATCCTGTACTGAGGAAGTCATCTGTTTGAAAGGTCACCCCAATTTTAGACCTCTCACCCCAATTTTATAAGGTAAAATGATAGCCAAGAGCAGACTTTTCATACTGTGGGTCTGCAGCAGATTCTAGACTTTCAGGCCTGGCATCTCCCCCAGGCACAGGAAGGGCAGTTTAAGGCGGGTGCTGGGAACATAATGCACACCCCAGAGAGGGCCCCCTTTACAGCACACTGGCCACCCTAAAGCTGGGGACAGTCCTTGTTATCTTCTCACAGAGGTGGGGGCCATCCCTCAAATCAGGGGTCAGCGAAGGGGCTGACCCGCTTGTCGGAGAATTGAACATTGGGCCCCTGGGCAGGGGTTCCAGTAGCAGGGGAGGGTCTCTGATCAGGCGAACGTGGGGTCCCACGTGCCAGGACAGCTGAGCCCAAAGGAGGTCAACAGTGCGGACGAGGGAGCAGGTTGGGGACGGAACCTTCATACGGGGGATTTTAGGGGCCCTCCCTGCCCTGGATAACCCAGTAGGTGTGCAGGCAGGTAGGGCTGGCAGCTTGCCCAGTACTTTCTCTAGGCACAATGGTCAATTAATCAGCAAAATGTACCTGTTGTTCAAGCCTCAGCCCCCATCTCCCAGGCACAGGGCCCTCTGCACACAGCTGTCTCCTCCGGTACCGCCGTACCAAGCCTTCAGGAGATCAGGGAGAGCTACAGAGACCCCAGAAAGGCTGTGCCACAGGGACCCTCCAGGGACCCAGTTCTAATCATCAATAAAGCACTGAGTTGCTGACCTGGTGTCAGGACATGCCAAAGTGTCGTAGAGTGGCCCAGAGGGATGGAGGGACTAGCAAGAGCCCTTCTAGAGGAGGGAGCCTCTTGCAAGTCATTTTGGGACATCTGGAAGAAGTGCGTTCACTGCACCATTTCCTGAGTCCTCAGGCACCCCAGTCCACACATCTGATTAGAGATGCTGTCTCTGAGGTGCATACAGAAAATGAGGCCCTTATCTCCAGGAAGGCCTATGAAATGGCAGGGTGACCGGGAGAGTGGGAAGACTCTCTCAGGACGCATCAAAATGGGAATAAGTGTTCCTCTACACCATCTTCAAGGAATGGAGTGAGGCCTTGAGGGAGTTTGTGAGTGGGAAGGGGATGGCCCTGTGAGATGGGACAGGGACAGAACGAGCCTCCAAGAACACTGGCACTTGCCTAAGCCCTTTGCTCCTCACCACCGTAGAAAGCTTCCTTCCTGCTGCCCGCTCCAGGCCCCGGTCCAGTCTGCCCGCCCTCTTCTTGAGCTGGGCTCTCGCCACCCATCTTGCCGTGCTTCCCACACTCGTTCAGGGACCTCTGTCCCCAGCCCCCAGAACTGCTTTTGCAAGTCACCTGGGACGTTCCAGTTCCTCAATCTCCTCTGTCTCTGCCACAGTCCACACTGGTGGCTGCAATGTTCTTCTCCCTGCCCGAGCCACGCCCCTGGGATCTCTTCTGGTCCCCTGACTACTCTCTCTCTCTCTCTCTCTCTCTCTCTCTCTGCCTCCTGCGCAGGCGCCTCTCTCTGCCCTTATATGTCCCCCAAGGTTTTCCTCTCCCTTTTCTCAACTCTCCACGCAATCTCATCCACTCCAGATCATCTCAATGACCACTTGTACATAAATGGCTCCCAAGGGTTTGTCGGTAACTCCAGATGTGTGTTCCCCCTCCCCTTTGGTGGTTCCCAAGCACCCCAAATACAAGCCCACTCGCCTCCCGCAAGGCCATCTCCTCGACTCCATGTGGGCATGACAAGGCCACTGGTGCTGAGGCCGTAAGCTCCCGGAAGCCCTGAGACTGCCCACCTTCTCCCCTCCTTCATCTTCCCAAGATCTTCCTAGATCCCCTGCTCAAAACTAAGCCCCAAGTGTCCCTCAGCCTCACTGGTAGCTCATACCAAGATCATCCTGGCCTAGAGCCCAATGACAGAATCCATACCTATGTATGGGGAGAGGGCTCCCTGTCCCCAGAGCTGCTCAGGGCTGGGTGTTCATTAAATCCTGGATTGATGGAGTTGGCTCACTGACCCTTCCCTGGGACACTGCCCCACTGCCCACCTAATGCTCAACATCACTGTCTTTGCGAGACCCTCACCCCCACTGGTTCCACCAGCCCTCACAAGGGTGGAGCCTGTGTCCTCCCCCAGCCAGAGAGCAAGCTGTGCCTGGGAATTCTACAGAACACCTGCTTTTTGGGTCTTCCAGCCCACCCAACCCTCCACCTGGAGCCCCACTCCAAGTCCTTAGTCCCTCCTGCTCCAGGCGCTGACAGGTCCTGGCAGAAAGTTTGGGACCTCAGTCACCCTCCTTTCAGTGACCTGTCAGAGCCCCGACTCCTCAGTGCCCTCCTGACCCTGTTTCTATTTCCATCCTGTTACACCCCCAGGGAGCTACATGTTCACCGGCCACTTGGAAAGAATTTCCTTTTTTTTTCCCCCCTACTTCTTGTGGCTCCAGCGAAGCACAAAACCAGATGCTTGTCAAGGCTAAACAGGTCCACAGTCTCTGCTCAGAATAGCCCTCTGGGGAGCCCTGCGGACCCAGGTGGTGCTGGAGGCGGGGCCTTCGGGCAGGGGGGCTGCCCTGGACTCCCCCGCCATTTGGAGCTGGCTTTCTTCCCTTCCCTCAGCCACACCCTGGCAGGAGCAAGGAAACAAAAGGCATGCTGAACAGGACCCCAGCCCACATTCTCAAACTGCTCTGGTCTGGGGAAGAACTAAGCAGGAATGGCAGGATGCATTTAGAATCAAGAAGAAATCCAGGAGCTGGGGCCACGACAGTCTGAGCTCCCGAGGGATGGAGGGAGGGATGCATCGGAGGCAGTTAGTTGCAGGGCCCTCCCCTGTGACGTCTGTGGACCGGCCCTCCAGGGCCTCGCCATTCACTCAACTCCACCATACTGTGTGTCTACCTCTTTCCGTCCTGCCAAATCTGAAGAAGGGGTCCCCATTCCCACTCCTACGGGTGACCCAGGTTGGTCCCACTGATCTCTGAGCCAAGCCACATGGGTCACTGGTCAGCCTCTGGACTGGCTAATTTGGTGCCTGATCAGCTGGGCAGGCAGATGGAGGTGGGTCAGATCACATGGTACAAAACAGCTGTCCGGGGACCAGTGTCCACAGTTGGAGCGATGCTCCCAGATCGGGCAGAGGCAGACAGCCATGGACATCTCCAGCATGCTGGAAAGGTTAAGAATGCAACTGTAAGTAATAAGGACGCTGATGGACAGCTGCTTAAATGCGGGGCAGTATTTTTCTCACTTGACAAGTTACAAGGTGGGAGGTTGCTAGCATTGTCCTTTGCAGGTCTTTGCATTCTAATCTCTGGTATGTTGACTTGTAGCCTCCTTGTTGCCTAATCATGATCAATGTTTCCATAATCCACATTCTTATTCAAAACGGGGGGTGGGTGGGTGGGGAGGAGAAAGGTCTGCTTTTATCCCATGACCTGCAAGGGAGACTGCTAACCTCAAACGCTGGGCGCTTGGGGGCCGAGGTCTGTGGTCAGCCCACCACCTGATTTTGTACAACCCACAAACTAAGAATGAGTTTTACATTTTTAAATGGTTGGGGCAGGATGGGGGGGAAGAAGTCAAAAGATTGTGTCACAATGGGAAAATTATACGGAGGTTTCCTCTTGGCTCACAAAGCCTAAATGTTACTATCTTGCCCTTTACAGGAAAAGTTTGTCAACCCTTGCTTTAGGGCAACGAGGATCACTGCCTCTCATTGGGCACACTGCTATCCTGAACAAAATCAGGATCTGGCAGTAGGAAGAAGGAAGGAATGGCTATGGAGCAGGCAGCTCTCAGTGCCTACTACCTATGCCAGGCAACACATTTCAAGCCTGCATCCAGTTAGCTAATCTGCAATGGCAGAAACAGTCCCCCTTCTAACTAGGAACCTGATGCAAAGGGCTTTTTCTGGAAGCCCTCAGCCCTGAGGACATCTTCCCAGACTGACCAAATGTATAGGATTTTGAAAGAGAATCCAGGAAATATTGGCACTTGGCTGTGTCTCAAAAGGCTTGAGGAGGTATTATTTGCTCCGTGAACTCGCCCCCAGCCAAGGCGCAGTCCTTGATATTACAAGTCTAGAAAATGGGTCTGGTCAGGATTCCACAGTCACCAGTCTCATATAAGCTGACACAGACAGCCTAACTCACTAGGACATGAACTGCATAAGCCCAAGACCAATGTACTAATTTTTAATGGGAAGTAGAGCCTAACTATATACACAAGCCAATATCTTCATGATGACAAACAAACTTGATGGGAAGCCAAACTGTGGTCTGAAAGTCCCTTAGTGAGTTCAGAGGCTGAGCAGAGACGTTAATAGGAAGAGTTGTTGATTGAGTGCACCAGGCATAGGGCTCCATCCCGTCCACATCTTCACCTCCTTGCACATCCTGCCTCTGTTCCCATGATACGTCCACCCATCCAAATGACTCAGGCTTCAGTCCCAGCCTTCTGTCCCTCTCTGTGCCTTTAAGTTCACTTTGCCTGTCTCCGGCTTCATCCATCATGGACCCATTTCAGACTGGCACCCTCAGAAACCAGTCTTGACAGCTTTTATGTCTCAGCTCTCAGGGAACATCTAGGGCAAGCCAACAAGCGTCAAGTGCCTGGTCCTCTTGCAGATTTGGCAGCTGGTGTTCCTCCAACCCCAGATGTGAACTGCACAGGTGGGGGCTCAGGTGCCCTCTGATGCCTTTCAACCAGCTAGTCCCCACCAGCCAATAACAAATGGCCACATGACGGTCATTGAACAGTGTATGCATTTGATAATATTTACTGAGCATCTACTTATGTGCCCAGCAGATGGGGAGGCATCAGTGTACAAAAGAAAAAAGTCTCTGCCTTCACAGAGTCCTCATTTCAGAAGAGACAGGAGTGATGTGTACTAAACAACATAAACAAAATATACAGTAGATGGTGACAAGCAAAAGAAACATAACAGGGAAAGGGAATAGAAGTGTTGGGGAGGGAGGAGATTGCACTTTGAGATCAAGTACCCAGGGAGGTCCTCAGGGAGAAGGTGATGTAGGAGAAAGGCCTGAAGAGCGTAAAGGAGTGAGCCGTGCTGATATCTGGGAAAGAGCATTCCAGGCAGAGGGAGGAGCAGGTGCAAAAGTCCCGGCTTAGGAGGAGGCCTGGTGTGTTTGAAGATGAGCGAGGAGGACCGAGTAGGTAGAACCTATCAGGCAAAAGAGGGGAGCAGGCGCTGAAGGGGCCAGCTGCAGGAGGTGATGAGAGCCAAAGTACACGGGGCTGTGCAAATCACAGCAGGACGCTGGCTTTCCAGGTGGGGCAAGGTGATTCAGGTGGAGCCTTCGGCGGGCTTGAACAAAGAAGAGACAGGAACGGACTTGGGGGGAACAGATCACTCCGGCCGTTATGTTGGGCTAATAAAGAGAAAGAGGAACCAGAGCAGAAGCAGGAGGCCAGTTAGAGAGAGGGCTGCCACGGTCCAGGCAAGAGATGGTGGTGTTCGGGCCACTGGCCACAGGGATGGAAATGAATGATGAGAAGAGGTAGAGTCTAGAAGATTTTGCAGATGGCATTTCCACAGGCCATCCCCACGCTCAGCATTCTCAAGCTACCATCCAGACCTGCCTGCCCTGTTAGGAGCCTCTAACCAACTCAGGAATGTCTTTCTTTTTCCTGTCCCTCTTTGGTCTCCCCCTATATAGAGGCATGTCCTAAAGCTCTATTCGCAGGTTTCCTTTCTTTCCGTGTCGCCATCCATAGGAATGCCCATGTCCCAAATCCGCATTTGGGACATCCAGCACTAACTCCATACACAAATTCTGTGGTTGTCCACATACAAATTTTCTCCTGACTTTGCTACTGAAATTCATACACACGGTTGGTGTAGAAAAGCCTTTTTTAAATCAAGGACAGAGACTTCCGACTTAAGATGCCAGCCTGTCAAGCCCTTTATAAGACCCCTTCCCCTTAAAACATCAACAAAGGCCTAAAAAGAGGATAGAAATTCAAAACAGGACTGAAAAGTAAGGGTATCAGCCAACCATTTGGAAACAGTGGGGACTCCAGAGCTGAGGAAGTTCAGCTGAGGAGAAGAGACTCAGGGGCCCTTGCCTGAGCTTTGCCCTCTACAACAAAGGCATCACTGGCTGGGAGTTGGTAAGAAAAAGCTCTACCCTCTTCACTGCATATCTCCCCACTCCCCACCCATAAACCCAAGAAGAGCCCACCCAGTTATCTAACTTCCAGTCCCTGCTCCACTGCCCAAGGACTGCTGAGTAGCTGAGGACACAGTAATGATGCCCCGATCCTCCTGATTCCCTGCAGGAACTTTCTACCTTCAGCAAAGACTTCATGCTCACTGGACTGTCCAGGCTTATGGGTCTGGGATCAGAAGGGACCTGAGAGCAGAATAGAATGGTCTAGGTTCTCAGATGTTCCGTTTGATGGAAGAAGAGTAGCCAGCAGCTCTGAATTTTTAGAACGAAGTTCTTCATTAGCTGAGAACTGGGTAGTTGGGGGTAGAAGATCTTTCCTCAGACTGATAAAACAGAACTAAAAGAATGCCCAGTGGCTTCTGTCTCCAGCTCTCTGAGCCAGAGTCAAGCCATGGAATGCATCCTCCAGGGAACTGAATCCCTTGGCCCATTCCTGCAGGCCCATTGGTAGGATTGAGCCACCCTTATACGCTGGGTGGCTTCCCCATCTATGGGCCCATTGCTCATCCTATCACCAGTGCCTAGAAATAACCCTCTTGGACTGAGCAACTCCCCAAAGAGAGGCGTATCAGTCAGCTATTGCCACGATAATATTGCAAAACAAGCCACCCCTAAATGCACAGGTTACAAGAGCAAGCGTTTTGTTTTTCTCGCTTATGTGTCTGTCTGCAGGTCCTAGGTTCGGTTCCAGGCTTCCATGGGTTCGGATCTGTTCCCCTTTCCTCCATCGCCTCCTGGAAACATCAGCTATCGGGGGCACGTTCTTCTCATGACAAATGGCAAGTGCATGAGAAGCAAAGCCCAGCTGTGCAAGCATATTTAAAACTTCTGCTCATATCACATCATGTTTGTTCACATTCCATTGGGTGAAACAAGTCAGAGGGCCAAGCCTAACGTGACTGGGGCAGGAAACTAAACTGCTCCCAGAGGGAAAGGAGAGTGATTGGATATTTGCTAATTAATCTTCCAATCCATCACAAGTAGCTGGGTTAGGACATGAACATATGAATCTGTGGGGGACCCAATTCAGCCCATAGTAACCTCTTCTGGGGCATGAGTGCAAGGTCACATGGCAAAGCCTGGGGTCATGGGGAGAAGGGAAGAACCAAGGTCACATGGCAAAGCCTGGGGTCATGGGGAGAAGGGAAGAACCAAGGTCACTGTCATCATCTACCACAAGTGGCAACACCAATCTAGTTCTTGCACTGAGCTAGAACAAACACGGGTCCAGACTGGAACACCCACTCCTCTGGCCTAGAACAGGGACCCCACCATCCCCAGCCCTAGGTTTCCTGGTTTGTCACTGGGGCCCAGCTCACATTTTTTGTGAGAAGTAAAAGCCCTGTTGTACATGTGCTTTGAAGAACAGAAAGAGTGATAGAGAGACTGTGGTTTTTGAAGCTAAACAGGGTATCATTCAGGCATAAAGGCAAGAGGCAGATATTTCCAAGCACGAAAGAATGCTTCTTTTAAAACAGTACCTTTTGAAAAAGCCCAGTCAACGTAAACACAATGAAAAAGAACAAGTCTGAAGCAAAAGGGGGGTACGACTAAAGTCACAGAGAACACTGTAAACCATTTTTAAGCAGTAAATGTTTAAACCATCACGAAAAGGCCAATTTTCTAAAAAAATATAAATCGCCAATATTGCATCTCCCCCCAAAAAGTAGAAAACGTTCACAGAAAGTTAACCATAAAAGAAAGTTAACCATAAAAGAAATGAAAACTTTGACTGCAAGGTTCTACTTCCAAAAAACCAAGTCCAACAAGTTTTGCAAGTTCTTTAAAATTCCAGAAAACAGATAATTAACATTCTATACATATTTTTCCAATGTATATAGTAAAAAGATGCAAGGCTACCCAAATTATTTTAAAAGCCCAAGAGGGGAAGAAAAAGAGCCCTGGAAAGCCCAAGACAAAAAAAATCTTAGGTCACTTGTGAACACAGATACAAAAGCCTACACAAATATTTGTGCATGAAATCCAGCAACATCTTAGAGTAATACTATGTCATGACCAGTGTGATAGAATGTATTGTAATTATGACAACATCTGCTGCCCAACTCACTGGGCACTTTTCTGCAGGAGGATTCTATGCCTATTCACCGACATCAAGCTCAGCCACTGATTGGCTTTGACCAATGAAATGTGAATCGAAGTAACATATGCCACTCCTGAGTAGAAATGTTAAGATGTTCCAGTATCTCTCTTTTCCATCTACCATGAGATGCTCCATCAACGTGGGTCCTAGAATTAAGAAGACATGAAATCAATCCTTAGTGCTCACATGACATGAGCAATAAATAAACTTCTGTTGTAATTCACTAAGATTTAGGGATTGTTTGATACCAGAGCAGAATTTAGCTTAAGCTGACTAATACAACAAGGTAAAGACTGTCTCCAAGATACAAGGAAAATATTAGAAATATTAATGTAACTAACACATTAACAGATAAAAGGAGAAAAATCCTATGATAATCTCCAATAGATACAGAAAAAGCATTTGATAAAATTCAATATTCATTCATAATAAAACAGTTATGAACTAGATACAGAAGGGAATTTCTTTAACCAGATCAAAGGTATCCACCAGAAATCAAAAACAAATAGCGTACTTATTAGAAACTTCAGAAGCATTCCCATTAAAGTCAGAAGCAAGGCTATGATCCTCCTATCACTGCTTTACTCAGCATTGTACCAGTAACTATACTAATGCAATAAGAAAAGAGAAAAAGAAACAACAGGTACATTGACAGTAAAGAAACAGGACTATCTAACTTTGCAAGTAATATGATCTTCTACCAGGAAAACCCAAGAAAAAGAACTGACACACAACTGAAACTAATAAAAGAGTTTGCAATGTAGCCAAGTATAAACCAATATTCAAAAACAAATAGCCCTCCTATTCCCCAGCCATAATCATTTGACGACATTTCAAATCAGTGGGGAAAGGGTGGGTCATGCAACAAGTAATATTGGGAAAGCCAGCCGACAATGAGAAATAAGCGTAAATCCACACCCCTGCCTCAAACCACAAGTCCACTGAAGATCTAAAGATATAAAATAAAAGTTTAAGAATTATTTAAAAAACATAGAATACTAGCTTTATGACTTGGGATAGAAATGCATATTCTTAAATAGGTTATAAAAAGCACAAAATTGATGGGATGCCTGGGTGGCTCAGTCGGTTACGTGTCCGACTCTTGGTTTCAGCTCAGGTCATGATCTCGTGGTCTGGGATCAAGCCCCGAGCTGGGCTCTGTGCTGAGCGTGGAGCCTGTTTTCGATTCTGTCTCTCCTCTCCCTCTGCCCTTCCCCCTCCTACTCGCACTCTCTCTCTCTCTCTAAAAACAAAACAATACAAAAAAAGAAAAGGTTGATAAGTTTGTTCATTTCTGAGTGTAAAGCTTTTATATGTGAAAAGACTCCATAAACAATGCAGCTGACTGGAAGGAAATATTTGCAATTCATATCACGGACAAAAAGACTATTATCCTTAATATATTTTTTTAAGCTCCTACAAATCACTAAGAAAAAGACAATACCAGAAATGTGGGCTAAGGGATAGGACAGACAACCCACGGGGGGGGAAAAAAACCCAAATGTCTAATAATCATAAGAAAAAAATCAGTATTTGGAAAATGCAATTAAAACAAAAATAAGACACCTGGTTTTACCTACCTGATGACAAACAAACAAACAAACAAACAAAAAAAGCCATGAATTTTTCATTACACTGAGTGATGGCAAAATTGCATAAATACGAGTATTCTCATACCCGATTTGTGGGAGTATATATTTGGTAAACCTCTTTTCAGGATAATTTGGCAGTGTCTTCCAAAACTGAAAACACTATGCCCCATGATCCAGGGACCTTTACACATGTGCATACAGGGGCATTGTCTATGGTTATTGCAGCATTGTTTATAATAACGAATAACTAGAAACAACAAAACATCCATCCTTGGTAAAGTGGATACTTAAATGAAGTATGGTCATACAATGAAATGCTATCTATCAGCTAAAAGGAATATATGAGATACATAATTTAAGCAGAGAGTTCTCCTTTTGTTGTGTGAACAAAAAGCAAACTGAAAGAGAACATGTTCCAGGGCAATTCCATTTATCTAAAAATACACATACGTACAAAACACAATATAATTTACTTTCACATATTATGGATGTAGAAATAGATTTTTATATTTTGGTAGGACAAACACCAAATCCTTAAAGGGGGGGGATCAGAATTAAGGAAATGATCACAGGAAACTCTAGCTGTGTCTGTAACGTTCCTTTATTTTTAGGAGAATATTTTCACAACTAGTTATGTCATTAAAAATTAATTTTTAAAAACCTGAGAATTTTACACCAATTCTATTATTACCTTCATCCACATAATAAACTTTTTTTGCACCCTTATTAAATACTTGGGTGCTATGGGGATACAAAGATCAATCTCTGTGAACCACCTAAGACACAAGGGCACATTATTAGCAAACAAGACAAGTACAGTGAAGAAGTACAATAAAGAAGGAAACTGCGGTGCTTTGGGAATTCAGAAGACAGACATTGACCAGAAGGGGTAGGGAGTTATAGATAAGACAGTAACATCACCAGAAAACTTCATTAAAGGGGATTACCTGGATGCTGAGTCTGAAAGCTTTGGCAACTTGAGAGAAAATCGTGAGAGAACCAAGAGAGAAATGACACCTTCTTCTAGGGAAACACAATTCAAAGACAGCAGATTACTCATCAGAATCGCAGAAGCCAGAAGAAAAGCACAGCAGTTAAATGCTGAAAGAAAAGAGCTGCCCATCAGAATCTTACATCCAGTGAAAATACCCTTCAGGAATGAAGGGGATGGGAGGCAGCTAGAATGATCCATGTGGTAAAGAAGACATCCCTAAGAATTCTCACTTAATATAGATACAGATAGTTACCTATTAAAATATCCATAGATATGTATATAGACATGGTTGGTATACACATAGCTCTGTCAGCTAAGAGATCCTAGAAGCAGCATCACCCCCATAGCCACAAGCACACCTAATACCCAAACCTTGGTTTCTAACACCATCCCCTATCAAAAGGAGCTAGGGTTGCATCAAGAAATGGCTGCTTCTCAATGTCCACAATAGCCAAACTATGGAAAGAGCCCAGATGTCCATCAACAGATGAATGGATAAAGAAGATGTGGTATATATGTACAATGGAATATTATGCAGCCATCAAAAAAACCCCAAAATCTTGCCATTTGCAATGACGTGGATGGAACTGGAGGGTATTATGCTAAGCGAAATAAGTCAGTCAGAGAAAGACAAGTATCATATGACCTCACTGATATGAGGAATTCTTAATCTCAGGAAACAAACTGAGGGTTGCTGGAGTGGTGGGGGGTGGGAGGGACGGGGTGGCTGGGTGATGGACATTGGGGAGGGTATGTGCTATGGTGAGCACTGTGAATTGTGTAAGACTGTTGAATCACAGACCTGTACCTCTGAAACAAAGAATACATTATATGTTTAAAAAAAGAAGAAGAAGAAGATAGTAGGAAGGGAAAAATGAAGGGGAGGAAATCGGAGGGGGAGACGAACCACGAGAGACTATGGACCCTGAGAAACAAACTGAGGGTTCTAGAGGGGAGGGGGGTGGGGGGATGGGTTAGCCTGGTGATGGGTATTAAGTAGGGCACGTACTGCATGGAGCACTGGGTGCTATACGCAAACAATGAATCATGGAACACTACATCAAAAACTAATGATGTAATGTATGGTGACTAATATAACATAATAAAATAAAATTTAAAAAAATAAATAAAATAAATAAATAAAAGTAAAAAAAAAAAAAGAAATGGCTGCTTCTATGACTGGGGCAGGACATAGACAAGCTAAACCTGGAATATCTTATAGTGCCAAAAAGTAAAGAACTGTTCAAAAAAAGAAACACACACACACAAATGTCAAAGGGACATAGGAGCCAACTGAAAGAGTTCCCAATGGTCAAAGCTGGAAAAATTTAATAACAAAATTAAGTAGTATTGGATAATCCAAAGTGTAAAATAAATATCCATGAGTCCATTCTGATACATAGAAATGACTGAATAAATTAATAAAGGGCTGGGGGAGAGAGGAAAGAATCCTCCTGTGCAGAAGAATTCTAAAAGACTAAGGTAGATACTCTAAAGGAGGGGAGCATAAATAACTCTTACCTGTGGCTGCCCATAGTGACTTCCTTCCAAAGACTGGGGCACGGAAAGGGGAAAAGAATAACTTTACGGCGCAGAAACCTCACCAACACCACCTCTGTCAAGTGAGCAAGGTCAATATCAACAGTCACAAATCCTGTTGGTGGTGTGTGCCCTTGATATGATGAGATGGAATGGCACTTGACTTCTGTGGTTTTCCTCCCCCAAATCTATAACCCCAGTCTAGTCATGAGAAAAACATCAGACAAATTCCAGTAGAGGGGCATCCTACAATATACCTGACTGCACTTCTCAACACTGATAACATCGTCAAAAACAAGCAGAGTCAGAGAAAATGTCACAACCAAGAGGAACCTAAGAGAACATGACAACTAAATGTAACATAGTATCCTGGGTGGAATTCTGGAACAGAAAAAGGGACATTAGGTAAAAACTAAAGAAATCTGAGTCAACTATAGACTTTTGTGAACGATAACCCACCATCATTGGTTCATTAGTTGTAACAAACATATGATATTAATGTAAGATGTTAATAATAGGGAAAATGGTTGGAGGCAGGGGATTCTATATATTTACCTTTTCTTAAGGCTAAAACTGTTCCAGAACAGTCGATCGACACCACGAAAGAAAACTGATGGAACCAGAAGGATAACTACATAATCTTAGTTAGATCCTTCAACACTATTCTCTCAACAATTGCTAGAATTAGACAGAAAATCCACAAGGATATAGAAGAAACCAATAATACCATCCACCAACAGGATCAAATCCACATCTATAGAACATTCCACGCAGCAATAGCAGAATACACATCCTCTTCGCAAGCCCCATAGATCATGTACCAAGATAGACCATATCCTGGACCATTAAACAAACTCAACAAATTTAAAAGAATTTAAATCATACAGTCCAACTTCTGTTTGTTTGGGAAACAAGTTCAATTTTTAATCTATTTCTTTAGTGAATGTATTTGTTAAAGCATAATTAAATCTTTTTCGAGGCTGGCATACAAAAAGAAAGCACTAAGGGTGCCTGGGTGGCTCAGTCGTTGAGCCTCTGCCTTCGGCTCAGGTCATGATCCCAGGGTCCTGGGATTGAGCCCCACATGGGTCTCCCTGCTTGGCAGGGAGCCTGCTTCTCCCTCTCCCGCTCCCCCTGCTTGTGCTCTCTCTCTCTCTCTCTCTCTCTCTCTCTCTGTCAAGTAAATAAATAATAATTTAAAAAAAAACAAAAGGAAAGCACTAAAAGTCTGATAGAGAAAGGGAAGGGAAAGGAGAAAGGGAAAGAGGGGGAGAGGGAGAGAGGGAGGAAGGAATGAAATGTGGAGGGGGGGAAAGAAAACAGTTTATCTTAGGGCCAACAAGGTCTCTTTTTACTGTTAAGAATGAAAAATAAGTGGTACTCTAGAAGAAGTTACAATCTTATTTTATTCACTTATTCAATGTAAATTAAAGATACTTCCTGTGATTTGTTGGATGTTCTTGTTGAATTCAGAAAAGCCCACAGAGAATCCAGCACACACGTTCTCCCTGCAGCAAGAAGGCTGTAGTCCCATGTGGCCAGCAGGTGGCGCCAGAGGACTGCTTCAGACCATGAATTGCCCCTGCTTCCAGACGCCCTGGAGTCAGCAGCGGATCCTCCCCACCTCTCCTAGCCTTGGTGAGAAGGGGAGCCAGCCCAGCCCTTCCTGTGTCTCTGTCTGCAACCTAAGGATCCCCACCAACAACCGCTGGGGTGAGGACAGTGAGAATGCAGAAGAGCAAGTGTAGAAAATGCTAGTGTGAAACTTGGCTGAAAGGAAGGCAAGGGAAGGTGGTGATGCTCTTGTCTTTCCCATCTTGAAATGTGGATGGGAAGGATGGAGTAGAGAGAAGGCGGAGAGGAAAGGATGAGGGAAGGTCCCTGAGTTTGGGTCATGAGATGCACAAGTGGAGAGTCACATACTTCCTTTGTTGGGGGGGGGGAACAGGGGCGGTCCCAATCAGGATGGGTGTGAAGAGTAGCTATTTGTAGATTTGGCAAGGAAGTTGCCTCCAGTGGCTTCTACTGAGACTATGAAGCAGGAGACATTGTGGTCTGTTGACAGTGAGGAGACAGGGGCTTCAGAGGATGAAGGGGGAGAGCTGACAAGGGAAACCCGGGTGGGGGGGCGTTGTCTCAAAAGTGCTCAAATACTGAGCTCACTGTAATAAAATATGCCGGCATTTTGCATCCTCTAACAGAGAGCCAGGTTTTGAAAAATCAGTGCCTGCAAAATCAGTGTTCAACAGCCACTTCTAGATTCATGAGAGGCGAGACCAGCTCTTGTATCCACATCTCTGATTAAACAGTATGAAGCAGGGCTTGTGAGCAGCCCCTTCCCTTCTTCTATTACATGCCTACCATGCACTTAGATGTCCTGGATGCCACCTTAGTGGGCCACAACTCCTCCCATCTGTTGAGATTTGATTACCCTACACCAATCAGGAGTAGCCTCAACATTATGAGAAAGCATGTAACTCTACCATTATGTTTGGCAGACCATTCACTAAATAGGCGATTTTCTAGAACTGAGCCAGCAGCCCACCTCGCTCTGCATCTTGGGGTTACCCTTGTGCTCATCTCAACAGGCCCAAGTAAACGCAGGGTGGCTCAAACCAGAAATGCTTCTCTCCTACATCAGTTTGTGGGCGGCGCAGACATTCCACAAGGCTCCAACAAAGTAGGAGCTAACTGCTAACCTGTCCCATACCAGCAAAGGGGGGAAGACACAGTACCTGCCAAGTACCCTGGGAAGGAACATTTCTGAGGCTTCCACAAGACCACAATTGAATACCTTGCTCATGGATCCACCGATGCCCACAGCACAAGACACCAATGCAACCATCCTCCTAGAATCCCATGCCAGAGGAGAAATTTCCTCTCAAGTGACTTTCTATGGGGGATAGGAACTGTTTAGCAGGCGTTGACGTGGGTGGTGGCCTGTGCATGCCACATTTGGCACCCCTGATAGAGTCCTCTGAGTGTCCCTCAATGCCAAGGTTGCCTCAGAGCCCTAGTCACAACAAGGAACTCATCCTCTGTTCCTGGTACATCTAGTCTGTCTTGCTTCCGAATGGCCCTTGCTTTTATCTGCTTCACATCTGTTGGTGGAGCTGCAAACCATAAATGCTCCCCACATTATGTGATTGTTTGATGTGGAGGTGGCACCCTGGAAGGCTGTGGCCAACTCTCCAGGGCCACCCCTCCCGCACCTGTCCTCACCTTCCTCCCAGGACCGCTCTCTCCCTTTCAGATGGCATGATCTCCGAGCTGCGTGGCCCTGAACAGTCCCACGCTGTTCTGGGACCCTCAATCTCCTCTGCTGCGAAACAGTCCCTGTCTCCCTCACATGGCTGCCGATGCCAAGATGGGGCGACATAGGCAAGGGATCCAATGAAGGTGACATACTAGCTAACGCAATGCCAGGGCTTATCATCAGGCAGCCAGGGCGACATAAGTAGGTCCTTCCTCCCTTTATCTGCTCTCAGGATGCTTCATCTCTGCTGCAAGGAGGAATTCACTGGGTCAACACAACCGTATATTTTGGCATGGGTGTCCTCAGACTCTTTTTTAAACTTCTTAAATTGAGTTATATCATATACACAGAAAAGTGCATAAATCTTCAGTGTATAACCCAATGCATTTTTACGAATGTCTATACCCATTCAACCACCATCCAGGTCAAGATACAGAACATTTCTGTAACCCAGAAAGCACCCCAAGCACTACCCCTCCCCTCATATCTAACACTATAGTTTTGTAGGTTTTTGAACCTCATATTTAAAAAAATCATACAGTATATAGCCTTGTGTCTGGCTTCTTTCACTCAACCTAACGTTTTTGAGATGAATCGATGTTGCAAATATCAGCTTGTTTTTTTCTGTTGGTGCACAGTATTCCATTGTATGGATGTACCACAGTTTGTTCTACTACCGATGGACACCTGAGCTGTCTCCAGTTTTTAGCCATTGCGAACTATGCTGCCATGAACATTCTGGTACATATGTTTGGTGGGCTTATGCATTCATTTCCCTTGGGCGTATAGCCAGGAGTGGAAAGGAAATGCTGGGGGGCCCATGCTAGCTTTAGTAGAATCGGCCACACACTTTCCCAGGGTAGTGCACCCATTTCCACTCTCTCCAGCAATGGCCTCAGATTTTTTTTCCCCAGCACCAGCCTCTTCTTTTCAGTGCAATAAATAGAAAGAGCCTGCAATGTGGAGTCAGACCTCAGTGACGTTGGGGGCCATTACTTAACTCTTAGAGGATTTGTCTCCCCGTGGGGATAAATCGCCTTCCCCAGCCTGAGTTGGCATCCATACCAAATTAAGAGACCCGTGCGCCCAGCATTCACGACTGACACCGTGCCAGGCAGGTGGCTGGCTCTAAGTGAATATTCCCTCCCTCCCCTTTGCCCACACCTGAAGCTGCCCAACATGCAATCACAGAATAAACATTTACGGCCCTTTCACCCTCACGGAGCCCTTTAAAATTCCTCTGCCAGTGATCCTGAGCATCTGCTTATTACTTTCTTCCCCCATACTTATGTTTCAGGCCACTTCTATCCACCCCACCTTAGTCAGTGGGGAAAATCTAGGACACAGGGAGGGTTCAGCGCACTGGGTCAGTGCCTCCCAAGGTGAAGTCAACAGATGGTGCTTCCTGCACAGTAACTGTGGGCCAGGAAGGAGACAGCACCCCCCGACCACAGTAAAGTCCAAATTTACATTGTCTGCGTAAGTGCCGTTATGAAAGATCTCCAAGATACATTACGTTAACTAAAACAAGCAAAATGCGGGATGGGATGAATACTTTGTCACTTTTGTGTAAAAAGGAGCGAGAAGGGCCCATATTTATATTGACATAGTGGAAATGGATGCCCAAGGCACTAATAACGTGGGCTGGGGGGAGCAGCCATGCTACTGGGGACAGGTGTGGGAGGAGAGGGCCCCATGTGCCCTTTCATGACCTTTGAGCTTGCACCACATCAATAGAAGCTCTTCTCAAAATTTTTTAAGTTATGTGTCAGGTGATGTGAGTCCCTGACATAAGCGCCAGGCGGACCCACCCTGGCAGAGCGAGGGTAGGGGCGTGCGTGTAAGTGGATGCAGGCAGGCCCGCGGGTGGGTGTGTCCATGTGGAGGACAGCTCCATCATAACCGCAGGCAACAGGGGAGAGGACGTAGGCATAGCAGGAGCCGGGCCCTACGCTTCTGAGAAGGGGCCCCAGCCTAAGTTCACACAGTCCAACCTGGGGGCCCACCTGGATGTTCACAACTTCCTCCACCTCCCAAATCCCTTAATTCTAGGCAATTCGAACTCTATCACTAGCAATCTGGAGTAAGAACATGACTGAATGTTCTTTAAGGTTCTGTGTGTGCGTGTACACGTGGTTCTATGTTGGTGTAAGGGTGCAGGGTGGTGTATCGTGGGGGAGTGAGTGTATGTAGGTGCGTGTGTGTGCGTGCACAGGTGAGTGTGTGTACATGTGCACGTGTGCAAGTGGGGGAGGGGAGTGTGTGTGTGTGCTTTCACTCGGCAAAAAAAGCAGAAAAGACTAACGCCCCCAATAAGTGATAGGCCCTTGGAATACAGCAGGTGGGCAACACTTCAGAACATCCCTCCAGAATGGCCAGACTATCCGCCTTCCCAGAAGTCAACAGCAGCCACCACCCCAAAGGCCAGACCTAGGGCCCCATGGCCAGGTGACACTCACTAATAATTAATACATCTGAGCTTGACATGAAGCCACAACAGATGTCCCCTCCCGTGGAACTCACCTTCACTCCATGTGGCCATGCCACCCAGTAGGGCTCTGAGAGGTCCAGCAAAGGGCCAGTGGGCAGCCACAGGCCCATCCCGGAGGAGCTGAGCTGAGTAGTGAGGAGCCCTGATCCCTGAGGGGTCTCGCCGGCAGGAAGGCAAACAACCACAAACAGCCAGAGGTGAGGGGTTACTCCTTCCAGTAAGGGCAGATACCTTACCTCCTGGGGGCACAGCCAGGTCACAGCCCGCCCACCATCCCCTCACTCAAAAAGGATGGGCTTAAAAAAAAAAAAAAAAAAAAAAACTAGAGACACACATACACGTGAAGAGGCTGAGGTAAACGGAAGAAGAGAGAGAAGCTGAGGAGCATGGGAAGGGCAAGCCTCTTTTATTATCCCAAAATGCAAAGTATTGAAGGCACTTACAATAACAAGGCAGGAGGGGAGGGGGGGTCAGAGCACAGAGGTAAATCAACAGGCCCCACCCTGGTCACCACCCGGCATGGAGAAAAGGAAAAGCTACAGGACCAGATCTGAAGCCAGTCCGGGTGGCTACCTCTACCAAAGATACAAATCCAGTCTACAGAGGATTAGAAAATGAGGAGCACACAGCAGCAAGGGGCAGGGCTGGTAGTCACAAGTTAGTGGCTCTGTAAGGAACACGCTCGGCAGTGAAGAGGGCCCTCACTCAGGTCCCCTGCTGGAAGAGGTCCCGGTACATCTCGATGAGACGGGCGGCCTCGCGCTGGCCAGAGAGCAGAGCACCATGGGTGGTGGAGTAGTACTTGCGGTGAGTGGCCTCACCCGAGAACAGCACCTGCATGGGCTGGGCCAGGGGACGGGGAAGTGAGGGTAGAGGAGCGAGAAAGGCTGGGAGGCTACCTGTCTGCCCCCGGAAACTCCCCCCCCTATCCACACTACAAGTCAGACAGCAGGTATTGCTGCTTCCGCGGGATGAGGAGTTGCCCGTCCCACCTGGCCACCTTCCCCTGCTTCTTCCCCAGACATCCAGGCCTCAGTTTTTTCTGCTCAGATGCTGTTAGGAGTCCTGGTTGGTTCTGCAGTCTCAGAGGCTCATTGTGTCTCTTACAGTGAACTCAGGGCTAGTGGCTTAACCTCCTAAGCCTTGATTTTTGTCACCTGCCAAATGGGTTTGTACCACCTGCTTCTGAGGGTGGCTGTAAGGATTAATTGAAATAATGTATCTAAAGCACTTAGAACCTGGAAGAACATAAGCACTCAATAAAGTTAGGCGGTAATTTAACAAACCTTTATGGAGCCCCTATTAGGGTCCAGGGACTGTTCTGAGCACTTGGAAGATAAAAGGTGACCGGGCCGCTGCTTTGAGGAGTTTCCTTGCTGGTGGGGAAGCCAGACACGAAACCCAGTTACTAAATGGCGTCATGTGTGACATGATGGGTGTTTGGGCAAGGTGCCAAGAGCCCAGAAAAGAGGCCCACCATAAGGGGGATCGCACAAAGCTTCCCAGAGGACAGGATCTTTGGGCTCCTTCTCAGAAGATGCGAGGTAAACAAACAGGCAAAGGACGTTTCAGGAAGAAGGAAAAAATGGGGGCAAAAATGCATCAGAGCAAGGGACAGTGAAATATTTTGGTACAGCCAGGGCTCACCCTCGAGAAAGCAAGCTGTCTAGGTGGGGTCCAGGCAAAGAATGAATGCTTGCATCCCAAGCTTGAGTTGGGACTTTATCCCACTGTATCTCAACCTGAACGTACAAAGGCACCAACTGGGGACCCTGTAGTATGTTGTTTCTCATTCAGCAGGTCTAGGGGGTGCGGAGAGCCTGCATTTCTAAGGCGCCCCCCCCACCCCATGATGCTGGCGCTGCTGGTCCACAGACCACGCACTTGGCGTAGGGAAGCTTTAACCCACCAACGAGGAGCGGCCCGCAGAGGTAGTTGGGCTGCAGGAGGGCACGGGGAGGCGTATTGTGGCAGAAGGCAAGCTGCCTCCTCCCACATCCATTCTCCTCTTTCTCCTCCGTCACAGAGCCCTGATTTTTAACCGGGTTCATTGCCATCCAGCATTAAAAAAAAAAAAAAAAAAAAAAAAAAAAATGCATCCCAACCTCTTTTGCAGCTGCTATAGGCATGTGACTTAGTTCTGGCCAATCAGCTCCAAGTGCACTGTTGCTTAGAGGCACGTCTTGGGGGGGGGGGGTGTTCCCCTCTTTTGCCTCCTCACAGCCCTCTAGAACCACAAAGTGGCCTGGAAGATGGAGCCAGGTGCCAATGACATTGGGTCCTGATACCTACCTCTGGATTTCCCCTTGTCTGATAGAAGGAAATTCTGTCTAGTTTAAGCCCCAGTTATTTTCATGTTGTTTCGCTTTGTGCTATAGGCGCTAGTCCTAACTGATGCAGGTGACAAGAGGTTTGGTTTTTAGGAGGGCGACTGTGGCAGCAGCAAGGGCCTCTTCATGTCTCCTGCTGAGCACAGCCGGGCCATGCACAGCCCACGCTGGAAATCTTCACCACTTACACCAAAGAATTGTTCTAAGTATAATTCTGTTCGGGTTTGAACATTTATTGTATGTGTGCGCTTGCTGGGGGGAACTCGAAATCCACTTTGTAAGACCAGAAATATATACAATTGTTTCTCTCAGATTTATTCTTTTTCTCTATGATTTATTATATAGTTGATATAATTTGGGGGAGGGTCAGTATTCTCAATTTTATTTTCTGAAACATATTAGGCAAAAGAAGTAAATAAACCATATTGGGGAAACTTACGTCTGTGGAATCAGTGCTGTCCAAGAGAACTTTCCACCGTGATAGAAATGCTTTAGAGCTGCTACACAACCCCACACAGCAACCACTAGGCACACGTGACTATCAAACTTGAAAAGTGGCCAGTGCAACCAAGGAACTAGATATTTAATACATTAATTTCAATTTTAATTAGTTCATTTCAATGAAATGTGGCTAATGGCTACCATATCGGACAGCAGAGCATGGAATGGCTCAGCTTCTACTAGCTCAATAAAGCGTTTAACATCTCAATTTTGATCCTAACTTTTCTTCCAGATGTTAAGTGCACATGTCCTTGTTTTCTCCTTCATCACAGGAGCTACTCCATCCGTCTCCGCTTGGCACCCCTCGGCGAGCACTGCCCACCCTCTGCCCGCCAACCAAGCCCGCACCCAAAACACCTGCCCCCGGCCCCCCGGCCCTCCTCAGTCTGCCCCCACGCTCACCGCCATCTTGGAGCTCTCGGTGTACGGCAGGGGCTTGGCCAGCTTCTCCACGTCTGCCCCACTAGAGCCCACCTGCGTGTACGAATAGGAGCCTCGGAAGTAGGGGTTGCTGCCCCAGGCCGAGCGCAGGATTCGCCGAGGTTTTGGAATGTTGGGGTTCCCTGTTGGGGAGTTGGACGAGCCAAGGGGAAGGAAGATAAGAAATGGCTAGACACAGAAGACACCCCTGAGCAGGCTACTGCCAGCCCACAGCCACAGCTGCAAGAAGGCCAGGCCCCTGCGGGCAGGCACGGAAGACGCAGCAGGAAGGATGGATGCTGGGTGCTCCAGCGATTTTCCCCCGCAGCGCCTCCTTGTGGACACCCCCGGCAAAACACCTCATCCCTCCGGGGGCCCTAATTTTCCCGTATGAAAAAATATTCCAGATCATCATGTTTCCCCTTCCCACTTCAGGGGTTCTCGTGAGGCTCTTCTGGGGTAGTGGATGAAAAAATGTTCAACTAAAAGAATCAGAGAGTGAAACGCTAATCCATCTCCTAACAGGACAGTAGGAGTAGGAAATGGGCAATCTGAGGTTTGGGAGTGATACCTGAGTTTTTTACCACCAGCCCTCAGAAGAAACACAGCGCCCAAGGTTCTGAGTGTTTCAAGTTCCAGAGGGGGGCTGCGGGGAGGGGCCCGCAATCTGGGAGCCCGGGCGCCGTGCGGCGGCTCTCCCAGTGGGCGCGCCCCTCAGCCGGCAGGATCAGGGGCTGCGGAGAGCTACCGCCGGTGCCCGAGAGGCGGGGGGGGGCGGGCGGAGGCCAGAGGCGCGGGGACACACCTGTGAACTGCCGCAGCATCTCTGTGCAGATCTCGGCCACCGCCTCGTCGTCGCACTTCTCCATGACGAGGGCCTCCTCCCCGCAGATCCAGCCGCTCAGCACGTGGCCGTAGCGCTCGGGCGGGTAGAGGACATCGAAGCCGCAGATCTTGCGGTACCAGAGCTCCGGCGGGTAGGTGAGGGTGCGGCTCTCCGCCTCGTCCTCCCATACAAACTGTAGGCTGTTGCACTCGGGGCCCCAGAAGGGCTCCTCAAATTCCAGAAAGATCTTGTCGGTGGTGCCGATGCCCAGGCGGTGGATGGCAGCCACCTTCTCGGCGGGCAGGCCTGGCCGGAAGAAGCTGGTGTACTGCCTCTTGAGCACGCCCAGCGACACGGTCACGATCACGTGGTCCGCCGGGATCACCTCGCAGTCCTCACACTCCACCAGCACCGGCCACTGCTTGTCCTCATCCCGCCCATCTCCCCGGGGCTCCTCTCCTCCCTGGCCGCCCTCCCCGGCGTCATGGTTGTGGTCACCTTCGCCGCGGGGCTCAATCTCAGGGCCCCGGGGGCGGGCCGAGGCCTGGTCCCAGTGCACACAACGGACGGGTTTCCCCAGCTGGATGACATGGGTGGGGATGCCCTCGGCCAGCAGCTCCACAACCCGCATGAAGCCCGAGGGGATGATGTGGTGGGCCCCGGGGATCTCGGTCCACTCCCCGAAGGCGCTCAGGGACACCTCGTCCATGCTGTGGGAGCTACTCTCACAGCTCTCCACCTGTGGGAAGAGCCAGAGAGGAGCTAGGTGACCAGCAGGGCTGGGCTGGGGTCGTAACAGGACCTCAAAGGAGTGCCATCCTGCTTGGACCCAGACTCCCCAGAATCGGTCTTCCTCCCACCAGCACCTGCTCTGAGTGGACAAGGATACCTTCAGGTACTGCTGGATCATGGCGAGCTTCAGGCGCTTGGTGGCCTCTGGGTCCTCAGGGTCATCCCTGATGCGGTTGCGCACCTCCTCCCGGGTGAACACCCCCACACTGTTCTGACTCTCAGCATTGACTGGTTTACCATGCCGGAAGAACTCCTGGGTCAAGTTATAGACCTGCCAGAGAGACCCCAGGAGACTGAAAACACACTCCCTCATCCCACCTCCATTTCAGACCAAAGAACCCCAACTCAAAAGTCCCCACCTTCCAAGTGTTCCCAGATATACTGAGCCCACAGCTCCTCTTGCTTGGTGAATCAACGTGGCACTGGGTGCCACACTCAGGCTGCACCAACAGGGCCAACGTTCAGGCTGACAAGTTGCCCCAGGGCAGCCAGCCTCCTTGCTTCCAGATGGCCCTCTATGACCCCCTGGGTCTGTGAGGGAGAGGGAGGGAGCCCTTGGAGGCTCTCTTGCTGGGCCCTTGCTGAAAACAAAGCAAAATGTTTGGTGCCTGGTGGGAAAGGACTCGCCCCCACCAAAGGCGCTATGTGGCCAAACAAGACCAACCACGAGAGAACCCAGGTCTGCACACATTTCCTTTTTCCCAGAACCAAATGCCCAAACCCTTTCCCTGCAACTGCTGCCCAAGTGTATCTGCTTCAACCTCTCCCAGGAGGGAGAGTCTAGAACTGTGGCCTGGCCAGTGTTTGTGGGGGAGAGGGAGCAGAAGGAGCCCTGAAATCTGACCTCCCAGGAGACCCGCCCCTGGCCCTGCTCGGGTCCACACAAAGTGCCCCTTTTACTGAGGAACCCAGACTTGTTTAAGCAAGATGGCCATGCTGGGGCAGGACGTGTGGTGGGGAGGGAGGCCCCAGTATGCCGAGGAACAAAAATACATTTCACAGGCATATTTTAACAAGAACTCCAACCCACACCTTATCAACAGAAAGCACCAAACAGTCCCTTGGAGCCCGGTCCTATTGCGTCCCCTGCCTGCCCGGCACATAACTCCCACCAAACACTGGGCTAGTCTCCCTGAGGAAAGGAAGCTAGTCCTGGGTCAGGCATGGCATCCCCGGAGGGCCAAGTCTGAGCCCCAGCATTCACTCAACAAACAGTTACTGGGCTGTGCCCAACACTGACTATAATCATGAGCAAGAAGGACAGTCCCCTGCCCTCGCTCAGATTGGGGAGATATCATAACTGAGCTGTTTCTACATGATGTGCCGTGACCGGGAAGAACCCAGAGGTTGTGAGATCAACCCAGGTGACCTTGGCCAGTTGGCAGTGAGAGGGAGAGGAAAAGATGAGGGAGAGGAGAGAGAATGTAAGCGGCTCAGGCTTGCCGAAGTGGGCAGCGAGGAAAGAGAAAGTTACAAGAGATGACTTTGAAAAGGCAGGCAGGGGCGCGGCATGAGGGACTAAGGGTCATGTCAAGGACTCTGGACACTGGCATCACTGAAGGGTTGTGAGCATGAGCACACGCCCACTCTCCCTCCCAGGACACTGGCACATGTGGGCTCCTCGGCCAAACATCTGTGGCTGGTGTCAATTCGTGGTTTGTTTCCCCTCCTAAAGTGAGTTTGAATTTGGTCAGCACACATTCATGCGAATGATGTCTGCCCTGTAACCCAGCCCTGGTACAGGGCGGCCCTGGGCTGCTCAGTAGAGGAAGGAAGGTGACGCTGCCCATCCCCCACCATCCCACTCAAGGGAAAAACCTCCCCATGAGCTAGAAATATGAATTAAACATGTCTCTGAAGTATACAATATAAAGAAGAAAATGAGTTAAATTGTTTGCTTTTCCTCCATCCAGTCACAAGATGCTGGGCATTTGGCCTTAACTGGAGTCCTCAGCAAATTCCTCACCCAGTACCACTGCCAAGGAGTCAGGCTTTCGGCTTGCCTCCTCCTCTCCGAGTTTTTTTCGTCTGGTGATAAGCAACATGGTAGCCAGTCCTTAGCCTATGTTGACTAAAGGCCGAAATGTGCAGCTGGGAGTGATAAATTTAGTCCATCTACATGATTCTTTGTGTCAGCTACCAACTGGGACAGCCTTCACTGAACATGGGTTTGTCATAGGGCTACAGTCTCCTGTCCTGGATTAAATTACATCCCTCCCAATGTGACCAAGGGAAATGGAACAGGTGTGTAACAGCTAATAATACTCACCCTGATTCTCATTAAGCACTTTACATCAGGATCTCATTTAATCCTCATGACGCTCTGAAGTAGGTTTAACTGTGTCCATTTTATAGATGAGGAAAGTAAGAGTCCTCAGAGAGCCTCAACAACTTGCTCAAGATCATACAGCCAAAAAATGGTAGAACTAGTATTTGAATCAAGGTAGTCTTGCTCCAGGGACTACGTTCTATATGATACCAGTGCACGAACTCATTTATTTGTTAACAAATAGAATAGATTCAAATGAGCAGCGTTTCAAAGTCGTCACCTTTGAAGGAAGCCTGCATATTTCTTATGAAGCCACCCTCAGGCAGGGCTTCATAGGCTTAGAGCGTGGCCTCCAGCTCTGGTTAAGAGCCACACAAGGAAACCTCTCTTTCCTCATGGTTAACACCTCTTCCTTCTGACCCAAAGCTTCACTACTCCAACTGATAACCCACCTTATCCATCCTACTCTCCACAACTCATACTCTTAGCTTCCAAAAATCAAACCCACAAACAGAAGCCGATGATGATCTACTTTTAAGCACATTTAAGAGAACAAGCAAGTCATAGACCCTGAAAGTCATTCTCAAGAAGCATCCGTGCCTAAAGCACTCACCATAACCCGGAAATAAGGATGTGACTAATTCCCAGGAGACCAAAAAGGTCTACTTTGGAGAATACTAGTTCTTATCCGCTCGTTAACAATTCAGTCTCTTTGTACATGAGTGAGAACACACAATACCATGGGATTGCACACAACATATCTTGTGGGTACACACACAGAACTCACGGTGTGCCTGCCCCCCATTGAGCAAGGACTATCCCCAAGAGTCATTTCTCCTTTCCCATGCCCAAGAGACAGAAAATGTGCAATAGGTGCTGGTTGGTCAACTTACTGACCTGGAGTGAAGGGTCATTACACTGCACATGACAAGTTATCAGAAGGCAAGACCTACGTGCTACCTTGCTTGTTAAGTGCAGTTCACAGGGCCACTGAAAGATACTAAAAACATGAACTTTTTTTTTAAAACCTGACTTAGATGAGTGCCATTGCCACTTCTATCCAACACGGTACTGGAGACACTAGCCAGTGCAATATGGCAAGAAAGGAAATAAGTTGGGGCACCTGGGTGGCTCAGTCGTTAAGTGTCTGCCTTCGGCTCAGTTCATGATCTCAGGGTCCTGGGATCGAGCCCCACATCGGGCTCCCTGCTCAGCGGGAAGCCTGCTTCTCCCTCTCCCACTCCCCCTGCTTGTGTTCCCTCTCTGTGTCTCTGTCAAATAAATAAAAATCTTTAAAAAAAAAAAAGAAAGAAAAGAAATAAGTTGTCTTAGACTGTGCTGTCCAATACAGTAGCCACTAAACACCTGTGGCAATTTAAAATTAATTAAATTAAATATTGAGTTCCTCAGTGTTACTAGCTATATTTCAAGAGCTCAAGAGCCACATGTAGCTAGTGATTACCCTACTGGAAAATGCAGGTCTAAAACATCTCCATTATTGTAGAGAGTTCTACTGCACAATGCAGGTCTGAGGATTAGAAAGAAGGAAACAAAATTGCCATTTTTTTTTGTATAGTATGTACATAAAATCCCAAAATATTAGAATATAAATTAATATGTTAATAGCTACAATATTAGCATTAAAATAATACTTTGTCAAGGTAGCTAAAATCAATATATAATAATCAGTTATAGTTCTATACACTGGAAAAAATTAGAAAGTAAAGTTTTAAAAAATTACCCAAGAGTACCCAAAAGCAATAATAACACAATCACCACCGAAGTATCTACTAATAAATCTAATAAAAGATTTTTTTAAGATTTATTTATTTATTTGAGAGAGAGAGAGAGAGAGAGAGCAGGGGGAGGGGCAGAGGGAGAGGGAGAGAAATCTTCAAGCAGTCTCCCTGCTGAGTGCAGAGCCCAATGTGGCCGATTCCAGGACCGTGAGATCATGACCTGAGCTGAAATCAAGAGTCAGACACTCAACCAAATGAGCCACCCAGGTGCCCCCTAATAAAAGATATTTAAGGTCTTTCTGAAGAAATATCTAATCATCTCTATGAATGGTGTCTTACCTAGTACTTCCCCACTCATCATCTTCATTCTATCCTCAGATTGTCCTGATTTTCCAAATACAGGGCCCAGAGAGTATGCAAAAACATGGCCAGAATCGCGGAAGACCCCACAGGTCGCCCAACTCTCATACTGCCAGAGTGCTCCTTGCCTCCCACACCCATGTGTCCAGTTGCCCTGCTAACACCTCACCTCGTTGTATAAATCGCTGAATTCCTCAACCACGTCCTTGGGGATCCTGCAGCCACGGTTGGTGAGGTAGCAGGCCACGCCATTCTTGGAGTAGAGGCTGATGCGGCCCACGCTGCGCTCCCCATCAGTTGTCTCTTCAAGGAGGCCGTTGGCTTCTGCTAGATGATAGATGGGATTCCCGTGGGAGCCATGGATCCAGGTGGCTCCCAACTCAAAGGTGGCGTGTCCTGATGGTGACAACAACAGCCCTTAGAGGGGCAGGGACTTCTTCAGAGAGGGCCAGAACACCGCCTCACCCTTCTTCTTCAAAGAGGCTCCTTCCCTCCCCACAACAGGGCGAGAAGGGAGTTAGGTCCCAGTCTGGCAACTAATCAAAGTCTTCAGTGAAAAGTTCCCAGTGGAAACCACATGGGGCACAAAATGGATTCCGCTATACAGCTAACTGCCACCCCTGAATGACCTTGTGATCTGCTCCAGAGTCACTTCGCTGGACTAGTTAGAAGGCTCTCCCTTTCCATCCTACCTTTGTCTAACATAACACCAGACACTGGACCCTCCTTCCTCATTGGTGACTCTCCCTCAGGAGACACTCTGTGGGCACCTGAGGGTACAGTGGTCCCAGCGAAGGGAGTGAGGTTATCTGAAACACCCAGTAAGGAGACCCAGGAGGAGGGCCTCTGGCTCAAGGTCCTCATCTGATCTTACTCCAATTCCTCAAAATCTCCAGTGGCCCCAGAGTCTAAATCCCTGTCCTAGACAGAAAGTGGCCCCTCTCCCAACTCAGTCTAGGGCAGAGGAGAGACAGCAAACATTCCAGCCTGGAAGACTCCTCCCCAAGGTAGTCTAAAATAGACTTCCTGAGAAAACTAAGCTCTCTCATCCTAAGGCAGAAGAACATAAGGTGGCAGAAGAACATAAGGTGGCAGAACCCTGGGAGTCTGACTAGGGAAGGGGGCAACTCCTGGGCCCAAGTTGAGACAGGGCTAGGACTGGGGCTGGTTCTACCACCCCATCCACAGCCAAGGCACCAGATGCTCTGAGGCATCTGTGCCTGGGCCTCAGTTTCCTCTTCTGATGCACATTGTCTCCTTCCTTGCCTAGCTCCCAAGGAAGTTGAAACAACGAAAGAAGAGAGAGGAACATTTTTTTGTGTTTTGTTTTGTTTGGGAGGACTGATTCAAGATATCATGTGCGGTTAAATTTTTTGGCAAGATGATCACAATAATTCCTCCTATCCTTGTACACACGGCCCTTTGCCACGTGACCTTGCCAGTCCTCCCATCAACAGGTGGGGTCTATTTCCCCACCCCCTTGAATGAGGGCTGGCCTCGTGACTGGCTTTGATTAACAGAATGCAGTGAAAGTGATGTCTTTAGCTTCAGAGCCGAGGCCTCAAGAGATCTCAGGGCTTCCACGTTCACCCTCTTAGAATGTGACCACCGTGGAGAGGCTTATCCTGCTGGAGATGTGTGGCCCAACCAAAAAGCCAGTGCCAACCACCAGACAAATGGGTAAGGCTGTCTTCGACAAACCAGCCCCAGTGAAACCACCAGATGATTTTGGCTGAGTGGGAGATCCCAGGCAAGACCAGCAAAAGAACCACCAAGCTGAGTCTGGCCCAAATTCCTGACCCACAGAATTTAAGCAAACAAACGGTGCTGTTTTAAGCTGCTACATTTGGGGTGATTTGTTAGGCAGCAATAGCTATCTGATACGCCATAATAGACAACAGTATCACCCCTCACCCCACGAACTGGACATTCTCTTTTTGTGTGTCTTCCCTCTCCTGGGTTGTTTCTAATTAAACCACCAGTTACTAAAAATAGCCGTGTATATACTATGTACCAAACACAGAGCAAGAGAAAAAGCAATCGACCTCCTGCTGGCAGCCAGTGAGAAAGAATTTACTCGTGTCTCTGGAGGAGGCAGGAATGTGTATGTCCCTTTGTCCAGAAAAAGTGGGCAGACTGGAAGGCACAAGAAACTAAGAACCCCAGTGCCCTGCCTCCAGGCTTGAGGTTCCCCAAGGTGTCTTGCCTGGTTTGAGCTCCCAAGAGAAGAAGGGGGCCAGCATCTTGGGGAGGGGCCTGGGCCCTCCCCGGGGCATGCCAGGGAGCTCCAAATCACACAGCCACTGGGTAGTGACATCCAAGCACAGGGCACCCTTCCTGGCTCGACACATGGCAAAAGCAGGTCTGAGGTGAGCAGCCTGAGGTCAGCCACAAGGTCAGCATCCCACCTCTATTCGCCAGGCTCTGCAAGGAGGAGGGGTGAGCAGGCCCCAGTCTAAAGATATCTCCTGCCCTCTCCTACCTGCCCCTCGGTCGCTGTGATCCTTGACACCCCTGCAACCAAGGGCACCAGCACCATCTCCTCATCTGCCCCACAGTGTCCCCAGAGCCTCTGGCCCTCAACACCTGCCCAACACCCCTGAGACTCGCAGCTACCATCTCACACTGAAGCAGGCCCAACTGCGGCCTGGGCATTCAGCCCTTCGAGTGTGCACACACAACACATGCAAATTTGCCCTTCCCTGGACATGCCCTCCCCACTCCCGGCAGAGTCTGCCTCGATCTTTTTCACATCCATCGCTCCCCGCATATCACCCCCTCCTTCTTCTGCCCACCCAACTCCGCCCATCACCAAGCTCCCCCCAGGTCAGGAAGGCCTCCACCACCAATAGACGGATAGATGGTGCAACCCCTCAGCTTCCTGCAGCCCCAAGCTTCCGCCTCACTGCCTGTACCATGCACGGTGTGTCTCCGCAGTCAGCGACCACTGAGACTGGGCCATGTGTCCTCTCATCTGCTTCTGTGTCACACACTGAATGTCTTATCAAGACTCAAGAACCACAACTGGAGCTGCCCCTTCCCGAAGCCTCCCAGCCAGCCAATCAGATGTCGAGCAAAGAGTCCCAGGGCTTCCCTGCTGGCTGTCCCCAGGTTTACGAGTGCCTTGGATGGCACTTTCATCCTCACTGCCAACACACCCCTATGTGTGCCAGCAGAAGACAGACGTAACCTCATAGACGCCTTCCAGGAAATGCTCTAGAAGACTCTCAATGTGTCAAAGTTTCTGAAAGAGAAAAGGGCCCCATGTGCGTCCTCAGTCTCTGCTCGTTCTAAGCCTGACCACCTACGTCTCTGAGCCAGGTTCCACACCCATCAAATGTGGGCACATGATATCTGCATGGCCTTGCTGCCCCGCGTGGGAACGGACCCAGATACGCAGTCCTCTGGAGGGTCAATGTAGCATGTGCCTCAGGCCATCATGCGTGGTCCCTACCCACTCAGCCTCTCATTGGCCAGACCCCTGGCTGGGAAGCGCTGACCTCCAGCTGCATTTCAGGCAAGTTCCCCACCCGTTAGGACCCCTGGCAAAATCTGCCCACCCCTGGGGTAAGTCTCTTTCCTGGCTCCTTTCTCTAGAGTCTTCATTACTCTGCGACCTAGACAGATCCTCTTCCCAGACAATCCTAAGATCCGCCCATCACCCACAAATCCCATCGACCTTTACTGCCCTGAGCTCCTATTGCCCCAGGACTAGCTCTCAGTCATGATATACTAATTCACACTCAAGAGTTAATGACTTATAAAAACTTACAGAATTCCTCTTCTTGTGAAGTAGAAACCGGTCCACCCACTGCCAAGACAGTTCGGTCTGGGTGTCCTCTCCTTCCTAAACACTGTGAGCTCTAGGTCATGTTCCAAAAACAAAGGCCAGAGCCCCATCCTGCCCACCTCAGAGGGTTGCTCAAAGGGCAAAGGAAGCTTCTGGCAAATGCCCAGGCAGCCTGCATGATGGAACATTTATCGCAGGGAAAAACCAAAGTAATGAGATTCCAGGCAGGGCCGGAGCACTGAAGGACAGAAGATGACCTTGGCCTAGGAGCTGGGCGGACACTCACCGAGTTTCACGCTCTGCACACGGCCTCCGATGCAACTGGAAGCCTCAAGCACAGTGACATCCGTGAAGCCCTGCTCCAGAAGTGCTTTGGCTGCAGCCAGGCCAGCCAAGCCAGCGCCGATCACCACCACACGAGGCTGTCCCCTTCTCCGTAGGCCACGACTGAGAGGGTCATCCGCACTGTCGCCACTGGATTCACAACTTTGCATACCGTCCGCACTGGCCTCCTAGGAACCTGCGAGGGGCAGGGGTGTCATGGCTTACCTGCTCTGCCTTCACTTCCCACATGCCCTAAGGGACACTCGTGAACTCTGTCCTCAAGGGGGGAACCTCGAGCCCTCGTGCTCCTCCTGAGACCTGGACAAGAGGACCCAGGGAGGACAGACAGAGGGAAGGAGAGAGGTGGGGAAGAGGTACCGTGGGCCCCCACAGGCAAGCAGGACTACTGGGAGCCTGGCCCAAGCCCCCGAAATCCATCAATCTCATCCCAAACGTGCTCGGCACTGCCTCTACCCCGAGCCTGAGACAAGAGCCAGCCAGGAAGGGTTGAGCAAAAAAGCCAAAGTCAGGAGAAGCTGACACTGCTGACCTTGAACCAGCTTGCCCCAGCACAGCTGCTGGGGTTCAGCTCCCACCAACCCCGGCTGCTCCCACAGACCTTAGGATGCTCACACGGACCCCAGGACGCTCACACAGACCCCAAGACGCTCACACAGACCTCAGGACTCTTGCACACACAGCGCTGGAGCCTCTAACTTTCCCTCCCTTGCGTGGTTCTTCCCTGGCACTCTTTCTCCTTTACCCCTTCTCTTCTCCTCTAGCTTTCTGTTAGTATTTCACAGCCTGTGCGAAGTGGCAATTTGGTGGGCAGGACATAGTCCCGCCCTCCCCCCAGAGAGTGCCACGAGGCCAGTATCGGACAAGCCTCTGCTATTCTGGGTAGGTCTCTGGTTGTTTTCCCCAGCCACCCAGCCCCTCAGTCACCGCAAAGCAGCAAGGAGCCCAGGAAACGGTGGACTGTGGAGGACCCATGGCACCAGAGGCCAGACGTCAAATTGACAGTTACACTAAGCCAGCTTGTTCAGAGACGCCAGGCTAGGGAGCTGACGGCTGGGCAGCCAAGGGGGGGGGTCCCTGAATCGCCCCAGTTCTGGGAGAAGCTACCCTTCTATTCCCAGAGTGACCACAAGGGTTTGAAGGTGTCTGTGGGCCATCCCAAGGGGCCACTCAGCTCTGATCCTGTCCCTATTCCCTCCCTGACCCATGCAACTCCGATTCCAATGGTCTTTGCTGAGGTTTCAGTGGCAGAAACTCCAGACTCTAATAGTATCCAGGACCTAACGACACAGGAGGAAGGGTGGGCGGAAGGTGGCTACAGGCAGTGGAGTGGACAGGGGACATAAAAAACTGAGCAAAAAAGCCAAAGTCAAGAGAAGCTGACATACCTCTCCCATACCTAGTAAAGCTCAGCATAACCCTTCCAGTGATGAAGCAGTCACACCCTCAACAATAAACCCAAGAGAAGCAGGGCATGTTCCACCAAAGAGACATGCTAAAGAATATTCATAGCAGCTTTATTTATAAAGGCCAACAAACAGAAGCAGCCCAAAGGTCCAGCCATGGGAGAATGGAAAAATAAATGTGCTATGTGTAGCATTTTCGTACAAGGGAATATCCTTCAGCAATAAACAGAACTAAATTACTGATACCCTTGAACATTACATTGAACAAACGAAGTCAGAGACCAAAGAGTACATAGTGTATGCCTCCACTTACGAGAAGCTCATGAAGTGGCAAAATGAACCTGTGAGGAGAGAAGAGAGATTGGGAGGAAGGGAATGACTGAAAAGTGTCAGGACAGAACTCTCTGGGTTGGAAGGAATATGTATCTTGATCTGAATGGTGGCCATACATTGTATATATAATGATCCACTGACTTGGACATTTAGGATTTGTGCCATTTGTTATGTGTGTACCTCAATAACTATTCAGATATCCATTCCTGGCCTGAAGCGGGGCGGGGGGGGGGGGGGGTTTGAGAGAGAGAGGGGAAGAGAAGAGAAGCGAAGCGAAGCTACACACCGACTTCCTTCTCACATCCCCTGGTCTGACCACTAAAGCTTCTGTCCCACCTTGAACCGCGCCCTCCAGCATCTCTTTATCAGAGGATTAGCAAAGGGGATTTTTTTCTAAATACGCGGAGGCTGCAAAGCTGCTCCTCACGCTTCCCCACCCGCTCCGCCTGCCTGCCGACGCCACACCTGGGCACCCGGGCTAGGAGGGCCGCGTCCGCAAACCCCCCAGCCCCAGGCCGGCCGCCGCGGTTCCCTAGAGGGCCGGAAGGTGGCGCCCGCGGCCCCTCCAAGGCCGAGTCTCCGTTGGAGGCCGGGACTCCCCGCCCCCTTCCAGGAGAGTCCGGTCTGGCTCCGCCTTTCCTTCCTCCTTCGGGGCTCCTTCGATCCCTGCCCGCTCCCTCCAGCGAGGTGGTGTCCGCATCTGGGAGCACGGGGTCCAGCGGCCCGCGTGCTCCCCTCGCACCCTGCCCTGGCCCAGGGTCTCCTTTCGGTGGACTAAATTTAGAGGGGAGGGTGTGGCTGCCTGCACCCGGGGTCGGCGCGGCCCACGGGAGGAAGGGTCCGCGGGGCGACGCGGGCTGGCGTCAGGTTGGTAAACACACAGGTTGCTCAGAGCTGCCGCTGACGCCACCTGCCCCGCACCCCGCGATGCGACGTGGAGCTGCCGCACGCCCCGCCCGCGTGCCTCTGTCCCCAGGACTGGGGGGGGAGGGGCTCCCTCAGTCCTGGTCTCCCGGCTCCATCCGCAATCCCCTCCTCCCGCCCCCCGGCCCAGCGCCACCCTCCAAAACCGCCTCGCTTATACAATAAAGGAGGGGATTGCCTCAGGGGTCTCACACCCGACTGGTGACGACCCCTTTTCGGAAAAGTTCCTGAGGGGGGCCCGGTGTGACTGGGATGAAACGGCGGGGGGGGGGGGGGTGTCCCCACTCCCCTCTGAAGTCTCTTCACAGAACCCCCAATCTCCGTGGGCCACCGCGTCTGAAAACCCGGGGTCCAGTTAAGCTGGAAGCTGATAGAGGGAAAGAATACTTGGGGCGCAGCGCCTTCCCAGCCGGCGACGTGAACTTCCCGGCTAGCCTCAAAAGGGGCCAGCTTGTCCTCACTACATTGTGATAGTCAAATAAGGCCCTATGTGGATGTCACAAGATTGACAATATTTGTAAGAGCTTCAAGTGTGAAAATCACCTGTAAAGTTCTGTAACTAAATTATAAGCAGAGTGCCTTTGGGTGAAGGTTCAGAAATGCATGGTGGGAAATGGCAGGTGGGCAGTTTGCCTTTCAGAGAAACACAAAAAGAACCCCGAGTTCCCAATGTATCAGAGACCTTAAATTCAAACAGACAGCACAGGGGTGGAAGTAGGTAAGCAAGGGCCATGTGGGTCACCTACACCTCTGATCTTCACAAGGAACCCCCCCACAGTCCAGTTCCCTCCACAGGCCTTGTCCCAGATGGGACTCCCAAGGAGCCAGAGAAGCCCTACACACAGCCCACAGAAGGCAGAGAGATGAGGAGTCCACCCCATGGCCCCCCATATCAACTCAGGGAGCCAACACACCCTGGGGTCCAAACGGAAAGGGACAGAGAAAACCATGGGCAGGAACACCTACTGTGTGCCAGTCCCTCAGCTAAGCCCTGAACTGGACCTTCCAGTGCTCTGATATCTCCAGCCAGGGTAGAGAGGAGGGGGCTAAGAAGCAGCTTGTTTTCTGTTGGTTTGTGACATCTTTTCCTTTCAGATTTTTTTTTTTAATTTTATGAGAAAATGGCTTATTGAGGAAGAAGACTCACTTACTGCTCCTCCACGCCTGCCTGTCCTTCTCTCGCCTTTGGGAAATAAATAAATAAATAACATCCTCTCCTTGATCTGTATGCACAGGAGAAACAGAACACCCTGTACTTTTCGAGCAGATAAAGGAGAGAAGAAAAAAGTGCTGGCTCAGCCAGGCAGGGAGGAGGAGGAGGGATGGGGGAGGAGGGAGGTGCAGGGCAACAGCCACTTGTCTTCTTGCTCCTGCTTCCATGGCAAAATGAGGGTGGGAGCCTGGAGCTCCCATATCCCCAGGCAGGCCAAGCCTGGTAGCTTCGAGAAATCAGGCCCGGCCATGGCATGAGCATCCCACCCTCATTCAGAATGCCCCACTGCCTGACCTCTGCTCTGGCCTGCAAGCCATCGCCTCCCCCTGCTGCCCAAAGCCAACACTGCCCTGATTGAACCTGCCCAAGAAGCCAGTCTGGAAAGCAGGCGGCAGCAGGGGAAGAAGAGAGGAACAGGGGTGCCTGGGTGGCTCAGTTGTTAAGCGTCTGCCTTCAGCTCAGGTCATGATCCCAGGGTCCTGGGATTGAGCCCCGCATGGGGCTCGCTGCTCAGCGGGAAGCCTGCTTCTCCCTCTCCCGCTCCCCCTGCTTGTGTTCCCTCTCTCACTGTGTCTCTCTCTGTCAAATAAATAAATACAATCTTTAAAAAAAAGAAGAAGAAGAGAGGAAGGAAGGCCCTGTCCCTGGGGCAGGGTCACCAAAGAAAGGATGAAGACTAGCAGGCCAGGCCCACTGCACCTTCTCTCAACATGCTCACCAGTTTCATTGCATCCCCCTCAAACCGACCCTCCAAGCAGTGCCTCCTAATCACCAAATACCAGAGACATGCTTTAGTGCTGGCCTCCCCCTGAGCCCCTCTTGGAAATGCCCAGAACGGAGCTGGAAACAGCTCATATCTCCGTGTGCTTCTCCACCATGGTTAACACCACTGGACCTCCAACCTGGCCCAAGGCTCCAAGCTGAATGCACCCTTAAGGGAAGACCGCCCTTATCCATCAGGTCAAGCCATGTCCAGCCTGCAGCCAGAATCACTGTGGCCTCTACTCTCCATTTCCCCATGCACTTGACTGCCTCCTCCCTCTGAACTGTACCCCTGGAGAACTGCTGGGCCTGCCCCAAGTGTCGCCCAGGCCTCTCACCGACCAGGAACCTAACCCAGCAATTCACCGAGCACTAACCACGTACCAAGCATGGGGAAGGCCTCAGCATGTCAGCCCTTTACCCTCGGGACCCGGCTGACCTTTCTGGCTTCGAGTCTCGCTCAGATGCCGCCAAACATACACACATACCCCAACTTCACTGAAGTCTTGGGATCCCCAGCACTGCCCACCCAAAGGCCTAGAGGAGACACCCTCACACGCGTCAGAGAAGCAGGCTCTGGCCTCTGTTAACATGCACACCCTCGTGCAGGGCACTGGGGCTGGGCAGCTGCGCGCCTGCATGCACCCACCCGCAGGGCCTGCTCCACTGATGTTTCCCGAAGCAGCTGACCCCTGGAAATGTGAGTTCCTTGCACTAGCTGGGCTCTGCGATCACCCCCATACACCCACCCAGCCCCCACCGCCATCGCTCTTCTGTTCCCAAAGCAGGGACATCTCACCCCAGGAAATCCTATGCTACGATTCAGTAATGAGGCTGCAGCCCCACAACCGCCAAGTAGGGTGTGGTCCCAGGCTACACGGGGGACCCCTCCGCAGGCCGTGGGGGTGAACCGCAAGGATGGTCAGTGGCCCAGCTCAGCGCAGGGCGCCGCTTCCTCCTCAGGACTGGAGTCTGCCTCAGTTCACCCGCCAATCGGCAGGTCACTTCCCGCCCCCCACAGTGGCCACTGCCACAAAGGGCCAGTTTCCCAGGTGCCCCGTGCCCTTCCAAAGTCTCCCCTCACCAGAAACAAAAAACCCTTACCATCCTTGGCTCCCCTCTGAACACAGGCTACTCCCAAATGTGTCTGCCTCACTGTCCTTTTCCCAAGGTCACCTCATTGTGAATGACCCATTTCCCAGAGGAGAACAGTATGGCCAAGGCAGTTAGCCCACCTGGCTCACCTCACCTCACCCTTAGCGGTCCAGACTCCACCAGGTAAAGCACTCCAAAATGGGCCCACCACTTCCGATCAGTTGCCTTCTCCCTTCCTATAAGCCCCATGTTTGCTCCTGCAGGGCTCTGGGGGCCACCTGGACCCTCCCCTAGCCAACCTTGGGGACTTGGAGAGTATCTCTCCTTCGAACAGATACTCCTAGTGCTCAAGGGCTGCAGCCCTACCTCAGTTTCCCTGGAGGGACCCCTCTCTGCTTCAGGTTTCTAACAGAAGGGAGGGAGGGGGAGGGAAGCTGGGGGGCTGGTCCAGGGGAATCTCTTTGGACTGCCTGGCAGGTCTGGGGAGGGATTTGGATTCTCCTGGGCCCCCCAGACAATGCAATTATTCTTCAAATGTAAAAAACGCCCAGAAATCCCAGACCAGCTGCTTTGCACAGTGACCCGGACAAAGGGGCTCTGTGTCTGCACACAAGGCCCCTCCCACCCCTCAACCCCAGGGAGGGGCTGGGCCCAAACTCCTCCCAAACAGACCCTCCCCAGCCCTCCTCACCCAGGCCAGGCAGCCAGGAAGTGAAAGAGGGAGGGCCAGGCCTGGCCAGCCACAGGGGCATGAGGGTGGGCAGTGAGACGGTCTCAGCATGAGGACAGGGCAGGGGCAGCCTAGGAGCCCAGTCTTTCACTTACCAGGTGACCCTAGACTAGTGTCTTCCCTTCTCCGGGTCCCACCTGGCCAATACCTCTGAACTCACCCCAAGGATGCAGCATCTGTACCCCACCTCCTGGACACACTGGTTTGAGCCCCATCTGATGCTTAACTGCCTCGTTTCGTCTTCCAGCTTTGCCATTTGTAAAATGGGCATCAGTACTGCTATGTGGTAGGACGGGGGAGGATTCAATGAGACAGCACAGACAAGGCGTGGCCCCCCTGCCAGGGCCACCTCTGAGAGAGCAGAGAGGTAGGAAGACCCCTGAAGAGACCAGGATAGAGATGGGAGGCCTGGGGGCCCCATCTCACCTCTAGAAGAACCCCAGTCAGCGTCTGAGCTCAGACCCAGGCCTCAGCCTTGGCCCCAACCCTAGTATCAGACGAGACCTTGACCCTGACATCAATCAGCGTACACCACAGCCTATGTTTCGCTGACCAACTCTGAGTCAGCCTACATCCTACCCAGTTCTGGAGGGTCGGGCATCAGAGACAATGGTCACCAGCTAACCCCAAGCTCATAAAAGGGACAAGGCGTGGGAGCCTCATTCCACAGAGCCCACCCACCAGCAGTGTTCTCTGGCTCTCGCAGGCCAATGTGGGTAAAGGGCCCTGGGGGCCCCATCTTCCTTCCTGGCACTTGGACTTCTCTCCCAACACAATGTCTTTGTTAGCCATCTCTCTTCCTCACGACCAGATGTGTAAAGTCCCTGAAAGCACAGCTTTAAAAGTCTTTGTAAGCCTTTCCAGGAGAAGCTGGAAGCCCACTCCGCATGGAGAGAGGCAGCCCTAGACAGGATGTCCAGGGGGACAGCGCCAGTGGCACGGCCCACGCAGGCGGTGGTGGGCAGGAGAGGGAGGCATTCCTGGAGACATAAGAACAGTGGTCTGGCCTCTACTTCCCTTTGAGGCTCTGCAAGGCACGACAGATCCAGGAGGATTGTTCCAGGATCCCAGCTTACAGCCGCCTAAAGAGACAGACCGTGGAGAAGACCCAGCCCGGGCTAGAAGCCTAGCTGGGGGTGGAGGAGGGGAAGCAAGCCTGGAAAAAGCCAGAGAAAGGGTAGAGTCCTTCTGATGGGCATAAAGCTCAGCTGGCAGCCTGAGAGAAACAGAGGTAGAGATGGGCCAGGGCAGAGCCAAGGACTACATTCCAGCCACACTCAAACAGCTTTGCCCCACACCCACCCTAGATATATCCCACCCTGAGCAGAAGTGAGTGAGTGGGTCACACCCTGACCATAGATCAGATCGGGGGCTGGTCATGACTGCTTCCAAACAATCAGCGATGAGCCTTTCCAAATCTGGGCCAGCCCACCAGCCCAGCTTCCATCTCTGACCCCCGCTCCCCATAGCCTGTGCCCTGGGGTCCCATCTCTGTGCCTGACTGCGTGCACACATCATCTCTGGCCAGGTAGGCAGCCACCTCTCTGCAAGCAGGGCCCACAGTCTTCCCCTCAGATCCCAGAGCTTCCAGATGCAAGCAAACACCATGACCCACCCCCACCCCCCCGCCAGCCCAAAGAGAGGTCAGGGGGCTGAGATGATGACTGCCACTCCTGGATGCTCCTGGAGAAGATGAAATTGCCCCAGACAGCAGCCTCTGCCCCAACCAGGGAGGCCTTGGGAGAGTCCATGAGCCCTGAAGCCTCAGTTTCCCCATCTGTAAAATGGGAATAATAAAATGGCAATAATCCCTATTAGCCAGCCTCCAGTGTCCCCCAGCAACGTCCTAAGGGCACAGGTCTCACTGTGGCTCCCTTCAGCAGCCCTTAGGATAAGATCCCATGGCCTGGATTTCCTCCCTCTGAGCAGAACCTCATGCCCAAACTCTGAATTCCCCTCCAGGAAGTCATCAACCACCGAAGTGTAAGAGACCACAGAACTGATCACTGTCCTAGTGACCACGCTGTTGTGGGACTGCCCTTGGTTGACAGCAGACCAGATTGTGGGCAGAGGAGAGCTCAAAGGAGATGGTGCTCACAGTGACTCACTCCTCTGGGAGGAAGCTCTCCTAAAAGGGTGAACTTGAGAGAAAATTAGCCTCAAGCCCAAGTTACCAGCCCTGTTTTGAGGCACCCAAGTCACTGTGGCCCTTGAGGAACCTCAGAAAGGAACACTTATATCCCTCCCTCCTCTACTCTCTCTCTCTCTCACACACACACAATCACAAAAATATACTTCCTTATGGTTCACTTGATGATCTAGCTTGATAAATAGTCCCTCCTTTGAGGACATGCTATAGCACCATGGTTTTCATACAGGCCCTCCCTGGGACCAGATCACTTGTTTTTTAATACCAGTGGTTTGAATCTTTACCACTAATCAGATGAGTGACCTATAAGCCTCAGTACCTTCATCAGTAGAATGGGGATAAAGTGTGCCTGCCTCACGGAGCTGAGTGTGACAGTGCAAAATACTTAGCCCAGAGCCAGGCACGTAGCAGCCATAGTTCTTATGTTTGTTTTCCTAAAGGCCCAAGTGCATGCTGGTCAGGGTCACAGGAGTGGGGGAGGGGATGGGGAGGGTGGTCTGGGCCAGGAGACCAAATGTGGTAGAGATGGGGGAAGTTGAGCCAGTAGAGAAATCACAGACCCTCCTGCAAGATGACTTCAGAGCAAGACCTCCAGAGAGAACCGCCCCACCCCACAGTGATACTGCCACAGTCTGATGACAGGAGAGGAACAGAGCATTAGGAGAGAAGGGCCACCCCACTTACTGGGGATGTTTGGACCTCCCAGGCAAGGCCTGAGAGGCTGAAAGTGCAACAAAAAGACAATCCATGTGGTCACCAGCCTCCAAGATGGCCCTCAATGACCCTTGTCTCCTACTACTTGTGCCCTAACGTAGTCTCCTCCCATGCTGACCTGTGTACCAAGAGGATATCATAGAGGTGACAGAGCATGACTTCTGAAACTGGGTCAGAAAACTCTCTTGGACTGCTTACCAGAGGAGAAGCCAGTCACCACCTTGTGAAGACACTCCAGAAAGCCTATCAGGAGGCGCATGATGCAACAGACTGAGTCCTACCAACAGCCAAACCATCTTGCCAAGCTGTGAGTGAACCGCCAGGAAGCAGATCCTCCAGCCCCAGTCAAGCCTTCCAGTGAGTGCAGCCCCAGCTGACATCTTGTCTCAACCTCCTGAGAGACCTCAAGCCAGGAACACCCACCTCTAGACTGCTCCCAAATGCCTGACCCACGGAAACTGAGGACAATAAGTAGCTGCTTTAAGCTACTATAGTTTGGGGTCGTTTGTTATGCAGCAATAGGTAACTAACACAGTCAGCAATTCTGTCTCCCCAGAGACCCCCAAGGTGAGGATTCCCCATTTGACTCCCCATTTGACTCAGGATCCCAGCTCCCTTTCTTTCTGAAATTCAGGGCTGTGTTGGAGTGAAAGAGAGGCTGGCCCAGGTCCTACGACCTACAAGCCCAGGAGACAGGAACTCTTTTCCCAACCAGTGCATTAGGCTCACCTGGAGATTTTTACAAATGACCAATACCCAGCCCCCATGCTGGGTCATTTATATCAGACTCTGTGGGATGGGACTGAGCATTGTAAGGGCCCTATATGATGCTACATATAGCCAAGGCTGAGAACTACCACTCTAGAGCAGGCTCCCAACGCAGACTCCAGGCCAGCCTGGAACATCCAGGGTCTGCCTGTGCAGGACGAGGAGGCAGAAAGAACAGCAAGGCCAAGCAGTGCCCAAGATCCATTCCCTCCCCCAGCCTGGGCTGAGGGTCTCCCTCTACCTCCCCTCCCCTGCTTCCCTGCAATGCCAGCCCCACACCTCTAGTGCACCTCAGGCCAGACAAGTCCAACCTCTGCCCATGAGGACTGCTCCCTTAGAGAGGACCCAGCGTGCAGGACGGCGTTTGGCTCGCAGCGATCCTGCGGAAGACTTTATTTTCTCGCCTGTCAAATGGTCATTGCCATCATATCTGCTCTGCTCTCTCATGGGTCCTAGGCTCCCCCTCTGATGTCTTCAGAGAGATTTATATGTTTTGCCTCCCCCGAAGACGCGGCCCCGCCTGGCACTGCATTAGCCCCAGGGGAGGACACAGCAATGGATTAAAGAGAGAAGGTACGGGGTGCCTGGGTGGCTCAGTCGTTAAGCATCTGCCGTTGGCTCAGGTCATGATCCCAGGGTCCTGGGATCGAGCCCTGCATCGAGCCCCGCATCGAGCCCCGCATCAAGCCCCCCATCGGGCTCCCTGCTTGGTGGGGAGCCAGCTTCTCCCTCTCCCACTCCCCCTGCTTGTGTTCCCTCTCTCGCTGTGTTTCTGTCAAATAAATAAATAAAACCTTTAAAAAATAAATAAAGAGAGAAGGTACGACAGGGATGTGATAACAGCCGTCACGGGGACCGGGGGAGAAGATGGGACAGGCACCTAATGGGGGCAGGGAGAGGAGTCAGAGAAGATTTCCAGGAGAGTCCTGAGAAATGAGCTCCGGCGGGGGAAGGGCAAAGGCTCAGAGGCACTGTTTCCAAGATCAACTCTGAACACCACCCTTCCCACCCCCTCCACGACTCATCCTCCAAGCTCCAGGCCCGGGAGCCACGTGGCCACACTCACCTGACCTTCCTCCGCAGCCGTGGCAGCCACCACCTGAGCCACTCGGCAGGCGTGCAGGGCACCCTGCGGCTTCCCCAGGTGACGCAGCCACACACATAAGCTTGTCCCCACGGGAGCACCCAGGAGAAGGGGCAGGAGGGCCCTGGCTCCCCAGAGGGCACCAGGCTCCTCAGGCAGCACCCCAGCCCTCCAGAGAAAGGGCCAGAATGGTCACACAGTCCCTCGGCAAACAACACGGGCACTGCAGACTCAGCGTAGAGCAGGGTGAAGAGCAGTGAGAAGTCTGGGTGGGCACAGGACCAGGGGGTGGGGCGGAGGGGAGTATGTCTTAGCTGCATCTGAAAGCCTGGCGGCATGTTCCAGGCCTAGGGTGTAGCCAGCTGGGAAGCCGCTGGAGATACGCACCAGCAAGGTAGGAGAGAAAATGAGACCTGAGGGGAGAGGGGTGAAAATGGGGGCAGGAGGAGGCAGGGGATGGATTTTCATTCATTCCTTCAAAAATGTTTTATCCTCAGGGCGCCTGGGTGGCTCAGTCATTAAGTGTCTGCCTTCCATTCAGCTGGGGTCATGATCCCAGGGTCCTGGGATCGGCCCCGCATCGGGCTGCCTGCTCGGCAGGGAGCCTGCTCGGCAGGGAGCCTGCTTCTCCCTCTCCCACTCCCCCTGCTTGTGTTCCCTCTCTCGCTGTGTCTCTCTCTGTCAAATAAATAAATAAATAAAAATCTTTTTTAAAAAAATGTTTTATCCTCACACCGATTAAGATGGCTACTATCAATAATAAATAACAAGGGTGGGTGAGGATGTGGAGAAATTAGAACCCTTGTGCACTGTTGATAGAAATGTAAAATGGTAGGGCTGCCTTGGAAGACAGTGTGGCAGTTCCTTTAAAAATTAGACAGAGGGGCACCTGGGTGGCTCAGTTAAGTGGCCGACTCTTGGTTTTGGTCCTGAGATGGAGCCCGGCGTCAGGCTCCAAGCTCAGTGCCCAGAGTCTGCTTGGGATTCTCTCCCTCTCCCTCCACCTCTCCCCCCTCAAATAAATAAATGAATTAATGAATGTAAAATTTAAATATAAAGTTACCATATGATCCAGCAATTCCACTCCTGTGTATATATGTGAAAGAATTGAAAGCAGGGACTTAAAGACATAGTTGGACACCCACGTCCACAGAAGCATTATCCAAAAATAGCCAAAAGTTGGAAGCCTGCTAAGTGTCCACCGATAGATGGATAAACAAAATGCATTAGACATATACAATGGAATATCATTCTGCCTTAAAAAGGAAAGACGTTCTGACACCTGCCTACAACATGGATGCACCTTGAGGACATTATGCAAAGTGAAATAAGCCAGTCACAAAAGGACAATTATTGTATGATTCCACTTACATGAGGGATCAAGAGTGGTCAAATCCAAAGACACAGTAAGTAGGGTGGTAGGTGCCAGAGGCTGGGAGAGCGGGGGATATGGGGGGCTAGTGTTTGATGGGAATAGTCTCAGTTTTGAAAGATGAAGAAAAGTTCTGGAGCATAGCAACATGAATATCCTCAATACCACTGAACTGTATACTTAAAAATGGGTAGGATGGTAAATTTAATGTTATGTATCTTTTACCACAATAGAAACAGTAAGAACAACTACAGCAACAAAAACGATTCGTGAGGGTTACTCTGTGGCAGGTACTCAGGATGCAGCAACAGCCAGAAGCCTCCACCACCAACCCCCCAGAGGCTCTAAGAGGTCAAGAGTGACAAGTGCCGCCACACAAAAGCAGGGTGAGGGGAGAGGCAGCCGCTCTGTGTGGGGAGGTCGGGGAAGTCTGGCTGATAAGGGGACACTGGCGCAGAGGAAGTGACCGGCAGGAGGGGTGCAGAGGACGAGAGTGCTGCCGTGACCCCCTGGGGACTGGCTGACTGACAGGATGTGGGGGTGAGGGCAGGGTCAGGATGACTTGGGTGACCAGTCATGACGCGTCAGCACTGACAAGTTCTGTGTGAACTGGCCATCCCCTCTCCCCTTCACGACAAGCCTGTGGGGAGGGAGGACAAGAAACTGAGACCAAAGAACTTGGCAGGAGGGCCCCCTGAGCCCCCCACCTCCCCGGGGGGGGGCTATCCCAGCTCCCCGCAGCCCCTGACCGGGGTGAGCCGCCTGCACCCAGAGATCCGCCCATTCTGCGGATGGGGCCCTCGAAGCCTGGGACGGGGTTGGGGGGTAGACAAGGAGGTGGCTTCCCCACGGGGCTTCTCCCCTCTCCCTGCCAGGAGCCACAGCAGCCTCAGTTCTGGGGTGAAGGAGGACAGCCCTGTCAGCACTTTCCATCGACTCTTTCAAAACCACTGACAAGAACTGAGGCTAGGAGACAAACTCAGCCCGGGCACCGTTCCCCCCACCGCCCGCCGGCCCCTCGTGACTGCACAAAGCCCGTCTGTGCTTGGGCTCCAAGCCCCGGGAGGAGGGAGGTCTCCTGCAAGCCCATCCTCTCTCCGGAGCCACGGGGTCCCCGCTCTGCCTCGCCGGGGACACCCTGCCCACAAAGAGGCGCCGCAGCCCCGACAGCAGAGCCGGGCTGCCCGACGGCGGCCGGCCGGGTCCGGGCAGTGTGTGTGGGGACCTGAAATGCTTGGCACGACTCCGTCCCCCTCTGGCAAAGCTCCCTCTCCTATAGCCCCCACTCACCAGAGTTTATCACAGGGCAAAGGTGGCATGCAGGATCCCAAAATGAAAAAAGAAAAAAAAAAAAAAAAAAGGAAAACATCCTCAAAACACCCAGCCACCAGATACACTCCATAGCAAACTTGTATTTAGGGAGCCCTTGGTGTGTCAGGCCCCATGCTGGGGACTTGGCACTCACTGACTCTTTTAATACGACACCCTGCTGCCCATTTTACAGATGACGAAACAGGCTCAGAAAGGTTCACAGATGGGAGGGAGGCCACCCGGATAGAGTGAGGGGCAGAGCAAGGCTTGACAGCACTGAGCTCATCTCTTTCTGCCCAATGCTCGCTGGGTTCTCAGGCTCCCACTCAGCCTCCCCAGGCAGCAGGCCTGAGGACTGCCCTCAGCTTGGCACTTCTCCTGTCTTCCCCTCCCCACAGACTGACACTGAACACATTGTGCCAGGCACTCGGGGCTGGCAGGAGGCATCCCCGGGCCTGGCGGCTCAGCCCAGCTGCACTGCCAAAACCTGGGGCTGCCACTGGGAGGCCACCTGCCTCCCAGCCAAGGAGCTGGTGGGGCGCACTGTATGCCACCCTAGCCTCCCTACCCCATGAGGGCTCGCTTAAGGCTTGCCAGGCACGACACTGCGCCGGGCCACAGCCCTTTGCCCTTGGTTCTGTCCTCCATAACCAGGGACAGAAATGGGGGTCTAACGGCTTTTGCCTGCACAAAAGAAAATTCTAAGAGCAACTCACTCATACTTCCCTCTAGACAGTCCCCACCTTTCTCGCCGGCCCAAGACATTCCCGCTCCTGGTAACTTCAGAGCAGTTTAACTGTGCTCTCCTAACGAGTCCTAACACAGGATCACCCAATAAAGGGCTCTCCATAAAGTCCAACCCTGAAGCAGAAACCCCCCACCCCCACCCCCGCCAGTGCCGGAACCCGGTCTGGAAAGCCAATGGTGTTCATTTCAAAATGCACATGTGGGCCCTGAGCCCATGATTTAATCCATAAAACACCTACAGAGTTAAGACGCTGAGCTTGGACAATAAACATATTCTTCAAGTCCTTTTGTTGAGTTCAAAGACTCACCAGCTTAATAACTCACCAGCTTTTGAAATCAAGAAACATCTGTTCTTATAAATTCTGTCATCATGGTTATGACTACTTTTGCTGAGCACATGCGAGGTACAGAGCACAGCGCTGAGCATTTCCCCCGGAATATATCAGTTGATGGTCACATCGATATCCCCATTCCACAGAAGGGGAAAACTGAGGTTCAGAGAGCTTCCACAAACTCCCCATCTGGCATAACGTGCTCCAGAATTCACTTAGTAAGATCAGGTTCTACTCTTTTGTAAAACCAAGGAAGGAGTCAGGTTCACTGTCTTTTCTTGAGTTACCTTTCCAGATTTACTCAGAAGTTAATCATACCATTAATTGTGAACGATTTTTAAAATTTCTAAAATAAAAAATAGAGTAAAAGGGATCTCTGTGTTTAACATTTAAAAGCCTCATTTAAAAATCTTTCCCAAGGATGTCTGCACATTGGTGATCCCGAGTGTCTCCTGCTTGAGTCATCTTAAAATCTAGCTGACTCGAGGTCTTGTTTTTGGCCAGTCTGAAAGAAGGACCCGTCAGCCCCTCCTCCTGGGGTCTGGAGTTTGGGGGACTGGGCTGGGCTGGCTTGGGCGGGAGGTCTGGTTGTGGGTAGGGAGGCACGGTTGCAGGTTTGGGGACAGGCTCTGTAGGGGCTGTGAGGGAAAGAAAAGGCATCAGACCAGATGTCCGAGAACCTGGCTTTGAGACCCAGTCGTGCCATTTGCTGGCACTGCCGGTGTCTCCATCTGTGAAATGGGGTAACAGCTCACGCCGGGTGGGGCCACGTGGAGAGGACAGGAACTATGGGTCTGCCAGGGCCTGGCACAAAGTTGGCAGAGGGTAGCTAGGTTCTTTCTTCTGTTTTCTAAAAATTACAAATCATTTCCCAGTGCTTCTTCCCCTGGTCTTAAATCACACCTTCCTTAACATCCTCCCCCAAGAAGCAACTCGAGGATAAAGGAATCTGGAGCGAGGGGCAGGGGTACTCCACTCCCCCCTCCTCCCCCGGAACCAGGCCGCCCTGCTCTGGCTGAACCTAAATGCTTTTCTTCATCTTCTGTCCTCTCAGCCTCTGATGTAGAGAGAGCAAGAAGGAGGACAGGAGCCTGGCACTGGGCTGGGTGAGGACGCTTGGGAGCATCCTCTGCCAGGGGCCACCCTGAGCGCCTTCGTCACTGCGTGCGCCATGACAGCAACTTCTCCTGGGTCACTGCTGGAGCAGCCACACCCCGTCTCCTCCACCTGAGCTGTCGAACAAAGAGCCCTCACACCTCAGAGGAAATGAGGTGTGGCAAGGGGCGAAGCAGGGTAGCCTCCCTTAAGGTCCCCGCCAGCCACGGGGGAGCAGAAAGGCAGAGGCAGGGAGCAGGGCCCCGGGACTCCCCCTTCCCCCTCCCGCACTGGCAACACCCCTTCCTGGAAGGCGACAGGAGGAGATTCTTAACCTTTTGGGAAAATGGACTCAGAGCTCTGAGAATCTGAGCAGAAGGGTCATATAAGCAACCTGCCCCCTCCCTGTGCTTTGAGCTGGGAAAGGGCACAGCTATTCTGGAGGAAGCCCAATGTATGTATTTTAAGGGGGGTCCTGCACTGCCACCCCACCGTCTCTGCCCACCCGTGCCACGTTTTGCACTAAAGCATCGTTCTGATCAAACCACTACCCTGCTCAAAGACCTTTGATGGCTCCCCAAGGCAGGCCCCTGCCACCTTCCCCCTGCCCTCAGCACCCTGTCCCTGCCACCTTCCCCCTGCCCTTGGCACCCCGTCTCCTAAGTGCACCCACTGGACCTTCGGACTCCCACACCCAGACTAAGCCTGTGACATCTCATTCTGTCAAAATCTCCCCACCCTGCCGGCCACTCCTCTAAGCAGCAGGTCCGGGCTACCCTCACCGTCCCTCTTTCTTCCCCTCTACAGAAGATTACTCCTCGGGTCTAATGATGGAGTAGACATAAGCAGTTTGCCCAAAAGCACTGTCCAGCTTGCTTTGGGGATTTCCCAGGCCCCTTGCTGTCTGGGCCCTACGTGCCTGGTGGGGTGGGAGGAGGGTGGTATCTGAGGGCCCCAGTCAGATGAGACCCCCAGAGAGAACCCCACCTTAAGCCTCACCATGCTCTCTGCTGGCCTTTGTACCTCTTCATGTCCCTGACAACTGTCCCCTTCCCTGGGGACCCCCCCAACCCAGAGACACCGCCTACAGCCATGTCAGTCACACAAAGAGCAGCCAACCAGTATTTGAGTGTCACAATGGCCCTACAAGGGAGGTCACATCATCCCACAGTCCAAATGAAGAAACTAAGGCACAGAGCAGCTTAACTTCTTGCCCAGAGATCACAACCCCACTCTCTGAGGTGAAACGCTGGAAGACCTTGGAGAGCAAGGAGATGGTGGGGGAGGCCGTCCCAGGATCACAAAGATCCAGGCCTGGCTACCACAAGGGTCCTCCCAGGTCCCTTCCTCAACCACCCAGTGCAGCGGCACAGAGCTGTTGCCACAAGAAGCCAGGGCTGGCTCTGGGCCCAGATCCCTTTCAGACCAACCCTCCCTCTGCAGTGCCCTTTTCTTCCACTGATGGTCCAAATAGTACCCACCCCACCAAGCCTACCTCCTCCAGGAAACTACCTGTCTATCCTTCTTTCCCTACCTGGTGCTTCCAGGCCCACCCATCACCCAGGCTTGTGGTCTCTTGCAGAGGAGCAGCTTTCCACAACAGCCCTTCCCACCGGCTGTTTTCCTGGTCAGTGGGACATATTATTAGGCAGTCTTCCCCAAAAAAGACTTTCATGGTCAAATCAGTTTAGGAAACACTAAAAGCTTTCTTTTTTTCTGCAGGACTTGTCAGAACCTTTAATTCTCTTAAATGCATTCTGAATCTCCCGTAGGCTGGTGGAATGAATTTGCCAGTTTCTACCCTTATCTGCCCTGGAACCCCTGGGGTTCCTCAGAACAGTCTGAGAAATGCTGCCCCTTCCCACCTCTTCAGAACAGCCTGGCACAGCACAGGGCAGACAAGCAGGGATCACAGGGGGATCTCCTTTTAGGACATATATGGGACATTTGGGGAACTCAGCCTGAGAGCCCCTCTTGGCACTGCCCTCAGGGTCTGTCCTCTCCACCTCCCTCTGGGTGAAGTGACGGCTTCCCCTCCTCCCAGCATCTGGAAGGGATCTCATCTCACTGGGGCCCTCAGATGCCACCCTCCTCCCACCGCACCAGGCCACGTAGGGCCCAGACAGCAAGGGGCCTGGGAAATCCCCAAAGCAAGCTGGACAGTGCTTTTGAGCAAACTGCTTATGTCTACTCCATCATTAGCCTTGAATTTTAATATTAAACCAAAATTAAAACGTATGAAGCTGCCGTTCTGAGATGCCAGGCCCCACCCAGGAAACCCTGTAACCCTCCACCCCTCAAACCCCCACCCCCCAGGGAGGGCACAGGGTCCTTCAATTTATAGGAAACTAGGGCCTCAGAGGGGAGCAGACACTTGCCTGTCGCGGCCCAGTCAGGGGCAGAGCAGAGAGAAGCACCCAGATACGCGAGGAGGTGGCCAGGTGGGATAAGACCCCAACGGCAGCTCAGGTAACCATCAGTACCAGCTGCAAGGACTCACACAGGCCAGAGTGAGGGACGCTGCACACCCTGGGGGTGACAGCTCAGCGGCTGCGGTGACTTTGGGGACTTTCAGAAGAGCATAGCATGTCTGGGGCTGAAGTCAGCTGTTTCCCCAAACTTCTTGGCCCCACCCTGGCTGGAGGAAGAGTGCTCACCCCAGATTGGCTACCCACAGGGCCAGGCTCAGCTGTCGGCAAAGATAAGGTGCCCTATACGCCGGCCGTGTGTCACCCTGCCTTGGGGCCATTGCCTAAGGCACCCTCTCGTGGTCTTGAGAGTTCCTCACAGTCAGGTACTGGAAAAATCAGGCCTCTGTTACTGGTCTGAGACCCAAACTCCCAGAGGCCCTCCACCCAGCCCCACCTCCCAGCAGAGTGGCCCCTGCATCCCACACCCCTGCATATTCCCCTCCCCCAGGGCCCCACACACGCAGCGCCTATGTCTCCTACCACACAGCCCACAGGAGCCAGGATGGGCCCCTCTACCTGTTCTAGGTCCCGCCTGACCTACACCTGTCCCTGTACCTGCCTGCCTGGGCCCTGAGTCCCCAGTCTCAACCTTCCCTACACAAAAATGGCCATAGACCAGCAGGTTTCCACCATCCGGGAGCATGTGAGAGATGCAGAGGTTCAGGCCCTGGCCTAGATCCACTGAATTACAGCCTACATTTTAACAGGATGCCCAAGTAGATCCACGCGTTAGAGTTTAAGAAGCACTTTTATAGACCACTGGTCTAATCAAGTCATTGCACCTGAGGCCTATAACTTTCGATGGCTCCCCAGGGCCTAGGGAATCAAGTCTAGACTCAGCAGCTTGGCACTTAAGGCCTTCCCTGACCAGTTCTCCAAGCTTGGGTTCCCCCTCCACCTGGGGAATGCCATCTCCCCCTCTGTTGGCTAACACTGCCCAGGATTTCAGGACCCTCTAAAGCATCACCTCCTCCAGGAAGCTGGTGGAACTATACCTCCTTATATCACAGCTGGCATGGCTCACTCATTTCCTGCAGAGTGGAGATCTTATCTTGTGTTCCCAGTGGCTCTGAGCACCAGACTGGGGCACAGGTGCTGACCACAGGTAACAAGGTCCAGCTGAGGGGCAAGTCCACCCTTGGCTCCAGCCTGCCAGCCTTGGGCTCTGCCACTGTCTTCACCTCACCTCAGCAGGCAGGGACTCAGTGTGGACAAGTCTCCCTGCCAGAGAAGGGGCACTCCCAAGAACCATGGGCCTGGTGAGCTTCTGGCGGCGATGTGCTTACCCTGTGCCTCAGTTTCCCAAAATGAAAAGAATGCCACCAACTCTTCCTCCCTCTTTTCTGGGGGGGGGGGTGGGGCTGGCAGGATCTGCTGAGATAGAGGAGCAGATCTCTTCGTCTATGGGGCTCAGAATTTGAAGCAAAGAGACTCCATCCCTATATGGTCAGCAACCCTTGTTTGGCTAGCTGGCCAGGCCCCAGGGAAGCCAAGTCACCTGCCCAGCGGCATCCTCATGACCAAACAGGAAAGCCTCGAAGGACAGGGCTGCCACACCCTCCACCCGCCTCCCTCCTTCCTGGCCCAGTTCCACGAGGCTGGCACCTCGTGGGAAATCCTCCCTCCTTTATGCTGGGTCTGCAAGAAGGCACCCAAGCATGTAACCTCTAGGAGTTCCCAGCTTCCACAACCTCTGGGGGGCAAGGAAAAAGTCTCTCCAGTCCCACTGACAGACAGACAGACAAAAAGACGTAAGGACAGGACCGGTAGTGATGTGGATTAAGCTCTATTCAGGTCTCATTTCTCTGTGGCCCCAGCTCTGCTCAAACCTCCATCCACACTCCCCAAGGCCAAGTCTGAAGCTCCACCTGACAACATTCTAAAAGTAATCCGAAACAGGTTATCTGCAGATTCCCCTACCTGACCTCTTGAGCTCTCCAGAGGCAGATGAAGAGGGCAATGGGCAATGCTAAACCCACAGAGTTGACATTCTAATGGCATCCCAAGCAGGGAGCTGTTTTTGCACTTGACCTCCCCAGCACCCCAAAATCACAGTCTGCATGACACCCAACTACTTGGCCTGGGCCTGGAGCCCCTCCTGGAAAAAAGGGGGCATGAAGCAGAGAACCTCAGCTGCCCACTCTGAGTGAGGACCCCTTCTACCTTAGAAGGTATGACTTCTTTCCTATCTCCCCAGCCCCCAAGGCCAGGCACCTCTGGGAGTCAGGAAAAAGCCCTTGTTTGTTAAGAAGCCTTCAGCTGGTGCAGATCTGAGCGGCATGGGAGAAGTGGCAGAGTGGAGTGGTTTAAGGCACAGAGCCTGGAGTCAGGTTCCCTGGGTTCAAATCCTCACTCTGTCTCTACTGAGTTATATGACTGTGCCTCAGTCTTCCCATCTGTAAAATGGGAATAAGGCCTACCTTATAGAGCTGTTAAGAGGATGAAAGGGGTTAATATTTGCAGAGTCTTTAGACGACTGCTTGGCACCCAGTGAGTATACCAGGGCCCTGGCCCAGCCTCTTGCGCTCTGCTTGATTTCTTCCACCCAGGATACTCCCCTTGCTCCAAGCCTTTCCTAGGCATGTCAGCGCTCCCCTCACAGTGTCCCCTTGGTCCATCACCAGTCCCTCTTATCTGGGGCCCTCCCAGAGCTGAGGTACCCTGACTCTCAGCTCTCAATTCTGAAAGCCCCAGCCACGCAATTTAATTCTCAGCTGGCTCCTTTGTGCAAAGAAGAGAGCTGTGGGTGGAGAGACAAGGGTCTATAGGAAGAGCCCCAGCCCTAGCTTCTTCCTCCCCTTCAAATCCCTCCTCCCAGGGCTGGGCAGCCAACAGGCACCCAAGGTATAGGCCTGAAATAAATCTCTGGCTGCCCAGACTGCCCCCATCTCCTCAGTTAGATAACACACACACACACACACACACACACACACACACACGCACGCACGCACACACACACACACACACACACACACACACACACACACCCCTCTGCTGACCCAGCCTGGATTTCCACCAAAGAGAGCAAAGGAAATCATTGATGACCAACCGACGACAACCCACAGCAACTCCACATTCCCCAAACCTACCTGATCCCCTTCTAGGCATACAGGCCCGCTTTTGAGCTGCCTGTACCTTCCCCACTTCCATTTCATATCCCGATTTTACAGCAATTTGCACAACTTCTTTAGTGGACAGAAAATAAAAATCCTCAGGGTCGCGTAAGGTTTAAAGGGGGGCTCTTGCAATGACTGCAATACCCACGTCTTTCTGCCTAACCCAGCCCTGACCTTCCCGCCTGGCTCAAGACTTCCCGAGGGTCAGCTACATGCCAGGAACTGTGCTAGATGCTCCAGATACAGCAGTGGGTCCCGATACATTCAGTCAAGGTCTAGCCCTTGAGAAGCTGGACAAAGTAAACAGACAACTGCAACAAACGGTTATGGAGTGCGATAAATATAATGAAAAAAGGAAACCAGGTGCTATGATGAATTACAGGGGAGTGGGGAGGGGGCCTCTACCAAGACTGGGAAGGCACATTTAAGGTGAGACCTAAAAAATAAGAAGGAGCAGAGCCAACCCAGTAGAAAACCCTAGAAGAACATTCCAGGCAGAGAAAATGGCACAAGCAAAGGCCAGGGCAGGAACAAGCTTCTGGTGTTCAGGGGGCAGAAGTGATTCAGACATGGCTATCAGGAAGAATGCAAAGGGGCAGTGGTCAGGATAAGGCTAGAGGAGGTCAGTGGTGGCCAGATCATGGAGAGTCTGATCAGTAAGCTTTGAAATTTTATTCCAAGTGCAACAGGGAGCTATCAAGGGTTTTAGAGGAATGTGATTATCTAATCACTATTTTTCTAAATCATTCTTGTTGCTCTGTTACAATAGATTAGAGGTGGGCAAATGGGAATTTGGAGAAAGCAGAAAGCTACTACAGCTTTTGGGCAAGACATGAAAGGTGGCTTGGCCTGGGTCAGTAGCCTGGGGCCATAGCAGTGAGTCTGAGCATGAAAAACAGGCCTGAGATAGATTTTGCAGAAAAAGCCAAACGGACATGCTGTTGGACTAGATGTGGGGATGGAGGCAAAGGGCGGAGTTGGTGCCACCAGCTGTCTTTACAGGTGGGTGGGTTATGGGCTGTTTAGAGAGATGGGAAGGCCCGCAGAGGGTCACATCTGGGGAGTGCCGTCAGGGTTCTGTGTCATCCATATGAAGTTTTCATACCTACGAGACATCCAGGACACCCTAAACCATCGGATGGGTGGCTAGATAGAGAAGCTGGGGCTGGTGACAAAATTTGCTACTTAAGATCATGAGAAGGAAAATGATGTACATTTAAGATCAGTGTGTTTGTAAATTAATGCTTGATTTTATAAATCATAAGAATGAGAGCTGGGAGGATAGGTAAATAGCGGGAGTCATGACAGAGGAGGGGCTGAAGACAAAGCCCTGGGATCCTCCAACATTTAGAGTTGAGTGAAGGAGTTGTCCCCAAAGACAACTAAGGAAGGGCTAGCCAGGGAAGGAGGAGGAAAACCAGAAGTCAAGAGAGGATATTGATTCTAAAGGAGAGAAGATTAATAAGACCCAGGGGGTCAAGGAAGACCTGCTTGTGGGAGCGTGGAAATCACTGGAGACCTTGACTGGGGAAGTTTCAGTGAAGTGCTAGGACTGAAGCAAAGGAATGTGCTCCAGAGAAACAGGTGCACACAGCTCTTTGGAGAAGTTCTGCTGTGCAGAGAACTGGAGAAGTAGGTCTGTAGGTGAGGGAAAATGAAGAGTGACGGCAAAAAAGGGGGCGGGGCTATAAGTAAGGGAAGGAGGGCATCAAGGTGTGTCCTTATCCTGTTGCAAATGATCCAGGAGAAAAGAAGCACTTCTAACACTGCACAGAGGGGAAGTAATCCAAGAGTGTGGGTCAGGGAGTGAACCACCTTGGAGCCCAAGTGGCGGCCTGGGCCTGTGGCAGGAACTGAGATGCTTCCTCCCCCCTCACAAGAAGGAAGGGGGGGCAGAAGCTCCAGATTCACGGCACACACTTTCAGATGCATACCTACCCAACCCTCTGTTCATGCCCACTCCAACAACCCCTGCGGCACCTGCTTGCTTGCTGCTGTCTCCAAACACCAAGTTGCCCCCCACGGACTGCCACAGGATGTGTCACCACCAGCCGGGTCTGCAACCTGTGGGTACATCTCACCATTCGTGCCAGCCACTGCACTTACCTCACGGGGGCTCTGCCTCTTCCTAGGGCTAGCTCTGAGGGGGTCCACGCGCCCCTCACCTGCCCTACCAGGGCCCCAGCCCCCAACCCCAAGGCAGTGGCCTCTCTCTCAGCCCCTCCCCCCAAAGTGAGCACTCAGTACACCCTACCCGTTTCCCAGCCTGGCTCCCCATTTGGCCCTTCTGAGAGAGCTGCTCCCCACCCTGCCCGCCGCCACCCCCCCTCCTCGAGACCACCCGGAGAGCCGGAGGAGGGCGGGCGGCCCAGCCTCTCCCGGTGTCCCGGCCGTCGCCCCGGCGCCTTCTCTTCTCTCCCCAGCGCCCACCCCCTGGACCTACCGAGTCGCCGCGGGGCGTCGGCGCCCGGCTTTGTCTGCGCCCACCGAGCGCGCCCGCCGGGCGCCCGGGCGCTCCCCTGCCGCACGCAGCTCCGGGGGTCCCGCCTGCCCTGACCCCCGTGCGCTGGCCTGGCCTGCGCAGCCCCCGCCCCGGGATCACCCCACCCGGCTGGACCACCGCTTCCCCGGACGCAACCGAGGGGAGCGCGGCGCCCACCGCGGTCCGCGAGCCTCCCCGGCACCGCGCACCCTAGCCCTCCCGCCCGAGCGCCGCGCTGGCCGCCGCAGCCCGGGGCCGCCAGAGCCCTCGGGGCCCCTCACCCTCCCGTGCCGGCCGCAGCTCCTGCCGGCGCGAGCGAGAGCTGGGGGCCGGGGGCCGGGGGGCCGGGGGGCCGGGAGCGGGGGCCGGGAGCGGGCGCGCGGTACCTTTCCCTGCTGAGCCGGGGAAGTGAGTCTGCGGCGAGCGGCGCTCCAGCCTCGGCCTCCTCCGCCTCCCCTCCTCCTCCAGCCGCCTGGCTTCCTCCTCCAGCCGCCGCCGGGACCGTAGGGGCCCGAGCCAGCCGCCGCGGCCTGTGTGGGGCCCCGCTCCGCCTCGCGTCCCCGGCCCACCCCGCTGGGTCCGCCCGGGCCCGGCCCCCAGCCCCGCCTCGGGGCGGGGACGCGCCGAGCTCCTCCCCGGCCCGGCCCGCCGGGGGCGGGGATGCTGAGGCAGCCGGAGCCGAGGACCGCCGGGCCCCCGCCTCCAGAGCCCCAGGCCCAGCGCTCCGCACCTGGGCCCGACACCCCCTCCTCTAGCTGGGCGCCAAACGTCCCCACTCCGCCCCAAAAGAAAAGCAGCCAGCCCAGCCCCGGCAGCCCTGTGCTGGGCGTAACTCGGGCCAAGGCTGCCTGCGAGACGACCCGCGGAGCCAGGACGCGGGCCTCAGTTTACCCGCGGAGCTCAGAATCCTGCTTTTAGAGGGAAGGGGCGCCCCTCTCTCCTCCTGGAGCTGCCTTCGCTCGCGCAGACCCTACACCGGATCTCAGTTGGGATCAGAGGGCTCGTCCCCAGGGGCCACAACCAATCTCATTTTCTCTTCAACACGGGTGCCTCCACTGCCACCCGCCACCACCCCACCACCCGCCACCACCCCGCCACCCGCCACCACGCCTCTGAGACCTCCGCGCCTCACTCTCCAACCCTAGACAGTAGGGGGTCGGGGCAGGGGGCTCTCAAACAGCCACAGCCCGTCCCTTCGCCGCTCACTGAGCGGGCTTTAAGGCCTTTAAGAAAACATTCTTCACTAGTGCCCACTGCCTCATCCTCGATTTAATAAACCGGAGCAAGTAGGTGTGAGGGTCACTTTTTCTTTTCTTTTAAAAATCATAGTTAGTTGGAAATTATTTGCTTATTCGCTATTTGAGATTCTGTAAGCACTGCTCTGGTCCCTTGTACAGGTTTTCATTTGTGCTCTTTTAAGGGGTGAGGTCAATTGGTCTGGTACCATCTCATTGTTTAACTCTGTGAGCATCTCCAGGGCCTCCTGGAGCTGATTAGAGACACAGTGCACCCGGGCGGAAGCGTTGGGTGGAAGCCGGGCCTCTCCCCTGAACTGTCTTTCAGGCTGAGAAGGGTGCCTCACCTAACCTAGACCCTACAGGGGACCCACCAGGTCCCACTGCAGAGCATAGGTCCACATGGGTGGAGGCCAGGAGAGCAGAGGTATCCCTACAGAAATGGGGTTTGATGCTCCTCTGCAAGAGGGACCCATGTGAGTATAGGCTTCAAGATAGGGACATGGTGAATTTTATTTTTTTTAAGTTTTTATTTATTCATTTGAGACACAGATACAGAGAGAGAGAGAGAGAGAGAGAGCATGAGCAGGGAGAGAGGCAGAGGGAGAGGGAGAAGCAGGCTCCTGGCTGAGCCAGGAGCCCGATGTGGGGCTCGATCCCAGGACCCTGGGATCATGACCTGAGCTGAAGGCAGACGCTTAACCATCTGAGCCACCCAGGCGCCCCGGACATGGTGAATTTTAGGTGAAGTTTCTTCTCAGCAGAAAAGTCCTTGTCATTGCCCAGGCTAGTCCCTTCACCGAGAAAACCTTTCTGCCACCTCTTGACCAACCCCCATGTCCTCTTGGAGTTAAAGGTCAGGTTAAATGTCACACCTTCCTCTGTGAATCCTTCCCTGTCTGAAGAAGCAGAAGGTTTCTGAGTGGGCTCTCAGAATTAGATTTCCTGGGTTTGAATTCTGCCTCCATGTGGCCTCCCTGTGCTTCAGTTTCCTCATCTGTAAAATGGGATTAATAAATAATACCTATTCCAAAGAGTCGTTGTATTAAATAAGAATGTTAATATGGACTTGATGAATGATGGAAAACTACTCAGACTGGCTTGGTGTCAGCAAATAGGACATGCATACGTTCACATAAGAGAAGACGCCAATGGTCTGCCTGATCCAGGTACAAAAAGGCTTTGAAAATATCATCAAGACTTAGTCTTCCCCTCCTCGTCTCTCTTCTCTGTTCCTTGCTGTGGCAAGATGGCTGCCAGCAGCGTAAGTCCCACCCTCACAACCCAAGTCCTCATTTCTTTCAGCTGTCCCAGCAAAAAGCCAAGGTTACACCAAGTTGGCTCCGCCTGGGTCACATATCATTGTTTGGGCCTGAATCACATGCCCAGCCCTGGAGTCGGTCCATTCCAAACCACAGGGATGCGGAGTGAGGAAGGGTGATGTCAGGGCACTGTTTACAATTAGAAGGTGAATGGGCCCAGAGCTGTGTGCCAAGCACACAGAGAGTTCACAAAAAATATATATATATACTTGGCCTTTGTTGAAAGCCTTCATATTTCAGGGGTGCCCAGTACCTTTTGAACACCCTTCTGTGTTTGGGGAACTTCCCATGTCACAAATCCTGCACCCCCTCCTCCAAAGCCAAAAATGCTCTTTCCTAGTCTCCTCTGCAGTGGAGATGCTGGCTTCACCCAGGCCCTGCAACCAGATGCACCACGGAAGATTTTTCTGTGGAAGTGAGCAACGTGAGGAAACAGGCGGCACCCAGAATCCGTTGGGGAGGATGGTAGCAAGGATGGCGCCGGAGGCATCTGGCTGTAAGGACAACTGTGGCAGAGGTGCTAGAAGACTTGCCAAAGTTCGTTTCAGTTGCCAATTGCTGCCTGACCACCCTCATAACTTAGTGGCTTAAAACAACAGTTTCTTATTTCTCAATTCTTTGGGTTCACCAGGCTCAGCTAGACAGTTCTTCCGCGCATGTGCTGTTGATTAGGGACATCAGCTGGAATCTTGACTGGGTCTGGAACAATCCAAATGGTTTCTGTCTCCATGGGACCTTTCCTGCAGAATGGCCTGGACTTCCTTACAACATGGCAGCCTGGCTTCTCTCTGGGGTGAAATGGAAGCAGCTTCCATTTGGAAGCAGCATCACCATGTGGTGAGGATTAAAAAGAACAAAGGATATAAAAATTGATGACCTAGGCCCAGAAGGGCCATTTCATTGTTTCTACCTCATTCTGTTGGCTAAAGAAAGTCACAAAGCCAGCCCAGATTCAAGGGGAGGATAAATGGACTCCACCTCTTGATACAAAAGGTGCAGTGTTGTGTTAGTTTGCTAGGACTGCTGCGACAAAGTCCCACAAAGTTGGGCGCCTGGGTGGCTCAGTTGGTTAAGCGACTGCCTTCGGCTCAGGTCAGGATCCTGGAGTCCCGGGATCGAGTCCTGCATCGGGCTCCCTGCTCGGCAGGGAGTCTGCTTCTCCCTCTGACCCTCCCCCTCTCATGTGCTCTCTCTCTCATTCTCTCTCTCCAATAAATAAATAAAAAATCTTTAAAAAAAAAAAAAAGTCCCACAAAGTAGATGGCTTAATCAACAGAAATGCATCGTCTCACAGTTCTGGAGGCTGGAAGTTCAAGATCAAGGTGTCAGTAGGGTTGGCTCCTTCAACCAGCAGAATCTGTTCCATTGCTGACTGCTGGTTTCTGGTGTTTTGCTGGCAATCTGTGGTAGTCATTGGCTTACAGAGCCATCACCCCAATCTCTGTTCTCATCCCTTCATCTTCACACAAGTTCCCCCTGGTTGCCTGTCCCTATTCTGTGTCCAAATTTCCCCTCCTTACAAGGACACCAGTGAATTAAGACTCATCCTAATAGCTTCATTTTTACTTGATTACCTCTGTAAAGGCACGATCTCCAAATAAGTTCATGTTCTGAGGTACTGGAGATTAGAACTCCAACATACCCAATATATCTATCGGGGAGACATAATTCAACCTGTAGCAAATGAGCATACAGGAATGGAAAGATTCCTTGGTAGCCATATTACAGCAGAAGCCCCAAGGAATACCTCTCTCTTACCTTTGAGCATGGATTTCTGGGGTACACAGTTTCAATTAGGGTCTGGAATTTTAAATGCTCCTTACAAATCATTCCACCATCACCAGCAGCCTTGGGTACAACCCGTTTTCCCATCCCCGCCTCCCCCCCCCCAACTAAGGGTGTCTTCGGAGGCTGATTGGCGCAAAGTGGATTGGAGCTAAGAAGGTTCCTCATTGTTTCCTCCCAGAACGAGTGGAAGGAGGTCAGGCATAGGCACCTGACCAGCTGTAAGGCCTTGAGAAAGTTAGGCAAACTCCCTTTTGTAGTCCTTCAAATGAGGGTAATGTTAGGAGCCTGTCACTCAGGGTTGTGGTGAGGATTAAAAAGAACAAAGGATATAAAAATTGATGTCCAAGTCATCAGACCCCCCCTCCAGATGTTATTAGCATCAGTCTGCCACATCCACACAGCGGATTTAGACTCTGCTTTGTGTTGAAACATTAGTAAAGCATTGATCACAGTCAGACTTCACATGTGTGGCACACTTTAGAGTTTACAAAGCCCTTCCACACCCACCACCACAGGGAGAGGTCAGAGTAACAAAGAAGGGCTTTAGGAAGTGTATTAATTATTAAGTAATGATGGCTTCTATAAGGAAGAGACCCAAGAATACAGTGGTTCAAACATAATAGAAATTCATATCTTACCTACACAATAAAGAGGTATTCCCATTTCATAATGGCTTTCCTCCACATTGTGATTCAGGAATCCGGGCTCATTCCAATATGTGCCTCCAGCAACCATCAGGGTCTTGCAGTCATCTGCACAAAGCCGATGACTCTGACAGCAGAAGAAAGCCTCAGCTTGAAAACTGACATTACTTCTACTCACACACCATTGGCCAAAACCATTTGCATGGTCGCACCTAACTACAAGGGAGGCTGGGAATTACGCTCTAGCTGGGAATCCAGGAAGGGTAGGAAAGTGATTTTTGGTGAACGGCCAGCAGTCTCTGCTATGAGGGAGCTTTTTAAAGTTCTAGAAGGGATGGATCATGTATCCCCAAGGAAGCATCCTTCTGGGATGGAGGATATAGTGGGTTGACTTACTGGCCACAATTCTTCACTTCCCTGTGTAGTATTTTGCATCCATATTCTTGTCACAACTCAGGTGGGGTGTATTTTCCCACCCACTGACATCAGGCTTGAATGAAATAAAGTAGAAGTGGTAGTGTGTCTGTTTGGAGCCTCAGCTCAAAGAATTCCTGCATGTTTCCACTTCCTTGTAGTGCTTTCTCCACCTCCATTAGAAACGTTCCCCTGGATAGCTACTGCCCTTCAGCCTGGGACTGCAGAATGAACACACGAGCAGCAGACCAGCGGTCAACCCAGAGCCAAGAGCCAAACTCACCCGGACCATATCTTGAAGCACCTATCTGATCCAAGCCTAGATCAGCGAATGCCCAGCCAACTTGTAGATGCATGAGATCAGCAGCGTCATCCCAGGCAACACACACATACCCAGGAGAAAGGAATACTAATTGTTGTATGCCACTGAGGTCTCGTGGTTTTTACACAGCACTGTCTCGGCAATAGCCAACTGGTAGAGAGAGACTAAGAGCAACCTTGCCTACCCAGGCTTTTCATAAGTTACAGCAATTCCATCTGACCAAAGAAATAATTAGAAAACAAGAGACTACGTGGCTCAAAACCAGACCTGCATAGCCACACAGTACGTGAATATTGTGTCTGAGGTCAAGGCCACACTGTATACTTCTGCCTGTCCTCTCCACAAATCCTGACTGCTGTCCTTAGGTTTCTCCACCAGGACAGGAGTCCCAGCTCTTCAGCCAACATCTTTGGCTACCATATGGTGGTCCCGCTGGAACAAGGATATATCAATGAAAAGATACTAACAGACCCAGGCACAGAATACGAGTTCCGTTGCTGTGGGTAAGCCTACAACTCTGTACACCCAGGAGTGGGAGACAGTGCAGCAGGCTCTGATGGACAGACTAGCGCCTGTGGCCCTCAGGTCCCCCCACTGAAGGAAGCCAGCTGCCGCTGTGACCACCCCCATCAAGATGAGGTTCCCAACAGGTCTGCTCAAGCAGGTCTTCTCAGACGGCACACTAAGCACCTGGAGACCTCGTGAAAATGCAGGTTCTGATTTATCAGGTCTGGCGTGGGGCCTGAGATTAAGCTGAGACTGATGCCCTTGGTCCTCAGGCCCAACTTTGAGTAGCAAAACTCCAAAGCAATGGTATGAGTCTCAGCCGCACACTGGAATAATCTGGGAAGCTTTTGAAAGCACTGACGCCCGGGTCCCCCCCGAAAGGCTCTGAATTAGGGGGCCTGGGGAGCACCTGGGCACCCTAGCCATCCCAGCACATAGCCACTTTCTAAAAGCACCCTTCACTGTTTTCAGGGGACGTGTCCTGGCTTGCCGCCTCTCCACTTTTCCGGAGCCTCTGGTCTCTGTTTGCCTATCCTTTATCCTCCCAGGTAAGGGAATCAAATGTTTTTAACTAAAGTGATTCCCATGTTGAGAAAGACATCTCAAAAAGGCAAAATAGGAAGGCAAAAATGGAGTCCTTTAAATTGAACAAATGTGACCTTTTGAAAATCTCACTCTCCTGCCCTTCTTTTCCTCATTCTCTGTTGCCCAGGGCAGACGCACCCCCCACCCCCCCAACTCCCACCCCCCCACACCCTCACCCCCCGTGCTCCTTCCATCCACTGGAAAGTCGGCAGCGACAGGCTGAGCAGGGCCTTAACTAATCTGCAACCCAGAGTGAGTACGTGGGAAATGTTTGCTTTTTAACTAGGATAATTTAACAGCTGTTTTAGAGCAAAACAAGGGTAGAAACACGGAAGTGGGCTTAAACTTTATGTGAATTTTTGAGGTGAAATCCCAGACTTCAGAATAATGCAGAGTTTGCTACTGAGGGCCTCTAGGTGGGGGTTGAGGGTGGGGACCAAACTTTGGAGGGCTTAGAAGGGTTGCCATATTTAGCAAATAAAAATACAGGGCACTCAGTGCAATCTGAATCTCAGACAAACAATGAATCATTTGTTCACAGAAGCGTGGGCCCCAGTCACACGCAGTGAGTGAGTGGCACAGTTGAGTGCCCCTCCCCCGCAGCCCCGGTCTGTCGGGTTCTTCACCATGACAGTAGGTGTACAGTTAGGCCATGAGGCAGACCCTGGTGAGCTCCAGATGACCTCAGGAATTCCGGGAATCCTCTGGAAGCATCAAAGGGCATCCGCCTAGACTCTTGGCTTATGTGGATTTTGTTTGTTCCTTGGTTTTTTTGTTTGACAATCTTTGCGTGCTTGGGCCCTATGCTCAGAGTTTAGGAGTCAGGTCCGGGGCAAGCACCTTGAAAACAGAGAGCATCAACTTCTTGGCCTTGGGTCCTCCATACCTCGATTTAAATGCCCATCACCACCCCCCCGGCGGCCCGTCTCCCCACAGGTCTGGCCTGATTCCTGCCCCTTTCCCCACTCATACCACAAACCCCAGGAAACCTTGTCGATCTCCAGTCTAACCCTGACCGGTGCCACTGCACAGGATTTGGGGAAACCAAGAAAAACAAACTAAAGTGTGTGTCTCAAGTCACATGAATTGGGAAGGAAGGGCCCAATCGGGAGAGGGGAACAGAGGGGATGCGGTAAATGGTGACCCATCTACGAGTCCTTTGCCTTCTCTGCTCCTAACTCCCTCCTGTAGAAATGGGTACGCTGAGCAAGCTGCCTTCGGACATTATTCCTCTGGGCACTGTCCTTCTCGCTTCTAAGGCCCCCACCCCCACCCCTGAGGAACTGTGCACTGGGCACTCAGCTTCAGTCAGGAGATCTTTCCTGAGCCCTGAGTTTGTGCCAAGCATGCTGGGCCATGGACCTCAGCAGTGGAGGAGGTGACCTTGGCCCAGCTGACTGCCCCACAGCATCCCAGACATCAGAGCAGAACAGCCCAGGACCTCCTGGCACTGGTGAGGCAGACTGATCTGGTCATGGCTGAGTGTGTATGCCTGTATGTGTGTCAGCAGCCTGGTCCCCACCCCACCCTGGGGGCCGGTGGACAGCCTCACTGACCACAATGCACTGTGTCAGCGACAAGTAAACAGGATGGATTGATTGCTGACTCCATAAACAGATAGATGCCAATCATCATCTAAACAGGAAAGTAAAACACAGAACCCGTGGGGAGAGGAGCCTTCACTATTCTCTGTGATGGAGGAGAGAAGGGGGAGGAGACGGACAGAGAGAACCCGATGGACACAGGAGTGAAGGAGCAGAGTCACAGACCCGGCGACATGGGCAGCACCGAACCCACGGTTTGGGGGTTGCTGTGTTTCTACCAGCTGTTCTGTACCCCCCAAGGTGCCCCTACTTGCCAAGCTCCCCTGCCCTGGACCAGTCTCCCCACATCTGACCTCCCGCCCTCCCTCCCATGGAGGCCTCCGCACCCTCTTGCAGGCCCTGCTCAGACTGCAGCTTGTCCTAGAAATCCTCAAGGATAAACCGCCCACAGGGCTCCCTCTCTTTTGCACAGAAAAGTTCCAAAGTGTGTCTCCAGCCAGGTATATTCTAAGAGGCTCATCTTCTCTCCTTTTGGGCCACTACCGAGTCCCATATTATAGGATGTATGATTTTTCGCACTTTCGAATAGAAACACTGAACTCTTTGTGGGTCCACCCAAGGTCACCCCCAAATGAGGAACAAATTTAGCCTCCTGAATCTTAGCCTTTCAGCTCCCACCCTCTTTCCTGGTCCACTTATTGCCGACCTTTCTTGGCCTGCCCCACCCCCTGCCGGGTCTTGCTAGTAATGTGTCTTGAAGGAAGCACTGCGGGGAAAGGGGGGTGACTGAGGTAGGGGGTGGCTAGGGCTGCCAACTTCCTGGGAGGAGCACTTACCCATGAAACAGACCATCCTCTGAGTCACTGAGACAACTGGGAGATCCTGGAGGTTGGGAGAGGCTGACTCATCCTTGTCTCTATTTCGTCAGGGAAGGAAAAGGCCTCACACATAGGGGAATGGCCGGTTCATCGTCATTTCCCCCACAGAATCGAAAACTGCAATGAAGCCGTGTGGAAAGATGGAGCAGGCCCCGAGAAGGTCCTAGAAGATGTGACATGGGGAGAGAGAGTCTGGGGTCCTTTCAAACCACCATGGACAGGAAACTCAATATTCAAATTTAGACTCAAAAAAAAAAGTACATTTGAAAGATGTTGTTTGTCTTGCAAAATAATCATTCATTAGAAAGCCCAGTCTCCAGGGTTTGCTTGCAGATCCGTCAGGGAGCTCACAGCACTAGAAACATCTGCCCGTTCTCACCTGCAAGTTGCAGGTCATCCCCAGGTCCCCTTGGCTCCTTCATGCTAGTTCAGAGCTTCTCAAATTCTCAGAATCACCTGGAGAGCTTGTGAAAAACACAGGTGGGTGGGCCCCCCCCCCAGGGTTTCTGATTCAGTAGGGTTGGGGTGGTGCCCGGTCATTTGCATTTTTTTTTAATTTTTTTTTTTAAAGATTTTATTTATTTATTTGACAGAGAGAGAGACAGCGAGAGCAGGAACACAAGCAGGGGGAGTGGGAGAGGGAGAAGCAGGCTCCCCGCAGAGCAGGGAGCCCGATGCGGGACTCGATCCCAGGACCCCGGGACCACGACCCGAGCCGAAGGCAGACGCCTAACGACTGAGCCACCCAGGCGCCCCGCGGTCATTTGCATTTTAACAGGTTCCCAGGTGATGCTCATGCTGCTGGTGCGTGAAGCACACGTTGAGAACACGAGTGAGTGAGGCCCACCTGCCTGTGCTCTCTGCCAAGGAACATCACACTCGACCTCATGGTCGTTGCTGGTCTCCCCCTTACGTCAGGGCCGCAGGGCTCCATGGGGCACTCTGCCTTGCCTGGTGGACCCATCACACTTCCTGAGGGAGGGTGTTAGCTTTCTCACCCCGGCCCCCAAGCCCCCAACAGCCCCTCATGTGCCCAGCTCAGCTCATTGCCTTCCCACCACCAAACTTCAGCCCCACCTGCCCACTCTCTCTCCCATGCTCCTCAGAAATGGAGGAGGCGTCTGCTTCCACCTCAGGCCATTCCCACGGCCCATGGCTGTCCTCCTTCGGTTCTCTTTTCTCTCCTCTGCCTTTCCTCGCCCCTCTCTTGTGGGAAGAGTGGATCATTCCCATAAGCCTACAAACATCCTCCGGAATCTCTCATCTTAAGCAGACTCCACGCCCAGCTGGGAGTCTGACATGAGGCTGAATCCCATGACCCTGAGATCACGACTGAGGGGGACGGCGGCGGGGGTGGGGGGGGTTGAGCAGCACCTTGGGTGGCTCAGTCGTATGAGCCTCTGACTCTTGGTTTCAGCTTGGGTCACGATCTCAGTCTCATGAGATCAAGCCCCACATCAGGCTCCATACTTAGCAGAGTCTGCTTGAGATTCTTTCCCTCTCCCTCTGCCCCTCCCCCTGATCTCACACTCTCTCTCTAAAATAAATAAAGAATTTTTTTTTAGAAAACAGGGGGTGAGCTACCCTAGACCACCTCATCTGCCTCTAGCTATCCCCCGCCTTCCTCACCTAATATTCACCGCAAAATTTCTTCAAAATATTGGGGATATTTCCCATCACCACTTCCTCCTTCCCAACCCACTTCAGTCTGCCTCCCTTTCTTAGCACTCTGCTGCAACCCCAACAACTCCCACGTTGCCGAATCCAGGGCCTTGCCTCAGTCAGTCTCTCAGAAAACTTCGAGACCACTGACAGCTGCCTCCTGCTGGGAAGACCTTCTGCTCGTGGTTTCTTTGGCCCCACCCCTCCCAGGGGTGGAGGGCCCTGGTCTTGGAGCTCACTGCTCCCCTTCTCTCTCTCTAGCCTCATGGCTTCAACGTGGTGTCCGCTGAGTCTGGATGTACAACCCATGATCACTCCCCTGAGCTTGGATTTTCTCCAACTACCTTTGAGCATCTCAAACACAACATGACCAAATGAAACTCTTGATTTCCCCTGCCCACTTTGGGCAGGGAAGAGGGTATATAACAGAAAATTTACCATTTTTAAGTGTACTGTTCAGTGGCTTTAAGTACCTTCACAGCATTGTGCAACCATCACCACTATTCATTTCCAGAACTTTTCCATCATCCCAAACTGAAACTCTGTACCCATTAAATAATATTATTTAAGATTACTCCCCCACCACCCTCAGCCCCTGGTAACCACTATTCTGCTTTCTGTCCCTATGAATTTGACTATGGTCGGTACCTCGTGTAAGTGGAATATTTATCTTTTTTGTGTCTGCCAGATGACTGTTTCTTCCCTCAGTTTCTGCCATCCCCCAACTGCCCGAGAAAACTCCCCAACAAATAAATTGCAGGTTAGCTGGCTCTGAGTAGGTTTCCAAGGTGTTCTTCAATTTTTTTTTCATGTATTTGTCTCGCTGTTTAAAATTTTTAAATATATAAAATAAAATAGTCAAAAAAGACATAACACCATGCTCCTACTTCTCAGATTTATCTTTGTTGACATTTTATGTCAGTTGCTTTGTCCTTTTCAAATACAAGAAATAAAACATTATAATTCAAATTGTAATCTCCTTTTAACTCCCACCATCAGAGGCAACAATAAATATATATATATCATCTAGCCAATTTTTATAGTGCACACTTAATCTATATCACATCTAATCTGAGACACCATCAGTTGTAAGATGCACTATTATTTTAAGCCCCACTTAAAAAGAAAAACACTGACAAACTATGACACAACACTTTCTAACCTTAGATTTTTATTTTTCCTAAGCTATTGTTTTTATTATTTTTTTTAGTTATTCATCACTTACATATAACACCCGGTGCTCATAACAAGTACCCACCCTGATACCCATCGCCCATATAGCCCATCCCCCACCCATCTCCCTCCATCAACCCTCAGTTTGTTCTCTATCCTTAAGAGTCTCTTATGGGGGCACCGGTGTGGCTCAGTCCATTAAGCGTCAGACTCTTGATTTCAGCTCAGTCGTGATCTCAGGGTCATGGGATTCAGCCTCATGTCAGACTCCCAGCTGGGCGTGGAGTCTGCTTAAGATCCTCTCTCTCCCTCTCCCTCTGCCCCTCCCCCCATACTTGTTCTCTCTCCCTCTCTCTCTCAAAAAAAAAAAAAAAAGAGTCTCTGACGGCTTGTTTCCCTCTCTCTTTTTCTTCCCTTCCCCTATGTTCATCTGTTTTGTTTCCTAAATTCCACATATGAGTAGAATCATATGGTATTTGTCTTTCTCTGACTGACTTATTTAGCTTAGCATCATACACTCCAACTCCATCCATATCATTGTGAATGGCAAGATTTCATTCTTTTGGATGGCTGAGTAATATTCCACTGTGTGTGTGTGTGTGTTTGTGTGTGTGTGTGTGTATGATATCATATATATATATATATATATATATATATGTATGTATGTATGTATTTCACATCTTCTTTGTCCATTCATCAGTAAATGGGCACTTGGGCTCTTTCCATAATTTGGCTAATGTTGATAAATGCTGCTATAAACTTCAGGATGCATGTACCCCTTCCAATCTGTATTTTTGTATCCTTTGGGTAAATACCCAGTAGTGCAATTGCTAGATTGTAGGGTAGCTCTATTTTTAACTTTTTGAGGAACCTCCACACTGTTCTCCAGAGTGGCTTCACCAGTTTACATTCCTACTAATGGTGTAAGAGGGTTCCCCTTTCTCCACGTCCTCACCAACATCTGTTGTTTCCTGTGTTAATTTTAGTCATTCTGAAAGGTATGAGGTGGTATCTGACTGGGTTTTGATTTGTATTTCCCTAATGATGAGCGATGTTGAGCATTAGGTTTTTATTTAATACTTATTAAAAGGCCTCCTTTAGACCTCTTTAGACATATATTTTATCTTACCATATTTCCTCGAACCTAAAATACCATCAATTTTAAGATGTAACCTGATTCAGAGACTTTTTAAACCTTAGGATTGATGAATTATGGCTTACCACTCTTGTGCATCCTTTCAAGAACATAAAATTGGTTAAGTATTCCTAAAATTTCACATCTAAAGTTCCACTCTTCTGAATCACTTTTTAAAAAATTAGTGGACTTTTGAACAGTTTTAGGCTTAAAGGAAAAATTGAGCAAAACATACAGAGTTTTCATATACCCCTTCACCCTCTTTCCCAATTTTCCCTATTTTGAACATCTTGTATAATGACGGTACATTTGTTTTCATTGATGAGCCAATATTGATGCATTACTATTAACTAAATGCAATAGTTTACATTAAGGTTCTCTCTTGGTGTTGTACATTTTGTGGTTTGACAGATGTATAGATGACACGTATCCACCATTATGGTATCATACAGAATAGTCTCACTGTCCTAAAAAATCCCTGTGCTCAACCTTCCCCTCTCTCTCCCCACCAATCCCCCGGAAACCACTGATCTTTTTACTGTCTCTATAGTTTTGCCTTTTCTAGAATGTCATATAGTTGGAATCATACAGTATGTAGCTTTTCAGTTTGGCTTCTTTCACTTAACCTAAATGGTTAATTGGTCCTCAAACTGTCTAGAAACATCAAGGGATGTCAGTGTCTGGTCATACCACCAAATCACTACAGTTTTTGGTGAGCTTATTCTACTTTTTGGTGAGTTTATTCTACTTTTCTTTTTTTTTTTTTTTTTTTAAGCAGGCTGCATGCCCAACATGGAGCCCAGTGCAGGGCTTGAACTCATGACGCCGAGATCAAGAGTCCAACGCTTAACCGACTGAGCCACCTAGGTGCCCCTGTACTTTTTAATATGAAAATTACTTTCCATACTGGAATGTAAATGCCCTGAGGTGTTTAGAGGTTGTTTGAATGCTCATACAAATAAGGAGAGAACATTTAAGGAGGAAGAGAAAAAGGTCAGATGTATTCATCTAATCCAGTCCCTCTTGGTGAAGTAGGTGGGAAAGTCATCTGCCCAAAGGAGAGAGAAGGCTGGGAGAAATCGTTCTGGAAATTTGACATGACAACAACCAAAGTTTTTGGCCTGTGTTGGGGATGGGGGATTGCACACAAGTGTGTAATGAACACATTTACTTCCATGTCAAAGAAAGTGAGATTGTAAAATACTCTGAGGATGCCTCGATTTTTTTTCTTCTTCTTTTTTTTTTAAAGGTATAAAGTACATCCAGGAATGTTTACCCTTGTTAGTATACAGTTCTGCAAGTTTTGAGAAACATGTAAGTTGTGTTATCACTACCACAATTGATGTATAAAACAGTTCTATCACCCCAAAATATTCCCTCATGCCCCTTGGTAGTTAATCCCTCCTCCTTCTCCAGCCTCTGGAAACCATTGATCTGTTTTCTGTCCCCACAATTTTGCTTCTGGAATACATGGAATCATACAGTATGTAGCCTTTTGAGTCTGGCTTCTTTCACTTAGCCTAATGCATTTGAAATTCATCTATGTCGTGTATATTAGTAGTTCATTCCTTTTTATTGCTGAGTAGTATTCCATTATATGGATATACCAGATTTTATTGTTCACTAGTTGAAGGACATGTGGGTTATTTCTTATCGGGAGACTATGAATAAAACTGCTATAAACATTTGCATACAGATTTATGTGTGGACATAAGTTTTTATTTTACTTGGATAAATACTTAGAAGTTGGATCACTGGGTCATATGGTAGGAGTGTCATGACATCTCAATAGGAGTTTTAATCTACTTTTCCACAATGGCTAATGATGTTGAGCATATAGTCATGTGCTTTTTTGTCATCTGTATATCTTCTTTTGTGAAGTGTCTGCTCAAATCCTTGCCTGTTTTTTATGGGATTGTTTGGGTTTTTCTTTTTAAGATTTTATTTATTTATTTGACAGAGAGAGACACACCGAGAGAGGGAACACAAACAGGGGGAGTGGGAGAGGGAGAAGCAGGCTTCCTGTGGAGCAGGGAGCCCGATGCGGGGCTCGATCCCAGGACCCTAGGATCGACTTGAGCTTAAGGCAGATGCTTAACGACTGAGCCACCCAGGCGCCCCTGGGTTGTTTGTTTTATCATTGAATTGAGACTTATTTTTATATTCCACTTTTTGAACAGGAGAAATGAACTTGAAATGATCCCATCATGTGTTTTCTTTAAGCCATATTTTTTTCTCTGTGGTTTCCATCACATATTTCAAAATAAAGGTAGTCATAGTCTTTCTAATGGCAGCAAATACTCTGGCCTTGAAACTACTTTTTCTCAACCTCCTAAAGCATTTGGTAGCAGTGCTTTATTTTCCACTCAGAAGCTCCTGAGAATTGGGCAAGTGGCAGAGCCATGAAAAGAGAATGTGTCTTGTGCTGGGAAGTGAATACAATGGAAAAATACATAAACACGTTTACTTTTCTCTTTCCTTCTTTCTTTCTTTCTTTCTTTCTTTCTTTCTTTCTTTCTTTCTTTCTTTCTTTCTTTCTTTTGTTTTATTTTTCTTTTGCTCTTCACGTATTTTTTGATTCTCAGCCCTTTCATCTGAGCTCATTTTCCTTCTAATTAAAGCACTTATTGAACAATCGTTAGTAAAGTTTAGCTGGGGATAAACTCAGAATTTAGGCTTTACATTTAATGGAAATGCCTTTATTTCTCCTTTCGTAAAAGATGTTTTAGCTAGGGGCACCTGGGTGGCTCAGTCATTAAGTGTCTGCCTTCAGCTCAGGTCATGATCCCAGAGTCCTGGGATCGAGCCCCGCATTGGGCTCTCTGCTCGGCGGGAAGGCTGCTTCTCCCTCTCTCACTCCCCCTGCTTGGGTTCCCTTTCTCACTGTGTGTCTCTCTGTCAAATAAATAAAATCTTAAAAAAAAAAAAAAAGATGTTTTAGCTGGGTATAGAATTATATGGATTTTTTTTTCCCCAATACAGTGAAAATATCGTTCCACTTTCTTCTCACTTCCATTTCCAGCTAATTAAAAGTTATGTCTTTTTTCTGCCCCTTCTAGCTGCTCTTAAGATTTTTCTCTGTGTCTTTGGTCCTCTGTAGCTAGGTGTAGATCTCTTTTTATGTCGAGTCTAGAATTGAGCTTCTTGAATCTGTGGGTTGGTATCTTTCAATTGTTTCAGAAATTTTTCAGCTATTATCTCTTCAAATATCGCCTCTGTCCTTGTCTCTCTTGTTCTTTAAATTCTGGAATTTTGATTAAATATGTATTAGAATTTCTCACTGTGAATTCTGTCTCTGGTCCTCTGTTTATATTTTCCTTATCTTTATCTCTTGAGCTCATTATCTCACTGTTCAAATAAATGCCCACAACATACATCAGGAGTAATGTACTGGGTAGACTGGTTGCCAATGACTCCTGTACGTCTATTCTAAATGCTTCTTAGGTAATCCTCCATTGTCTCAGCCAGCATCCATCCATTATTGTATGCAGCCACAATAACATCTTTGGGGAAAATACCATTCTCAGAAATTGCTCTATAATTTAAAATCAGGGTGACCCAATTTACTTGGGACAGTCCCTGCTATCCTTACATAAGTACCCACACTCCCTCTTTTACTCTCATAAGTATTCTGTTTTGAAAATTAAACTATATGAACACCATATTCACAGTAAATATTATGGCCTCTTTGGGTTCATGGCAGCTACATATAGCATCACAGTGATTTGCTTATTTTGGAAACCTGTGCTTATGACATTAATTTCTTTAGTGCTTTTAGAATTGACAGTACAATTTTGAGGTTTTTAAAGAATGTGTGATATTGTCATCATTCCCTACTTGACAAAAATCACAGTTTCATTTTTCCCTGATTGAATTGCATCTCTAGAAATTAAGCTGCTCCTGTTCAAAGTCAGCAAAAAAGCTTCTGGGAAACTGATTTTCAGCGTTTCAGCAATAGTTCCCACATGATACGTCAGTCACACCAGTCTCTCATTGTTTTTGAAATGTCTTTTGTGCAGTTTGAGGGCTTTGGGAATTTCTCCTGCTTTGAGTTGTATTGCATGGTGAGTGACAGGCAAGCTTGTTGGCCACAACATGGCTTTATCTACTTATGGGTATCTTTATTTTATTTCATAAAATCCCTGGTTGTTGTCTGGTGAGAAAAAAAATAGAATTACAAAAATGCCTCCAACATCATGTACAGGCATACTTTGATTGCACTTCACAGATATTGTGTCTTTTACAAATTGAAGGTTTGTGACAACACTGCATCAGGCAAGTCTATCAGTGCCATTTTTCCAACAGCATTTGCTCACTTCATGTCTCTATGTCACATTTTGGTAATTTCTACAATATTCCAAACTTCTTTATTACTATATGTATAATGTAATATAATAAGATATGATATGATCAGTGATCTTTGATGTTAACTACTATAACTATTTAGGAACACCACAAACCGTGCCCATAGAAGACAACAAGCTTAATGAATGTTGTGTGTTCTGACTGCTCCACCAACCAGCTGTCCCCGCATCTCTCTTCCTCTCCTCAGGCCTCCCTATTCCCTGAAATACAACAATATTGAAATTAGACCAATTACTAACTCTAAAATGACCTTGAAGTGCTCAAATGAAAGGAAGAATAGCCCATCTCTCACTTTAAATAAAAAACCAGAAATGATTAAGCTTAGTGAGGAAGGCATGTCAAGAGCCAGGACAGGCTGAAAGCTAGGTCACTTGTGCCAAAGAGCCTAGTTGTGAGTACAAGAGAAAAGTTCCTGAAGGAAATTAAAAGTGCTACTCCAGTGGACACACAAATGATAAGAAAGTGAAACAGCCTTGGTGCTGATATGAAGAATGTTTGAGAGGTCTGTATAGAAGATCAAAACAGCCACAACATTCCCTGAAGCCAAAGCCTACTCCAGAGGAAGGCCGTAACTCTCTTCAATTCTGTGAAGGCTGAGAGAGGTAAGGAAGCTGCAGAAGAGAAGAATGAAGCTAGCAGAGGTTGGTTCATGAGGTTTAAGGAAAGAAGCATCTCCACAACATAAAAGTGTAAGGTGATGTGGCAAGTGCAGACGTAGAAGCTGCAGCAAGTTATCCAGAAGACCTGGCTAAGAATGAAGGTGCCTACACTAGACACCAGACTTTCAATGTAGATGAAACAGCCTTATATTGGAAGAAGATGCCATCTAGGACTTTCATAGCTGAAGAAGAGAAGGCAATGCCTGGTTTCAAAGTTTCAAAGGACAGGCTGACTCTCTTGTTAGGGGCAAATGCAACTGGTGGCTTGAGGTTGAAACCAATAGTCATTACCATTCCAAAAATCCTAGGGCCCTTAGGAATTATGCTAAATCTACTCTGCCTATGCTCTATAAATGAAACATCAAAGCCTAGATGATAGCAATTCCCTTTACGACATGGTTTACTGAATATTTTAAGCCCACTGTTGAGAATCACTGCTCAGAAAAAAATATTCCTTTCAAAATATTACTGCTCATTGACAATGCACCTGGTCATCCAAGAACTCTGATAGAGATACACAAGATTAATGTTGTTTTCATGCCTGCTAACAGAGCATCCTTCTGCAGCCCATAGATCAGGGAGTAATTTTGACTTTTAAGTCTTATTATTTAAGAAATACATTTTGGGAGTGCCTGAGGGGCTCAGTTGGTTAAGTGTCTAACTCTTGATTTTGGCTCAGGTCATGACCTCAGGGTCATGAGATAGAGCCCCACATTGGTCTCTGCATTCAGCGTGGAGTCTTAAGATTCTCTCACTCTCCCTCTGCCCCCCCCCACTTGCTCTCTCTCTCTCTCTCTCTAGAAAGAAAGAAAAAAAGAAAGAAAGAAAGAAAGAAAGAAAGAAAGAAAGAAAGAAAGAAAGAAAGAAAGAAAGATAAAAGAAAGAAAGATAAAAGAAAGAAAGAAAGAGGGTGCCTGGGTGGCTCAGTCGTTTAAGCGACTGCCTTCGGCTCAGGTCATGATCCTGGAGTCCCTGGATCGAGTCCGGCATCGGGCTTCCTGCTCGGCAGGGAGTCTGCTTCTCCGTCTGACCCTCCCCCCTCTCATGTACTCTCTCTCTCAAATAAATAAATAAAATCTTTTAAAAAAAGAAGAAAGAAAGAAAGAAAGAAAGAAAGAAAGAAAGAAAGAAAGAAAGAAAGAAAGAAAGAAAGAAAGAAAGGAAGGAAGGAAGGAAGGAAGGAAGGAAGGAAGGAAAGAGAAATACATTTTGTAAGACTATAACCACCATAGATAGTGATTCCTCTGATGGATCTGGACAAAGGAAATTGAAAACATTCTGCAAAGGATTTACCATTCGAGATACCAGTAAGAACATTCATGATTCATAGGAAGAGAAAGAGGTCAAAATATCAACATTAATGGAAGTTAGGAAGAAGTTGATTCCAAACCTTATGGACGACTTTGAGGGATTCAAGACTTCAGTGGAGGAAGTAACTGCAGAGGTGGTGAAACTAGCTGGAGAACTAGAATTAGAAGTGGAACCTGGAGATGTGACTGAATTGCTGCCATCTCATGACCAAACTTTAATGGATAGATAGTTGCTTCTTATGGATGAGCAAAGAAAGTGGTTTCTTGAGATGGAATCTACTCCTGGGGAAGATGCTGTGAAGACTGTTGAAATGACGGCGAAGGATTTAGAATATGACATAAACTTAATTGATAAAGCAGCAGCAGGGTTTGAGAGGATTGACTCCAAATTTGAAAGAAGTTCTACTGTGTGTGAAATGTATCAAACAGCATCACATGATGTTCATGAAAGGAAGAGTCAATCAATGTAGCAAACTTCAATGTTGTCTTATTTTAAGAAATTGCCTACACTTACCATGGTGAGCATAGAGTAATGTATAAAATGTCAAATCACTCTGTTGTACACCTTAAACAAATACAACGTTGTATGTCAACTATACTTCAATAAAAATAGAAAGAAATTTCCACACCTACCCCAAACTTCAGCAACCACCACCCTGACCAGTCAACAGCCATTAACATCAAGGCAAGACCCTCCACCAGGAAAGATTATGACTCGCTGAAAGCTCAGATGAGGGTTAGCATTTTTTAGCAATAAAGTGTTTTTTAATTAAGATACATACGGGGCACCTGGGTGGCTCAGTCGGTTAAGAGTCTGCCTCTGGCTCAGGTCATGATCCCAGGGTCCTGGGATAGAGCCCCACATGGGGTTCCCTGCTCAGTGGGGAGCCTGCTTCTCCCTCTGCCTCTGCTGCCGCTCCCCCTGCTTGCTCTCTCTCGCTCTCTCTCTCTCTCTCTCTGTCAAATAAATAAAATCTTTTAAAAAAAGATACGTACATTTTTTAGACATAATGCTTTTTCACACGTAATAGTGAATGTGCCTGCCAGCAATTCCTGGCTGCCCCTTCTAAGAGGATTGCCCTCAGTTGATGGGAGCCATCTCACCTGGAAAAGTTGCCCTCCCTCCCACTCCCAACAGCAGTCTGTAGTCAATTATTGATTGGGTAGGAGTACAAAAGTTCAGTCCACTTGGCCTCAGAGTGGGACCAATTCTGTGTCCACTCATGTTCCCGAGCTCCCCATGGATCAGGCCTGGATGGGTTCCAGCTGAGACCACATCCTTGCTTAGCTCCTTCCTCCAGCTTCCCTTCAGCTTCTCTCAGTTCCCTTATTCTGAGAGCCCTCTCTCAATAAATCCTTATACAAGAATCCCCACCTTAGGCTCTACTTCTAGGAAACATGACATGCAATTGGCATATAACTATAAATGATAATATTAGAAAAGAAGAAAGGCTGAAAATTATTGAGCTTATCAGTCAACATTAAACATGAGGGGAAAATAATAGAATAAATCTGGAAAGACAGAAGGAATGAAATAATAGAATTTGGGCATTAAGTATCCATACAATATATATAAGATATGTATATATCACATATATTATAAGAATATATTATATATACCATAAGAAGAATATATATAATATATAAGAAGGTACAACCTAACAATATTAAAAATGAAAGATGCATGATAATAGAAAATACAGAAATTTAAACTATAAACAACTATACACTATGAAGTTTTTTGCTACTAAACTTAAAAACTTAGATGAAATGCATAACTTCATAGAAAAAGTCTATCCAAAACTGACTCAATGAGAAATAGAAAAGATAAATTATTCCATAACCATTTGAAAAATTTAATCAAAAGTTTGAAAACCTACCCCTTTAAAAAGAAGTTCTGATGGTTTTATAAGCAGTTTCTTCAAAGCATTCAAGGAATAGATCATTCCAATCTCATGCAAACTGTTTCAGAAAATAAAAAAGAACATGTCCCAAATCATTTTATGAGGTTAGAAAAACCTTTCTGGGTTTGATACCCAAACTAAACAAAAACAAAATGAGAAAGATATATCACAGGCCAATATCATTTATAAGCATAGATATAAAATTTCAAAACCCGGTGCCTGGGTGGCTCACTTGGTTAAGCGTCTGCCTTCAGCTCAGGTCATGATTCCGGAGTCCTGGGATCGAGTCCCACATCGGGCTCCCGGCTCAGCGGGGAGCCTGCTTCTCCCTCTGACCCTCTCCCCTCTCACGCTGTTTCTCTCGTGCTCGCTCTCTAATAAATAAATAAATAAAATCTTTTAAAAAATAAATAAATAAATAAAAATTCAACAAAATTCTACAAACTATGTACAATAATGTATTTAAAGCAACAACACATTATACCCTCATTAGATTTACCTCCAGAATTCAGAAATAGTTCAACACTAAAATATATTATTCACCTCACTATTAAATTTCAAAAGTACACAAGATTACCTCAAATGGAAAAATATATTTTTTAAATCATGTCCATTAAAAATTAAAATTCTTAAATATCTGGAAACCAAATGGAACTTCCTAAACCTAGTAAATGATGTCCACCAACATCCTTTAAAAAAAAAACATACTTATATGCAACTAACGAATCACTGAATACTACATCAAAAACTAGTGACGTTATATATGTTGGCTAATTGAATTTAAATTTAAAAAAAGAAAAAACATACTTAAAGAGAAACGTTACATTTTTACGCTTAGAATTCTATAATAAGACAAGGAAACCCACTGTCGTTTGCTTCTATTTGTACTGGAGTCCTGGCTAACCTTCTTCTAAAAGTTCAGGAAAACTAACTTGACATGGAAATAAGCAATAGAAAATTATCAAGGCCAAATCCCATATGATGTTATTATCAGAAAGAATGAGATAAGGAGCAAAATACCATCCCTACAGACAATGAACATGAGTCAGAAAGATGTGCCCACAAAACAGATTTTAAAATGTAATTTTCTATACCAAAATGAGCTAAAAGATAATGAGATTCTATAAGATATGAAATAGCAACATAAATCAGAACAGACAAAATTAGAGATAAGGTGCTGCACTTAGAGAATTTTGAGTAAAATAATAAATCGTTTCAGAAATGGAGACTAAGCTAAAGTGAACAGTCCTTTTAAGGGTACAACCAGGGAATTGTATACATCACTTCCATTCATATTTCATAGGCCTGGATACATAGCTACATCCATGGGCAGGGAAATCTGGGAAATGGGGTCTGAGCTGGTAACCAAGTGCCTAGCAAAAACTTTCACTGCTATAGAATAAAAAGAAAAGAGAGAAGATGGGGTACATTTAGTAATCTTTCTAACAGTCCACCACTTTTGCCATGCAAACCCTTGTACCCACACATAGAAAATCTCTTGCCCCTCCCCAAGGGAGATGATCCCCAAATCCGACCCAATAAATGACTCCAGCTCAAAAGTCAGGATCTACGCAAGATGCGCTGCCCTCTCCATCAGGCCTGGACACACTTCTCTGTGTTCAATGACCAATAAAATAAAAGTCATCTGTTCCCTACCACACGTGGGGATGTGTATGATGCAGGAGTGCAAACAGGTTAACAACAAAAGCTCTCCTTTAAAAAACAGGGGAGGGGCACCTGGGTGGCTCAGTTGGTTAAGCGACTGCCTTCGGCTCAGGTCATGATCCTGGAGTCCCGGGATCGAGTCCCGCATCGGGCTCCCTGCTCAGCAGGGAGTCTGCTTCTCCCTCTGACCCTCTTCCCTCTCGTGCTCTCTCTCTCATTCTCTCTCTCTCTCAAATAAATAAATAAAATCTTAAAAAAAAATAAAAATAAAAAAAAATTAAAAACAGGGGAGTGGGGAAACTGCCCAGCAGTCAATGATGATTTAAGCTATGATCAAGCCCCACAGAGACGGGAGCCCAAGGGGAAGAGTCATGGAACCCACTGCCCTGACAATGAAGTGAGATCCTTGGTTGGCCCATTTGGTTCTGGTCCATTTCCTCTTTGGCCCTGACATTGCCCACTTGGAGAATAATTCTTCTCAGTTAAAAGTGGACTTTCAAGCATGTGCATGAAGACCAGGGTTCTACAGAGCTTTCGCAGCTGGCTTCTCCTGGTTCAGGTCTGGGGTTGCTTTAAGGGTTTTAGACCGGGCTTGGAGTTTCTTTAACAGTCCAGCCTCTTCAAACCCCTAGAAGGCTTCAGGTGTATTTATCCACACTCATTTTGATGTTTAAGTAACCTTACGCAAAGAACATCCTTTTTTTTTAAGATTTTATTCGTTAATTTGAGAGAGAGAGAAAACAAGCCGTGGGAGCAGCAGAGGGAGAGGGAGAGAGAGAAGCAGGCTCCCCCTGAGCAGGAAGCCCAACGTAGGGCTCGATCCCAGGACCCTGGGATCATGACCTGAGCCGAAGGCAGACGCCTAACCGACTGAGCCACCCAGGTGCCCCCATCTTTTGTTTTTATTTTACATTTGAAAACACTTAACTTTTATTCATTGACCTCTACACTATGACATCCTCCTTTATTCAGCTTAATGCCTTTAAAGGCAAATGAAATAATAGATGTAGATGTTTCAGTGTGTGTGTGTTTTTCCAATACCACCAATTAATTCTCCAATTCTTAGAGGATGCTGACCAGGGGTCCCACAATTCAACTCAATTCTGACACTGTCTACCTGGAAATAGCATCAGATCCCACATGTTAAGGGCTCAGTCCCACAAGATTGACCCCCCCCAATCCCACTGGCTACTTCAGATACCAATGCCAACCAAGAGTCCAGTTTGTCCTCTGTGTGGGGTGCATGGGTGGCTCAGTCAGTTAAGTGTCTGCCTTTGACTCAGGTCATGATCCCAGGGTCCTGGGATCGAGCCCCATGTCAGGCTTGCTGCTCAGCGGGGAGCCTGCTTCTCCCTCTCCCTCTGCTGCTCCCCCTGCTTGTGCTCTCTTGCTCTCTGCCAGGTTGTCCTCCGTGCTTCTTTTTTTTTTTTTTTTTTTTTTAGAGAGAGAGGGAGAGCATGGTCATGGGGAGGGGCAGAGAGGAAGGAGAGAGAGAATCTTTCTACGCTCAGCACAGAGCCCAATGAGAGGCTCCATCTCACAACCCTAGATCATGACCTGAGCCTAAATCAAGAGTCAGACACTTAACTGACTGAGCCACCCAGGTGCCCCATCTGTGCTTCGGACCCACAGCTATAGATTGGAGATTCCATGACCCCCTCCTTGGGTTTGATTAGTCAGCTAGAGTGGCTCACAGAACTCAGAGAAACATTTTACTTACTAGATTACCAGTTTATTATAAAAGGATGTAACTCAAGAACAACCAGATGGAAGAGATGCATGCATAGGACAAGGTATGGAAGAAAGAGCATGGAGCTTCCAAGCCTTCTTTGGGCATGAATTCTCCCAGCACCTCTGTGTGTTCACCAACCCAGTTCTCCCAGCCCTGTCTTTTTGGGGTTTTATAGAGGCTTTGTTACATAGACCTGATTGAATAAAGCATTGACCATTGGTGGTTGAACTCAATCTCCAGCCCCTCTCCCCTCCCTGGAAGTACGGGGAGCAGGACCTGAACGTTCCAACCCTCCAATCTCACGGTTGGTTCCCTGGCAACCAGTTCCCTTCCTTGTGCCTTTCCAAATGTCACTTCATTAACATAAACTCAGGTGAGATTGAAAAGGGTTTGTTATGAATATCAAGATACCTTTATTGCTCTTATCATTTAAGAAATCCCAAGGATTTTAGGAGCTTTGTGCCAGAAACCAGGGACAAAGGCTAAATATATATTTCTTAAGATAAATTATAATATCACAGATATGAAAGCAACAGCTGTATTCTGATCTTTGCTGTTGGACAGATCCCCATTGTCCAGCCAAGAACCCTTCCCATAAATGCTTGAGAAAGCGTTGGGATCCTGGCCTATCTCTTGCTTAGGATGTCTTTTAAAAACCTCTCATAGATAGACCTCTTATAAACACCTTTTATAGGTATCTGGGATGGTCCACCTCCAGGATCCTCATGCTGGGGTCACCCCTCATGCCAGGTGACCCTTTGGGGAAGGATCTAAACAATCCTCTTTGCTTCTTATGTGTGTACACAACTGGTACAAGAAGATTAGCCCCTTTGACCCACAACCTCTGGGGCTATAGCTACTTCCCAAACACAGTCACATTTCCATTTAGATCCCAAGTAGTCAGCTCTAGGCACAGTCCTTTCATAAATCAAATTTCTTGGGTGGTTCCGAGGCCAGTCTACTGCACCCTAACAAGTTCCAGGGGCATATATTAAGCTTTCTGAGTGGTACATTGAGGCTCCTCTCATTTGACCCTAGATAAGGGGGAAGCACCACTCTCCCTCATCCCAAGGGAGATAGACCCCTAGCACAAGTGCCTGCAAAGAAATTCTAATTTTCTACTCTCTCTCTCTCTCTCTCTCTCTCTGCCTCACCAACCTCTTTGATGGGCCAGCATGGGGAGGGTCGTCTAAGGTTCCCAAAGCTGGTGTTCGACACCTCTTCCCACATCCTGTGTAGGTGGTCTCACAGGACTTCCCCTTGGTACTGAGGTTGGGATGGTGCCACCTATTCTCTCTGCTGAAATCAAGACACAAAGAGCCCGATCCTGCCATATGCATTAACATCCTGCCAAATTCAAGGGTGACAAACAAGTCAGCAGACATCTCCAGACCTCAAGGATATTTTTCAACTGGGAACTTTAAGCTAAATTAAGCGCTTCCTCTGTGGGAGGGAATGTGGGTGGGGGGGGTGGTGTCACTTAATTCCAACTCTTTTTCATGAATGAAAAAATAAATAAATAAAAGGCATTCACCGGGAATATCCTTACAGCTCGGAAATTCCATGGTCAACTCAGCTCCCAGCACCACTTCCTGCTTCAGAAGGAAGATGGGTTCCGTTCCAGATATTCTGGGCCCAGCCTTGGCCGGCTTCCCTGGATGGTGTGTTTATTTGGTAGTTGCCACATTCCTTCTCCACCCCCATGCCCCATTAGAGCTTCCCCTCCTCCCCAGCCAATTACTGAGGGACAGTGGAGAATGAGAGACCCTTTTCAAAGGGCTCTCCCTTCCTCCATCCATCCAGCCCCCACTCTCAACTCCTTCCTATCACTCAAGGAGCAAACCTTAGTGGCATTTCCCCGCCTTAGTTGTCCTTATCACTCCAGACCCTGGAGCTCTTACTTCTGCTCTTATTGCTCCATGGAAACTGTTCTTCAATGATAACATCCTCAGAGGACCTTTGTACATTCTCGTCTGACTTACCCTCTTGGGATCATCCGACTCACTAGCCACTTCCTCCTTCCTTGGCAGCATTCTTGGTTTCTTTGGCACCAGGGCCTGGCTTTCCTCTTTACCTTTCTGGCCACTCCTTTTCAGTCCCCTCTTTCTGACTCTTAAATGTGGCAGTTCCTCTGAGTGTGGGGCTCAGCCTGCCTCTCTCCAGACACACTCTCTTCCTAGGCATGCTTCACTAGCCATGCGTTTGCTAAAGCCCCACCAATCTGTACCCTCAGTCTAGATGAGTCCCCTGACCTTTCATATAAACTCCCAACTATCAGATGTCTCCGCTTGGATGAGCCTCAGGAACTTCAAACAAAACACACGCGAAAGGAAGCTCATTTCCTCACCCACCCACCCATAAACTCCTATTTCTTTTTTTAAATTACCTGACTCATCAAAGGCACCATATCAGTCCAGCTGCTCAAGCCAGAAGTGTGGATGCTTGATCCAGTTTGACTTATGTCTCTGCTCACCCTCCCGCATCTAGTCACAGCCAAACCCTGCCATATGGACCTCTCCAACACCCTCGAATCCATCTCCTCGGTCAACACTGTGATTATCCCCTGGATGACTGTAATACTCCCAGATAGACCCCGTGCCTCTAGTTCTGTACTTCTCTAATCCATTCTCTCTTCTGTAGCTCATTCATCCAAACAGTATTTTTGACTAGGTGGGCAGAGAAATATTTCTAACACAAGCATCTAACCAAGACACCTTCCCCCAATCCTGACCCATCCCTGGCTCCCCATCCTTCCATGGATCTTTCACGACTCAGCTCAGATGCCTTCAGCCTCTCTGAAATATCCTCTCTGACCACTCCCAGCCTCAGGGAGGCTCCCCTCCTGGACCTCCTCCACCAGCACTAAGTCCTAGTGCCTCCCACAGCACCCACAGCCCTCTGCCTAATTGCCTGTTTCCTGCCCGACACTCGGACCGCAGGCTCCCAGAGAGCAGGACTGGGTCTCGGGCTGAGTTGTTCTACTCGTGAACTGTTGAATGAAGAGTTGAATAACCAAACAGGGTATATTTGATAACGCCAGGGAAGGCTTCATGGAGGAGGTGGGGCTTGCAATAGACCCTGAGTCTACTGCCAATCTGGACAGGGGAAGCAGTCCAGAGAAACATCCTGTGGAGGCAAATGGCCTGGGGAGGGAGGACTGATGGTCACTGAACCAGATTGTGGGACATTCCACACAAAACTGGCGCCTGGACTCTTTGGAATCTTGATATGTAGATGATGTATTCAGATGTGTTTAGAAGTGAAACACATCACAATTCACTTTCAAATGTTTCGGGAAAAAGTATCTATGTATAAATAAAGCAAAGAGGAAAAAATATCCCCACTTCTGAACCTAGGTGGAAGGGTATATTGTACTTTGGATGGGTGTTTGCTGGACTGTTCTTTGCATTTCTTTCTGTGTGCGGAGAGATTTTCACAAGACCAAGTTGAGGAAATAAAAGCTTTCCTCTGATAACCGGGGTAGGAAAGGAAGCTGGCACTCAAGGAAGAGAGGTGGGGTGTTTATCATTATTCCGTGGTTTCATTTTTAATTGTTGTACATATAATTCATCCTGGTTTTAGAAAGTCTCGAAAATGCAAATAAAAGCAAAGCCATGAATAGACAGCACCCAGAAGCACAGATCCTGGGGGGAAAAGGGGCTGTAAATGTTTTCCTATATTTCTGTCTGGTCTTTTTGTATTTTTATTTACCTAGATTCCCCTTCTCCCTCACCCCCCCCCCCCCAGGCCTCTGGATGTTTGGGGCCAAGAGTACCCAGGTTTTGCTGTTTTTGCTCCCAACTCAGGATTTTAGACCCCTGGGGCACCAAAGCAAAGAGGTGCTGGAGCTCAGACAGGCCATGGCACTGTCCTGTCCAGCAACACCTGCCATGCTCCCAGTGGCCTCCCGCAGGGTAGCAGGTGAGAGCTGTGGCAGTCGTGAGGCCCCGGGTGGAAAACTGACACGGAGGGCGCGACTGACACCCTTGGGGGGGGGCGGGGATGGGCGGTGATGGGGCCTCTGGCCTTGGTTACTATCTCTCTGTAATGGAACCCAAGCCCCAGGCTCACGCATGTAAATACACCTCTAAGTACCCACATGCAAACACACCTCTGCGCACACGCGCGCGCGCGCGCGCACACACACACACACACACACACACACACACACACACATCATCTGCTCTGATAATTCATGCCCTGCCTTTGGTTTTGTTTTTTTTTTCCCCTCATTGAAGACAGAAAGTAAACATTTTCCTCTCTCCCCTCTCAGGAAGGGCAGTTGGGGAGGAGAATAATCACATTTTTTTTTTTATTTCCTCGTGAAACACGTCCCTGTGATGTCTTGACTGAGAGCAGACAAGCTGATTCTTTGAGAGCAAGAAAAAAATGGCCCCATCCCAGTGGTGCTCACCAGCACCTGAGATGCAGGGGCCTCCCCAGCTTCTAGGACTGCAGAAGGCCCTCCTGACTGATTGGAACCAGCTTGCAGAGGACAGGAACCCAGCATAGTCATCTTGGTAAGCAAGGCCTCAGAGCCAGGCTTATTTTTATTTTTCCAAAGCAAGTCAAATGACATTTTCTTTTTACACCAGGGTGTCGTGCAGTAATTCCTACCTGTTTCACCAACAACAGCTCTAGGCATTTGGGATAAGCAGCAACTGGAGCAATTAAAGACTAACAGTGAAAGCCTTGACCTAATTCACAGAGGGGATCTGGAGAGTAATTCACACCAGGATGTCCCACCTTGAGACAAGGGGCCAGGCTGAGACACCCCAACCATCCGTGATTGGCTGTGGCCCACTGGTGGGGGCAGGGGAGGCAGGTTTGTACATAATCTCACAGGCATTTCTGGGCATAGAGATTCAGCACAGGGCAGTGCTCAAGCGAAGGGTCATCTGGAGGCTGTTAGCAGCCAACACTCACTCCCAGGAGCCGGGGGGTGGGTGGCGAATAGGGTACCTGCCGCTCTGGGAGATTAGGCAGGTACCAGATCATCCCCTCCTGCCCCTGTGTACCAGCAACAGCTGCATGCTGTTCTCACCGCGGCTCCAAGGGGTTCTCACACTTGAGTGAGCATCCCCTGGGGGGACTCCTTCAAACACACATTGCTGGGCCCCACCCCAGGTCTGGCGCGGGGCCTGAGAATGTGCATTTCTAACAAGTCCCCTGGTGATGCTCACACTGCCAGTCTGAAATCCATTCTTTGAGAAGCACAGCTCTAAGCATTCGGGACAAGAAATTCCAAGCGATTGGGCGCCTGGGTGGCTCAGTTGGTTAAGCGACTGCCTTCGGCTCAGGTCATGATCCTGGAGTCCTGGGATCGAGTCCCGCATCGGGCTCCCTGCTCGGCAGGGAGTCTGCTTCTCCCTCTGACCCTCTTCCCTCTCTTGCTATCTCTCATTCTCTCTCTCTCTCTCAAATAAATAAAATCTTTAAAAAAAAAAAAAAGAAATTCCAAGCGATTAAAGGCTGAGTTATGAGAGCAGATGGGCTTTCCTGATAACATGGTCATTAACATCATGTGCTCATCTCCCTGCGCAACACCAGTTTGAGGGAAGCACAAAAAGAAGGAGGGAGAGGCCCAGAGCGGAGAAGGCTTAGTTGCCACAGCATGAGGCTCTCACCCTGGCTGGGAGCCTGAGCTTTCTAAATGAAGAATGGGGGCAGGAGGGCCCTGGCTCCTCTCCTGGAGGCCACAAGGACTTGGGTTCTGAGAGCCAGCTCTGAGTCGGCTCTGCTCCCGGCCTTCACACACCCCCAGTGGCTCCCAGGGAATGATGCTCACCCCCTGTGACAAAGCAGGGCAAGGAGATCTCCCCACAGCTACGCAGGAGAAGCCAGGGCCTGAGAGCAGAAGGGACATGTCCATTGACACAGCTCGCTAGCAGCAAATCCACGTTTGATCCCAGGCCTCCCAAGTGACTCTCCCAAGCAAAGAGAGACCTCTTGGGCGTGCGGTTCTGTCCTGATCCCTCTCACACTCAACGGCAGGCCAGAGGAGCAGAGCATCCGGGGCTCCCAATCCAGCCAGGGCTCTTGCCTTTGCAGGGTCTGGGGAACTGTCTCTACATTCTCACCCAAAACACTTCAGGTGCCAAAGGCATGGGGTTTTCCCCACGGCAAAGCAGTTCATTTCTCCTGTGGCCACCAACTGGGTTGTCCTGTGATTTAACTCCATTCTGATTCCATATACCTGGAGGTAGCATCAGACCCCACAGGTAAAAACTACCCCCCACTTCAGAATGTAAATTGATGCGGCCACTGTGGAAAACAGGATGGAGATTCCTCAAAAAATTTAAAAGGGGACTATCAGCTGATTCAGCAATCCCACTTCTGGAGAAGTATCCAAAGGAAATGAAAATAGGATCTCCAAGAGATTCTCTGCACCCCTGATTTCACTACAGCATTATTCACAACAGCCAAGACATGGAAACAACGGGAGTGTCTGTCAACAGGTGAATGGATAAAGAAGATGTGAGATGTGTGTGTGTGTGTGTGTGTGTGTGTGTGTGTGTGTGTAAAATGGAATATTGCTCAGGCAGGAGAAAGAAGGAAATCCTTCCATTTGCAACAACTTGGATGAAACTTGAGGGCATTATGCTAAGTGAAATAAGCCATTCAGAAGCAAATACTGTTGATCTCACTTATGTTGCTAAGAAAGTAAACCTTAGGGGCGCCTGGGTGGCTCAGTCATTCAGTGTCTGCCTTTGGCTCAGGGCATGATCCCAGGGTCCTGGGATCGAGCCCCACATCAGGCTTCCTTCTTCACGGGAAGCCTGCTTCTCCCTCTCCCGCTCCCCCTGCTTGTGTTCCCTCTCTCACTGTGTCTCTGTCAAATAAATAAAATCTTAAAAAACAAAAAAGAAAGCAAACCTTAAATGTCTTGATCACAAAAAAAGAAATGTTCTATAGTAAGATGGAAGTGGAAACCAAAGCCAGGGTGGTAATCATTTTGCTATATGTGAGTGTAACAAATCAACACATTGTACACCATTTAAACTCAAACAATGTTATATGTCAATTACATCCCAATAAAGCTAGGGACAAATAGACTGCTCCTCACCTCAAGTGCCAATCGCAAGTCCAGGACACCCATAGAGTGACAAGCTATAAATCAGGGCTTCCCACAACCCCCTTCTCAGCTCCTGTAATTTGCTAGGATGCCTCACAAACTCAGGGAAATATTTACTTATATTTACATTACCAGGTTAATAGAAAGGATACAGATTAGCAACCAGATGAAGAGGTTCATAGGAGTTTGGGAAGGGTTCCCCCACCCCATCCAGAAGCTACATAGGGACCTGACCCTAAATCACCCCATTAGCATAAATTCAAGTGTGATCAGTAGGACTTATTATGAATAACAAAAGACACTCCCATCACCTAAGAAATTCCAAGGGTTTTGAGATGCTCTGTGCCAAGAATGGAGACAAAGACCAAATACATGTATTTCTTATTATTATACTCCACATAAACTGGCTTTAAGCAAAAAGGGAATTCATGGGCTCATATAACTGAAAGGTTCCAGGGGAACCAGCTTCAGGAATGGCTTAATCAGGGCTCAATGCAGATCTGCCTCTCAGCCCTGCCTTCTTCCTGTTTGGCCCCTGTCCTGGATTTAAGGTCAGGCGCTCCAGACCTCACTACCTCTCAGCAGGTCCAGGCAAGAAAGAACCTCTTCCTGGTGATGAAGGTCCTGGGATCAGCTTTGATTAAGCCTGACTGGCTGACTGGTTTTGGTCAAAGGTCAGCTAGGGGAGTGACAGGAAGAGAAGAGAAATTGAAGGGAGCAGAAGAATACCAGGAAAAGGAGAGCCCTTCAGCAAGGGCTGTTTACACGTCTGCCTGCCGGGTGTCTGGTCACCTGGTTGCCTAGTTATCTGATCCTCTGCTTGTCTGATTACCTGGTCATCTGATCAAAGGGGATCTCTCTGGGGCTGAGGTGCTGATTGAGGAAACCCACTTGCCTCCATCAGGCCCTGAAGCTGAAGAAGGAACGACATAACTTCTAGGTCCCTGGTTCCCAATTAGCTAAAGATGGAAGCTCCCGGGGACATCTTTGGGAAAACATGAGGGAGGGTCCCCGCTTCTGCAAGAAGCCAGGGAGTAGGCCCTGACCAGAGTTCCTGGATACTCAGCCCCTGACCTGGCTGTCCCAAGGGACTGGGAGCTACGAAGATAGATTTGGGAGTACGACAGAGAACAAAGATCCTTGTACCAGTCAGGGTCCCAGAAGGAAATAGATGCAAATTCAAATCAGGAAAATCCTGGGAGAGTTTGATAAAGACACTATTTACAGAGAGGCTTGGGCAAGGTATCAGGACATCTCAGCGGTGGGGGGGGGACAGTAGTGACAACTGGACTCCGTGACCAGCCCAGGGTCTGGTGAGCCAAGGCGAGGGAGCTATCAGCTAGGAGAGTCAGACCCTAGAGGCAGGGCTGGCTCTATGCCTGACCAGGAGCTGTGCCTTGGGACAGGGACCCAGCCAGGATAGAAGTTTCTGGGAGAGAGCTAGTGGAATAAATGCCCACCCCTCTCATTCTCCCTCCAATTTCCTGCTCCTGCTCCCATTGGCCACGCTCCAGCTCCACAGGGAGCCAGAATGCCGGCAGCCCCCTGGGGCAGTCACACAGCCCAGCCTCCTGGGGCACAGAGCTAGGGGAAGAAGCTGAGAGGGTGGGCCTAGGGAGAGCCGAGAGCAGCCCTGAGCACAGGGAATATGTCTGCTAAGACCTAAATCCAAAGGTCCAATGATTGCCCACGGAAGAGGAAAGGGGCCTCAAGGGATCTACCCCATACCCCAGAGCAGACACAGCAAACAGGGGGACCCACTAGGTGGGAGGCAGAAAAGGCCCCTCAGGCTGCCGTGACTCCAGCAACCTGGGGGGGGGGCGGTGCCGGTGAGAAAGGCCAACCGTGCAGAGAACACTGGCTCCAAGTATCTCTGAGACAACAGATATCCTAAGCTGGGAAAGGGGTACATTTTGACTCTGTGTCCTTGTATCATCTCTGAGCAGCTCCAGGGCCCCTCCTTGGTGCATGGGGAGTTCTGACAAACTGGATCATGCTGACAGATAAGGATCACAGTCGGAGCTGGGCTTTAGGCCAGTGCCACCTGTGCCACCACGCGGGGCCCCACACTTGGCTTACTGCTCCGTTGTCACTGCCTGGCAATTCTGCATAATTTCATAACCTGCATTTCCTAACCTTCATAACCTGCATTTTTCATGTTGCACAGAGCTCCACAGATTGCGTCGCCAGTCCTGACTACAGTTTGGTAACTTTTGCCAAGCCTACCTGGAAGAGGGCGATGCTCTGCCCCACACCTCCTGCAGAGACAGCCTGGGGAGGGGAGAGACTTCAGCTGTGGGGTGGGGAGCGTGCCTTTGGAGTCCCTGACATCCAGTCCGGTAGATGAAAGCCTACCGCTTTCCAGGGGCAGGACCAGCCCCACAAAGAACGTGGAGACCAAGGGCAAACCACCCCCAGGAGACAGCCACAAAGGACAGTAAGGTCCCGGTGACACTGACTATCGGACAAGGCCTGTGCCCCCGGCCCTGGCAGGCTGCAGGCTGAGGGGCTATGTCACCTCCAGGTCCCCAGCCCGAGACGGTCCCGGTTCTGAGAGCCCCACACAGCACCAGCTGCCCTGCCAAGGTGCCAGGGTCATCCGGCAGTCCCCGGCGCCTGGTGTCTTCTTACACCCTATGACTCAACTGGGGCATCTTAGATGTCTGAGAGGGCGGGGGGAGCCGGAGCCAGCCCGTGTGGCCCAAGGGCAAGAGGTCAGGAGTGGTGGGGCAGGAAGCCACCAGGGCGCCAGGCCCCTTCAGGTCTCCTCCATCCCTCATCCCCTGCCGGATATTCTGACACAGCCACTCCCGTGGGTAGGGGGAGTCACAGAGATGGGCAAGAGAAGGGCGAGCGCTAGGTCTACACCCCGACGGCAGAAGTCTGAGGACCCCCTCTCTGTGGGGCACTGGAGATAGGCACTCTTATTATCCCCATTGTCCAGAGTTCTATACACCCAGGGCCGTAGCAACCAGAGGAAGCCCCAGGCCAAGAGATGGAGGTGCCGGTTGAGGAGATGGGCGGAGCTCAACAGCATCCACCGGCCCTGGCGAGGGTGTGGGCATGCGCACCCTGACTGTGTGTTGTGGTAGGCAGTGCAAAAGGGGAAGCGGGGTTGCTGCGTGCTGAGTCCATACCATCTGCGAGACCCTGGGCTAAAAGCCCCTTGTCAACAAGCTCTCTCTCCTAATATGAGAAAAACTCCTACTAATTGCCCCCATTTCAGGGATGAGGAAACCGAGGCTCAGAATGATGGGGTTTTTTTGCCCAAGTCACGCCCAGAGGGCAAATGGCAGAGCTGAAATTCAAATCCAGGTCAGTCTGACTCCAGGGAACGTACAAAGAGCACGTGGGGACATGCAAGATGCAGGAGGCAGGAGATGCTGCTGGAGACGGCCTTTCTTGCCGTAGGGAGGGGCTGAAGATTTCTGAACCAGTAACACAATCGGGTTTGGGGTCTCAAGAGGTCCCTCAAGAGCTGTGGGTAGAGCAGAGGGGTTTGGGGCCAGACTGGAGGCAGAAAGGGCCATGAAAGGCTTTTGCATTTGTGGGTGCTTGGCATAGGCCATGCCTACCAGTGGTCCTGTGCTGCCTCCAGGTGGTAGCCCGGCAGAACTGCTTCCTTTGCCTTCCTAGCAAGTTCCCAAGTGATGCTGATGATCTGGAGCCCACACATTGAGAACCATAGGCTTAGGTGTTTTCAAGGCACCCTCTGGTCAAGCTGTCCTGCGGGGAGAAGGGGGTTAAAGAGGATCCTGACCTTTAAGAACTGTGGCCTTAGGGACGCCTGGGTGGCTCAGTCGGTTAAGTGTCTGCCTTTGGCTCAGGTCATGATCTCAGGGTCCTGGGATCGAGCCACATTGGGCTCCCTGCTCCGCGGGGAACTTGCTTCTCCCTCTCCCTCTGCCCCTCCTCCATGCTTGTGCTATGTGTGTGTGTGTCTCAAATAAATAAATAAATCTTAAAAAAAAACAAAGACCTGTGACCTGAGATGGGAGCCCCCAGAAGCAGGTGAAGAGGGCTTCTGAGAGTGCTGGGCTCAGAGAAGAGCTGAAGCTCAAAGGATCCCACTCCTGGAGGAGGCAGGAGCTTCAGGAAATCCATGAAATGGCTGCCTTGTCTTCCTATGTCCTCTTTAATGATAGAAAAACATTTTTTATCGCTGTTCTAAGCACTTTACATGTCCTAGTTCAATTAATGTTCACAAATCTGTGAAGTAAATTCTCTCATTAGTCTCCTGTATGGGTTGAGTTGTAGCCCCCCAAAATTCATATTTGACGTCCTAACTGCCAAAACCTCACAGTGTGGCTGCATTTGGAGATATGTCTTTAAAGACATAACTAAGTTAGAATGAGGTCATTTGAGTGGGCCCGAAGTCAATATAACTGGTATCCTTATAAGAGGAGGAAATTAGAATACGGTCACAGATGGAGGGAGGACCATCTACAAGCCAAGCCTGCCAAAACCTGATCTCAGACCCAGAACCGTGAGAAAATAAATTTCTGTTGTCTGAGCCAACCAGCTTGTGATACTTTGTTATGGCAGCCCCTGCGGACTAATGCACTTTCATTGTACGGATAAGGAAACTGAGGCACACCAAGGTTAATTAATGTGCCAACAGCTACCTGAGCCCAAGTAGTCTGGCTCCCAGCCATGTTCTCTTCTTTCCGAGCCACGAGGCACTATACGCCCTTGCCCTCATCCCCTCCCCCAACTAGAGTGGACATTTTTGCAACTCTCATTGGACTATTAAGATTGTCACCTAACACCCATCTCCTTGCCACGCTCCTCCCACTTCCATCCCTTCTTCCCCACTGTAGCATACCGGCTCCCTTCACCCCAGGGATTTTTCTCTGGCCCAAATCAATATTGTCCCTGCTCTGTCTAAAGCCCTCGATGGCTCCCCATGCCTTTGGGAAGCAGCTTTTCAAAGCCAGTTGCAGCCATCATGACACACCACCCCGCAATACTTCAACACCTGTTGTCTCCCCTGAGAGGCAGGATGGACCCCAACAACTGGCATGCCAAGTGGGTGTTTAGGGGATGACCACAACTACTGGAGGTCTCTCTTTTCTCTTGCTTTGGCTTATTAAATGGTTTGGCTCCCTGCTTGTGTTTTGAGTTGTGCTGCTTTGTCCTGCATTTGCTGAGCCCTACTGAGCATCAATAATAGACTTTTCCAGCCAACGTTGGAATTTTCAATAGTTGGCATTTAGGAACAGGAGTGTTATATAGGAGCCCTCCTTAATGTGGCATGGACCTACCTATATGTCTCGTTGCATCGTGTTTCAATTTCAGCATAAGCCATGACTGATGCCAGGCTCAGAGGAACGACTCTTACTCGGTGACCATCGGGTGTGTGACTGATGCCCCCACGTGGCGGGAAGCAGTCATCGTGGGGCCTGCTGAGGTTCACACTTCTAAAAAGCAGATGGCTCCACTGAACACTATGAGCCTTAAGGGGAGAAGACACCATGGCCCCCCCATGGTACAGACCCAAGCTGTTCCTTCAAAACACATGCTTTACCTCCTTCTTCACCTAACATAGCCCTGCCACCTTGGAACTCAGCTACAATGCCCTTTTTTTTTTTTTAAGATTTTATTTATTTGAGAGAAAGAGAGAACACAAGCAGGGGGAGGGGCAGAGGGAGAAGGAGAAGCAGGCTCCCCGATGAGCAGGGAGCCCGATGCAGGGCTCAGTCCCAGGACCCTGAGCCAAAGGTAAACGCTCAACCGACTGAGCCACCCAGGCGCCCCCACAATGCCCTTCTTAATATGACTTCTTTCCCCCAGCATAATTATTCTGAGACTCATCTATGTTGTTGCAGGTATCAATAATTTACTTTTATTCCTAGGCAGTGTTTCCTTGTATACCTTAATTTGTTTACCCATTCATCTGTTGATGAATATTTGGGTTGTTTACAATTTTTGACTATTACAAATTTGCTATGAACCTTCACGTACAGTCTTTGTATGAATATTTTCTTTCTCTCGGGTAAATGAAATAGCTTGGTCGTATGATAGGTGTATGTTTTACTTTTTAAGGAATGCCAAACTCTTTTTCAAAATGATTGTACCCACTGGGTGTTATGAACAAACAATGAATCATGGAACACTACATCAAAAACAAATGATGTAATATATGGTGATTAACATAACAATAAAAAATTTTTAAAAAATGATTGTACCACTTTCATTCCCAACAGTTACTGAGTGAGAGTTCCAGTTGACCTTCACCCTCCACGACACTTGTTGTGGTCTTTCTCTATTTCATTTATTCTAGTAGGTGTGTAGTAAGATTTCACCGTGGTTTAATTTACATTTCCCTAATGACTAGGTTGAATGTCGAACATCTTTTTGTGCATTTATTTGCTATCTGTATCCCTTCTTTGGTGAAGTGTCAGTTCAAATCTTTTCCCATATTTTGTTGAATTGTTGGTTTTCTTATTATTGACTTTTAAGAGTTCTTTATATAGTCTGAATACAAGTGGTGTATTTGATGATCTACACATACACTGGCCAATATTGCAGAGCCTAGCCACTGGCAGCTATTGGGCACTTGAAATGTGGCTCGTCTGAATTGGGAATTGCTATAAGTATAAAATGTACGGCAGATTTTGAAGATTTAGTGCCCCCAAATTGTAAAATATCTCATTAATTTGTATATTGATTTCATGTCACAGTAATAATGTTTTGAATAGCTTGGGTTAAATAAAATATATTATCACAAGTGATTTCATCTCTTTATGTTTTTAATGCGGCTACGAGAAGACTTAGAATTATACAAATGACTCATACTTCCGTAGTATAGCACTTCGAACCAATTATGACAATATTATTCTGTATTAGGGTTCTCCATGGAAATAGAACCAATAGGATTGATTGATTGATTGCTTATAAGGAATTGGCTCATGTGATTATGGAAGAAAGCAAGTCCCAAGTACTACAGGGTGAGTCAGCAAGCTGGAGATCCAAGAGAGCCAGTGGTTTTGTTCTTGTCCAAATCCAAAGGCCTGATAACCAGGATTGTGCTGGTGTGGTTCCCATCCAAAGGCTGGCAGGATCCAGACCCAAGAAGAGCTGATGTCTCGGTTCAAACCTGAAAGCAGGAAAAAGTCAACGTCCCAATTGGAAAGCAGTCAGCTAGGAAGAACTCTCTCTTACTCAGGAGAGAGTTAGCCTTTTTGTTCTATTCAGATCTTCAACGGAATGAAACCTACACTAGGGAGGGCAATGTGTTCCACTGAGTCAATGCAATTATTTTTTTCTCTTTTTTTTTTTCTATTTCAACCAATTTAAATGTTAATTTCATCAAAAGAAAAAAAAAACCCTCACAGAAGCACCTAGAATAATATTTGACCAAAATATCTGGGCACCCCATGGCCCAGTCAAGTTGACACATAAAGTTAAGCATCAGATGATCTATTTTCCAGCCTCCCTTGAAGCTAGAACCAGTGACCCAGTTATGCGTAATGAGATGTGAAGGGAAATCTACTCAGGGAGTCCTAGGAAAACTTTCCCTCCCATAGAAGGAGACATGATTAGCACCTTCTTTGCGTCTCCCCAGCTTCTATGTAGATATGTAGATGTGATGCCTACATCTGGAGTAGCCATCTGGTAACAAATGAGGAGAGAAACATCAGTGTACTAAGGATAATGAAGCAGAAATATGGAAAGAGCCTGGGGGCCCAGTGGTATTTTTGGTCACTAAAACAATACCAGCAATCGGCTTGCCTTTGGATTTCTTCTTAGGTGGTTAAAATAAACCCCTATTTATTAAGTTCACCGTCATATTTTGTTGTTGTTACTTGTAGCCAAACATATTCCTAACTGGTGTTAGAAGAATAGTAGGCACTATTTTAGGCATTAGGTATTACAACAGTAAATAATGCCCTTGGGGTGGGAAGACTCATTTTATTTACTTATTTTTTTTAAGATTTTATTTATTCATTTGAGACACAGAGATATAGACAGAAAGAGAGAGCACAAGCAGGGGGAGAGGCAGAGGCAGAGGCAGAGGGAGAAGCAGGCTTCCCGCTGAGCCAGGAGCCCAATGTGGGACTCGATCCCAGGACCCTGGGATCATGACCTGAGCTGAAGGCAGATGCTAAACCATCTGAGCCAGCCGGGTGCCCCTTATTTATTTATTTTTAAAGATTTTATTTCTTTGAGAGAGAGAGAGAGAGCGAGCTAGAGAGAGTACGAGCAGAGGGAGAAGCAGACTCCCTGCTGAGCAGGGAGCCTGATATAGAGCACAATCCCAGAACCCTGAGATCATGCCCTGAGCCCAAGGTAGATGCTTAACTGATTGAGCCATGCAGGCAGCCCAGGAAGACTCATTTTAAAGGAGGGGGGGGGGGAAGAGTCAACATGTAAACAAGATAATGTAAGACTATCCATGTCTTACATTAATGTAAAACCAAGATAATGTGGTAATTACTATGAAGGAAATAAATAAATAGAGGGAAACTGGGTATAGCTCCTTTGTGATATGATAGTAAAACTAAGCTATAAAGAACTGAAAAGGAGCTGCCCCCCCCCACACACACACACACACGTGAGAAAAGGATTTTCCAGGCAGAGGGAATAGCAGGTGAAAACACTCTGAGAAGGGAAAGAGCTGGTGAAGGAACTGAAGGAAGGCGTGGGACCAGAGGAAGGAATGAAGAGAGTATAAGGGTGAGGCTGGAGAAAGAGGCAAGCTCCAGATCCTGAAGGGTTTGAGGGGGCCACAGAACATAATTGGGACTTTAGGTGCAACGGGAAAGTCTTGAAGGCTTTTGTGTCATACCCACATGGTGTTAAGAGAATTCTAGTTGCAATGTGCAATGTGGAAGCTGGAAGACCAGTAGGAAGAGGTTGCAGTACACGGAAGAAATAAAATAGATAATCACATAGAAAGTTACATAGCTAAGACGGGACATATGATGGAAATTCATAGGCAACAAGATCGGTGTGGCTTGAGACACCAAAGCTCTCTCAAATCTGTCACTACACTGGGATGCCTGGGTGGCTCAGTCAGTTAAGCTCACTCTTGATTTCAGCTCAGGTCATGATCTCAGGGTGGTGAGATCCAGCCGGAGGGGCTCCACACTCAGCGGGGAGTCTGCTTGAAGATTCTCTCCTTCTGCCCCTCCCCCCATTCATGCACATGTGCTCCCTCTCTAAAATAAATCAATCTTTAAAAAAAAAAAAAATCTTTACACTAAATCCACCAACGACCTCAGATACAGGAGCTGGTCTGATTCTCTCCACTTTTCATAAGAAGAATCTGTGACCCAAAGAGGGGATACCTGGCTCAAAGCCACAGAAATCACTCACAGAAACAACCAGCTCCCTACCACCCACTTCCATGCCTGGCCCTCATGAACCCCAAGGTTTTCTGAGCCAAATTACTATGCATTCCCCCAATAAACCCACCAAGTCCTTTGCTGGGAAAACTACCCTCAACTTTGCCAGCTACAAGTGTTTACCCAACCCCAAACCCAGCTCTCCTCGGTCCCAATGTTCCACTTTTAGAAAAACAAGTAGGCGGGGGGGGGGGGGGGGGGACACGGGACCCGACGATTTGGGAGTCACCAAAGTTCTCACCAGATCCACGAGGGGGCAAAAGAGAGCCAACGGACCGGCTGCCAACCTTTCTTTGGCTCCCAACCCGGGGAGGAAGTGGAATACGGAGAGGCGAGGAGGCCCAACTCTGGGCTGGGCTAGGTAGGCAGGGGCCGAGGGAAGGGGAGGCCCCAGGAGTCCGTCAACTGCCCCCCTTGCCCTCTTATCCACGGTGGGAAGGACCTCTGTCACCCCCAATGCTAGGCAGAGCGCGGTTTGGGCTGGAGTGAGTCTAGGCTCGGCGGTTAAGACTCACCTGGAGAAGGGGCGGGGCTTGTACGTCTCAGTCAGCCATTGGCTGCGGGCTGCTGGGGGTAGGGACACAGCCTTCTAAGCGCTGGGCTCCGTTTGCGCTAATTCTCTAGGGAAGAAGGCCGCGGTGACCCAGCAGCTGCGGGGGCTGCACCAGCCTGTAAAGGGATCTGGGGGAGGTACCAACAAGCGGCCACTTAAGTCCCCTCTCCGGTTTACTCCTGTCCCCTTCCAGCCTCTCTCGCTCTTTCCAGGGTAGGAACAGGGGAGCCTATCCTCCTGCGGATCCAGACACTGGGAGAGAGTTTTCATAGAGGCTGGACAAAGTCTGTGAGATTCTAATGGGTCCTGAGGCCCGGCCTCCCGCAATGGATCCTCTTGCCAAGCCCAGGGGAATCTCTCTTGCACAACATTTGCCCGTCTCCTATTTCCTGCCTGCCTACAGAGGGATTAGGTCATACTTTTAGCTTTTGACCTATTTCTTTTTCTGCAGAGGACCAGGCTAACTTTTCCCTCTTTATGCCTTTGGGGGGGGAGGGGGGAAGTCCCATCCTCACCACTTTATCAGTTAAACTAAAGGGGGTTTGTGACTCAACTAAAAAAATGCTTATTACAGCAGGAATACCGCATACCAGCTAAGATACCCACCCACCCAGCCCCTGGTGGCTTTGGGAGCCCACTAAGCACCATAAAGTTTGAGAAAACGAATGTCCAGCATCTCAATCTCCTGCCTGTGACTGAGGAAATCCCCACTGACTGGGTCAGCACAGAAATTACATGAGGTTTTTTTCACTCTCATTTCCAAATCTGGGGGCTTTAGCCAATAAGGTGTTTCCGCCCAGGTCTTTGAGTCTGTAGCAAATGATGCGAGGAAGGGGGAACTGAAGAGTATTCACCCTGGTGGTAATGGTGGCCATGCTGTTCCCCCCCCACCACCACCACCAGATGCTCCAGCAGTGTGGTTTTGATGGTGGTGCTGGCTACCCAGCCCCCACCCCTTGTGCCTGTGTGATCTCTGGGTCTAGTTGTCCAGGGGTCCTGTGAGCTAATCAATACCCTTTGATTAGGCTTCTTTTCTGCTCTAGTCACAGCCTGTGTCTGCTGCTTGCAACTCTGACCTGACCGATGCAGGGTCTTTGGAGGGTTGGGGCAAGGAAAGGTGATAGGATCTTGATTTGATCTGACTTGCGCTTTGAAGAAATCCAAGCACAGTGAGGACAAAATGTGAGTAAACCAGTTAGACCGACAGCCTAGTTAGGGCTCCTCAGGTTGGGGTGGTGGCTGTGGGAGAAGTTGAATGGAGCTTTAGAGGTGAAATCGAATTGCCCCGGTGATGTAGTGCATGTTGGAGAAGTAACAAGGAGGCATCACGATAACACCCAGGTTTCTGTCTTTTGTAAATGGATGGTGTGGTAGATTGATGGCAGAAAGGGTCCCATTTCTCCCCTCGCCCATCAGTGTGACTTTGTAGCTCCTCCCATGAAGGGGCGGAGTCTATTTCCAAACCCCTTTAAGCAAGGCTTAGCCTTGAGACTTGTTTGGCCAAAAGAGTGTGGCGGAAGTGACAGTTTATCAGTTCCAAGTCATGACTCCATGAGGCCTTGCATATTTTCACTTGCTTTCCTGGACCCCTGCAATCACTATGTGAACAAGCCTGGACTGGTCTGCTGGAGGGCCATTCTACACCAGCCAGCTCCCAGCCAATGCAGCAAAAGATCACAAAAGCATGAGTGTGCCCAGCCAAGATTAGCTGAGCCCAGCCAACCAATAGACCCATGAGAAATAATAAATAGTTAATGCTTTAAGCCACTAAGTTTTGGGATGGTTTGTTACACAACAAGAGCTAAGTGATATATATATATATATATAGAGAGAGAGAGAGAGAGAGATGATAGAGAGAGAGAGAGAGAGAGAGAGATCCATCCTGGCTAAGGCCACCACCTTGTGGTGTTTCAAGTACTTGTGGTTACCTGGACTTGCTGATGATCTCCTCTACCTACAAGTTTGGACTTCCCTGTTCCAAGTCTGTCTTCAGTACACTTGAACTTGCTCTGATCTTTTTTCATGCTCTTTCTCGGGCATCCCAGCTGCCCCTCAGGCCAGCCCCTGGGCTTCCTATGCTCCAGAAGTCTGCTTTATCCCAGAGTCCCTTCACCCAGTATCAGTACCAATTGCTGGCCTTCGAGATTTGCTTTGCTTGAGTACTATGACTAGTTGAGGCTCCCACAATGCTCTCTGAGCCTGGGTTCTCAGTCTCAGGAGTGATTCGAACCCCTAGAGCCCTATTTGGGAAACACTAGGCCCAGCACAGAGCAGCTGGGGGATCCCATGCTCCTTTGTGCCCACTCTCATGGCCTCACCTGTGCCCTTCTGGAACATCTGTGACTCACTGATCCCTCCACCACCTCTCTGACGGGCTGCCCTCTGCTCTTCTCCACTCAATACTCAATACTGGGCCCCTGGGGAGTGCCAGGCTGTGTGTAAGGTTCAACCTGTGTGGGTCCCCCGAAACTACTTCATCCCACCAACTCAAAGACCCCTAGGCAGCTAGTGGACATGGAGAGCTGGGAACTGACCTGGGACCTCTGTTTTGCCTCCTGTGAATAAAGATACCCCAGAGCACAGTAAAATGGATGACTTACCCAGTAAAAACCCCAATAACTGACATAATTTTCACATCTTCGTTTTACACCTTTGCTTGGCAGAAGCATCTAGGCCTGGTGGAGACATAGTTTCCTCTTTCTTTTATGAACTATTCTAATGGGAGGGAGGAGAAGAGGAAGTAAAGACTCTTCCCAAGACCTAAAGAGCACCTGCTCCGGGTCTTCCTTCCAGGGGGTTAGGGAGAGGCTATAGAAAAAGCAGATGGGCCTGAATGCATGAAGACCCCACACTTCAGCCTAGTTATCTGGGATGCTTGTCTTTTCTGGCATAAAAAGAGCTATCTTCCTGCCCACACCCACCCCACCTACCTCAGGTGCCCCCACTGCAGAGGCAGCTCATCCTGGGCTTTCTGTCAAACAAGGTCAGAGCATGTTGGGGGCTGGATAAATCCATCATTGGTCCAGAATATATGGGGGCTCATGACCTCTCTGCCTACTCTAGCTGCCGGCGGGTATGGGCTGGCTGGCACTGGCTACAGACACAGGGAGAGGATTCTGAAGGGCTGTTCAAGGGAAGCCTTGCTGAGGGGCACAGAGCCTTGGGGAGGGAGGGGCAGCAATGGGGGGGCTCTCACCAGCCCCTGCCTCTTCAACGCATGTGTCCATCTGACTCTCATAAGGGCTTGGGCTTGCAGTTTTGGGCACTTGCAGAAGCAGGGGACTTCTGGGGCTCCCTCACTGATAGAATCTACAGTCTGGCAAAGAACATGCCAAGAGGAAGAGGCAAGAGAGGGAGGGTCAGGCCAGACGAAGCTGGGGGGGGGGGCTGAGGGAGGTCATTCCATGACTTGATTCTCTTGGACTCTGTCCTGATCATACAAAAGTGGCCTGGGAGAGCAGCGAGGGCTGGGACTCTGGCAGTATCTTCATGGATGCTGAAGGGAGACATGGCCCAAGTCCTCCCCTGAGGTCTTCCCTGATGAAGATGTGGCAGAAAGGAGGGCAAAGTAGGAATGCTGGTGAGCCCTCATTCCTGTTCCCTCACATCTGGAAACTGGAGGGATCCATCCTTGGGGTGTGCGGTTGCCGCCTGAGACTGGGAGGACACCATATCAGAGAGCTGGAGGGAGCTGAGACTGGCCACCAGGGGGCAGCTGTGAGCCCCCACAGCCTTGCCAACCTGCACAGCTCCGCCTCAGGGAAAGAAAGTCAGGCCTTGGCCGGCTGAGACCTTGCTTTAAAAATCCCAGCAAGCAGCTGCTCCACTGCCCCCATGAGGGGTCCTCAGGTGGGGAGGGGTGAGATGCCCTCCAAGAAACCTTTGCCCCAACAGGCAGACCCCGAACCCAACCAGGCGTCAGCACCAAAAATGGGAGCCAATGCTGTAATAACCTGGCCTTGGTGGGACCTCCAACCCTGGCCTCAGACTGCCCCCCACAAACCCAATGCAGTACTTCGTTTATTCACTAGCCCTTCGCGAAGATGGTGCCAAAAGAGCCCCTCCCAAAGCCAAAGCCAAAGCCAAAGCAAAGGCTTTGAAGGCCAAGAAAGCAGCCCTGAAGGGTGTCCACCGCCAAGACAGAAAAGAAAATCCACATGTCACCTACCTTCTGACAGCCTAAGACAGTTTCTGAAGTCAGCCCAAATATCCTAGAAAGAGCGCCCCCAGGAGAAACAAGCTTTACTGCTATGCTATCATCAAGTTCCCCCCGATCACTGAGTCAGCCATGAAGAAAGTAGAAGACAACACGTTTGTGTTCATTGTGGACGTCAAGGCCAACAATCACGAGATCAAACAGGCTGTGAAGAAGTTCCGTGACATTGATGTGGCCAAGGTCAACACCCTGATCAGGCCCAAAGGGGAAAAGAAGGCATATATCCAGCTGGCTCCTGACTACGGTGCTTTGGATCTTGCCAACAAAACTGGGATCATCTAAACTGAGTCCAGCTGCCTAAATCTAAATATAAATTGTTTTCACCATAAAAAGATAAATAAAAATAAGATCACACCAGGTGTGTTCTTTGACCAGCAATGCTGCTGAGAGGGAATTGGTAGTACTAAATGCTTACATTAGAAAAGAGAAACGAGAAAAAGAAGAGCAAAAAAAAAAAAAAAAAAAAAAATCCAGCAGAAAGAAGGAAATAATAAAGATAAGAGCAGATATCAATAAAACTGAAAACAAGAAAATGATAGATAAAAGCAATAAAACAGGGGCACCTGGGTGGCTCAGTTGGTGAAGCAGCTGCCTCTGGCTCAGGTCATGATCTCAGAGTCCTGGGTGGCTGTTATCAAAAGACCTGAAATAACAAGTGTGGGCCAGGGTGTGGAGAAAAGGGAACCGTTGTGCACTGTCGGTAGAAATGTAAATTAGTACACAGCCACCATGGAAAATAGTATGGCGGTTCCTCAAAAAGTTAAATATAAAATCACTGTATGACCTGGAAATCTCACTTCTGGGTATGTATCCAAAGGAAGTGAAATCAGTATCTCAAAGAGATACGTGCACTCCTGTGCTCATGGCAGCGTTGCTTACAATAGCCAAGGTATGGAAACCGCCTGTCTATCTATAGATGAACGGATAAAGAAAATGTGGCATAGGGGCACCTGCGTGGCTCAGTCCATTAAGTGTCTGACTCTTGATGTCAGCTCGGATCATGATCTCAGGCTCCTGGGATCGAGCGCTGCATCCGGCTCCACACTGAGTGGGGAGTTTGCTTGAGGATTCTCTTGCTCTCCTTCTCCCTCTGCCCCTCCCCTGACCAGATAATGCGTATCAGAATATATAAGGAACTCCCAAAACTTAACAGTTAAAAAAATAAAACAGTCCAATTAGAAAATGGGCAAAAGGGGCGCCTGAGTGGTTCAGTTGGTTAAACGACTGACTTTTGGTTTTGGCTTGGGTCATGATCTCAAGGTCATGAGATCCAGCCCCCTTGGGCTCCACACTCAGTACAGAGTCTGCTCGAGATTCTCTCTCCCTCTCCCTCCCCCTCTGCCCCTCCCCCCACTCATGTGTGCTCACGTTCTCTCTCTCAAATAAATAAATAAAATTTTTTTTTAAAAATGAGCAAAAGACATGAAAAGATGTTTCACCAAAGATATACATTGTGGTAAATAAGCCCATAGAAAGTTGCTTAACATCATTAGCCCTTAGGGAAGTACAAATTAAGACCATATGAGATATCACCACACACCTATTAGAACAGCTAAAATTAAAAAAAAAAAAATAGTGACAATGCCAAACACTTGAGAGGATGCAGAGAATCAGGATCTCTCATACATTGCTGGTGGGAATGGAAAATTGTAAAGCCACTCCAGAAAATAGCTTGACAATTTCTTTAAAAAACGAAGGATACACTTATCGTACAACCCAGCAATGGTATTCCTGGACATTTGTCCCAGAGAAATAAAGAGTTATATCCACACAAAAGCCTGTCAAAAGTTGTTCATTGCAGTTTTAATTATAGTAGCAAAAACTTGAAACAACCAAAACATCCTATAAGTGAACGGTTAAACAAACTGGTACGTTCACACCACCCGGTACATTCGCTACTCAGAAAATGAAACAATTCAGCAACCTGGATGGATCTCTGGGACATGGGGGTGGGGAATGCAAAAGATCACATACTATATATTTCCACTCGCATAACATTCTCAGAATGACAAAAACATAGAGATAGAGGACACATCAGCGGTTGCCAGGGATGAGGGATGGTAAGGAGAGGAGCAAATGTGACTACAAAGGAGTAGCAGAAGGGAGATCTCTGTGGTGATGCCATAGTTCTGTATCTTGACATGGGTGGTGCTTATGCGGATCTATACAAGTAACAAAATATTACAGAACTATGCATACACCGTATTGAAGTCAATTTTCCAGTTTTGATACCGTACTATAGTTAGGTCAGATGTGACCATTGGGGGGAGCAGGATGAGGGGTACAGGGCACATGAGACCTTTCTCTACAACCTTTGTAACTCTCTGTGAATCTATAATAATTTCAAAATAAAAAGGGTTTTTTTTTTTTTTAATCAATATATGATAGTTTGCAGTGATGACAGCCTGGGTTAGACTGTGTTAGCTTTGAAGTTCTGGAATGGGAGAGAAGCAAGCCCATGTTTTTGGGATGTGGGAGAGGGGGAGAGGAACAGAACAGACATATGAATTTCAGCTGTGGCTTACACTTCTTCCTTCTTGGTGGCAGAAAGTGGCAGGCAGGCTGTAAAGACCTGGAAAGTGAAGCCTCCAAGGACTGCTTACACGGCAGTTCCTGGACCCTAGGGGGCCCTTCACCTCACCATGGGTTACTCTCTGTCCAGAAGGCAGCCAGCCTCTCAGAGCCATGACACCCCAGAAACTGATCTGTTCTGGTCCTTGGCAAGCCTTCTTTGACCAGTGGAGAGCTAAGGCTCAGAGAAGGGCGGCAACTTTCCAAAGTATCACTCAGATAGACTATTGCATCAGAGTGGGGACATGAATAATTCAGACATCTGAGTGAAGGTTGAAGGAGTTTGGCAGTAAGGTAGGAGGGTAGTAAGAGAGGGTGTGGGGGAGACCAGCTAAGAGCCATTGAAATGGTAAAGGTATCAGACAAGCGGACTCAGGACTTAAATTGCATGGGGGAGGGGTGGGAAAGGAGGAAGGCATGAGTGTAAGAGAGGTGTCCAGGCTGACCTCAGCCTTCTGGCTTGTACACTAGTTGGATGGGGCTGCCATTTTACCAGGACATGGAGTGGGGTGTGGAATATTCCCAAGAACTGGATTTTGGAGGACTCTGAGTCCTATCTCAAATGTGCACAGCTTGAAGTCCCTGGGAGACAGACATCCAGGGAGAGTTGTTTAGGAAACACTGTGCTACTTAAGTCCAGAGCTCCAGGAAGGGGTCTGCATAGGTCACTGGAACAACATTAGCACCAGGCAAGTACATGAAAAGAATGTCGAATTCCATCAGTCATGAAAAGAATGGCTGAATCCAGGTGGTAAAGGAACATGGAGGGAGGAGTGGTTTACAAAATTCCAAAATAGACCATCAAGTTGGAAAGCGGTAGCCCAAGAACTGGGTACCGGAGTTATTAAAGTGGCATTGAGGGACACCTGGGTGGCTCAGTAGTTAAGTGTCTGCCTTCGGCTCAGGTCATGATCCCAGGGTCCCGGGATCGAGCCCTGCGTCAGGCTCCCTGCCCCGCGGGGAAGCCTGCTTCTCCCTCTCCCACTCCCCCTGCTTGGGTTCCCTCTCTCGCTGTGTCTTTCTCTGTCAAATAAATAAATAAAATCTAAAAAAATAAAATAAAAATAAATAAAGTGGCATTGATTCCTGCTGTCACATTAACAGATTAGAGACAGAAACTGAGAATCAAAGCCACCCTCTAATAAATGTACAATCAGTAAAAAAAAAAAAAAAAAAGTATGTGGCTCCCAGTTCAGTGACTCTCTAGAGCCTCCCAACCTCCCCAGCCAGATTGCACCCCCCCCCCCAAGCCCAGTGCCTCCTTTATAGAAATTCTGGAGCTGTAGTGCTTCTTCTCACATCCAGCAGGGAACCACCATTCAGGGCTGGGCAAACTGGCATGAGAACTCTTTGGTTCATCCAAGTCCACTGCCCCAGGTCCCAAGTCTGCTTTTGCAGACCATTTACATGTTAATTTACACTGCTCTACAAACCCTGGATTCCTCTTTAAAGGGCTAGTGCCTCTCTTTCCCATTCCATTCTCATCCCTTCATGCATACCCCTAGGTCATGTGGGCTTTGGTGATGAAAAAGAAGTCACTTGTTTGCGGGGTCCCTAAGTTTCTGTATTCATTTGAAATCCATTATCGAGCCTCCAAAATCCATTAGGGGAACACAGGCTGCCCTCAAGAACTGGAGGCTATGCCTTGTTCTCCTGCCTCCATCCTCTAACACAGCCCGTGTGATGGGGAGGGGGCACAACCACACCCCACCCCCATGCTCCTGGACGGGAAACTGAGCTGGTGGGGTAGGTGGAGAAGGATTGGGGTCTAAGAACCTATACACTCAGTGGAGGGCTTGGCTCCTGGGGAGGAGCTCACCAATCAGAACTCCCAGCAACTCAGCTGAAGTGACCTATTCATAAAGCACAAGGCCAGATGAGAAAGGTCTTTAACAGGTGGAGGGTAAGTCCTGCTTCCTGTCCTGGAAAGTAGGAGAGGTGTCATGGGACCATAGTCTGGAGACTGTCGCTGACTTGGCTTCACGGCACAGAGCAGACCCCTCACGAACTCCCTGTACTGCCAAGGAGACTCCAGGATGAGAAAAAGATAAGCCCTTGGGCTTGAAAACCCCTCTTCATCGAAGTGCTTCTATATCCACTTTGCTTGAACTTAACACACCAGCTGAGAGGCTACCTTGGGGGTCCTGGACCCTTGTTTCAGGGTATATAAAAGTAGAGACCACGTGACTCCTCCAGTCCCTCCCATTGGGCCTAATTAACCCACACCAAGCCACACTGCACACCATGGCTGACTCCTGAGTCAAGGCTGTGTTCACTCAAGAATCCATACACTCCAGCCAGGCCATGGGCCCTCTGCACAGCCTCTTGCAGAGCACTGTAGTCTTCTCCATCTCCTTCTCCTTCTCCTTCTTCTGTTACTGCTGTTACAGCTCCACTGGGCATGAAGCCCCCACACAGATTCCCCCTAGGGATACTCAAGATGCAGTGCATTAATCTCAAGATGCCAAAGGTGTGCATGTATTGCTCTGTGCAGAACAGAGGAGGCGTGACTGCATTAACCCCCGAGGTCACCAGCCTCCAAAATGCCCCTCCCTTCCTACTGATCATGACCTCATGCGGAACCCTGCAACACTGAATAGAGTGGACAAGTAGTTGGCAGGATATACAGAAGCGTCAGTATGTATATTCCAAAGCTAGGTCATCAAAGGCATGGTGGCTTGGCCTCACTTTGTTGGATCACTTGTTCTGGGGGAAGTGTCCTAAGGACACTCAAGCAGCCCTACAGGGAGGCCCATGTGGCGAAGAACTGAAGCCTCTCACTAACAGCACTAACCTGCCAGGTGTACAAGTGAACCATATCTTAGGGACAGATCTTCCAGCTCCATCAAACCTTCCTGTTGGCTGGCCACCAAACTGGCTATAACTTTATGAAAGACCTCCAGCCAGAACCACCCAGCTAAGCTGCTCCTGGATTCCTGATCCACGGACACTGGGAAGATAATAAGTGTTTCTTGTTCTTCTAAACTGCTAAGCTGGGGCATAATTTAATACAGAGCAGCAAATACCTAATAGGGTATGTTTTCATTTCTCCAGGGTAAATACAACTAGAATTACTAGGTCCTACGATGTATGTTTAACTTCATAAAAAGCTGCCAGTTTTCCAAAGTGGCTGTCCTCTTTTATACTCCAGCCTACACCACATGCCAATCCGGTTGCTCTTCTCTAAGACCCATCTCACCAAAGACAAATAACATTGCCTTTGATTACAGGACATGGCCAGGTGCAGGACCGCAGTTGCACCAAACTGCCATACCTTCCTCCCTAGCTCCTCTTGTTTGGGAACCAACCAATGCAACACTGCCAACATTGGAATGAATCTCTTGTCCTTCCACAGGGTTGGAAACCACCTACCATCTGATCATATGCATGGCCTTGGAGATCATCCTGTACTTTAGAGTTGCCAAAGCCCTTTCCCGTATATGCCCAGAGCTCCTACAGGCCTGATCAACACATGGACATAAATGAGGTTGCATCAACAGGAAAAATATACATCTCGTGGGCTTTTACCCCCACCTGCAGACCACGGGGGTTTCAGGGTTCCTCAACTTGCCCAGTTATTTCTGAAAGTCCTGACCATTCCAGATGAACTTAGCACAGTGACCCCTCCTAGAAAGCTAAGTCCTTAGAAGCCACTGAGGGGCAACACTTCACCATTACCCCGGGCAGAGTGCCCTAAAGATCAGCACTCCGGTTCCTCTTAAATTCCATCCATTCATCCCCTTGCACTCCCCAAGTTGCCAATCCCATGCCATGAGAAGTGCAGAAATGTGGGGGGGGGGATCCCTGTAGTACATTCTTTTGGTGCCCTGAGCAGATCCCCTTTCCCAAGCCACTGTACTCATCCATCAGCTGCTACAAGGCCGCCCCCTTCTCCTGAGAACTGCCCTTGGCTAATGGGTAACCTCAGAAAACTATAATCCCCACCCTCCTTCCAACAACGGATTGACAAAAGCCTGCCCTGCTTACTTCAAGGGGGGACAACTCTCCAGTCCTTTCACACCCCAGAGCTCCCTGTGGGATCAGGGGGAGGCTAGATGCCAGCTGAGACCCCATCCTTGCTGAGCATCTTCCCCTGCCCTGGCCTGCTGCCCTGCCTCTTTTTTATGCTTCTCTGAGAGCATGCCCTCAATAAATCACTTGCTCAAGAATCCCCATTTCAGCCTCTTATGCCAGAGAAGAAAACTTTGTGTCCAGAAATCTGCTATAACCTTACTTAGGCCCCAGGAGCTCCCCAAGACCCTCATGAAATGAGCTCCTACATCTGCCTGTATTCCCTCTCTGCAAGCCCCAGGGAAGTCCGTGGGCCAGGCGGGAGTAGAGGTACCACATCCTTCTCACTCCACTCCTCTTCCTCCCACCCATCTCTCCTCCTGCTAGCCCACCCACCAGCTGCCACATGAGCCATTTCCCCCGTGCCAAGCTGCCTTCCTGCTGCATCCCACCCACTAGGACACCCACTATGATACGAATATATGATCTATGAATATATAGAATATTCGTTTGACCTTCAAAACAATCCTGTTCAATGGCTAGTATTAACTTTCTTATTTTACTAGTGAGGAAGCCAGAAGCGATTTCCTGCAAAGCTCATGAAGTTTAAGCTCACTTGCCTGGGCCCCTTCCTGCAATTTTATCATCATAGTCTTGTATCCTTCTGCTTAAAGCAGGCTCCCAACTGCTATCAGCTTTGGGCCCCTCAAAACCTTACTCTGCCCTTAGAGAACCTGAGGCTCTGAATGGTAAGGCAGCTTGCCCCAGGACACACACTTGCTGAGCAACAGAAGCAGAACTTGGCCCAGGTTTGGTTCCAAGGCTTTTCCTGTGGTTGATCCTATGATGCGTCAGGAGGACATGTAGGCTAGGAGGAGCTTCAGGGCAGAGACCCAGCCCTGGGTCTCCCTCAACCCCCAGAGTGACTTTCTTGGCTGCCAGCTGCCAGTTACCACCCCTCCCTCTGCTCTGGCATATTATTGTGGGAGCCTGCCCAGCGAGAGTGTGCTTGGGCAGAGCTATATTTAAATATCAGGGTGGAAGAATGTCTACATGCATGCCCCCAATGGATAGAGACACACACAGTGCCTTATTATAACCTGAAACAGGCCCTCTGTTAGCCTGTGTCTTCTCCATCAGCCAAGATGGCAGGCTGATAGGGTACCGCAGAAGTTGGACTGTGTATCAGTTAGTTTTTTGCTGTGTAACAAACCACTCCAAAAACGAAGTGGCAAAACAACAACTCTTTATCTATCTCACAGTTCTGTGGGTCAGCAATTTGGTCTGGGCTCTGCTGGGCAACTTTATCTTGGCTGGGCTCCCTTGTACATATGCAGTCAGCTGCCAGGTTGAGTGGGACTTGGCATCAGTTGACACAATCATCTCTGTTCCACATGGTCTCTCATCCTCCAGTGGTCAGTCCAGTTGTTCACATGGTGACTGGGCAGAATTCCAAGAAAGTGAGTGGAATTGAGCAAGACCTCTTAAGGCCTAGGCTCAGGACTCACATACCATCACTTTCACCACATTCTACGGCCCAAAGCAAGGGACAGGCCAACCCTGATGGCTAACTTTAGATTAATTATCTAATTTTAGATGATTCTATCTAGATCTAGATCAACTAATCGATAGATCAATAGATCAATTGATCAATAGATCCTGTTGGTTCTGTTTCTCTAGAGAACCCTAATACTCCAGCCCAAATTCAAGGGATGAAGAAGAGATTCCTGATGGGAGAAGCTGCAAGGCCACATTGCAAAGCGTGAGGGCATAAGGAGGGAAAGCGTACAGCCATCTTGATAATCATTGGTCACAGCCTAGGTTTAGGAATAGCATGGGATTTCTTGGGGGTTCTGCTGGGCCACTCAGGTGGAGCTTCCAGGAACCCCTACCCCTTCTTGGGTATCAAAGACTTCAGGAACAAAACTATTTCTAAGCCTCCCTGAGCAAGGAGTGACTCCACATCTGGATTTGAAAGTTTCTCTCCTCCCTCAAGCTAAGGGATCCCTGAGGGCTGTGCTGTCTTTCACCATCCAACTCGGGACTCAATGGAGAATGGAGAATTCAGGTGAAAGAAAGCTGATCTACTCCCCCTACAGGATACAACATGTTCTGAGAATAGCCAGTAGCCTGATTCCTCCGTGTTTCCCCCAAGTGGTTGGCACAATGACTGGGATATACTGAGCCTCCATACGTGATCCCAAATGAACAGCTGACCAAGTGGTTGGCTCATGCTCAATTCTGAACACACACAGACTTCAGTGCTGAGGCCTGGGACATCTGCTCCCAGCTATGCAAAGGGTCCCAGGTCCCAAATAACCAGGACAAGGGGTAGGGGGCTCAGACCTGCCCAGCCCACTTCATAGCCTCCTTGAGAGCCCTCCACAATGATTCCATCCCATTCTGTCTCTGCCTCTGCTCAGCACACCCTGCCCCCACAGCTTGACCTGTTGGCCACCTCCCAACTCCTGGCCCCACTCTATCTTCTGCTTACCCTCTTCCCAGCTCTGGAAGCCCCATATAGGCACTTGGTAAAGAAGACAAGGTCTTGCCACATGTACACGTCCTACAACTCCCTCTCTTTCCCCAGATATGGATCTGGGCTCTGGGTAGACTAAGGAAGTGGGGAATATTCAGGGGAGAGAATATAGCAGGCGGGCAGGTGGGGCAACCGGAGTCAGCCTATAAGACACTAAGGGCAGGGCCTTTTATGCCCAGGAGACCCATGGATGGCAGGTGCTGGACCCACATGCCCTGAGCTCTGGCCCCCCACCTGTCACAAGGCTGCTGTGTGATTTGGGCTGTCACTTTGCTTCTCAGTTCCCCCAACCATCAAAAACAGAGGATCATTATCCGTAGTGTATTTCTATAGGCACCCTGCTCATCTCCTTGGGGCCTTACCACATCAGAAAGCTCCAGGTCTTCGTACTGCATGTCCATACCTGAGAACTTTCTTTCCTGAGCTGCAGAAAGCCAGGTAGCAGACTGCAAGTGCCAGGAAATTTGCATGCCTTGGAGAGCCCTCCATCTGTCACTCACAGGAATTGATGGATAAATACCGCTGGCTGCCTCACCCCTCAGAGAGGATAACTGTGGGGCACGTGTTCTACTCTGAGTCCAGAGTTCCCCAGCAGGACTAAGTTCCAGCTGCCCACAGTGGAACTGCCTCCATCATATGCCCTGTATGGATTGCTTCCCACCCCATGCCACCCCGTCTCACCTCCCCACTCCCCCACGGGGCATTGAACTACTTGCACTTAAATCTTTGTCTCTCCCTTCTGGGGACCCCAAACTAAGACATCCTTCCAGCCCTGTCTGTGCCACAATTAGCCTGTGACCAAGATCAAGGCAGGGACTATAAGCAGATGTCTGGACCCGCAACTGGGCAAGGGGTTTCCCAGCTCTGCTCTGGACCCAAAGGCCACAGAGAGGTCTCACCCATGGTCATCCTGGAATGGCCACCAAGTCCTGAAACTGCGGACAGCAGATGCTCAGTACCAATGTTCTAGAATGAGCAGTCAGTGAGTCACCATCAGCTGGGTAGCCCTGACTCCCAGCTTACTAAGAGGCAGCACGACTCACTCCTCTTCAACAGAGGACTGGGGAGGAGCTGTGGGGTGGGGTAGGGACGTGCATTGCTGGGATGACAGGTGTCCCTCTAGCTCCCTGAAGCAAGGGAGCCAGGAGGTCCAAGCTAAGCAATGTGTCAGTTTACAAACCCCTCCAGGCCTGGCCCAGAAGTTCATTCTACAACCTGTCCTTTCCCAATCTCTTCCTCATCCCTTCTCTCCACCATGATGGCCCCGAGGTGGGCGGCTACCATTTCCTGCCTGGCATCTTCAGCCACCTCCTTTCCCACCTCTCGGTCTGCTCTCAGCTTCCTATCCACCCCCATCCATCCTTCTAAAGTAGATCTTTCTAAAACAGGCCAGCGAACCACCATGGGCCAAATGCTGTCTGTGGCCTGTGAGCTAAGAATGGTTTTTACGTTTTTACATTTTGTTTTGAAACAAAACAAAGAAAACTATGTGACAAAGATGTTTGCCAAACCCTGTTCTAAATTATAAAATCTCAGCTGGCTTAAGGGAGTGGCCTCCCTGCTGACCTCCTCCCACACACTCACCCCTACACACCCTGGGCCTGCTCTCTGTGCCTGAAATATCCATCCTTCCTCCCTCCTGTGCCAGGTCAACTACCTACAGGTCAGGTCTCATTCTAAGTGTCCCTCTGACCAGGCATCGACCTGTTGGCCTCAGCTTCCCCTGCTTAGCTCTATAGGATGGGGGCTGGCCTCTACAGGCTCCTGAAGGGGTTGGATCACAGCTGGTTTTGGCCAGTGGGTGGGAGATGGGAGGGCAAGAAAAAGGAAGAAGCCGGCATAGTCCAGGGTCTCCAACCACAGCAGGACCTCATCTATGGTTCCTGCTCCCAGTGGGGATACCCACCACGGTTCCCACTGCCACTAGGTAATTGGAGCCCCAGGAACACCACCTCCTCCCTCCTCTTCCCCAGGGTAGGAGCAGCTTCCCGCTGTTGCTAATCTCTGGGCCGCCCATGGATGACTTCTCAGCTCTTCCATTACCTATGGGACCAATTCCCTGCATTTAATTACCTCTATTAAACCCTGGTTTCTGTTTTCCTGGTAGGACTCTGACTAATATGCCATTCCTCCAGGCACCACTGACCCCTAGACAAGCGCAGTCCCCGGCTACTGCTCAAATAGCACCCTTTACTCATCACTGCAACAAGCAGGCCTTGGATGTCTCTGATGTTCTAGGGCAAGGGGTAGCGAACCCTGGCCTGCTGCCCAAACCCAGCCCACTGCCTATTTTATAAATAAATTTTTACTGGGACACAGCTACACCCACTCATTTACATGTTGTCCAAGGCTGTTTTCAAAGGCAAAGTTGAAGAACTGCAACAGACGCCATGTGGCCCACAAGGCTGAAAAGATTTACTATCTCGTCCTTTACAGAAAAATCTGCCAACCTTGTTTCAGGTCAGTCCTTGCTACTAAAATGTCACCTGGGGCCCAACAGCCCAGCTTCACCTAGGAGCTTGTTAGAACTCCAGAATCCTGGCCTCCACCCTAGACCCACTGAATGAGAATTTGCCTTTAAATAAGATCCTCAGGTTGATGCAACAATCACTACTGAAGATTGAGAAGCGCTCTCTGGAGAACTCACCCCTTCTCCCAGCACTCTTCGTGCTCATCAGGAATTATTGACCATCTACTGGTGTGTCTTCCTCTACCAGAGGAGAACAGAGATTAGTCTGGAGTTTTCTGCTGGGTCCCCAGCACCTGATTAGGTGGCTTGCCCAGAAACGATCGATGCAGTGACTCACTGATAAATAGTTGGAGAGAGCCATGGAAGCTAAAGGAGGAGAGAGTTCCTTTCTTTTTTTTTTTTTAAAGATTTTATTTTTTTAAGCAATCTCTACACCCAACGTGGGGCTCAAACTCAACGACCCTGAGATCAAGAGTTGAACGCTCCACCGACTGAACCAGCCAGGTGACCCCAGAAGGAGAGAGTTTCAAAAAGAACAGTTACCATGTTTTCCATCTCCACTTGGCAAAGAGGAGGAATTTGTTCACACCTGGCATTGGGAGAATAAGGGCAACAGGCCCTCTCTCCCCTTGTTAGCACAGCCTCTGTGGGGAGGTCGATTTGACAATACTCATTCAAATTACAAAAACATGTAGACTTTGACCCTGCGTTTCCACTTGCAGGCCTCTCTGTCTTCCCGACAGACTCGCACCTGCAGGAAGTGACAGGATTCCAAGGTGTCCATTGCACTGCTGTCCGAAAGGGCAAAAGACTGGACACAACTGAGTGTCCATCGACAAGAGATTTGCTCTGTAGTTATGGTATCTAATGAAAGTGCGCAACTTCAAAAGAGAAAGAAAGAACTGGAGTCAGGTCTAAGGTATGTTGTTAAGTGAAAAAAGCAAAATACAAAACAGTACCATATCAGGTAATACCCAGGACAGGGCAGGGAGGGAGAGGAGAATATACGGAGTTATTTGTATATTCATAAAATATTTTGGAAGGGGTGTACAAGAAAGCCAACAGCACTGGCTGGCCATGGGAAGGGATCGTGGTATTGCGGGGGGCAGGGATAGGAGATTTTTCACTGTCTTTGGTATTTTTTAATTAAAGAAAGAAAGAAAAGAGAAAGAAAGAAAGAAGAAAGAAAGAAAGAAAGAAAGAAAGAAAGAAAGAAAGAAAGAAAGAAAGAAAGAAAGAAAAAGAAAGAAAGAAAGATGGAGGAAAGAAGCCTGCAGGAAAAAATAGAGAAGTGTCAAAAAGTATTGACCTGTTTTAGATGTCCGGTCCAGTGCCTTGCTACGCAAAATGTGGCCCACGGACCAGCAAGCATCGGAATCACCTGAGAGCGAGTTAGAAATAAGAAATCCCAGGCCCCATCCCAGATGGACTGAGTCAGAATCTGCATTTGAACGCGAGTCCTGGGAAATTCACGCACGGCACACTTGGATACACGTTGGTCCAGGCAACCAGAGAACTCGCTCCCAGCAGCACCACCTGGTTTACATGGCCTGCCATTAATAAAACAGCTGCCTTTCCCCCCTAACTGGGGCTCCGTCCCAGTGAGACACAAGGGGCCAGGCTGTTCCCATTGCTGGGGAGGTTTTCAGCAGCTTCTCTCAGGCCTTGGCTGGCCCGGAGCCCAGGGCCCTGGCAGGTCCCCAGCCAAGGAGACAGCTCACTTCCTCCTCCTGGAGCCACTGGGACTGCTCAGAACGGAAATATTTGAGAGTTCTCCACTCCCCCCAGTTATAAGCTCTTTCCAACATGAATAAAGATGCATCTGTCTGGCTCAGGTTTATTCAAAACTGGTATTTATTTATCCATCCACCCGTGCCTCTAGGTCCCTGGTACCCTGACCCAGTGGTAAAAGGAAGGCAGGGGAGGGAGCGCACTGGGCAGGCCCCAGTGGAGAAGGAGGGAGGAGGAAAAGGCAGGAGCGTGGTGGCTGCCTCTGCATCCCGGAGCTGCCTGACCCGCTCCAAGCCACATCTGGAGGCCACATCTGGAAGCAGTGACGCCACTGGACTTTTCAGAGCAGCAGGGAGGAGGACTAAGAGAGGAGTGGGGAGCTGTGTTGACGTAGGTCCAGACCACCCAGGAATCGGCCATTGGAAGGCTGGGCAGGGAGACTAACTTCTCCCACACCGCTCGCCCCCGCTGACTCCAACTCTCTGAGCCCAACATCTGAGGGACCGCGGAGCTGCCATGAGTGAATGAATGCCCTGCACTACGGCTGCCCCAAGCCTTCCCCTCCCCGAGCTGGGGAGGCTCTAGAAGGCCAAGTCCTCTCTCTTTCTGGATCCTTCTACTCCTCCCACCTCCAAGGCAGCCCTTCCCCTCAAACAGAACCCCAAGTCCTCATCTTCTCCCCTCATGTCCCTTCCTAGGTCCTCCCTAGGTCCCTCATGGCCACCATCCCCAAGTGGCTAATGTTCCTCAAATGAAAAAACAAAACCAAGCCATAAAACCACTCAGAAGTCAACAGCCCAGAAGAGTTTACAAAACGCTTCCACATACTGGGCCTCGGTTTGGGGCACCAAGCCCCAGAAATGTCAGAGGACTTGACAAGCTCCCCGGCTTGGAGGTAGCAGGGACCACAGGGCTCGAATGCACATGCACATTGCCGTCTCCCAGGCCTCCAGCGCCTTCCTGTGCGGGGCTCCAAGCCACAACAGGTCTTTCTCTAGCAACCACCTGCCGACATCCCAGCTCCGCGAATGGTTATGCTGAATTTGGTGCTGAATTAGCAATGTCTGCCGTGGCTGTAAACAGAACAGTGGACCTGCATTTCTCCTGCATTCCACTTTGAGGAACTAAGCAGGGAGACCCCTCTTTGAGGAGGCTAGTGTGTGAGGAGGCTGGTGTGTGAGGAGGCTGGTGTGTGAGGAAGCTAGTGTGCGTGCACACACACATGCTCCTGTCAGCTCCAAGGCACATTTCACGTCTTGGGTCTGGTCTCCTTCTCTCGCTGAGGCCCAGGCTCTGTTTCGCCCCCGGAGACATTCCGCAGGCAGGGAGGTGGGCCCCTCCTTCCTTGAAAGCTGCTCCTGCCTAGTGTTCAGTCTAGATTATAAGGGTGGGTTGGGTCAGGCCCCTAAGTCCAGCAAGACTGGTAGGCCACAGTCCGCACCTACAGAGCTGAACCTGGACTCCCTGGCTGGGCCGGCTTGCCCTGCAGCTGCCCTCAGCAGCCCTCCCCACCCTTGCAGGGGGCTCTCCCTGCCCTCTGGCTTTCCTTCATACATTGGGCTGGTCATGGGATAAGCTCCCTCTGGCTGTCTGACCACCAGTGTGGCAGGACCTGATGAACAAGAGCGACTTAGGACACCATCCAGGTCTCTCTGACTCAGCCCTGGGTTCTTCCCACACAGCATTTACCAGGCGGGGCGCTTGGTCTCAAACCACAAAAATGGCTCTGAGTGGCCTAAGCAGAAGAGGGATTTATTAGAAGATTACGGGGTGACTTATGGGATTGATCAGACGACTGACCACTGGAAGAATGCGGCCGGGCCCTGCCGCTCCTGGCACCTTTGACCGTGGCCATGTTCTCGGCGCTCTCTGCTTTCTGTGGTCTCATCTCAGACTCAGCGCTCTGGGAAGCCTTCCAGAGAGGCTGAGCACGGTTCTGGACCTGCACTCTTCGTTGCTGGAGAAAGCAAGTCCACAGTGTTGGGTGCCCCAAGTGTAAGGGGGGGTTCGATATTGTGCAAACGAAAGAAGGTGATAAGTATCCCCACACCACTCCATCCTTTTAGGATCCGTTATAAGGAGCTGGGTATTCCAAACAGACCCCCACTTCAAAGGTCATTTGCTTTTCATTGTGCCATTTTTTTTAATTGAAGTTTAATTTACACACAGGAAAATGCATACACCTTAAGGATTCCACTCAATACATTTTAAAAACCTGTTTATATATTGTGAAACTACCGCCCAGATCAAAATATTTAGAACATTTCCATCACCTCAGAAAGGTCCTGTGCCCCTCCTGGTCAATCCCAACATCCTCCCCAGGGGAAACAACTGTTGTGATTTTAGCTTAGTTTAACCTGTTCTTGAACTTCATATAAAAAGAATCATACAGGGGAGCCTGGGTGGCTCAGTCGGTGAAGCATCTGACTCTTGATTTTTGGCTCAGGTCATGATCTCAGGGTCCTGGCATGGAGTCCTGAGTAAAGCTCCCTGCTCAGTGGGGAGTCTGCTTGAGAATTCTCTCTCTCTCTCCCTCTGCCCCTCCTCCCGCTCACTTGAGTTTCCTCTCTCTCTCTCTCTCTCATATAAATAAATAAATAAACCTTAAAAGAAAAAAAAGAATCATATATCCTTCAACCAAGCCATCAGCAATCCCATCATACGTGCCTTCGAAACACCTGACTGCTTATCTCCCCCAAGGTTACCACCGGTCTGGACCACCATCACCTGTCACCAGGCTCTCTACAGAAACCCTCTCCTCTGCTTCCTCCTTGTTCCTCTCTCCCACCCGGACCCCCCAACCCTGGGTGATTCTCACCGCAGAGTAACCCTGCAGAGGCTAAGCAAGACCATGTTCCGCCCTTCCCTGAAACCCTCCCGTGGCCCCCACCCCACTCTAAACAAAAGCCACAGTCCTAATATCTGCAAAGCCCTACGTGATCTCCCTCTGCTACTTCTCTCCTCTCACTCCCCCTTCCTTTTCTCCTCTTCAGTCACAACGTGCATGGTCCTTTAATACACTAAGGATGCTCCTGCCTCTGGTCTTTTGCCCTGGCCGTTCCCCTGAGTGCAAAGCTCTTCCTCTAGCGTCCACATAACACCCTGCTTTACTTAACTTCAGCCTTATCAACTTTACCAGCTCTGTTTTTCTCTAGAGCACTTACCACCATCTGACACAGTCTGTTTACTGATTGACATGTTTGTTGTCTGTCTGTCTGTCTGTCATCAGCATGTCAGCTCCTCGAGGGTAGGGCTTTGTTCGTTTGCACATGTCCCCAGTGCCCCACAGCCGATGCTGTGGGGGGTCATAGGCACCAAACAGGAGACACAGAAGACCCTAGGGTGCTATGGGCATAGGGTACACTAAAATGAGAATCAAGTCTGGCATCTTCTCCCTTGAGCTCATTATTTGGGTGTTGGATTCTGGAAGAGACTACTAAGAACACTGTTTGGGCTCCCTCTGCTCCCCACCCGAGATCTAGCTCACTTTGGCCCGAGCCCCCAGTCTCACAGCCTGTGCAAGTCTAGTGCAGGCTCAGGAACTGGACGAGGCTTTGGGAAATGGTGAGGTGGAGCGCAGCCTGGGTGGGTAGGTAGGAGTTTGGGCAGGCGGAGAGGACAGCATGGGCTGTCATGGGGTAGTGCCACTTAGGTGAGATACGAATGGGGGGGTAGGATTTCAACATGTGAATTTTGGAGGAACACAGCCATTCAGTCTATAACACTGTCTGTGTGACTTAGGCAAGCTACTTAACCTCTCTGAACTTCTGTTGGGGGCAGCTGGGTGGCTCAGTCGGTTAAGTGTCCAACTCTTTGATTTTGGCTCAGGTCATGATCTCAGGGTTGTGAGATCGAGCCCCGCACTGGGCTCCCCATTGGGCTCTGCACTGGGTGTGGAGCCTGCTTGGGATTTTCTCTTTTCCTCTCCCTCTGCCCCTCCCCATTCCCTCTCTAAAAAATAAAATAAAATAAAATAAAAAAGTGATAGCACCTGTTTCACAGGGTTGTCATGAAAATTAAATGAGAGCATTCTTATAAAGCAATTACCAGAGCACCTGGTCCATGGTAAACGTAAAATAAATATTTACTATTTTAATCATTGGGGTTCTGGTCATTCAGTCCAAGGACATTGCATTCTATGCCCCTAGGGGTGGAGCAGAGTGGGGCAGGGTGAGGCTGGCATTTTAAAGAGAACTACATGCGGGAAAAGGTTAGGCTGATCTGATTTTCAATGCACAGACTTGCTCAAGCTCCTCAGGATCTGACGACCACATGAATAGCAGATAACTGCTTTTCACTCTTACCACCTCTGGCTGCCAGTACCTGTGGTTTTTGTTTTTTGTTTTTTGTTTTGCCTGAGAGCTTTCTCTGATTGCTTGACCCCATCCTGTCCATCTGTAATCAGGGAGTTAACATGCCACCCCAGGAGCCTTCAACTAATGACTGGTGGGAGTTGGCATATATAAACACCCCAGCTCCCTCGCCCCTCAGATGCCATAACACAGATGTGTCCTCTGCACTGTCTTCCAGCCTTCCCTCAGCAGGATTCAGCTCTAATCACCTACAATGACAACCTACTTCAAAATCCACCTTGCACTGGCTTCCTTCACCCACCCCCCCACCCCGCCGTCTCACTTCCTGAATCTCCTGTGGGTGGTCCTGGGATCATTTTGCAAATAAGCTATGGGCATTCTTGTACTACTTGTACGATCCTTGTCTCAGGGTCTGCTGCTGAGGGTGGCGCAGCCTAAAAGTCCATCTTTGATGAGACGAGTCCTGCCAAGCTAGTGGTCATCTGGGAGGTCCACACCAAGCCTGACCTCTACCCCATAATTCAAGCTACCTGAAAATAATAGACCCTTTGGGTTACTCATTCAGAACCACCTCCATCCCCAGGCATTCCAGCTAGAAGATACCTTAAAGACAAATTTTCTCTCCTTTAAATTCCTTCTTACATACTCACATAGGGACTCCTACGTGACGGCTATCAAGCTATCTACCCTAGGGCGAGGATGACACATAGGTTCTATCTCAAGTGCCACCTCTGATCAAACATGAGAAGCTACCTGGAGGCTCTCTCCAGGGTTACAGTTCACAGATATACCTAGTGATGTCTGCCTTGAGCACTGGATTGGGTGAGCGAGTAGCCTTATGTCTACCACCCTGGCTCTGGAAGCAAATTATCTCCTTCACGGTAAAGTTGGATAAATTTTTCCCTTGCATTCTTAGTCCACTGAGGCTATCTCTGCCTCGTGATGGTCTACTTTCTTCCTCTGACTTGCCCCATCCCAGAGAGCAAGCCTGTCTGCTGACCATGGCTGCCCGTTTACTGGATGAGGAAACTGAGACTCTGAAACATTAAGGGACACTCCCAGCATCACAGAATTTATAAGGCTAGAACAGAGCTTTTAATTCAGGTCTACCTGACCACCAAACCCCCCACACTATATTCTTTCATAGAGGAGACAGTAATAAAGGTCTTTAACCAAAGAGAACAGACCAACAATGTCTCTTTTCATGAAGAGAACCCTTCCGTCCAGGGGCGTCTGGGTGGCTCAGTCAGTTAAGCGGTGAAGCGTCCGACTCTTGATTTCGCCTCAGGTTATGATCTCAGGGTGGTGAGATCAAGCCCCGAATTGGGCTGTGCGATCAGTGAGGAGTCTGCTTGGGATTCTTTCTCTCCCTCTCCCTCTGTCCCTCCCCCACTCTCCGTGAGCATGCATGCTCGCTCTCTCTCTCTCTAAAAAAAGAAAAAAGAGAGAGAAGCCTTCAGACAATGGGCGCCCCATCCTTTGTTGTCTTCTCCAGCCAGGTGGAGTAGAAGGCTCTCTGGGGCCCAGCAAGGAGCCCTTCCCCAACTCTACAGGCACCCTCGCTAATTTCTCTGCCAGGCTCGGGCTCCACCTTCTTGGGTCCAGACTCTCTCATCTCCACCCGAAATGACTTGTTCTCACTTATATGCTATCCTTGAGCAGCTGACTCTCAGAGAGGGCTGGAAGTCTCCTGGGAAATCTGAAGGCAACATTCTAACTAGAGCAGGCATGACTGGAGCACTTCCAAACCTCTAAGTTATGGAAAAATCCAGTCGAGACCTTCCCAGGGTGGTGACTCAGCACTCCCACAGGCAGGGGGCTGTGAACGGGGCCTCGGAACACAGCCTAGGCCCGGAGCCTGCTGACCAGGCAGCCTGCCTACCCGGGTCTGGCTCACACCCTCTCCCAAGTTGCAGCTCAGGACTTCCAGTACATTCCTATTACTGCACATCTGGTCTCCCACTTTTGAAAGCTGTGACTCCCTGCTCTGAGAAGCCTTAGGCATGAGACTCATGGACCCATGGTCTCTTCGCTTGCAACCTAGCCTTCAACTTTCCCCCCTCCCTGCCCTTGCAGAGGTACCTAATTGGGCAGCTTGTTGCTGGTGCCATGCTTCGTGGAATAAGACAGGAGCAAGGGACAAGAAAGCAAGGAAGGGAGTGTGACAAAGTTACCAAGACCTTCCTAAAGGCTAGGACTCTTCTCCTCTTCTCAGCTGAGACCAGGGTCCCTCAAGGATGCATTCACACCTGCCAGCTTACCACCCCTAGCTATGGACAATGCAGGGGTTCAGTGGACCAACTTTGAAGTCAACTACACCTGGCTGTAAATTCCTCATTAACAGGTGTCTTAGATCCCACTCTCTAGAATCAGAACCTGAGATGGGGATTCTTGGGCACATGATTTACTGAGGAAATGATCTCAGGAGAAAGGGAGGGAGGGAGGGAAGCAGGACAAGGTAGGAGGAGAAGATACTCAGCAAGAACGGGGTCTCAGCTGGTGTCTAACCTCTGCCTGATTCCATAGGGACCTCTGGAGAGTAAATGGTCCAGCGCTGTCTCCCCTTGAGGTAAGCAGGCCAGCTTTTCTACCTCTGTATCAATCAGTCATTGTCCATCCCTGGAGGATGGGGGCAGTGGCAATGGGAGAGGAGGGTGTAAGTCCCCAGAAAGTTCTTGAAAAAAGCAATCCCATCACCCACAGGCCATCCTCCAGAGAGGGTCTCAGATGTAAGCTTTTTTTAAAAGATTTTATTTATTTATTTGACAGAGAGAGACAGAGCGAGAGAGGGAACACAAGCAGGGGGAGTGGGAGAGGGAGAAGCAGGCTTCCCGCCAAGCAGGGAGCCTGATGCTGGGCTCGATCCCAGGACCCTGGGATCATGACCTGAGCCAAAGGCAGACGCTTAATGACTAAACCACTCAGGCACCCCTCAGATGTAAGCTTTCAGCCACGCCCCTGGCAACAGCTGTGGGAGGGGTCATTGGCGGGTGGGGGGGGGGCGGGTAAGAGATCCAAGTGGGTCATCAACATTGGCTGTAACACTGGGCAAGATTCAACTGAAGTAAGTGTTGGGAAGTAAGCGCTGGGCCCCCGATACAAGGTAAGTCCTCAGTGACTAAAAGCTACCATTCCTATTGCTTGGTGAAGTCATTTTAGTAAGGAGGTTAATTTTATGTGTCAACTTGGCTTACCATGGGGCATCCAGATATTTGGCCAAACATTATTCTGGATATTTCTGTGAGGGTGCTTTTAGATGATATGAACATTCAAATCAGTGGGCTTCAAGTAAAGCAGATTCCCTTCCATAATGTGGGTGGGCCTCATCCAATCAGTTGGAGGCCTGAATAGAGAGAAAAGGTCTGGCCTTCCCTGAACAAGAGGAAATTCTGCCAGCAGATGGCCTTTGGACTGGCACTGTAACATCATCTCTTCCCTGGATCTCCAGCCCAGTGGCCCACCCTTCAGATTTTGGCCTTATCAGCCTCCATAATCACATGAACCGATGCCTTCCCCTTCCACTCCCCCTGTTCCATTCCCTCTCTCTATGCATATTCAATTAGTCTATTTCTCTGGAGAACCTGGACTACTACACATAGAAAGGAGAATAGGAAGTGGGCAGCTCAGGGCTCAACAGCATTGTCCAAGGGCATGACCCTATATACCATCTAACCGTGCTTGTAGGTAGCTTATGACCACTCCGAATCCCCACTTGTTCTGAGGCTTAACTCTTGGGAATCAAGACAGAGCCCCGCTCTCCCAACCTTCCTGGCATCCACTGAGCCAGCTCCCCAAGCAGCCCCTTCAGGTAGGCACTCTGGTCCTGAGGCACCTCCCACCAGTCCCCACCAGCCCTGCCTCCAGATTCTCTGCACCCCGTCCTTCCCTAGCCTAAGGTGGTAGAGACATGAGCAGAGGGGTGAATCCCCAGAAGAGGGAGAAAGAGATGCAGAAGGGGCAGCACTTGCCAGAGTACACCACTCCCACTCACTGCTGGTGTTCTCAGCAGGATGCCGAGGACTCAGGCCTTCTCAAGGGAACAAGAGAGAACGTGAGAATGCCCAAATATCCTCCTTAATTAACTTAGGCTCTCCAGTGTTCCTTCCTTTCTTCCTGCAGTGAGGGCTCCTGACCCTTCCATATATCATCAGGACTGACAAATGCATCATGGTGCCCTGCCCCTGGCCTCCACAGAAAAGTTAGCGCCTTGGACAAGGGAAAAATGGCGAGCCCCCTCCCCCCCAGCCAAACAGGAGGACAACCTACAGCCTTGGAGCATGACCTTGCTGGCCTCTTGATTTCGGACTTCTAGCTTCCAGCACTGTGAGACAATAAATTTCTGTTGTTTCAAGCTGCCCAGTTTGTAGCACTTTGTTACGGTGGCCCCAGGACCCTGATACAGTGAGTCTAGTTGCCAAAGTGCCAACCTCTAAATTTCTGAAGGAAATCTGAGGATTAGATTCCAGAAATTGGTGGCTACACCCAGGTACTGCCCTCCTTAGGGATCTGTCAGAGCAACCAGCTGCACTTGCCCAGGCCAATTTTCTACCTCAAAACCACCATTGTCCTAATGTGGAAATAAAGGCTCAGGGAGGGTTCATTACCTGCCCAAGGTCACACAGCTGGCAAAAGGTGAGGCTAAGACTTGAATTCAGACTGATTCTAAAGCCTAGGTTTTCTGTGACGTGAGCCCCAGAGAGTATCCCCACCTGACACCATCTAGGCAGGCTCATCGTCGGAGCTCCATCCCTGCTGGCTCATCTCATAGATGTTTCGTGCCATGAGTCAGAGCGGCTGGAGACTTTATGAGCCCTCTAATGGGCTAACTACCTGATAACTTGATTATGCAAAAAGCCACATGTGAAACTCCCGCCCTCATAACCACATCATTTATAAGGAAATGAGTCTACCTTCTCCTGAGGCCTTTGGCTGCCTGCCCTTTATGAAGGCTCAGTGGAGTTTTTCAGGCTAAAGGGAACAACAAAAAGGGGCTCCATTCCACCTTCCACTCTGCTCCCAGTCCCAGAGAGCCTCAACTGCCCCAGGCCTCCTTCCAGTCTGGGCCTCTTTGCCGTGGGGTCCACAAGGGGGCAGGAGGCTGAAGAGGAGACATGCTGGGGGTGGTTGAGGGAAGCAGAAGGGAAAAGGGAGAGAAGGGGGTGGCAGAATACAGAGGTGGACAGAGAGACAGAAGGGAATGGGACCTTTCAGCTCCTGCTGCTCAGAAGCTGGGGCCGAGACAAAGCCTACCAAATGAAACAAAACTCTGTCTTCTCTCTCCAGGAACACCAGACCCAGGCAGCAAGGCCAGGTCCAGGGCGGGACAGTGGCCAATGTGAGCCGCCCATCCCCCTCAACCATCTCCTCCTCCAGCGTTCAGGGACAGGGCTCCTCATTTTTCTCTGATTCTCTCTGACCTCTGTCTCCTTCACGGCTTCTTCCTTCCCTCTCCATGCACCTTGGAGTGTTTGGCACGTGCCAGGCACGATGCCGGGACTCTGGAATGAGCAAGACCACACAGCCCCTGTCTCTCGGAGTCTATAACCAAGTCTCCCATCCTCCCCTTCCTCCTCCTTTTGTCCAGACCCCAGTGCTCCCAGGCAGCTCTCCTCCCCCCACCCCCTTCCTCTCACTACAACTTCATCACCTCCCCAGATGTTACATGCCCATCAGTGGGAATGTCTGCCCCTATCCGACACTGCCCTCTGGGACTAGCCAATTCCCACCCAGCTCAAAAGCCATCTCCTGAAAACAGATATTTTTCCTCATTCTCTTTTTGTTTATGATCTCACAAGAAAAGGGGGGGTGGAATTCAACAGAGTTAAAGACCCTTTTCTCCCAGAGTTCATCAGTCTCCTGATTAATAAGAATATAGCACCTACTATACACCAGGCTCTGCCCTAAACCCTGTACATACATTCACTTGTTTAACTTTCCGAATAACCCCCAGGAAGTAGGCACTATTGTGCTATCATTTCGTCATAGTTACTTCTCCCCCTGTCCTTGCTCTGGTTCTCTGTGAGTGGGGCACGCTTCCTCTACTCCACTAATTTCATTCTGGTGACTTGCTTTGGCCAAAGGAATGTGGATGGAAACAACATGCTGTTCTGAGCCAAAGATTTAGGAAGGCATCATGTGTTTCCGCTTCCCTCTCTTACACTCGTGACCTTTGCCGTCAAAAGAACACACCCTGGATAGTTGCTGATATAGACACGTGGAACAGACCTTAACCCAACCCATAGTCTGGAGACAAGCCCAGCAGAACCACAGAAAACTCGGGGGGCCTGGGTGGCTCAGTTGTTAAGCGGCTGCCTTCGGCTCAGGTCATGATCACGGGGTCCTGGGATCAAGCCCCGCATCGGGCTCCCTGCTCCGCGGGAAGCCTGCTTCTCCCTCTCCCACCCCCCTGCTTGTGTTCCCTCTCTCGCTATGTCTCTCTCTGTCAAATAAATAAATAAAATCTTAAAAAAATAAAACCACAGACAACTCATAGACATGAATAAAAAACAAATGCTTATGGTCGTAAGCCACTGAGCTTTGGGGTTGTTTGTTACACAACATCAGTGCAGCAATTGCGGACTAACATAATTGTCATTTCCCATCTTACATATAAGGAAAGTAAAGCCTGTAGAGGTTAATTAACCTTTCCGAGTTACATAACTAGTAAGAGATGGAACTAGAATACAAATCCAAGCAATCAGGCTGCAAAGTCCTGCTACTCTATATTGACTCTCACATTGAGTATTAGGATTCCTGAGAACATTTACACAGATACACACACGCAAATATTACCCTATATTATTTTGCATGTTTTTAAACTATAAAATGCAATGTTATGCAAATTGTTATGTAGCATCCTTTTTTCACTCAGATGATACTCGTAACTCTTGTTCATTTTACCTGTTACATTCCATTGTGTGAATGTATCCAATTTCATATGAGATGAACGTTTTATTTATTTCCAATTTTTGCTATTCCAGACTATGCAGCAACAAACATTCTTGTATTCATTTTCTCCTACATATGCAAACATTTCTCTAGGGTATGTGGCTGAGAGTGGAATTGCTCAGTCATAGGGCATGTGAATCTTCTACTCTACGTTGCCAAACGGCTCTCCAAAGTCCTATACCAATTTGCACTCCCTTGAGCACGGTGTGAGATCATCTGCTACTCCACATCCTCATTTTTGTGGATGCTGTTGGTGCCTCACACAAATCCCCTTTGCTGGCTGGTACACCCCTGGCCCAGCTGCTGTGCATGTTGCTGCTAATGACTCCCAGATGCTTCCTTGCTGGAGCATTGCCCTTGGCCATGGGAGTCTCTCATCTTGTATATTCCAGGCCCAGAGTAAGCCTCTATTCATTTTTTGTTTCTTGAATTGGGCCCAAAGAGTAGGAATTAAAAATGGAAGCAAGAGAAGGAAGCCACGGTCACTGTCCCTCCCAAGCTCTAGGACAAAGGAAGACAAGAAGAGAGGAGGAGGAAGGAAAAAGGGAAAGGCTCCAAGGAAGAAGGAAGTGGGGGACATATGCCCCAAAGCTGCTTCCCACATCAGGAGGGACGGAGGGTGGGCACTGGACAAGCCTCCCTCCACAGGTGACAAGGATCCTGAAAACCGCCCCTCATCCCCTATTTGACCTCTCTCACCTGCTCCCCACTCCCTCCTCCATACCCTTGTCTCTCTCTTTCACCCTGATTCCCTGGATGCCCCATTGCCAGGTACCTGGCAGCAGTTCAGTGTTTGTTACATGAATTCACAGATGAATTCATTTGATATGCACAGAGGACTTTTAATAGGGGACAAAACGCTTTATAGAAGTTGCAAATTTACCATTCTTCCCCAACCAGTCACCAGATTCTACACTTACACTCATCATACCCAGGCACTTCCAAATATGAAACCACAGTCCTATTTCCCATAACAAACCTAGTTTCTCTTTCTTTTTCCCCTCCCTGGTCCCAGAGCCCTGCCTCCTCGCTCTCTGCAATAAGGTTCCGCCCACCCTCTGCTCAGCCTGGCACTCCAGACCACACTCCCTTCCTCTGTTTTTACTCATGTGCACATTCTTGGCAGACTTTAAAACTCCTCTCTGGGGGCGCCTGGGTGGCTCAGTCGTTAAGCGTCTGCCTTCGGCTCAGGTCATGATCCCGGAATCCTGGGATCGGGCCCCACATTGGGCTCCCTACTCGGCGGGAAGCCTGCTTCTCCCTCTCCCACTCCCCCTGCTTGTGTTCCTGCTCTCACTGTCTCTCTGTCAAATAAATAAATAAAATCTTAAAAAAAAAAAACTTCTCTCTGTAAAATCCATGGGCTCCACCCTCACCCTGGCTCTCTGCAGTCTTACCGAAGACAGGGCCACTTCCTCAGAAGTAGACCCACCCGACCTGTCTCGTCCTTACCATTCCTCTTATTCCGTCCAGGCCCCATGTGCACACGCACCATAAGTATATACTGTACATAAAGCCACCGAAGTGTCTTCTTTGTATCTCTCCATTTCATGTAATAGCCTCCTTTGCCACCTTGCCCTCCCTCACAGTGCTGACTTCCTCTGAGGAGGTATTGCCAACTCACAGCCCCTTTATTCTAGACCCTTGACCATGGACGCTATCGTAGGCAGAATAATGGCCCTCAAAGATATTCCTGTCCTAATCCTCAGAACCTGTGAATGTGTTACCTTCTATGGCATAAGAGTCTTTGTGGTGTGATTAAATCAAGGATCTTGAGATGGGGAGATTATCCTGGATTATCCAGGTTGGCCCAGTGTAATCACAAGCGTCCTTATAAAGGAAAGAGGGAGACAGGAGAGTCAGAGATGTGATTACAGAAAGAGAGGAGAGGGGCACCTGGGTGGCTTAGTCGGCTGAGCATCCGACAGGTCACGATCTCAGGGTCATGAGATCCAGCCCGCATCAGGCTCCGTGCTCAGCATGGAGTCTGCTTGAGATTCTCAACCTCCCTCTCCCTCTCTCTCTCTGCCCCCACCCTCATGCTCGCTCGCTCTTTCTCCCTCAAAATAAATAATCTTTTAAAAAGAGAAAAGAGGGACACCTGGGTGGTTCAGTTGGTTAAGCGACTGCCTTCGGTTCAGGTCATGATCCTGGAGTCCCAGGATGGAGTCCCACATCAGGATCCCTGCTCGGCAGGGAGTCCGCTTCTCCCTCTGACCCTCCCCCCCTCATGCTCTCTCTCTCTCATTCTCTCTCTCAAATAAATAAATAAATAAAATCTTTTAAAAAAAAGAAAGATAAAAGAAACAGAGGAGAGAAAGAAAAAGAAAGTTTCAGCTATTACACTGCTGACTTTGAAGACAGAGGAGGGGGGCCACAAGTCAAGGAATGCAGGAAGCCTCGAGAAGTTGAAAAAGGCAAGGAAACAGATTCGTTCCTAGATAGAGTCTCCAGAGGGAACACAAATCTTGATTTTAGTTCAGCGAACCCATTTTGGTCTTCCAACCTCCCGAACTGCAACATAACAAAGGTGCGTCATTTTAAGATACTTTGTTACACAGCACTAGGAAACTAAAACAGGCACCAATTTGTACAACTCCGAGTAGTTGTATAGTGCACTGCCTGAGTAGCTGTTCACAGTAGCCTTGTTCAGTGCTGCCGCTGCATGACGCCTTTGCTGGCTACAGTCTGTATGTGCCTGAGTTGTAATGGCATCCATCAGCAGATGCCTTCATTTAGGTTCCTCCAGAAGCAAGAATTGGATGCAAGTAGTTTGAGAGGTGATGCTAGGAAACATTGGTAGGGGAGTGGGGAAGTGAGATAGGGAGGGGAAGGCAGCCAGTAAAGGTACCTTATCAACAAGTTACCAGTACAGGCAACTAGAGTTCAATACCATGGAGGAATTCTGGGAGCCAGTGGAGAACATGCCCCAGTGTTACCTCCCCCCAACCCCAGAAGGGAAAGGGAGCTGGAGTGCTTATGCACCTGCTCCCATCAGCCTCTGGTTGAGGGCTATACAGGGGTGGTGGGGGAGTGTTTTAATCTCTGGGTGGCACACACGGAACCACTTTCATGCTTTGAAGAAAGTGCTCCAGCAAAGAGATGTGGATTTTAGCCACAGAACACACTAAACTACTGAGTCCCAAGCAGTGAGGTGGGTAACCATCCAGCCAGCAGTGCATCCACCCTCAGAAAGGAGGCACCCCCATATCCTTGGCTTCCACATCTCTCTTGCTAAAGTGGAAAGAGTAGGAGCTCTGGTTTCTAATCCAGGCGCCTATGTGGGATGCTGTAGACCGTCTTTCACTTTGGGTTTGTCACAATTAGATTGAAGCAAGAAGCAATACTGTGCCCTTCCTAGCTCATCATGTCAAGGGTATGTAATGTCAATATGGCTATTACTAGAGATCTTAACCTTTATCCCCTGGTTATAGTGGTGTCTGCAGGGTTTCTCCACTTCAATCTTTTCCCTTTATAATTAATAGCTATGCTGAGGAAATACTTCAAGATTTTGTTTCTTATCAAATTTTCACCTACTAATTTTCACAACCATCAGTGGATCTTGCCTGCAACTGTTATGACTATAGAGTTTGCCTTGTGGGGATTTTTTATTTCCTGCATTTTTAGACCTAGTTTTAAATTCTTCTGCACCTCAGTTTCCTCATCTGTAAATAGGGATAATACTTTTTCTTGCTAGAGACAAAGAACAACATTACATAAAAATAAAAAGATGTATCCACTAAGAAAGCACAAGGATCCTAAATGTGTACATGCTAAAAAGAGCCTCAAAATATACAATGTAAAAACTGATAGTTTTGCAGGAAGAAATAGACAAATCCACAATGCCAAGTGGAGATTTCAATCCATTCTCAGCAAGTGATAAAACTATTAGAAAATCACTAAAGATAGAGAAAAACTCAACACTACTAACTAGCAGGATATCATTGGCATCTTAGGAATCCCGCACCCAGCAATAACAGAACACACATTCTTTTCAAGAATTCATAGGCTATTCACCAAGATAAACCATATCCGGACCATAAAACAAACCTCAACTAATTTAAAATAATTGAAAACATACGTACAAAGTAGGATCTCTGACCATAATGGGATCAAAGTAAAAAAAAATCAATAATGGGAGGACAACGTGAAAACCTCCAAAATTTAGAAGCTAAACACACATCTAAATAATTCATGGGTCAGAGTCTCAAGAGACATTGTTTTAAAAGTGGAACTAAATTAAAATGAAAATACAATGTATCAAAATTTGTGGGATGCAACTAAAGCAGTGCTGAATGGATCATTTAAAGCACTAAAGGCTCATATTAGAAAAGAGAAAAAGCTTCAGATCAATGATCTAAGCACCTACCTTGAGAAATTAGAAAAAAAGGACAGCAAAATAAACTGAAATCAGGCTGAATAAATGAAATAAAAAAAAGCAAAAATCAATGAAACTGAAAACAATAGAGAAAATTATTGAAACAAGAAGCTAGTTCTTTGAAAAATCTAATAAAGTTTATAAACTTAAGCAAAACTGATGAAGATAAAAAGAGAGAAGACCAGTAAAACCAATATCAGGAACAAAACAGGATATCACTTCATTCCTAAATCCATTAAGAGGATGAGGGGAATGCTAGTAAAAGATTTATGCTCAGGCGCCTGGGTGGCTCAGTTGGTTAAGCAACTGCCTTCGGCTCAGGTCATGATCCTGGAGTGCCTGGATCGAGTCCCGCATCGGGCTCCCTGCTCGGCAGGGCGTCTGCTTCTCCCTCTGACCCTCCCCCCTCTCATGTGCTTTCTCTCTCATTCTCTCTCTCTCTCAAATAAATAAAATCTTTTAAAAAAAAGATTTATGCTCGTGAATTCAACAATTTAAAAGAAATAGACCAATTTCAACCTACCTAACTACCAAATTTCAACCAAGATGAAGTAGATAATCTGAGTAATCCTATAACCATTAAATAAGTTGAATCTATAATCTAAAAACTCCTGCAAAAGAAATCTCCAGATCCCTACGGGAATTCTAACAAACATTTAAAGAAGAATTAACACCAATTTACACAATCTCTTCCAGAAAACAGAAGCTGGAACATTTTCCAACTTGTTTTATGAGGCCAATGTTATTTTGATACCAAAACCAGACAAAGGCCAGAAAAAGAAAACGAAGGGGAGGGTGAGAAGGAGAAGGAGAAAGTGAGAGTGATGGGTTGAGTAAGTTCTGGGGACCTAATGTACCGCTGTCGTTAACAACACTGTAGTGTATATTCAGAAGCTTCGAAGGCAGTGGATTTTAAAAGTTCTTACTACACATACAAAATATTATAGGGGCACCTGAGTGGCTCAGTCAGTTAAGCTCCCAACTCTTGGTTTCTACTCAGGTCATGACCTCAGGGTCATGAGATGGAGCCCCATGTCAGGCTTGAGATCAGCACAGAATCTGCTCAAGATTTTCTCTCCCTCTCCCTCTCCCTGCCCCTCCCCTGCCCCTGCTGCTACATGCACTCTCTGTCTCTAAAATAAATTTTAAAAACCTTTACAAAAAGTATTATAACTATGTGAGGTTACAGCTGTGTTAACTAATCTTCCTGTGGTAATCATTTTGCAATACATACATATGCGAAATCACTATGTTTACACCTTAACTTACACAATGTTATAGGTCAATTATATCTCAGTGAACCTAGGCAAATATAAAATAAAATTTATATGGAAAGGCATAGGCCTTAGAATTGATAAAACAAGTACGTAAAGGAAGAAAAATAAAGAGGAATCAGTCTACCCAATTTAGAGAGTTATTATATAGCTACAGTAATCAAGATTTTGTGGTATTGGCATAAGGATAGACATATAAATCAAGGGAACAGAATAGAGAACCCATAAATCAAAAATAAAAAAAATCAGCCCAGCTGATTTTTTACGAAGGTTCAAAAGCAATTCAACAGAGGAAGGATAGTCTTTTCAACAAATGGTGCGGGAACAATTCGACATCCAAAGGCAAACAATAACAACAACAAAACCCTTCAATGTAACTATCACACCTTATACAAAAATTAACTCAAAACGAATCAAGGACTTGAATGTAAAATGTAAAATTATAGAAAAAAACTTAGGAGAAAATCTTTAGGATCTAAGGCCAGGTAAAGAGTTCATAACCTGGGGCACCTGGGTGGCTCAGGTGGTTAAGTGTCTGCCTTCAGCTCAGGTCATGATCCCAGTGTCCTGGAATCCAGTCCTGCATCAGGCTCCCTGCTCAGCGGGGAGTCTGCTTCTCCCTCTGCCCCTCCCCCCTTCTCAAGCACTCTCTTTCTCTTTCTCTCTCTCAAATAAATAAATACAATCTTTTTAAAAAAAATTTAAAAAAATTTTAAAGAGTTCATAACAACATGAAAAGCACAATCCAAAAAAGGAATATTTGATAAATTGGACTTCATCAGAATTAAAAACTTTTGCTCTGTGAAGGACCTTTAAGAGGATGAAAATAAAAGCCACAGACTGGGAGAAAATATTTTAAAATCACATATCCAATAAAAGACTAGTACCTAGAATATATAAAGAACTCTGAAAAGTCAACAGTAAAAAACAACAAACAAAAACCCCACAAAATATCAAAAAACTAATGATGTAATGTATGGTGATTAACATAACATAATAATAAAAAAAACCCCACAAATAACCCAGTTAGAAAATGAGCAAAAGATTGACCAAGCATTTTACCAAAGAGGTTCTACAGATGGTTAATAAGCACATGAAAAAAAAAAAAATGACATCATTAGCCACTGGGAAAATGTGTTCAACATCATTAGCCACTGGGGAAATGAAAAAAAAAAATTCAAAAACATGAATTTTAGAAAATGAGCAAAAGATTGGCCAAGCATTTTACCCAAGAGGTTCTACAGATAGTTAGTAAGCACATGAAAAAAAAATGTTTGACATCATTAGCCACCGGGGAAATGTGTTCAACATCTCATTAGCCACAATGAAATATTATTATACACCTATCAGAATAGCTAGAATAAAAAGCTGTGACCCACTAAATGCTGGTGAGAATGCAGAGGATTTGGATCACTTATACATTGCTGGTGGGAGTATCAAATGGTACAGCCACTCTAGAAAACAATGTGGTAGTTTCTTATAAAATTAAACACATTTCCATATGACCCAGCATTGGCATTCCTGGGCATTTATCCCAGAGAAATTATGTTCATACAAAAACCTATACATGAATGTTCATCACTATTGTATTGTCTTGACTATTTGTAATAGCCCAAGTTAGAAACAATCAAGATATCTTTCAATGGGTGAATGGTTAAATAAACTATGGAATACTGCTCAGCAATAAAAAGGAATGAACTACTGATACAATTTGGATGAATCTCCAGGAAATTATGATGTGTAAATAAAACCAATCCCCAAAGCCTACACACTGTATAAATTCATTATATAATGTTCTTGAGATAACAAAATTATGTAGTTGGAGAATTTATTAATAGATGCCAGGATTTAGGGACAGCATGGGGTGGAGTGGGGTGGCAAGAATATGGGTATGATTTAAAAGGGCAGCACAAGGGATACTTGTGGTGGTTAAACTGTTCTGTATCTCGACTATGGTGGTGATTACATGGATCTACATTTGTGATAAATTTCATAAAATGAAAGAGATACACACACCTGTCTGCAGAACTGGAGAAAACTTGAGTAAGATTGGTATATTGTATCAATGTCAATTTCCTGGCTCTGCTATTGTGCTATAGTTATATAAGATGTTGCCATTGGAGGAGACTGAATGAGGGGTACAAGGATATTTCTGTATTATTATTCACAATTTCATGTGAATCTACAATTATCTAAAAATAAAAAGTTAATTTAAAAGACAGCCCACTAGAAACCTAGAGGAATGTATATGCAAACCGTATAACATGTTTGAGAAAATGCATTTGATTTGAAAGAAAGTACGTACCCACACCTACATTAGAATAAATCCCCAAACTGGATGGTAAGGAGAATTACATGATGGTAGATATCTGAGAAAGGAAGCTCTACATCTTGCCTTTTTTTTCCTCAGTGAAACCCAAATCAGTTTGGAAAATCCAAGTGCAGAGAGAACCCAGGGTAGAGCTCAGGGCATCAGTAAGACCTCCCCAAAGAGATGACTGTGTACATGCATTACATTAGATACAGCCAGGGCTCCCAAGAGTCAGGAAAGTGTAGAAATAACAGAATGAGTTGTGTACATCTGTGAATAGCCTAGAAAATCTGGAGAGTCCTGGATAATCCACCAAGTCCCCTTGGCCCATCACAGAACTTTAGAATACCCCACGGATCAAGAAGGGCACAGGAATTGGCTGAGAGACAGCAGCCCCCAAGGACTCAAGCAGTCAAGGATGAAGGTGGAGCCAGCAAGGACTTGCTTGAAATGACCACCAAAGACAAAGTCAAAAGAGCGCATCTCGTGTATTGCTGATGTGGACAGTGATGATACAGACCAGATGCCTCCTGCCAAAGCTTTGGATTTCTGAAAGTCTCCTGGAAACAGGCAGCAACTGACTGAGATTAAGGTGACACCAACACAGAATGAAGCTCACCAATAGAAACTGAGTTCAGGGGATGCCTGGGTGGCTCAGTCAGTGAAGCATCTGCCTTTGGCTCAGGTCACGATCCCAGGGTCCTGGAATCAAGTCCCGCATCAGGCTGTCTGCTCAGCAGGAGCCCTCTTCTCCCTCTCTCTGCTGCTCCCCCTGCTTGTGCTCTCTCTCACTCTTTGGCAAATAAATAAAAATCTTAAAAAAAAAAAAAAAAGAAAGAAAGAAAGAAACTGAGTTCAGTTTAGGTTGTGAAAATTGAAAGGTATTTCTTGCACATCCGCATTTTTCTGCTGAGAGCCCCATCCATTAAACCAATAATTTGCTAAGAAAACCGAGGGTTCTAAGTAAGTAATACAAGTGTGTTTTACCAACTATGTAGAGAAAAAGCTCTACTGTTCACATGAGGGGATTGATTCTAATGGAGGAAGGGGAAGGTGGTACAAGGGTGGGATTCAGCAGTGGGGATGTAGTCTTGTTTTGGGGTGGCCCCCATCAGTTCTCAGGTAGGGTAGGCTTACCTCTTAGAGGTCCCCTCCTACTCTCAAGGTAACAAGTCCCCATCCTTAGAATTCTTCCAGTGGGACCCTGGGTTTATTGTCCTGGCTGTCTTCTCAGGCCCTAACCACAGATTCCCCCAAGGCTCCTCTCTGCAGCTCTTTTGTGGTATATGAGGGTTTCATCCTCTCACTTGGAGGGGCAGGGTGTAGCCAAAGTTGTCAATGCCTCACACGTCTCTCTTGGCACTCACTGCTGCACACCAAAATCTGCTTTCTGTCCTGTAACTTTCTGCCTGAGGGCTTTTTTTTTTTTTTGTCCTGGTGGCAGGAACATGTTTGGTCCCCATACCAGGCAAGCAGGAGTGCTAGAGACTTAAGGCCCCCAGAGGCAACCCTCAACCAATGGTGAACAGGAAGTTGGTGGATAAATATCCCAGCTTCTTCAACCATTAGGCTGGACAGCTCTGAGGTGGGGGTTCTGCAGTGGACCCCAGACTCCCCAAAGGGTGGAGCTTTTTGCCCACAGTGATATCCTACTTGAAAAAAACACACCCTATATTGGCTTCCTTCCCTTCCCTGTCTCACTTCTTCGTTCCCTTAACTAGCACTTCCTGGGATCACCTCCCACATCAACTACTTGCATTTGAATTCTTGCCTCAGAAGCTGCTTTGGGCGAGAACTGGAAACATTAGTGGTAATTTTTTGCTGGCTAGTGTATCAAACGAAATGCATTGTGTTTAATGAAAAAAGCCAGACTCAAAATGCTTTATGCTGTATGATTCCATGTACATATTATAGGAAAGGTAAGGATGGAGAATAGATGGGTGGTTTCCAGGAGTTAAGGGGAGGAGAGATGGGTTGACTGCAAAGGAGTTAGCATGAGAGCATTTTTTTTTAGGGTGATGACTGCAGAGGTGGTTACATAACTATGCATTTTTCAAAACTCATAGAACTGTATATCATGAAGAATACATTTCACAGAGGCACAAATAGCCTTAAAGACACATGGAATTCTTGTCCATTCAAGACACATGCCCATTCTCAACATTGACAGAGGATGATCTAGAAGTCCAGGAAGGGAAAGAGACTTTCCCAGCACAGCTACTTCAAGATAAAACCAGGGCTGAATACCAAGTCTCAACAGTATTAGGTGAGAGCTTTTTCCATCAATAAGTGGGGTCTCTGTAATTTAGCCAATTTACCTCAAAAGTTTGTACCTCAAAGAAAAACTGGCTATAAATTGGTACAATGTCAGTGGTCATCTTGGTAATGACAATCCTTAACATATCTGTGTCTTGAGTCTCTCAGTTCCAATCCTCCTAGGTTCACACTATATTCAGCCTCACAGGGATTCCCATACCTCCTCCACTGTGTTGGATCTCCTTCTTGCTGTATTCTGTGTCATTCTCTTTGGTTTACTCCCTCATTTTGGTAGGACACATCCTTTAGTTACTTCCAAGTAAAGGACACATGAGATTGTGTATATCTGAAAGTCTTTATTCTACTTAGTTTTTGATTGATGGGTTGGCTGGATATAGAATTATAGATTGGAAACAGATTTCCTTTAGAATTATAAGGATATTATTCTAGTATTCTACCTTTCATTGTTTCTGGGACAGTTCCAGTGAAGAGAAGTCTGAAGCCATTCTGATTCTTGAGACTTGGTATATGCCTCTTTTTTCTTTATTCAAGCTTGTGGAATCTCCTTTGTCCCCAGAATAAGTCCAGGTTTCTTCCAAGTGGCTTATTTTTATGTTTATTTTGGTTATTAGTTTGCTTGTTTATTTGTTTTTGTTATTATTTCCTCCTTCTCTTGCTGTTAGCAGTTTTCCTCAGATATCTGGTAACCTGTAGCAGAAGTTACTGGGGGAGGGGGGGTCTTACCCATACCCCAGCTGCTGCGGGTGTTGGTTATTAATGGATCAGAGCTGCCCCTTTCTCTAGAGAATTGACCGCAGTCAGGAGCTGCCTTGCCTGGGAGATTACGGCCTCCTCTCTGGCAGCCACAATCAATGATTGATTAATGTGTGGGCACAAAACAGCCCTCTTGCTTCCAGGTGAAATCAATCCTGTGGTGCAATTCACACTCCAGGGTTCCCTGTGGGATCAGACTGAGGCTAGACTCCAGCCAAGACCACACCCTTGCTCAGCTCCTTCCCCAGCTACTTCTGGAGGAGGTGATACATGAGGCATGGGGACGGCTTCTCCCGAGAGTCCACCCTCAATAAATCATGTGCACCTGAGTCTTCATTTCAGCATCTGTTTCCAGGGAACCTAAGGCATGATCTTTGGCTGTCTGCTCTTGATTAAGACTAAAGGCCTGGGGGCACCTGGGTGGCTAAGTCGTTAAGCACGTCTGCCTTTGGCTCGGGTCATGATCCCAGGGTCCTGGGGTCGAGCCCCGCATCAGGCTCCTGGCTCAGCGGGAAGCCTGCTTCTCCCTCTCCCACTCCCCCTGCTGTGTTCCCTCTCTCACTCTTTTTCTGTCAAATAAATAAATAAAATCTTTAAAAAAAAAAAGACTAAAGGCCTGAAAAGCTTATTGAAAGCGTGGGATTCAGACTTGTCAACTCAGAGATTCACTGTAGGGAGACATGGATTGTCATTTATTGGGAATTCTAATGTCAGAATCCTTAGTTCTTTCCTTTGGGGCTGGTCAGAATTCCAGAGACGAGGGGTGGAGTGTGGCTGTAAGGGATTTGATAAGTGAGCAGAGAAGAAAGCTGAGGATCTATGTGCAGTGAGTAAATATTCACTTAACGCCCCTGTTCTTCATATGAAACCTTGGCTCACAGCCATCCCCGGTGCACCAAATCAAGAGACCTTCTGTTTTACCCTCTTCTAGAAGCTACATCTCCAGCCCTGTGCCTGTTGGGAGATGGGGCTCTGCAGCATGGAGGGTGATAGAAGGGAGACTTTAACTGCTTCCCAATCACGTTTCACCCAGTTCTCCTGATTGTGGCTTGCTCAGCTCCAGAGGTTATCCAGGACTGCCAATTCCTTTTGTTTGTTTGTTTTTTGGAGTTTTTGTTTTGTCTTGTTTTTAGGATTTTGCCATGAAAATAAGGCTGTTCTTAGCTTTTCCTGGGTTTTTCGCTTTCTTGAGTCTGCTAAGTCAATCTCCACTCATCTGTTTTCCAGCTTACAAAATTCTTTTTGCCATTGTCTCCCTTTCTATCCTCTCTGTCCTTGTGAGTTTGTGTCTTTTTAAAAACACAATCCCTTGGGGCGCCTGGGTGGCTCAGTCATTAAGCTTCTGCCTTCAGCTCAGGTCATGATCCCAGGGTTCTGGGATCGAGCCCCCCATCGAGCCCCCCATTAAGCCCCCCATTGAGCCCCCCATTGAGCCCCGCATTGAGCCCCACATCGGGCTCCCTGCTCAGCGGGGAGCCTGCTTCTCCCTCTCCCACTCCCCCGCTTGTGTTCCCTCTCTTGCTGTGTCTCTCTCTGTCAAATAAATAAATAAAATCTTTAAAAATAAATAAATAATAAAAAAAACAATCCCTTTAGAATAGTTTTAGTGGGTTTCAGGAAGGAGCAAAAGTAGATGTGTGGGTTCATTCCACCATTTTAACCGGGGAGGGCGAGGGAGGGAAGAAGCCTCTGGTGGTATTAGAAACACATTGCCTCCCAGCATTGTTCCCCTGGTACACTCCTTTGGATGACAGACAGGCGAGTGAGAACTCTAGGCAGGGGAGCCAGAGGCCTGTGATGGAAGCTGTGTCTCACGGTGGAGGACACACTCCACTACAGAGTTCAAGGCTCTTCCCCCAGTCATGGTCTTTGCCTGCCTCAGAGCCTTCAGAGGGCATGAAGGACTGAGTCCCATTTACAATCATGTGGGTTAGAAGGGCGTAAAGCCAAGATAAACCGGGGAAGCCTGCTTAGAGGAGGTGCTGCAATAGCAGGAGAAGCAAAAGGAGAAACAAAACAGGGGGCTCATCTTTCTAAGGAGAGGGTTCATTCCTTCTAGCTCTGCTTCTATGACTCTGGGATGCCAGAAGTCATTCCAGAAAGTCTGCCTGCTTTCTTCCTCTCTCTCTCTCTCTTTCCTGTGCCTTGCTTTGGGACAAGGTGATGATGGCGAACAGCATTTGGATAGATTGGATATGTTCAAATGGGGGAAGAACCACTAATAGTTCCTTTTTCTTAGAACGGTTTGTGGGCAAAGATATCACCCCACTTCACTTCCTCTTACAAGCTCAGACCTAAGAACAAAGAGAAAAGGTAGTGACACAATTGGGTGAGAGAACTCAAGAGGGGCAGGAATTGTGGGGGTGAGGGTGGGGGTTTCTAATGGTGGTGGTAGTGGTAGAGGGAGGAGGAGCTGAGCTAGGTAGCTTGCCTTGCTGCACAGCCATAACTTGAAAGTTCCCTGATGGTCATTTAGAAGCAACAAGGAGATGGAAATCATAACGTAAATACCCCAGCCTCCTCATCATTTGGGAGGACAGTGTTGAGACTGTTCCACCAGGTTTCTCTGAGGAGCCCATAGCAGTAACTGGCTCATCAACACCCCTTCGGATTGGCTTTTCTCCCTTCTCTATCTTGGTTTCCCATTTCTTCACTCCTGTTTCTGCTATTACCTGCATTCCAGCCTTTGTCTTGGGCCTCTTTTTGGGAGAATCCACACTAAGACAGGTGTACTCCAATGCGATGGTTAGTTTGAGCAGGCTGCACCACCCCTGGGAAGTTGTGCCTCCATTCTCTCCATCTGCAGCTGGTCTCAGCTAACTCTCCCATGGGATCCTGAGCACATTTATATTTTCAGGGCTCTGAGTTCTGTTTGGGCGATTGGGCCTGTGGGTGCCAGAAAGGCAGCATGGATTGCTGGTGGCTGAGGACAGAATCCCTGCCTTCTTTTTATGAGGGTGGACATAGTCTTACCCAAAGCCACCATGCACGTAGAAACCTACACTTCCTCCCACATTTGCACTGTTTCACAATTGTATACACACATCCTGCATCAAGGAGCAAGTCAGGGCTCTGTGGGCAGGGTCACACCCCATCTAGAGGTCCACATGGGCTATCGGGAGGGTTCTTGTAGGAGGAGGCCCAGGAGAAGACTGGAATTCTCAAATGAAGGGGCTCAGAGAACACAGGAACACACCTCAGGTTCTCACAGAAATGGTGAGACTCCTCTGCTGACCCAGTCCAAAGGGTCAAAGCATTGACTGGTCGACCCTTGAAAGGGTCATCCAGAGGTCTAGATAACTAAGCAGTCAAATCATTGGCCAATATGAGGAATGTTTTTCTGGGATAGTGCCCACCACTTAACAGATGGATAGTTCTCACCAGGAGGAGAGGATGGGCAGAGGGGTTGGGCTGAGGACAACCTTTGATTTCTAGCTTCTCTTAAAAACACTGATTTTGCCTTTATTGGCCATACAGTCATTCAACAAACTCATATTGAGCACCAGATCCAAGATGACTAAAAGCAGCCCTTGCTCCCACTACAGTTACCATCCAGAAAGTTGCTGTTCCAAAATGGGTCACTAGCGTTTGATTTAAAATTAGATGCCATTTACTTTCCAGAGGGTAGAGGAGTCTTGAAAGACTTCTGCCATGCAGGTAAGGGTGGTTTTCTGAGTAATGGGTTAGAGTGAGGCAAATGCTTTAAAAGAAGTATAATGTAGGGAGAGGATGAGAGAGGGCTGAGGGGAGAGGAAATAGAGAGAGAGAACGACATCCTCTGAGGCCCTAAACAGTGAAGCCTTTCCCACTCCTCCATCAAGGAACAAGAGCCCATGTTAGCTGAGAAAGCCACTACTTCAAGTCCTAGGATGTCTGCTGTTTGGGGGTGCTCACCTGAACTGCCCAGATCTCTCTAAATGTACCCATACTCCACCCGCACATGCATTTTGCCTAGGTGGGGGCAGTTGGGTATACTAAGAGGGAAGTAGAACCTTCTGTATCACTAGACAGATAGGATCATGGATCAGCTTGTGAACTCCAGCTGGAGACACCAGGAGACCAAAAGATCTGACTTCTCTCCCAAGAGGAACAAGGAACAATCTACTACTCTCTCTCTCTCTCTCCTGAGTTTCACAAGGACAAAGGACATGAAGCTAAAGCCACTCCACCCTCTACCCTACAAGCAGCTTGGACTAGAGAATTTCTAGCCAAGCTTTTTAAACAAACAAATAAAACAGGTTTCCTAAACACACAGAGGTTAAAGGAAGCCACAAGAAGGGAGGAGAAAGAAAAGAGTTCAGCTTTTCTCACCCCTGTGGAACCTCCCTGGCCTACCAGGGAATATCACCTCTCCCAACAACCATTCCTTCCTAATTGTTTTGCCAATCACCTGCTAGGTCTTGAGGAGACATTGTTCCCATTGTTGAAGGGCTCACATTCTGGCGGGGGAGTAAAATACCAACAAATGGGTATGAATCCTAAGTATGCCTGGGGCTCACAGGGACTTAGGTACAGGACCCAGGAGGATTCCAAAAGAAAGTCTGTCAACAAGGTGGAGAAAGGAAGGAAGACTTCATAAAAAAGTGACTCTTGAGTGTTCCTAGATAAGTTTTGCTTTCCTAGTAAAGAAAACATCAAGAACACAGGCACTGAGGGTGAAACATTGTGGTGTTGCTCTGGAAATGACTGGAAAGTAAAGGTCAAGTGGGTCACTTTAGAAAAAGACAGTGATATGGGCAAATCTGCATATCCTGAGAATTGATTTGCATGGGAATCAATAGGCCAGGAGAGAGATGAAGAGGCCTGGTTTAGACAGAGTGACAGGTATCAGCAAACCAGAGTTGGGAAGGTCCTTCTGGTGACAACTCCCTTTGAGAGCTAGAAGGGAAGTGAGAGAAGGAAAGGGCCCCTGAGGTTCTTGGCTTGAAGGGCAAGGGGTAGGTGTAGATAGGCAGCTTTAAAGGAAGGATGGGTCTCCCCCATCCTTCCTTTTGTCACACTCTACAGGGCACATGCCTCCAACCATCTCTCATCTTGGGGGACTGTAACTGCTGGGTAACTTCTTGAGATGTTCACTGATGTTTTTGTCTTTACTTCCCCCTTGCCTTGGAAGCTTATGGCTTGCAAAGCAGAAGGAATTTGTCTATAGGCACTTTCCATGATGAATTTGCTTCCCAAAGTTAAGCCACTGAGTTGCTTATGGTTTATGTGAGGGAAGGCTGGAAGATAAGAAAAGGAAGGAGAACCTCAGAAGGGAACATGGGGACTGAGCTGTACCCTCACACTCAGCTGAGGAACCTCAGAGAGGAAGGCTGTGAGGCCTCCTAAGGCTCCCAGCATCCCCAGAGATTTCTGTGGCCCAGGAGTGGCAGAGCCAAAGGGCTAAGAAAGGAGGGTGTCTCCACAAAATACACCGTCTACCAAAGACGAGGGGCCTCCACAGATCCTTGGAGCTGCAACACCCCTGGCCTTGATTTTACAGAAAGGTCTGGGCCCTCTTCAAAACCATGGTCAATTTCTTGCCTGCCCTGTGGAATTGAGAGCTGGTGGCTGAGGGGACCAGGTCAATGCAAATAAACAATGTAATGCATTCTTTCTTGCACACGCTTCTCTCCACTATCTGGGCAGATTCTGGGTCTCATCTACCACTATGGTCCCAGCATTCAGCGGAGAGGACCTGCTGCAGGAGAGACAAATGGAGGAAAGGGGCGGTGTGTACTGTCTTTCCATCTAACTAATGGGCATTCCTGTGCCCTCGGAGATTGGGAGGCTGGACGCTAAGAAGGAGGTGGCGTCCCAAACTTTCACCTTAAAAAATGTTTATAGAACATGCAAAAATACTAAACAGATGAGGGAGTCAGTCTACCAGCTGCAGCCCCGCCCGTGGAAGTGCCCCCCTCAAGGGGGAGGGGCGGAACCAGGACAGGCCACCGAGCGCCGCGCCTGCGCACTGCATACTCTGAAGCCAAGGCGCCCTCAGCGAGGTGGGAGGGAGCTGCCCGGGCATCCGGGTCCCTCACCCCGCCCCCGCTGCATGAATGAGAGGCGCGGCGCCCGCCCCTCCCCCGCCGGGCCCGCCCCTCGTCGGGGGCCGCAGCGCGCAGTCGGCCGCCGCCACCTCAGCCGCGCTCGGTCCCGACGGACGCTCGCCGCCTGCAGCCTCCCTCCTGCCGCCTCGCGCTGACGGTCCCGCATACCCGCCGCCGCAGCCGGCGCGCCCGAGTAAGTAAGGAAGCGAGAGCAGGGCGTCGGGGACCGTCGCCCCCGGGCCGGGGCTGAGGGGACCGGGCGGCTCGGGATTCGGGATGCTGAGGAGACCGCGGGCCCGCGCCAGCCTCCCCCATTCACACTCCCGGGCGTTTCGGCGGGGACGGGGAAGGGTGGGACAGCGGCCCAGGCCAGGAGGGACGCGGAGCGGGGGGGTCCACCGGGGCCGGAGGCTGAGTCCCGCACAAAGGGCGGCGCGAGGCTGTCTGTCACCGGGAGGTCACAGAGGGAAGGTTCGCGGCGCCCCGCACGCCCCGCTAAGCCCGTGTCCGGCGTCGGTCCCCTGGCTGGGGAGGCGAGGACGGGGATGGCGAGGACGGCTGCCTCCGCGCTGGCGATGGGAACGCGCCTTGGGGGGGTGCGGCGTGGCAGTGTTTTTCCTGGTCCCCACCTGCCCCTCCCCTTTCTTTGTGGCGTTTGTCTCGTGCCCGTTTGTCACTGTGTGCATGGCTGTGGGCTAGGGTGAGACCTCTCGCCTCATCTTCCTCGTTAATTAAAGTCAGGTGGCGGCCCCTATCTGTGGGTGGGGGGGCGTGTGTGCTTTCACAGGCCGGGTAATTAAGGACCCTCCTTTGTTTCCGGAGACCTAATTTTGTGTGCGTGCGTGCGTCCGTCCGTCCGTCCGTCCGTCCTCTGTATCCTCTATGAAATGAGAGAATCAGAGAATAAAAAGGGTATAAAAAAAAAGAGATATTAATTCATCAGAACTTCACCCAGTTTTGTCTCTGATATTCTTTCAAACAATATTTTATGTTTCTTACTGTAAAACCAGTGCGTTTTGTTAATTGAAAATGAATATTTTTATATGTTCATTGAAAGGTAACATTCTCGTATATCTGTATACCTAGAACACTTTGCTTTTTGGGTTTAGGTAATGGTAATATACCCCTATATTATGTGTATGGGAATACTCCAGAACATACAGGACACTGCGTTCTGGGTTTAGTTCGTTGGTAATATGTCTATTTACTCATATACACGTCTACAGAAAGACTCCAACATATGTAGGACACTGTCTTCTCAGCTCCTCAGTAGAAGCAGATTTTGTTTCTCCCTGCCTCCCTGGGTTAAGAAGGTGGTCCAGCAGGTTCTCTCCACCTCCTTGCTTTTTTCTTCTGAGTGCTTTGGCAAGGGGTTTTATTGCATATTACCCTGGCATGCGTCCTTGCTTTGATCTGAATTTTCCTGTGCTCTGTTGTCTGGTTGTGTGGCCCAGCTCAATGGCTCCTCTTACAGGACTACTGGAAAACAGAACACCTTTTATCCTTGTCCTCGTCCCCAGAGAGAGAAGGAAGCTCTGCAGGTTCCCACAGACTTTGGTTCCATGGGTTGGACTGCCTGACTTTGTTGTCTTGGTAGTTATGAAGAGTTACAGCTGATGCATACCAATTAAAAGGAGGCATTTGTAATAGTACAGTTATTCTTTGGTCTTTCATTTGGACCTTTTTCTCTTTTTATACCAGATCTTGTAAGTTTTAGAATATTGTCGGTTGCATTTTCAGTTTCTTTTTTACCCATATAATTTTGCAGTGATAGGAAATTAGCTAAACTTGTATATAAGAAACACATTTCAAAATAGATTTTTACTGTGCTCTTTTGATTGAGAATAGTGGTGGTAAAAAAATTAAGAGGATCTTATTGGGTGATATGAATAATCGAATTGGTTCAGTTTTAAGATTCTCTTTAAGATTATTTTTTAATCATCTGTATTTTAATTCCTGGTAGTTTTTAGTGCAAAATGAAATCCAAACTAAGCAGTCTTCCACAGCATCTGTTTATGAATATTCCCTCTATTGAAAACATTTGCTTTTAATTTGAAGGGGAAATTTTCCATTGGTTGGATAGGAATATATTATTCTTGGTAAAAGTCTTAACTTACGTTAGCATGGTCAAATTCTTTTTTTGTAAAAGTAAAATTAGTAAAGGTTGACTTTTCAATTTGGAGAACTTTTGGTTTTATGATGAAGAATTTAAATAAAATTTTAGTATCAATGAACTTAACTCAAAATAAGTTAACTTAAAAACAAGGGCTTCATTAACTTCATAAACTAGTGTCACTTAATATTGAAGCAACCCCAATAATTTATAACTGCCTGCATGAGTTTTTTTTAGGAATTCCCTTAAAACAAATCATAAGGGGAAGTCTTAGATAAACAGAGTAGTATAACCGGAATTATCACTGAAACAGGCTTGCATAGTACCACACAGTATTGTGGAACTTTATTTTGCAAGAGTGACTTAGCTATTGTTTGTATCAAGAAAGGATCTTAAAAACATCCTGGCCTTTTTATTCGGCATTCTGTTAATCAAATTCTTTACCAACCCATCGTTTAGCATTTCTGTAGTATGATGTTTGAAGAAAAATTCTGAAGTAATTTCTGTATCATGAAAATAGATTAAATTATGTTAAATGCCGTTTTAGGAGTAGAGATAGTCTTTATATTAGTAATACTAATACTGTTATGTCAGTGATGGTGATAGCATGTATAGTAACACTTTGTTAACCCAAACTGCGGTATATTATTCCCCCAACAATGTCTGATAACAGAAAGTAGAGCTTTTTTTCTATTCAGCACTTTCTATCAATAATTGTTTTGTTTCAAATGGCAGCTTATTCTAAAATCAGTAATGGCACCTGGGTGGCTCAGTCAGTTGAGCATTTGCCTTTGGCTCAGGTCATGATCCCAGGGTCCTGGGATGGAGTCCAGCATTGAGCTCCCTGCTCAGGAGGGAGTCGGCTTCTCCCTCTGCGCGTTGTGCATGCGCTTGTGTGCTCACTCTCCCCCCCCCCCGCCCCCGCCCCCGCCCTGCATGCTCGCAAAAATAAATAAAATCTTTTACAAAATAAAATAAAATCAGTAATAAAGTAATGTTATAATGTATTATATGAAATTGCCATTTTTTAGATTGAGTAGTAAAAAATCAGTTTCAGAACGTTGAAATGCTTTCAACTCTTAGAAGTTCTTTCTGGTATTTACCTTTATATTTACTTCATTCTTAATGTTTAAACTTATTTATTGATTTTCCATCTTTGGACATCATCTGTGGACTTCTATTTTGGATGTTGAGGACTTGGTTGTCCTACATAAGTACAGTTCCCAGTCAAGTCAGTATTCAGTATTTATATGACTGTGACAGTGTACCTGTTATTCACAGATGAGCCATATAGCATACTAGTATTACATTTTCTATCTTATACTTTTGTTTCTCTAAATTAAATAATTGCCTCTTTTGTTTGTTTTTCATTTGCTTTGTTTTCTTTGTACGAGTCACTGACTCATCCTCAATATCTGACAGAACTGATAATCTTTCAATATTTTCAGGTAATCTGTTTCATTTCTTTTTCCTTCCTGTCATCTAGGACTTCCCTTTGTCATATCCATTCTTTTTGCCTTCCTCCTGTGTTGGATCCTTTATTTCTTGGATCCTATGTCTTCCTTATTTTACTGTACCTTCCAGAGATAGGGCACATACAAACTGAAATTCTTCCTGAATTCAGAAGTTGCATATATGGAAATGTCTTCATTTAACCCCCACACGTGAATCGAATAGTGGTTTAGCTGAATATTCTAGATTGAAAATTAGTGTCCCTCTTTTGAAGGCATTGTTCTATTAGCTTCTGGTGTTGCTATTAAGAAGTCCAATCCAAGTCTAATCCCCATTCCTATTTTTCTCCCACTCTGGAAGATTTTAGGATCTTCTGTCTTAGAATCTCAGTTACCACAGAGAAAGTTTCTTCAAGCAATGAAATGGCAATAACCTCTGAAACGTACAAGACTATCAGGTGCATTTTAAAAAATCTACCTTAGGGGGCACCTGGGTGGCTCAGATGGTTAAGCATCTGCCTTCCTCTCAGGTCATGATCCCAGCATCCTGGGGATGGAGCCCACATCGGGCTCCCTGCTCAGCAGGGAGCCTGCTTCTCCCTCTCCCTCTGCTACACCCTCTGCTTGTGCTCTCTCACTCTCTCTGTCAAATAAATAAATAAAATCTCTTTTAAAAAAAAACTACCTTAGGAAGTAGCAGAAGCATTCATGACCAAAAAGAAATAATCTTTAAGCTTTATGATTAAGTATGTCATGACTAACTATGACAAATATATTATTTACAAGAATTTCTGTGGTGAGAAGGTAGAGACAAATGGAACTATGTAGACCACAGCTTGATTGGACATTGTTAGTGACTGTGACATGGATACACATATGCTCTTGGATACATATTTTTTAATTTTATTTTTTAGCCAGGAATTTTTTTCTATTTATAGCTGTTTGGTCTCTCATCTGGTTTTTCCATGAGTGCAGATAAGTGGTTGAATATTAGAGAACTTCAGATTCATGACCAGAAATCTGAAGTGGACTCTCAGCACTGCCCAGGAAAGCGATCAGATTCTTAATATTTTTGCCTATAACTATTTAATAATTTCTTCCCACTCTTTGAACTCATGAGCAGCCTACCCTTCCCCCATGCAGATAAGCAGGCTTCATATTTCATTGAGGTTTAGAAGTTATAAGACAGATACCACTCAACTTCCACTCACCAAATCTAGAAATCCACCTTTCTTAGGGCTCATGTTTTATGTTTTCTTCCTATGAGAGGCCAGCTTCCCTCCCTTCCATATTCCCCCTCATACCTACTCAAGGACTTACTCCTTAATTTGTCTCTTTTGCATCATCAGCAACCCTCCAAGGCACCATCCATGTCAACATACAAACATGCTCCGATGTTGCCCATCTTTAAAAATAATTTTAAAATTAGAACAAAACTAAAAACAACTTCCCCCTGACCTCCCATCCATCCCTTTCATTTACCTTCATAGTTAAATGTCTCAAAAGAGAAATATACATTTACTTCCTACCTCCTCTGTAAAATGTATCACTCTGAAATTCTGTTAACTGATTTTTTTTTGTCTCTTACCCTGACTAGAACCTCAGCTCCAAGAAGGCAAAGACTTCCATCTGCCCTGTTTACCACTTTGTCCCTTAGAATGGCAACTGGCAAAAAAGGGCAAAACTGACATTTTTAACCTGGTAGAATAGCTCTTGCTTTTTAAAAATTTCTGACAAGAAAATCAGTGTTTGTTAATTACCACTTTTTAAAAAAGATTTATTTCTTTATTTTAGAGAGAGCATGAGCAAGCATGAATGGAGGGAGGGGCAACAGGAAAGAATCTCAAGCAGACACCCTGCTGAGCATGGAACCCGAGGTGCTCAATCCCAGGCCCCTGAGCTTGTGACTTGAGTCAAAATCAAGAGTCGGGGCCTTAACTGACTGAGCCACCCAGGTGCCCCTAATTACCACCTTTTGCTACACTTAGAGTTGAAAAAATTACAAAGAACTATTTTGATGATTGAATTTTTCCCTACATTTCATTCTTTCATAAGTATAACTTAACACTGGCAGTTGTGCACCCAGATTCTTGGAGTAAGACTGCTTGGAGTTGAATTCCAGCTCTTGCAATTTAGCCATGTGACTTTGGACAGGTTTCCTGATGACTCTGTTTCTTTATCTGCAAGATGGAAATAATAGTACCCACCTCATATGTTTGTTGTGTGTATCATATGAAATAATATGTAAAATGCTAAAATCAGTACTTGGCATGGGGGTAAACACAATGAAAACTGTAATTACAGTTATTATTTGTATAGCCTTCTCTAGTTTCTAATGTTTGACCTAATTTTGCTCAGAGCACTTCTATCTCATAAGGTAAACTGGCTATAAATGCAACTCAGCTGTTTTTGTTTTTGTTTTTTTTTCTGATTACTTGCCTCTCTATTCCCATATCAGTAATAGATTAGTCATAGATTAGTAAAATGATCTACAATTGACAGATTAGTGATAGATTAGTAAAATGATCTACAATTGGCAGATGAACTCCCCTTTTTTTGGAGAGGGAGGGGGAGGGGCAGAGGGAGAGGAAGAAAGAGAATCCCAAGCAGGCTCCATGCCCAACGCAGGGCTCTATCTCACAACCCTGAGATGACCTGAGCCAAAATCAAGAGTCCGTTGCTTAACCAACTGAGCTACCCAGGAGTCCTGACAGTTGAGCACCCTATAGCACTTCCCAACAGTTTGGTCACTTGATAAGTCATTTTGACCACTTAATAAAATATTTTTATGTCAAGCCAAGTCCTGTTCTTTATTTGGCTTGCCTGGAGGAGAGGTCCTTTCTTCATGTTATTCCAGATTAAGTTTTCTTATTTCTAGAAATGGAACTTTTAAAACACTCAATACATTATTAACAGGTCTTTTTTTTAAATTAGCTGTAAGGGAAAAAAAAAGCAGCTGGAAGACACTCTTCTTTTCACTTACTAGTTAGCTGGGAGGATAAGTATATGTAGCAATACAAAGTCTACTTTTAGGGCCACATGAAGGATACAGACAGGCTCTGTAGAAGTTCAGAGTAGTGAGGGTCATGTCCTACAAGACTTACAACTTTTCTACATGTTAAATTGTCTGTTTAGCCTATTTCCTTCTTATTTGGCCTGATGTTTATTTGGAAAGTTTGCTTAGTAATCATGGGAACAGTTTAGATTTTAAGGTAGATAATACACAAGGTAAAATGAGAGCAACTCTTAACTTTAGAAATTATTTCTTGAAGTAATTGACTTAACAGTTATTCTGCCTCTTTCTTTTCTTATCTAGGTAGGCAGTAGGAATTCCTCCAATATCTGAGCATTTCAGACATCAGAGTATAGTGCTGGGTAAATTGAGGGTTCAAAAAGAATGCCAGATGGTTTGAAAGGAATTGTGAGCACTCCAACTAGTGCAGCCCATCGAAAGCCAGCTGGCTGAGTTTCCTCTGCTCTGGAGGTAGGAACCAGACACTTAGTTCCATGCCAGCTGGCCCGGGAGTTGCTGGCCAGTGGCCTTACTTTGGGTTGGCCATTCCTGGGAAAACCAGCCTGGGCCCTCCATCTGCCCTGAGAACGGTCTGACACCAGAGAGTTGCTCTGTGTCTCCATGGTACTCCAGAGAGTTGGAACAAGCCTGAGTGGCAAGGAAGGAAAGCCACTTTTTTAGATACCATTAAAAGTGAACCTCACCTTAAGTTGTAAATTTGCTCTGAAAAAGTGAAATGCAAGTTGAATTTTTATGCATTCAGTGCAGTTAGGTATACTAGAGTTGCTTACTACCAAAGTAACTGTAGTGAATGTTTTTATATTGTAAATAACTTCCATTTTACCTGCTTTCCAAGTTCCTTTTTTTTGTTGACTTTTCTTAAAGTGAGGTCTGCCTGTTCTTTTCATTGTCATCTTCTAAAGTTTTGGTCATTCAGATTAGTAAATTTTCATCTTGTCATAAAGCTTGCTTCTATATAAACCATAGGCTTCTGTGGAAGGTTAATTATGTGTGTTGCCTTAGAATCTGTGTCTCATTTTGTTTGTTATTTGTTTCCCCACTAGACAGGTGTTTATATCAGATACAGTTCTTCCATAAAATTTAACTGAGAACAAAAGTGCAAATATGGCACTACAAGTGTGAGCATTCAATTCATTTGATGACAGTGCTTATTTAAGAATTCTAAAAATTAATAATTTTGCCACAGTCTGTCAGTATGCTTTATGTTACCCTCAAAAATTTTTTTTTAATTTGGAGATTGAAAGGTGCTATATTATCTATGTTTGTTAGGTTCATCTAGGCAAACCAAAAAATTATGAACTTCTTGTAACTCTTTATTGTTCTCTCCCAACTCTGAGCATGAAAAATTATGCTCAGTGGTATAAACTTCAAATAGAATTTAGGTGTCCTATCCAAATAGGCTCTTCATCCTGAACTGAAAGAAAAAGTTTGGCAGATAATGAAACCAAAGTATGAGCTAATGTAGTTTATAGGAAATGGGTGGGAAGGGAAATCAAAGGTGTAGGCTTTCATTCTTTTCCTTTAGCACAAAAGAAATTGCAAAACTTCTTCAGAAATATGCTAGAAATCTCCTGCTTGGCTGTACTTAAAGTTTTTACTTAAACTTATTTTTCCTGAAAACAGGCCAGAATGAATTGTGGGAGTGAGAGTGATTTTTTTAAATCCTAGAACAGTATATCAAAACCCAGGGACAATATTATACCCAGAAAATCATCCTTCACATTAACTGACCTTTACTAAATACCTTTTATGCCAGTAGCTTTACATTCATTGCCTATTTACTTCTTACAGCAACCCTCAAAGAATTGTTTATGGATGATAAAAGGTCAAAGTAGTAACCTGTTCAGATTCACAAGGTCAGGAGCCGGTTTTAGAACCCAGGCTTTCATCCTCCAACTCACCACATGTCATGGTTGGTGATGTCAGCTTTCACAGGAATATAGTTATTTCCTATTCAAATGCTTTCCTGCACTGGCACTTTCAGAAGACTATTGATAAAGGAAATTAAGAGACTGTTGCAGAAAATAGCAGAATAAGGAGGGATTTGGGGAGCCTCTACATTTTTTTAATCTCTTCTGATGCTCTTGAAATAATTAACCATTGCAGGGGCGCCTGGGTGGCTCAGTTGTTAAGTGTCTGCTTTCAGCTCAGGTCATGATCCCAGGGTCCCTGGGATCAAGCCCCGCATTGGGCTCCCTGCTCAGCAGGAAGCCTGCTTCTCCCTCTCCCACTCCCCCTGCTTGTGTTCCCTCTCTTGCAGTCTCTCTCTCTCTCAAATAAATAAAATCTTAAAAAAAAAAATTAACCATGACAGAACTGCAATAAACAAAAAATGAAGTAAGTAAAAATGACTAGAAAGGGCTATATAGTTTGCTAGTGTTGTCATAACAAATTACAATAAAATTGATGGCCTGCGACAATAGAAATTTATTCTCTCACAATTCTGGAGGCCAGAAGTCTGAAATCAAAGCGTCAGCAAGGCTACTGCATTCCCTCCAAAGACTCTAGGAGAGAATCCTTCCTTGCTTCTTCCAGCTTTTGGTGGTTCCACACATTGTTTGGTTTGTGGTTCTATAATTCTTACCTCTGCTTCTCTCTTCACATGGCCTTCTCTTCTTTCTCTCGTAAGGACCTGTCATTGGAGTTTGGGTCCACTCGGATAATCCAAAATTATCTCATCTCCGGATTATTGATTACATCTGCAAAGACCCCTTTTCCCAATACGGTCATATTTACAGGTTCCTCAGGTAAAAATGTGGACATAACTTTGGGGGGGCCACCATTTAGCCCACTATAGGGAGTAAGAACTTCTTTGGTAATAATTTTCATTTCCACTGCTATATCACGCAGAATCCCAGATTAGACAAGCATTTGGTATAGACCATGATACAAAATGGGGAAAGGTATTGGAAGTATAGGATAGAAGACAAGTTCAGAGGAAGGTTTAGGGAATCAAGAAAGATTTCATGGGGGTTGTATTGCTTATGACAGATCACCAAGACTAGGTAGATGGTTGGGATAGCCTGGAATGTGCAGATAATGGAAATACCCAGAACAAAGAGAGCAAGTCATATTCAGAGAACCATAACTAATGCATTTGAGTAAAGTGTGGTGCTTAGAGAAATAGTGGCAAATGGGTAGCCAATTCATGGGAGGTGTTTAGTGTTGAGTTGATGAATTTGTACTTTGTTTAGACTTGCTTATCCATGAGAACACTGTATTACAAAAGGTTTCTAACAGGGGCCTTCTGAGCTATGATAAAACCTTTGGGGGAAAAAAATCTACATTTTTCTTTCTATGAAAAGATTTCAGAGGAATTCATAACCCTAAGAAAAGGTTAAGAACCACTGCTCTATTAGAAATGAAATGTTTTATGCTTTGAAGATGTTTCTGGAAGATTATTGATTTTCCATTTAGTTTACTTTGCTTGGAAGATAAGAAAATGGAACTCCAAAGAGCCTTAGTAAGCACTCTTCTGTGGAATATGTTATGAATGTTGCATACTGAAAGTTAAAATACTATTTCAGGAGGGATGTAAAGTAGGTCCAGGGTTCTTAGGAAAGTAATCAAATGATTACACAAAAAGAAAAATTCATAATATTCAGTTCAAAATGCAGCTGTGACTTCTGTTTTCTGTGTCTCAATTTTCTCTATTTCAATTCACTACCATTTAGAACTCCAGAATTATATAAAAGCATGACACAGTTCTGAGGAGAGGAAACCAACAGCTGCGTTCTTAAAAGTTTTTTTTTTTTTTTTTTAACGTATTCTGTAAAACTGCTTGTTTTCTGCTGTGGGTTTTCAGTGGAATAACCTACTTCAGGAATAAAACAGTATATTACAGAGCTGTTTGAATGTCTTTGTCCATTCAGTCTGCTATAACAAAATACCCTAGCCTGAGTGTCTTATAATAACAACAGAAATTTCTCACAGTCTTGAATACTGGAAAGTTCAAGATCAAGGCACCAGCAAATCTGGTGTCTAATGAGAACCCACTTCCTAGTGCATAAATTGTACTTTTCATTGTGTCTTTTTGCTGTGTCATCATGTGGTGGATAAGGACAAGGGAGCTATCTGGGCTTCTTTTATTTTTTTATTTTTTTAAAGATTTTATTTATTCATTTGAGACACAGAGATAGAGAGAAAGCATGAGCAGGGAGAGAGGGAGAGGGAGAAGCAGGCTCCTCACTGAGCCAGGAGCCTGATGTGGGGCTCCATCCCAGGACCCTGGGATCATGACCTGAGCCGAAGGCAGACGCTTAACCATCTGAGCCACCCAGGCGCCCCTCTGGGCTTCTTTTATGAGGGCACTAATCCCATTCATGAGGGCTTCATTGTCATAAGGTAATCACCTCCAGATACCATTACATTGGGGATTCGGTTTCAATATATGAATTGGGGGTTGGGAGATACAAACATTCAGTCTTATAGCACTGACCATATGATAGAAGGAGAAAATCAATGCTTTTCCATATAACTCAATTTCTAAATTATCAACTGCCGTTGATTTTTTTTTTATTGATCCATTTATTTTCTCCCTGAGATTAGTATTACTTAATAGGTTTACCTGTACTGTTAAGGCTTCTCTGCTAGTGAGGTTATTCTTTTTCATTTTTTATTATACAAAATTGTATATACACTCAAAAGTAGACAAATAGTACAACATGCCTCCATATGCCCATCACTCAGATGTTCAACTATTATCAAGGTTTTGCCACATCTGTTTTATTTATCCTTTTTTCTTTCACTTTCATTTGCTGAAGTATTTTAAAGCAAATCTCCAGCATTTCAGTATATGTATCCTGACATATTTCTAAATGCATCTCTAAAAAAAAGTAAAGATGTTGTATTATAGAACCAAAATGCCATTCTCGCACATAAAATTAACATTTACTCCCTGGTGTCATCTAATAGATAGACCCAATTCCGGTTTGCCTGATTGTCTCAAGAATATCTTTTTTAGCAATATCTTGTTCATACCAGAATTCAGAGTCCCTGGACCATATTTGATCATTTTGTCTCTCATGTCTAATTTGATCTAGAGCAGTTCCTCTTCCCACCCTCTCTCCTCACCTTTTTTGGTGTGTCATGGACTAGTTGTAGGAACTGCGTCATTTGTCCTGTGGAATATCTCACATTTGGGATTTGTCTGTTTTATCATGGTGTCAGTTTGTTGATCTCTTCCCTGTATTTCCTACAAATGGAAGTGACCTCTAGAGGCTTGACTAAAATCAGACCTCAGTGTTTTGGCAAGAATGTTTAGGAGGTCACTAATATTACATCACCAGAGGCCTGCTGTATCTGGCAACCGCACTTGTAGTAATGCTGAAAGACGCCACTGATGGTCATGTCAGTATTAGATATTTCATCCATTGTGGTAGAATGGTGATTTTCTTATTCTGTTATCTCTTCCACATTTGTTAACAGGAATTCTATAAAGAAGACTACCTCATCAAGTAGGGCTATCTGGGTTTACCCTGAAATATGCTTTGTATGAGAGACTGTCAAGTACTTTTATAATATTGTGTTCTTTTTTTTAAAAGATTTTATTTATTTATTTGAGAGAGAGAATGAGAGAGAGAGCATGAGAGGGGGGAGGGTCAGAGGGAGAAGCAGACTCCCCGCTGAGCAGGGAGCCCGATGTGGGACTCGATCCCGAGACTCCAGGATCATGACCTGAGCCAAAGGCAGTAGCTTAATCAACTGAGCCACCCAGGCGCCCTATAATATTGTGTTCTTGATAAAAGATAATGAGTTTGAATCAGAATAAAAATTGAATTAGGGGCACCTGGGTGGCTCAGTTGTTAATCGTCTGCCTTCGGCTCGGGTCGTGATCCCAGGGTTCTAGGATCAAGCCCCTATCGGGCTCTCTGCTCAGCAGAAACCCTGCTTCTCCCTCTCCCACTCCCCCTGCTTGTGTTCCCTCTCTCGCTGTGTCTCTCTCTCTGTCAAATAAATAAATAAAATCTTAAAAAAAATAATTGAGTTAATCTTTTGTTTTAATGAATTTTACAATGAAATTCAGAGTACTATAGCAAAATGTGAATGAATGCTTTTCTTTTATAATTGATAATGTGGACTCCAGTTGCTCTGAAAGTGAAAGGTGTATAGGTGAAAGCCTGTTATAGACTAGAATCAAGCAGTGGAGAGGAAAGAGTATTAGATTAGGATTGAAAAATCAGAGGATTTCTAGAGTCAATTTGGCCAGCCCCTGAATGTCTGATCCATTCATTCTTCTTAGGCTGAGCATTTTGTGTATGTGTCCCTAAAATATTGCCAGTGTTTTCATGAAACTGGGTGTAGACTAAAGAAATCAAAATTGTATATCATAGAATTAATGCTTAAATATCTTTAAAGATGGGGAAATCTTCACTGAATATCATTCTTTTTATTTAAATTGTACTTTATGGGAGTCATTTGATCACCATTTCTCATAATACTCTTGTTTAACTTCATGTCTTCATGTTCTTTACAGTAAAACTACTGAATAAAGTCATGCTGAAAAAAGCCTTACTTGTTTGTCCTGCTACATTTTACCTTAAGCCACATTGTTTTCATTCAGCTTCTAATTTGTTTGTTGTGGGGAAAGTAACCTTGATATCAAATAAAAATTAAAGGGATGCCTGGGTGGCTCAATTGGTTAAGTGTCTGACTTTGGCTCAGGTGATGATCTCAGAGTCCTGGGATCCAGCCTGGCTATCGAGCCCCACGTGGAGCCCTGCTTAGGGCTCCGGGGTCAGCGGGGAGTCTGCTTTTCCCTCTTCCTCTGCAGCTCCCCCCCCCCCACTTTCAGAATTCTGAATCCCTTTTGTGTGCTCTCGCTTGCTCTCTCAAATAAATAAATAAAATCTTTTTAAAAAATGAAAATAGGCCAGTGTTCTTAGTTTAGTGATCATCTCTAGAGAGGCTCTAATGTTATTTGAGAAGGCCATTAAAAGTATGTGCTAGTATGATTTCTCATAGGCAAACTCTTGCTATGATTATGCCGTTTATTTTTTAATAATAATACTGTGAGTCTTTTCTGAAAGATAGAGAATGCTATTATAAAGGAATACCTCAAAAGACCATAGATAAGATCAGTATACTTATTTTTAGTTGAGCTAATCATCAAAGCTAATTACTCCTCATCACTTCTCAGATGGTTTTAGTATTGAAAATTACATTTTCCCCAGGTTTCAACACCAAAAAAAAACAAAAACAAGAAAAATCCATTACATTTTCCTACCTGTAGAACAGATAGATGCTTGTGGAACACCTACTTTCTTTAAGTTCTACTTGCTAAGTAGTACAGTTGATTTCACTATTTGGATGAAGATAGTACTTTTTTTTTTTTAAGAGCCCTCTAGGAAATTGTGTTTCCACAATTGCCTCCTCACCCTCATTTAATGCAACCAGAAGCCCCTGGGCCTGGACCCCACCATGCAGCCTTTGTCCTGTTCCCGTGTTTGTTAAGTGCTATGTAGGCTGGAAAGTGGTGGAGCACTGGGATTAGTGGGGTTGAAACTCTGTTCTTTGGAGGCCACAAAGCTTATACGTTCGCCTTTCTATCTTCTGCCAGACACAAGGATGGCTTTTGTCTTTTTAGGAGTATTTCAATTGTTTCATCCAGTATGCTGCTTGGATTTACCATCTTACCTTTATTCAGGGCAATAAATGCTTATTGAGTATCTTTTAAGTACCAGGTATTGTTCAGTCTGAATTTATAGAAATCTCACATCTTGTGGTAAGAAACTCTTGTTGAATAACTCCAGTACATTTAGTGAAGTTAAGGTATAGTTCAGTTCTGAATTTATTAGATCTGAGTTTGTCATTCTAATATTCTTTTTCTGACATCTTAAATATGATCTGACTTAAAAGTTCCTATAAAGGGAATGAAAACTGGCTCCTCATAAGGAATTTCAGTACTTTCTGTAGGCTAAGATAACTAACCACAAATGCAGTGAAATCAGTGGAACCTGCGTTTAGATTTTATTCAGACTAACTTTCCAACTCTTAAGAACCTAAGCATATATTTTTTGCACAGTTACAAGTTTATTTTCATAAAGGCAAAAAAGGCATGTGGTATTTAAGTTCTGCCCTACTATTTGTTAACTCTGTGGCTTTGGTGAATCACTACCTCTCTTAGCCTCAGATGGAGGTAATTATAATGGAATGCTTCAGAGTTATTGAATTTATAATTGAATTACTTCAGAGATATTGTGAATATAGTCTATCATCTTTAATAAAGTGCTCTCCTAATGATTTTTGTTGTTAGTCAAGGGATGGGACGTGGAAAGAGTGAACACAAGAACAATCTTTGCTACATCTCAGTTCTCTCCTTTTCATATGGATCGAACCATTTATGCTGCATTGTAACCTGGCTACTGAGCTATGGCTAGTTAGAGGTTCCATTCCAGTGGTGGTCGGATGATATATAAAAAAAATTGTTACTAGTTAACTGCTCTACATACTTTTTTAACTTCTTAGAAGATTCTGGATACATCATTTCTGATGGTTGTCTTAAGTCTGCTTTCCACCCCCCACCCCTTTTTTAAACAGCTTTTTTGAGACATCATTTATAGCCCATATATTCAGAGTGTGTAATGCAGTGGCTTTTGGTATATTCAGAGTTAGGCATCCATTACCAGATTATCACTTTTAGAATATTTTCACTATCATTATCCCAAAAAGAAACCCTGGATCCTAGCCATCACTCCTCAATCCTGCCACTGCCCCCCACCCGCCCCCATTCTCCACCCTAAACAATCACTAATCTACTCTTTCTGTCTCTAGATTTGCCTATTCTGGGCTTTCATATAAAAAGAATCAGACAATATGTGGTCCTTTGTGATTGGCTTCATTTTACCTAGGATAACATTTTCACGGTCAATGTTCTCTTTTATAACAGAGATAGTAAGGTTCCTAGAGGCACACTGACCTATCCCATGGGAAGAAGAGATGAAATTATTTTTTTAAAAAATAAAGTTAACTGGTATCCCAGGACTGGTTGTCAGTCACAAATGATGAGAAAAGCCCTATAAATAGTTACTGTAGCTTCAAACCAAAGAATAGTATTCTAACACTGAATGTGGAGAAGATGCATGTCTCAGCATTCTTTTTAGCTCCATTTGTGTATATGGACAATGTCATAATTATTGGTACATCATTCAGTATGGATAATAAAATGTAACTGTATGGGCCTAATGTAACTAAAACTATTTCACTACTGTCCTTTTTATTTGTTATTTTCCTCTTGTAACTAATTTTCCTGCTGAATATTCTGCATAACTCACGTTAAATGTCTGTGGTGACATGCTATATGTTACATGCTAATGTTTGTGGTTACATACTCCTTTTTTTATTTTATGTGAGCTTGAGCTAAAGCTTAGGTATTTTATTTGGGGATAACCAATGATTATATATATTAGTATAAATGTTGGAAACAGATGCACAGAAATAAAATCTTCAGAGCGTATTCCCCCCAAATTTGTGATGTAATTAAAGTGGGGCGGGGGTGCCAAAGTTTGACTTTGAAAAACCCAACTTCTCTGTGTCTCAGGTTCTTCCTCTATAAAGTGGAGCAATTGGACTATGATAATTAATGCTGATGGTCTTTAACTCTGTGGTTCTGTGAAGGTAATTGGTAAATACACTACTGATGGTCCTAGACTACTTCCTACATTATATCAAGTAGTTAGCATTGTAATGTCAGATTTCCTGTGTTCTAATTAGTTATCTAATGTGTTGTCATGACAGAAGGCTAATGATATGTCTTAGCAAAAATCATATTTTTCTCTACTAGAATTAGAAGCTGTGGTCTGTTATTCCAAATGGTCTGTTAATACAAAATAATTGAAAATAATACTTACCTAGAACACCTTTATATTAGATAAATGAGTTCAGCTATGAGTGGCAGAAGACCCAAAACAACAAGTGGCTTAAAACAACATTAAATTTTATTTCTCCCTTATGTCCATAAGTCTGGCATAAGTCTGGTATGGAACTTCACGGCATCGGGGACCTCTTACCAATTGTCCCTTTTTCCTTTTTGGTACTCTACCCTCCCTCTTGGGTGTAAACCATATTCTTATTGAGCAAGATTATCCACATTATGGGAAGCAGGATGGAGAAAGGGATGAAGCAGAAAGTAGAAGATACCTTCAGTGCCCTGTTAAGCATGATTTCCAGATATTCCCATGTGAATCCATGAGACATGTGGCCATGTGTAGCTACAAGGAAAGCTGGGAAATATAGCCAAGCGCCCCACTAAAAATTCTACCTACAATGGAAGAAAGGGAAGAAAGATATTAGGAGGTGGGGAGTCTACTACAATCTGGTTAATGATAAAAGGGAAAACTAAGGAGCATTTGTCACTATATCTTTTCCACCAAAGAAGGAGCATTTTATATTTCTCTAGGTGATACTGGTTCTTAAAATGGAAATATCATTTTACAGGTGAAGAGCTGACAATGTAATGGGAACATCTCAAGAATCTGTGATTATCTTTTCTGTAACTGGGTTAATGCACTGGATCTTCCAACAGAGAACTGCTAGATATATTTCCTGGTTTGAACTCATGAGTTGATATTATGATTTATGAGCTAGCTCTTATCAGTTTAGTTAGTAGAATTTTTCTCACTGAGCCCAGTAGCCCCCGAGAAAACTGATCAAACAGAGAATAGACCCAACCCTAGATGTACAGTGACTTTACTGGGAACATATGCCCTGTAAGGCTTCATCTGACCTGAGCCACCCATCTCTTATTCCTGATCTTGAAGGGGGGAAAAATTACACACTTATAAATAGTCTTTACTATATCCGTCTACAAAATCAAAATAATAGTGTTTCACATGATGAAGATTAGTAGTGGTCTTATAAAATGTTTTTATATAGGAAAGAACTTCCAGGGCTAATGATACTGCAAGTCTTGACTCTTAAAAACCCATTTAGAGAGAATTATTCACTGTTCTGTAATGACTGTGACCTTTTCAGAATTTTTGAAAATACAAAATCAGGAGAAACAGACTCACCCCCAGAATATTGAAATAACATGTTTCATCTGTGTCATTATCTCAGCTGTTCCATAGTCTTCCTAAAATCATCTTAAGGTTGAAGTCTTCCCATATCTTTCTTTTTTTTTTTTTAAAGATTTTATTTATTTATTTGAGAGAGAGAGAATGAGAGATAGAGAGTACGAGAGGGAAGAGGGTCAGAGGGAGAAGCGGACTCCCTGCCGAGCAGGGAGCCCGATGCGGGACTCGATCCCGGGACTCCAGGATCATGACCTGAGCCGAAGGCAGTCGCTTAACCAACTGAGCCACCCAGGCACCCTTCCCATATCTTTCTTAAAAGAACAAAGTGATCCCAGTAGACAAAGGAGAGACTTTGAGGCCATGCATAGGACTATACTATCTAGAAACTTAAGGTAATTATTACCAGTGTCAAAGTACCAAGCAGTCTGAATACTTTGCTGGTTTCATAACTATTTGAGGTTTGCTGAGTTAGTTGTGAGCATCTTAGATGCTGTTTTATGGCTGTAGAATTCTCCTACAAAATTAAGATCTAAAAACTGATAAGCTTTTGATTTACACAGATTAGCCATCTAGAAACTGTTGTTGAAGAAATGTAGCTAAACTAATTCCTGTTTCCCAGAATTCCCTATTCCAAGTCACTTCAAAAGGCAGTCCACTCATGGCCCAGGCTTAAAGATTTGGATTGGAACACAGTGGCCCAGGAAAATGTGGCCTAGGTTCAAATTATCCCTGACTCAAGAAAATTCAGACACCAACTCAATGCTAACCTCGCACCAAAGTACTAGAAAAGACCTTGATAATGTTGATGAATGTTCAGTGTATACCAGATACACCCTCTGGAGACAGATGTAACTTACCACATGAGGAAATTGAGACTTGCCTGCAGTCCTAGTGAGGGGAGTAGGTAAGGTTGAGTCTGCACTTAATGCCTCTGCTGTAGCATCTTCCATAGAGCTCACTTAACTGTGGTGAACCCTCTGATTTACCCTCATTTCCTGACTGATGAATTTCTAAACCACAAATATATTGTTTTCTCTCATTTTTAAGGCTGTACAATAACAGAATCTTCAATCAAAAGAATCTTTTTGTTTTGTTAGCTAGTTCTTGTTTTACCACTCTAGAAGTACTTGTGGCTTATTTAACTTCCTTGTTTAGGTTTTAGTACATATAATTTATGCCTCATAATCTTTGCTCTTCAGGGATTCTTAGCTCATGTAAGAATTCTGAAAAACCATTACCTTTTCTGGTAGTTGAAATTCACGAACAAATTTCTGGAATTAATGTGCTCAACCCACAACTCTTAAGAATAGGAGGTAACCTGTAAAGGTTTATAGAGGACCTTCTTGCCACTTCTCCCAAAGTAACTTGGATAGGGTCTAGAGACTGTGCACTTCCTTTATGGTTCAGGTTTTGAATTAGAGTCACCCACAGGTCAGCTACTTTTATGCTACAGTTTACAAAAGGGGGTCCATATGTAAAGGAAATGTAGTGCCTTTTAATAACCTTTTGTATACTTGAATGTAATTATTAAGTTACCTTATCTATAGACTGAACAAACTCCTTTAATTTAAAAACAAATTAATCTTTCATGACTGCTCCATTAAACAGAGTTGTATTGATTTCTGTCTGGTACTCTGTGTTTTTCCAGGGAGTTATAACTGATTGGTGACATATTTTCTGTGGACAGATGTCTTAAATACAACTGATTTCTCCAGATTGTGACAACCAACATTCCCCTTTATTTAAAGAATGGCTCTTTTTCTGTCTTTAGGGCCACTCTGGCTCTTTATTTCAGGATGTTTTCTTGGTTATTGCATATACCCGGCAATTCCCAAGGCAGGTTTTCAATATTCAGTGCTGTTTCCAGAAATGCCATGACATTTTCAGAATAAAATAAACTTTGATTAATTTTAATTTAAAAGACACAGTTCTTTGTCACAGATTGGCGAGGACTAAAGAGACATAACCAAATGTGATGCGAGATCTTGGATTGGATCCTAGAAAAGAAAAAGAACATCAGTGGAAAAACTAGTGAAATTTGAATGAAGTCTGCAGTTTAGTTAATAGTATTCTACCAGTATTGATTTCCTGTCCTTATACCATGGTTGTGTAAGATTTTAACATTAGGGGAAGCTAAGTGAAGGGTTTATGGTAACTTGTGCAACTTTTCTGTAAAACTAAAATAGTTTTAAAATTATAAGCTTAAATATATATTTTAATAGTTTCAAATTGTTGGGTATTGGTGTTTGCCTTTCTTGAGTCTCTCTAAGGCAATGACAGCAACCCAGGATTCATCAGCATACTCACTGCCCACAGAACTAATCATAGAAATCATTTCATTTGTGTATCCATTCAGACACTAACAGTCGGATACAAGCTTAGTAAGGTCCATGGAAGACAGCAGGATCTCATGGGAAGAGTAAAAGATTTAGATTCAGATGTGGGTTTCAGTCCCTCTTCCACCACTCTGGTTTCAGATGGGCAGCTAACTGGACCTTTCTCAACTCCATCATCTGAATACAGAGTATGATACGCACCCCACAGTGATTTTAAGGATTAAATGAAATTTATGCATGTGAATGCTAGTCATAAACTCTAATTTTGGTTCATATCCTAAAGAATTGTTTGAAGAAAAAAGATTCTCCTGTTTCAGCGATTTTGAGGTGATTTTTTTCCTAGATTAATTGTATTGCAGCATTGAGTGCAATCAAAATCCATAGGTGATATATTTATAATTGTGCTTAGAATATTTTGCATCTTTTGTCATTAACAATCAGTTTGAACTTGAACCAATATGGCCAAGAAACACAAAGCAGTAAGCTAAATGTTATATATATGGTCTATTTAATGTAGAGATTTTACATGCACATTATTTTTACATATTTAAGCAAATGTCTAGCCCTATTGCTTTAGAAGTCATAACAGAAGAGAATTTCAAATACGAAAGCTCCAAATTTGTTTTCCTGACATTTACAGCAAAAGCCATCAGTGGAATCTTTGGAGCTGTTTTCAAGACCCTACCAATTATATGATATTTATAATCGTGTAATTTGTGTAGTTTGTTTCCAAAAGTTATTCTATAACAAATTGAAAAAAAAGGAGCTCAGTCAAAATATTTAAATAATGCTGCCAACTGTCTGTGGTGAAATTTTATTTTTTTTAATTTTACATCTGAGGGATGTGAAGTTGATTCAAAGTCCATATTTCAGATGGTTAAATGTTCTGATTCAGAGCCTGGTGAAGGGCTGCTGTGTGGCTTCAATCATATGTTAATTCTTCTTCTTGCTGTGTCTGTCAACTGATTTAGCTGCTTCACTAAAGCAGCCTCACATAGATCAATCAGGTTCTTTTTCAAAAAATCCCAATCTAAAGCCAAGACCAAAGGATCAAAGAAATAGAAGATCTCCTAGTGAAGTCAGAGCTACTCACCAGTAGTCCTCAAGTGCTTACCTTTGAATAAGAGAAATATTAAAAAGATTAATTTTTACTGAGCTGGTAAAATGAAGTAGTAAAATCCTCAAGGAATGCATTTTCCAATTCAATAAAAAGTAATTTATTAGGAATAGATGGAGACCTCCTTAATATATGGTGTGTGTATGTGTGTGTTTACTTTTTTTTTTTAAGACTTTATTTGACAGAGAGAGACACAGAGAGGAAACACAAGCAGGGGGAGTGGCAGAGGGAGAAGCAGGCTCCCCACTTAGCAGGGAGCCCGATGTGAGGCTCGATCCCAGGACCCTAGGATCATGACCTGAGCCGAAGGCAGACGCTTAACGATTGAGCCACCCAGGCCCCCCTGCACATCCTATTTACTGATGAAACAGCAATCTCATAAGATTACAAGTAAGACAATATCCATTGTATTTTTAACATTGTTCTAGAAATATTAAACAACTCAGAGAAGAAATAACTTCTATTTAATTGTAAAGGAGGAGTTAAGATCATCATTACATAATTAAGCAAATATTGATTTAAGGTGGATAGCTATGGGGTATTTATGGAAATATCTAATAAACCTTGTGGAAAATTTCCCTCACCAGATCTATCCAGAAAAGGCCAAGGTTTTCGACCAAGTCTTTTAAATAATAATCAAATTTGAAAAATACTTAACAAATCTTTACGAACAACACAGGGAACCTTTTTCTATCTCCATTTACAATTAAATTTCTATTCTCTTTAATAAGTAATGTGTGCACATACTATAAAAGAGAAAAGGTATTTTAAACAAGTATTCAGTGAAAAGTCAGTCTTCTTCCAGCCCTGTCAGAGACAGTCATTGGTACCAGTTTTTTTGTTTTGTTTTGTTTTTAGGAATATCCTTCCAGAGACGTGTTTGACATATATACAAAGCTAGCTTCTCTCTTAATCTTTTTACATTTATGGTAATGTGCCATGTACACATTTTTTACCTTGTTTTTGTTAACTTAGTAATATTATCATGAAACTATGCCAGATCACAACCTACAATATTCTTAAAAATTTTTTTAATCACCCGGTGCTCATCATGGCAAGTGCACTCTTTAATCCGCATCACTTATTTCACCCATGCCCCCACCCACCTCTCCTCTGGTACTCATCAGTTTGTTCTCTGTAGTTCAGAGTCTGTTTCTTGGTTTGCCTCTTTTTTTCCCCTTTGTTCATTTGTTTCTTAAATTGCACATATGAATGAAATCATATGGTATTTGTCTTTTTCTGACTGACTTATTTTGCTTAGCATTATATTCTTAGCTCCATCCATGTTGTTGTAAATGGCAAGATTTCATTCTTTTTATGGCTAATATTCCACTGTATATTTATACATCTTTTTTTTAAGATTTTATTTATTTTAGAGAGCACATGAGAGGGGGGAGCGTCAGAGGGAGAAGCAGACTCCCTGCCAAGCAGGGAGCCCGATGCGGGACTCGATCCCGGGACTCCAGGATCATGACCTGAGCCGAAGGCAGTCGCTTAACCAACTGAGCCACCCAGACGCACTATTTATACATTTTCTTATCCATTTATCAATGAGTGGACATTTGGACTGCTTCCATACTTTGGCTATTGTAAATAATGCTGCAATATACATAGGGGTGCATGTCTCCCTTTGAATTAGTGTTTTTGTATTCTTTGGGTGAATACCTAGTACTGTGATTGCTGGATTGTAGGGTAGTTCTATTTTTAACTTTCTGAGGAACCTCCATATGGCTTTCCAGAGTGGCTGCTCCAGTTTGCATTCCCACCAGCAGTGTAATAGGGTTCCTTTTCCTCCATATCCTCCGCAACCTGTTGTTTCCTGTGTTGTTGTTAGCCATTCTGACAGGTGTGGGGTATATCTCATTGTAGTTTTGATTTGTATTTCCCTAATGATAAGTGATGGTGAGCATCTTCTCATGTGTCTATTGGCCATTGGTATGTCTTCTTTAGAGAAATATCTGTTCATGTCTTCTGCCTATTTTTTAATTGGATTATTTGTTTTTTGGGTGTTGAGTTTTATAAGTTCTTTATATATTTTGGATTACAACCCTTTATTGGATATGTCATTTGCAAATACCTTCTCCCATTCCATAGGTTGCCTTTTAGTTTTGTTGATTGTTTCCTTCACTGTGCAGAAGTTTTTTATTTTGATGTAGTCCCAGTAGTTTATTTTTGCTTTTGTTTTCCTTGCCTCAGGAGACATATCTAGAAAAAAGTTGCTATGGCTGATGTCAGAGAAGTTACTGCCTGTGTTCACTTCTAGGATTTTTATGGTTTCATGCCTTACATTTAGGTCTTTAATCCATTTTGAATTTATTTTTGTGTATAGTATAAGAAATTGGTCCTGTTCTTTTTTTTTTTTTTTTTACATGTTGCTGTCTAGTTTTCCCAGCACCATTTGTTGAAGAGACTTTTTCCCACTGGATATTCTTTCCTGCTTTGCCAAAGATTAATTTTTTTAAAGTCAGTTATTGGTTTTAATAGTTTTTTGTAGAATCTTTTGGATTTTCTACATACACAATAACGTTGCCTGTAAATAATGACAAATTAATTTCTATTTTTAAATTTTCTTAATTTAAATTCAGTTAATATATAATGTATTGGTTTCAGAGGTAGAGGTCAGTGATTCATTAGTCTTATATAATACCTAGTGCTCATTACATCATGTGCCTTCCTTAATGTCTATCACCCAGTTACCCCATCCCCCATTTCCCTCCCCTCTAGCAACCCTCAGTTTGCTATGATTAAGAGTCTCTTACGGTTTGTCTCCCTCTCTGGTTTCATCTTGTTTTATTTTTTTCCCCTCTCTTCCCCTATGATCCTCTGTTTTGTTTCTTAAATTCCACATATCAGTGAGATCATATGATAATTGTCTTTCTCTGATTGACTTATTTCACTTAGCATAATATCCTCTGGTTCCATCCATGTTGTTGTAAATGGCAAGATTTCAATTTTTTTGATGGCTGCATAATATTCCATTTTATTATATATATAACAAATATTTATATTTATTATATATATATACCACCTCTTCTTTATCCATTCATCTATTGATGGACATCTGGGCTCTTTCTATACTTTGGCTATTGTGGACATTGCTGCTATAAATATTGGGGTGCAGGTGCCCTTCGGATCACTACATTTGTATCTTTGGGGTAAATACCCAGTAGTGCAATTGCTGGGTTGTAGGGTAGCTCTATGTTCAACTTTTTGAGGAACCTCCATACTGTTTTCCAGAGTGGCTACACCAGCTTGCATTCCCACCAACAGTGTAAGAGGGTTCCCCTTTCTCCACATCCTCACCAACATCTGTCATTTCCTGACTTGTTCATTTTAGCCATTCTGACTGGTGTGAGGTGGTATCTCATTGTGGTTTTGATTTGTATTTCCCTGATGCCGAGCGATGTTGAGCCCTTTTTCATGCGTCTGTTGGCCATTTGGATGTCTTCTTTGCAGAAATGTCTGTTCATGTCTTCTGCCCATTTCTTGATTGGATTATTCTTTGGGTGTTGAGTTTGATAGGTTCTTTATAGATTTTGGATACTAGCCCTTTATGTGATATGTCATTTGCAAATATTTTCTCCCATTCTGTCGGTTGTCTTTTGGTTTCGTCGACTGTTTCCTTTGCTGTGCAAAAGCTTTTTATCTTGATGAAGCCCTAATAGTTCATTTTTGCCTTTGTTTTCCTTGGCTTTGGAGATGTGTCTAGCAAGAAGTTGCTGCAGTTGAGGTCAAAGAGGTTGCTGCCAGTGTTCTTCTCTAGGATTTTGATGGGTTCCTATCTCACATTAGGTCTTTCATCCATTTTGAGTCTATTTTTGTGTATGGTGTAAGGAAATGGTCCAGTTTCATTCTTCTGCCTGTGGCTGTCCAATTTTCCCAACACCATTTGTTGAAGAGACTGTCTTTTTTTCCATTGGACATTCTTTCCTGCTTTGTTGAAGATGAGTTGACCATAGAGTTGAGGGTCCATTTCTGGGTTCTCTGTTCTGTTCCACTGATCTATGTGTCTTTTGTGCCAGTACTGTACTGTCTTGATGATTACAGCTTTGTAATAGAACTTGACGTCCAGAATTGTGATGCCACCAGCTTTGGTTTTCTTTTTCAACTTTCCTTTGGCTGTCCGGGGTCTCTTCTTGTTCCAACAAATTTTAGGATTATTTGTTCCTGCTCTGTGAAAAAAGTTGATGGTATTTTGATAGGGATTGCACTGAATGTGTAGATTGCTATAGGTGGCATAGACCTTTTAACACTGTTTGTTCTTCTAATCTGTGAGCATGGAACATTTTTCCATTCTTTGTGTCTTCCTCAATTTCTTTCATGAGTGTTCAATAGTTTTCTGAGTACAGATCCTTTGCCTCTTTGATTAGGTTTATTCTTAGGTATCTTACGGTTTTGGGGGCAATTGTAAATGGGATTGACTCCTTAATTTCTCTTTCTTCTGTTTCATCGTTAATGTATAGAAATACAACTGATTTCTGTGCATTGATTTTTATATCCCACCACTTTGCTGAATTCCTGTATGAGTTCTAGCAATTTTGGGGTGGAGTCTTTTGGGTTTTCCACATAGAGTATCATGTCATCTGCAAAGAGTGAGAGTTTGACTTCTTTGCTGATTCAGATGCCTTTTATTTCTTTTTGTTGTCTGATTGCTGAGGCTAGGACTTCTAGTACTATGTTGAACAGCAGTGGTGATAGTGGATAATCCCTGCCGTGTTCCTGACCTTAGGGGAAATGCTCTCAATTTTTCCCCATTGAGAATGATATTCACTGTGGGCTTTTCTTATATGGCCTTCATGATATTGAGGTATGTTCCCTGTATCCCTACACTGTGAAGAGTTTTAATCAAGAAAGGATGCTGTACTTTGCCAAATGGTTTTTCTGCATCTATTGAGAGGATCATAGGGTTCTCGTCCTTTCTTTTATTTATGTAGTGTATCACATTGATTGATTTGCAGATGTTGAACCACCCTTGCAGCCCAGGAATAAATCCCACTTGGTCATGGTGAATAATCGTTTTAATGTACTGTTGGATCCTACTGGCTCGTATTTTGGTGAGAACTTTTGCATCCATGTTCATCAGGATGCAAAAGTAATTGTAATTCTCCTTTTTGGTGGGGTCTTTGCCTGGTTTGGGGATCAAGGTAATGCTGGCCTCATAGAAAGAACTTGGAAGTTTTCCTTCCATTTCTATCTTTTGAAACAGCTTCAGAAGAATAGATATTAATTCTTATTTAAATATGTGGTAGAATTTCCCTGGGAAGCCATCCAGCCCTGGGCTCTTATTTGTTGGGAGATTTTTGATTACTGCTTCAATTTCCTTGCCGGTTATGGGTCTGTTCAGGTTTTCTATTTCTTCCTGTTTCAGTTTTGGTAGTTTATGCATCTCTAGGAATGCATCCATTTCTTCCAGATTGCCTAATTTGTTGGCATATAGTTGCTCATAATATGTTCTTATAATTCTTTGTATTTCTTCAGTGTTGGTTGTGATCTCTCCTCTTTCATTCATGATTTTATTTACTTGGGTCCTTTCTCTTTTTGATAAGTCTGGCCAGGGGTTTATCAGTCTTACTGTTTCAAAGAATCAGCTCTAGTTTTGTTGATCTGTTCTACTGTTCTTTTGGTTTCTATTTCATTGATTTCTGCTCTCATCTTTATTATTTCTCTTCTTCTGGGTTTAGGCTTTATTTGCTATTCTTTCTTCAGCTCCTTTAGGAGTTAAGGTTAGGTTGTGTATTTGAGACCTTTCTTGTTTCTTGAGAAGGGCTTCTATTGCTTTATAATTCCCTCTTAGGACAACCTTTGTTGCATCCCAAAGGTTTTGAACAATTGTGTTTTCATTTTCATTTATTTCCATGAATTTTTTAAATTCTTCTTTAATTTCCTGGCTGATGCATTCATTCTTTGATAGGATGGCCTTTAGCCTGCATGTATTTGAGTTCTTTCCTCTTGTGATTGAGTTCCAGTTTCAAAGCATTGTGGTCTGAAAATATGCAGGGAAGGATCCCAGTCTTTTGGTACTGGGTTAAGACCTGATTTGTGACCCAGTATATGATCTATTCTGGAGAATGTTCCATGGGCACTTGAGAAGAATGTGTATTCTCTTACTTTAGGATGGAATGTTCTGCTTATATCTGTGAAGTCCATCTGGTCCGGCGTGTCATTCAAAGCCCTTGTTTCCTTCTTGATCTTCTGCTTAGATGATCTGTCCATTGCAGTGAGTGGGGTGTTAAAGTCCCCTAATATTACTGTACTACTGTCAATGGGTTTCTTTAATTTTGTTATGAATCAGCTTATATAATTGGCTGCTCCCACGTTAGGGGCATAAATATTTACAATTGTTAGATCTTGTTGGATAGACCTGCTAATTATGATAGTGTCCTTCTTCATCTCTTATTACAGTCTTTGGTTTAAAATCTAATTTGTCTGAAATAAAGATTGCCACCCCAGCTTTCTTTTGATGTCCATTAGCATGATAAATGGTTTTCCATCCCTTCACTTTAAATCTGGAGGTGTCTTTGAATCTAAAATGAGTCTCTTGCAGACAGCATATCAGTGGGTCTTTTTTTTATCCAATCTGATACCCTGTGTCTTTTGATCGGGGCATTTAGCCCATTTACATTTACATTTACATTTAGGGTAACTATTGAAAGATGAATTTAGTGTCATTGTATTACCTGTAAAGTCACTGTTTCTGTATATTGTCCCTGTTCCTTTCTGGTCTGTGTTACTTTTGGGCTCTCTCTGCTTAAATGATCCCTTTTAATATTTCTTGTAGGGCTGGTTTGGTGATCACAAATTCTTTTAGTTTTTGTTTGTCATGGCAGCTTTTTTCACTCCTATTTTGAATGACAGCCTTGATGGATAAAGTATTCTTGGCTGCTTATTTTTCCCATTTAGCACATTGAATATATTATGCCAGTCCTTTCTGGCCTGCCAGGTCTCTGTGGGTAGGTCTGCTGCCAGTCTAATGTTTCTACCCTTGTAGGTTATGGACCTGTGGTCCTGAGCTACTTTCAGGATTTTCTCTTTGTCTCTGAGATTTGCAGGTTTCACTGTTATATTTTGGGGTGTTGGCCTATTTTTTATTGATTTTTGAGGGGAGTTCCCTGTGCCTCCTGGACTTGGATGCCTGTTTCCTTCCCCAGTTAGAGAAGTTCTCTGCTATAATTTGCTCCAGTATACCTAATGCCCTTCTCTCTCTTTCCTCTTCTTCTGGGATCCCAGTTCTAATATTCTTTCGCTTTACGATATCACTTATCTCTTGAATTCTCCCCTCAAGATCCAGTAGTTGTTTCTCTCTCTTTTCCTCAGCTTCTTTATTCCCCATCATTTTGTCTTCTATATCACTAATTCTTCTGCCTCATTTATCCTAGCAGTTAGGGCCTCCATTTTTTTTTATTTCATCTCATTAATAGCCTTTTTGGTTTTGACTTGGTTAGATTTTAGTTCCTTTATTTGTCCAGAAAGGGATTCTTTAGTGTCTTCTATGCTTTTTCCAAGCCCAGCTAGTATCTTTATAATCTTTATTCTGAACTCTAGTTCTGACATCTTACTTATGTCCATACTGATTAGGTCCCTGGCAGTCAGTACTGCCTCTTGTTCTCTTTTTTGAGGTGAGTTTTTCCATTTTGTCATTCTGTCCAGAGAAGAATAGATGAATGAGAGAACAAAATACTAAGATGGCAACAATGACTCCAGAGAAATATACACTAAACTAAAGTCAGAAGAGACCTGAAACCAAAAAAATAAATAAATAAATTTTAAATAAAAAAAAAAAACAAAAAGAAAAGAGAATATAATTAGACAGGTGAACAAATAGAGCCATACGCTGGATCATGTGTGTGTGTTGGTCTGTTTGTTTGAAAAAACTAGATCCCAAAATTGTAAAGAAAGAAAAACTTACATATGTACAAAAATAAAATTAAATACAGTGAAAGGATAGAATGTAACTGTAAAAATGAAAATTAAAACACAAGAAAAAACAAAAGAGAAAAGAAAACAAAAAAGAAAGGGATATAAACAGACAGGTGAACAGAACAGAGCAATACACTATATCCGAAGTACATTTTGGTCATTTTGTTAGAAGAAATTACATCTCAAAATTGTAAAGAAGGAAAAAGTTATGTGTATACAAAAATAAAACTAAATGCATTGAAAGAATAGAATGTAACTGTGAAGATGAAAATTAAAAAAGACTAACAAAACAAAAAAAGGAAGAAGAAAAAGAATATGATTAAACAGGTGACTAGAACAGAGCCATACACTAGATTTCGGGTGTATTTTGGTCTGTTAGAAGAAATTGCATCCCAAAATTGTAAAGAAAGAAAAACTTATATATATACAAAATTAAATACAATGAAGGGATAGAATGTAACTGTAAAAATGAAAATTAGAAAAGATTTAAAAGAAGAGTTGACAAAATAAGAAATTGGTTGAAAAAGGAAAGGGGGGCGCCTGGGTGGCTCAGATGGTTAAGCGTCTGCCTTTGGTTCAGGTCATGATCCCAGGGTCCTGGCATTGAGCCCCACATTGGGCTCCCTGCTGAGCAGGGAGGCTGCTTCTCCCTCTCCCTCTGCCTGCTGCTTCCCCTGTGCTCTCGCTCTCGCTCTCTCTCTCTCTGTCAAAAATAAATAAAATCTTTAAAAAAAAAAGAAAGAGGAAAGAGAAAAAATTTTAAAAATTAAAATTGAAAGACTAAAGAATCATGGGAAAAAAGCCATGAATTCTATGTGCTGTATTCCCCTAGTGCTGGAATTTTGCAGTTCTTATTGATCAGTAAACTTGGTCTTGGCTGGATGTTCTTGCTGATCTTTTTTTTTTTCTTCTTTAGATTAAATTTATTTGTGGGTTTTTATTATTAACATATAATATATTAGTTGTTTCAGGGGTATAAGTCTGTGATTCATCAGTCTTACACAATACACAGCACTCACCACAACACATACCCTCCCCAGTGTCCATCACCCAGCCTGATCTTCTGGGGGAGGGGCCTGTTGCATTGATTCTCAAGTGTCTTTGGCCCAGGCAGAATTGCACCGCCCTTGCCAGGGAGCCAGGCTAAGTAATCTGCTCTGGTTTGCTCTATCTGGCTTTTGTTCCCTGAAGGCTTTCCGCACAGTTTTAGAGGATGAGAATGAAAATGGCCTCCCAATGTCTGGCCCTAGAGCCAAAAGCTTGGGACCCCACTCCTCAGTGCACCCTCAGAGAAAAACAGGCAATCACTCCTATCTCCCTGGTTTCCAACTGCACTCTCTGCTCACCCAGCCCATGACTAAGCGTTTCTATCTCAGGCCCATGACCCCATTTGAGTCTCCAAACCCTGCAGACTCCTGCGGCTCGCTCCTGTGCTGCTCCTCCCAGGGGCGGAAAGGGGTCTTGCTGGTTCTGCCGCTTGCTGGGCCACTGCTCGGGGAGTGGTCACCCGACTATGCTAGGTTCAGGATTTATGGCATCCCTGAGCTGAGAGCCCACTCCTGGACTCGGATTGCAGCTGGCTTCCGCTTAGCCACCTCAGCGCCTTTCAGTCCTGACGTCCCTCACCAGAGCAGACTTCTAAAAGTTCTGATTTTGCCCTCTGCTGCTGTATTACTTTCTAGTAGCCAGCTTTAGGAGGCTCCGTCCCCATGGAGTCTATCTTCCCATATATCACCTCGGATTCACTTCTCCGTACCTCCTACCTTGCAGAAAGTGGTCGCTTTTCTATTTGTAGAGTTGCAGCTATTCTTTTCTTAGATCTTCATTTGAGTTTGCAGGTGTTCAGAATGATTTGGTAGCTATCTAGCTAAATTCCTGGGTCTAGACAAAACTAAGGTCTCCTACTCCTCTGCCAGCTTGGACTCTTCCCCACCAAAGATTAATTGACCATATAATTGTGGCTTTATTTCTGGGTTTTTCATTCTGTTACATTGATCTATATGTCTATTTCTGTGCCAGTTTTGATTACTATAGCTTTGTAATATACTATTTTTATTACTGTAGTTTTGTACTATAACTTGAAGTCTGGAATTGTGATGTCTCTAGCTTTGCTTTTCTTTTTCAGGGTTGCTTTGGCTATTCAGGGTCTTTCATGGTGCCATACAAATTTTAGGATTGTTTGTTCTAGTTCTATGACAAATGCTTTTGGTATATTAATAGGGATTGCAATAAATGTGTAGATTGCTTTGGGTAGTATAGACATTTTAACAGTATTTTTTCTCCCAATCCATGAGCATGGAATGTCTTTCCACTTCTTTTTGTCATCTTCAATTATTTTCATCAGTGTTTTATAGTTTTCAGAGTACAAGTCTTTCACCTCTTCATTTAGGTTTATTTGTAGGTATCTTATTTACACCATTTTTTTTAACAACTGCAAAATTAGCCTACGGTGATAAACTATAACCAATTACATATTTAGGTTGCTTCCTGCCTTTTGCTATTACAAGCAGGGCTGCAAAGAAGAGCCTGGTACATATATATGTGTTTGAATATACGTAAGCACATTTGGAAAGTTAAATTACTAGGGTGCCTGGGTGGCTCAGTCATTAAGTGTCTGACCAGCTCAGGTCATGATCTTGGGGTCCTGGGAGGGAGCCCTGTGTTGGGCTCCCCACTAAGCAGAGAGTCTGCTAGTCCCTCTCCCTCTGCCCCTCCCCCCACCCATGTGTGTGGGCATGTGTGCTCTCTCTCTTTCTCAAATAAATAAAATCTTTATTAAAAAAAAGGAAGTTAAATTACTGAATGTGGAATTGCTGGGTCAATGGGTAAATCCATGTATAATTTTACTAAGTTGTTTTCATGGAGGCTGACAGTTTTACTAATTGACAATTTCTTTTTTTTTTAAGACTTTATTTATTTATTTGACAGAGAGAGACACACAGCGAGAGAGGGAACACAAGCCGGGGGAGTGGGAGAGGGAGAAGCAGGCTTCCCACTGAGCAGGGAGCCCGATGCGGGGCTCGATCCCAAGACCCTGGGATCATGACCTGAGCCGAAGGCAGACGCTTAACGACTGAGCCAAAGTGTGAGAGTGCTTGCTAATGGGTAATATCAACTACTGGATAATATCAACTTTATGATATATAGATTCCTATATGAATTTGGACTGCTCTTCAGCTTTCTTGTATCTACTAGGGTAGGCTAGGTTATACCATAGTAACAAATAACCTCAAAATCTTAGTGGTTTAGAACAAGAAATTTTCCTTTTGTTACATGGCCATCAAGGGTTGCTGAAGGCTCTCTGCCATGACTTTCACTCAAAAATTTAGGCTAACAGGGTTGCTGTCATCTTGAACATTTCTAGTTGTCCTGGCTAAAGGAAAGAGGGCCCTGGAGAGTCTCACACCATCAGTACAGTCATAGATGTGCCCAAAAGATAGAAAGCTGAAGATATTTGGCAAACAGCAGCTCTGACTAAATACCATATCTCTGTTCTGTCCTGTTAATCTGTCACTTCATGTGGTAGAAACACAAGTTTTTCTTTTTTGGAGTATGTCTGGCTGTTCTCTCATTTTCAGTTTTCCTACTAAACTAGAATTAGCTTCTCTAACCACCCTCTGCCCTCCAGAAAAAGCCAAATTCTGTCAATATTTTTTATTTTGTCTGCATTAAATTGATAGATTTAAAGAAAATTGGGCGCCTGAGTGGCTCAGTTGGTTAAACGACTGCCTTTGGCTCAGGTCATGATCCCAGAGTCCTGGGATCGAGTCCCACATCGGGCTCCCCCTTCTCTGTGGGGAGCCTGCTTCTCCCTCCGCCTCTGCCTGCCACTCCCCCTGCTTGTGCGCTCTCTCTCTCTCTCTCTCTCTCTCTCTCTCTCTCTCTGTGTTAAATAAATAAATAAAATCTTTAAAAAAATAAAATAAGATAAAGAAAATTGACATCTTACTCTATTGAGTTTCCACAACCAAGAAGCAAATATATATTTTCAATTATTTACACCTTCTTTTGTATCTCTCATATTAATAGAAATAATTATTAGTAAGTATTCTTTTTTATTTTATTATCACCTGCAAATAATAATTTTAATTCCTTCTTTATAAGTAGGCTGGTTTTCTTGAAGGAAAAGAAAAGATATAACCATTTCTCAAATAACATATCCATTACAAAATCAAAAATTTTTTCAAAAAAGTTCATACAGAAGATTTTTCTTTTCAAGATCCATCTTTGTATTAACTCTAGTAAATAAGTAGATTACCATTACCATTACCCCAACAATAATATATTTTCTCTGGCAACTGGAAACACCAAATTTTTAAGAATTATATTTGTTTTGTGTTTTGCAGATGTCTATTATGCCCACCTATACAGGAACCCAGGAGATGATGAGCCATTAATGTAGAATAAGATCTGACTCTAAAGAAAGAGGCTCACTGGCCCTTTCATCATACTTGAGAGATGTTGAAAATTAAATATCCCCAGGTAATTAGAGTGTGGTTTTGAGTGACATAGGCATTGCTTTCCTATTGCATTTTGAATTATTTTGTTGTGAGAAAAAAACATGTTGTTTTCTTGGGGAAGAAAAAATCCGCTTATTTCTAAAAGTAAGCAGGTATTGTATTACACCTAGGGTTTGTTTTATGTTGGGAATGAGAACTTCTCATTGCATCTAATTTCTTTTCACTGCCTTTGTAATTAGGATGTGAAGTTCAACCTGAGAGTATTTTCCTTCCTTATAACTTGTTTCTCATTTTATACTCCTATCTCAGCATTACTCTGCTCTTTTTCCTACAATCCATACTCTTAAGAGTTCCATCCTTAGTTAATCACAAGACTGTGAATTAAATAGAAGTTGGTCATTAAGTGCTGAGAAGCAGATTATTTGTGAAATTATAATGCATGTATGGTTGTGCTTGCGATAGAGGTCAGAGAGGAATACATCAAATTTGAATACCTCACCGTCATCAAAGTGAAGTCTCATAAAAATCTTATGGATTTTTAAAATGGAATGGGGTGCCTGGGTGTCTCAGTTGGTTAAGTGTCTGCCTTTGGCTCAGGTCATGATCTCGGAGTCCCGTGGTGGGCTCCCTACTCAGCGGGGAGTCTGCTTCTCCCTCTCTCTCTCTCTCTCCCTCTGCCCCTGCCCCCACTTGCGCACAGGTGCTCTCACTCTCTCTCAAATAAATAATCATTTTTTAAAAATCTGATGGAATGATTTAAACTGAAAATAGAGACTTTATCATTACACAAAAATGGAGAAAATGTCTTCATGGAGCCAACACAGAATAAGTACTGGGAATATGGCAGAGTAAAAAGAGACCCACCAAAATAACAAACATCTGAAATATAAAATGTTTAAGAAGACAGATTTCAGTTGTGGTAAGCAAAGATAGCACCACAGCCTTGATTTTAGAACTTGGGCAATACCTACAAAGAGAAAAACTGTGTACAAACCCAGAGGAAACAATGGTAATAGAAAAATAGGAAAAAAAAAAAACACTAAAATGCAGAAGGAATGGAATTGTCAATCATAGGGCTGAAAAGGATAAAAGACACAGATTTATTAAAAAGAACTAGTTAGAATTAAAAAAAAAAAACGCCTGGAAGCACAGTGATAAAAGTATAAAGCAATTTACATTACTTAAGGGAAAAAATGTCACTAGAATAGTGGTGTGGTCAATAAAATTGAGGCTAAATAGAAAGATCCAGATTAAAATACAGATGGAATAGACAAATAGGTTGTAATAAATCCTATATACCTAGTTTTTTGTTCCTGCAACTCTCTGAATAATAGCAGGAGATGGGGGGTATTGCAAATAGGAAGAAACTGCAGTAAAGGAAAAATTGAAGTTATTATGGAGAAAAACAGACCTTTGTCTACAGATTGAGAGTTTGGCATGTACTTATTATTTGACACTTAAGAACAGTGTACTCACATACCTACTTACCAGTTACTTAACACTGAAAAGAACTGTCCTCTGGAGAATAAAAGATAAGAATGACCTTAGACTTTGTACTCAAATAACATTAAGATGCATTTAGAGAAATATTTACAGAATATCAGCCGATTATCTTGCCTAGTTTCTGCCTTTTGAAGATAAAGGATTTTTGAGCCCTGATATCTTAGAATTTCTAATAGCCAAGTACCAGAGAAGATTATAAAAGACTGGGAATGCAGAGGAAACTTCTGAAAGTGGTGGAGACTGAGCACTTTGAAGGAAGTGAGGTGGTGGTACCATCCAGGAGGGGCAGCTTAGGTACTCAGGTACAAAGCATCTCAGTGCAGGATCTCCACCTGAGGTTTTGCATTCTGGGGTCTGGGCCTCTATACATATGGAAATGTAACCTTACCTGTACTCAAGGATAAGCAGAGCCTAGGAAAATCTTGCTGACCAAAGTGCAGAAGACTGCTAATTTACATATTTATCATGAGAAATAGAATTTTCAGGTGAACTTGAATGTTAGGAATGAGTAAAATTTTTGTAGTCTTTAAGTCACATGGGGAAAACAATTAAAACAACTGTATAACTTTGGTGAATTAGAATAGATTTAGAATAAAAGAATGTAACTGGTTTTAAGAAGTGTTTTTCTGCTAAACTTGAAGTATTCTTCCCTGGTATCGAGATACTTTCTGGAGGACCTAAATGATGGACATTCACTGATGAGCTCTGGATATGGCAGGAAATGTATGCTTAATTCTACACATATAATCTGTGCTTCTATACAGATGGACTTCCACTGACACTTTCTCCCTTTAAATCCTTTACTACCATTGGCTTTACCAGCTTTTATGTATAGACAAATGTTGGTCAAATACATCACTGATTTTTTTACTTTAAAAAAATTCAAAAGATGCAAAAGGATTCTATATGTAATGAAAAGACTGGCTTCCCCAGATTCTTCATCCTCTCACCAAAAACAGCTCATATTATCAATTTCTTAGACATCCTTCCAAAGATAGGCATATTCAAGCAAATTCCTATATTGTTTAGTAGTGAAATACACCAAATCCAACTTGTAATGGATGTGTTGTGGTTTTGTTGGCCTCTGACATGGTAGAGCTGTGGACTGAGCTGCAGAGGCTCCACATCTGCCCCTGACGATTAATAAAGACATGGAACCTGCCATCTAATTTTCTCAGGCTCAGGTTATTGCAGTAGGGCCAGGTCCTGGTTGCCTAGTGTGGCTCATCAGCTGAATTCAGTCACAGGTCTGAGAGAATGATCTCTTCTGCAATTGTTTCCTATGCTCTAGCTAAATAAGACAGGGATGTTTCTTGGTTTTCTTGTATTGATAATTCGTTCCTGAGACCACCTTTCGTTATGTTAGAAAACAAGAAGATTGCATCTTCTAAAGCACAGACTGGTCACTGTCCCATTTGGGCAGGGTCTTGAGAGCCAACTTGTGAGTTTGCTATTTTGTTGTCAGAAAGATGAGCTAGAGATCAGCTAGTCAAAAACAAAGTTATGTTTGGTGATACTTATTTTTAATAATTATTTTAGGTAATATATAAGTAAAAAACCCAATTGAAAGTCACTATGTTCATTTGCCTTAGTGTATATTTTGCAACTAGTTGTTCTTGGAGTGCTCACTGCTCAGAGCAGTGAGTGCTTCATTAAGATTTATTTTTATGCAGGCAGTTGGTCACACCTACCCTAAAAAAATGTTTCCATGTTAGGCTTCAAAATAAATATACAAAAAGCAGTAGCTTTTCTCTCTGCCAGGAATAACTAGCTTAGAAAATATAATGGAAGGAGAGATCCCATTCATAATAACAGCAAAAATACATAATAACTGGGAATAAACTAAAGGAAAGTATAAAGCTTGTATGAATAAAGCTATACAAATCTGAGAGGCATAAAATAAAACTAGAATAAATGAAAAGCTCCCTAAAGTAAGCTATAAATATAATTTCAGTCAACTTCCCAACAGGATATATATTTTTTTATTTAAATTCAGTTTAGTTAACATATAGTATATTATTAGTTTCGGAGGTAGAATTTAGTGATTCATCAGTTGCATATAATACCCAGTGCTGATTTGCCCTCCCTAATGCCCATCACCCAGTTCCATATTCCCCTACCCCTCTCCCCTCCAGCAACTCTTGTTTTGTTTCATATAGTTAAGAGTCTCTTATGGTTCATCTCCCAACAGGATATTTTTTAAATTGCTTATCTGAAAAAAGATGGCATAAAAAATAGCCTTGAAAATATTTTTAAAAAGTAATAATGGAAATATTGCCCTGTCATGTATGAATTGTTGGTATGCTAAAGGTATATTAAAACAAAACATTGAGAGCTGATGCAGGCCATCATCATAGACAGAAAAAACACATTGAAATGTGTTTTTGAGAGTTTTCTTTTGCACATGTACCTATATCATTATTCATTTATTTATACCATTATTTAATCCTTTGTTTAATAAATATATCCTGGGCACATCCTAGATGCTGGGGATACCATAATGTTCAAAACACCAGATTCTGTTACCTGGGAGTTTCCAGTATAGTTGTGATGAAAAACATTAATAAGGGGTGCCTGGGTGGCTCAGTCGTTAAGCATCTGCCTTTGGCTCAGGTCATGATTCCAGGGTCCTGGCATCAAGCCCCGCATCGGGCTCCCTGCTCCGCGGGGAGCCTGCTTCTCCCTCTCCCACCACCCGTGCTTGTGTTCCCTCTCTTGCTGTGTCTCTCTCTGTCAAAATTAATAAATAAAAAAAAAAGCATTAATAAAATCGTGATTAACTGTTTAATTACAACCTTTGGTAATAAAGGTTTTGATTTGATAAATCATATTGTCTTCTTAATAGAACTAATTAAGGGTAAAACTTTTTAAAACAAGTTGGACATTAGAAAGTCTCCAAATTTGTTAACATGCCCCAGTTCCAACTGTGTTTCCCAAGTTTGCTTTTGGAAACCCAAAGTGTATCCCTCTCTATACACATAATTTTAAAATGGTAGTTGAGTTCCTGGACCTAATATAGAGCAGGCCCAAGAGCCTACTTTTATTCCATAGCTAGACCTTTAAAAAGGGCCATGCAGAAGATAGAAGTGGAAATGGAAGAAAATAATTTTCTCCTCTTTTCTGGGAAAGTTCCAAACCTAGGCAGAATTCTGAGGTGAACAACATTGTCATGTCAGATCTCTTTGAACACGTTTTTCTTATTCCTTTCTTTACCACAGACCTGGCACACAGTTCCTTGTTGAATTAGGCTAAAGTTTGGTGTGGTTTTTTTTTTCTTTTTTTAATTTAAATTCCAGTTAGTTAACATATAGTGCAGTACTGGTTTCAAGAGAAGAATTTAGTGACTCATCACATACATCTAACACCCAGTGCTCATCCCAACCAATGCCCTCCTTAATGCCCATCATGCGTTTAGCCCATCCCCCCACCAACCTCCCCTCCAGCAACCCTCAGTCTGTTTTCTGTATTTAAGTCTCTTGGGGTGCCTGGGTGGTTCAGTTGGCTGAGTGTCCGACACTTGATCTCAGGTCCTGGTCTCAGGGTCATGAGATTGAGCCCAGTGTCAGGCTCCATGCTGCGTGGGGAGTCTGCTGAAGATTCTCTCTCTCCCTCTCCCTCTGCCCGGCTGCCCCTCCTTTCTTTAATATAAATAAATCATTTTTTAAAAAGTCTTGTGGTTTGCCTCCCTGTTTTTATCTTGTTTCCTTCCCTTCCTCATGTTCATCTGTTTTCTTAAATTCCACATATGAGTGAAATCATATATTTGTCTTTCTCTGACTGATTTCACTTAGTATAATACACTCAATTCCACCCACGTCATTGGAAATGCCAAGATTTCATTCTTTTTGATTGCTGAGTAATATTCCACTGTGTGTATATACCACTCTTTTCTATCCATTCATCAGCCGTTGGACATTTGGGCTCTTTCCATAATTTGGTTATTGTTGATAATGCTGTTATAAACATTGGGGTGCATGTACCTCTTCAATCTGTATTTTTGTATCCTTTGGGTTAATACCTAGTAGTGCAATTGCTGGGTCATAGGGTAGTTCTATTTTTAACTTTTTGAGGAAGCTCCATACGGTTTTCCAGAGTGGCTGCCCCAGTTTGCATTCCCACCAACAATGTAAGAGGGTTTCCCTTTCTCTGCAAACTCACCAACATCTGTTGTTTCCTGTGTTGTTTATTTTAGCCGTTCTGACAAGTGTAAGGTGGTTTCTCATCATGGTTTTGATTTGTGTTTCCCTGATGATGGGTGATGTTGAGCATCTTTTCATGTGTCTCTTAGCCATCTGGATGTCTTCTTTGGAAAAGTATTCAAAAAAAATTGTCTATTCATGTCTTCTGCCCATTTCTTAACTGGATTATTTGTTTTTTGAGTGTTCAGTTTGATGAGTTCCTTATAGGTTTTGGATACTAACCCTTTATCAGATATGTCATTTGCAGATATCTTCTCCCATTCTGTAGCCTGCCTTTTAGTTCTGTTGATTGTTTCCTTCACTATGCAGAAGATTTTTATCTTGATGAAGTCTCAATAGTTCATGTTTGCATTTGTTTCCCTTGCCTTGGGAGATGTGTCTAGTAGAAGTTGCTGGGACCAAGGTCAAAGAGGTTGCTCCCTGTTTTCTCCTCTAGGATTTTTATGGTTTCCTGTCTTACATTCAGATTCCATTTTGAACTTATTTTTTTGTCTGGTGTAAGAAAGTGGTCCAGTTTCATTCTTCATGTCACTGCCGAGTTTTCCCAACACCATTTGTTGAAGAGACTGTCTTTTTTCCATTAGCTATGTTTTCCTGCTTTGTCAAAGATTAGTTGACCATATAATTGGGTCCATTTCTGGGTTCTCCATTCTGTTCCATTGATCTGTGTGTCAGTTTTTGTGCCAGTACCAAACCATCTTGATGACTACAGCTTTGTAATACAGCTTGAAATCGGGAATCGTGATGCCTCCAGCTTTGATTTTCTTTTTCAGGATTGCTTTGGCTATTCAGTCTTTTGTGGTTCCAAACAAATTTTAGGATTGTTTGTTCTAGCTCTGTGAAAAATGCTGGTGGTATTTTGATAGGCATTGCATTGAATGTGTAGATTGCTTTGGGTAGTATAGACATTTTAACAATATTTGTCCTTCCAATCCATGAGCATGGCATGTTTTTCCATTTCTTTTTCTCCTCTTTGATTTCTTTCATAAGTGTTCTATAGTTTTCAGAGTACAGATCTTTTATCTCTTTGGTTGGGTTTATTCCTAAGTATCTTATGGGTTTTGGAGCAATTGTAAATGGGATTAATTCCTTGATTTCTTTTTCTGCTACTTCATGCTTGGTGTATAGACATGCAACAGATGTCTGTATGTTGATTTTATATCCTGTGCCTTTGCTGAATTCATGTATCAGTTCTAGCAAATTTTTGGTGGAGTCTTTGGGGTTTTCTTTTTTTTTTTTTAAGATTTTATTTATTTGAGAGAGCATGAGCTGGGGGAGAGGCAGATGGAGAGGGAGTGGCAGACTCCCCGCTGAGCAAGGAGCCCAACATGGGGCTTGATCCCAGGACCCTGGTTCGTGACCTGAGCCAAAGACAGATATTTAACCGACTGAGCAACCCAGGCACCCCTTACGGGTTTTCTACATAGAGTATCATGTCATCTGCAAATAGTGAAAGTTTGACTTCTTCCTTGCCAATTTGGATGCCTTTTCTTTCTTTCTGTTGTCTGATTGCTGAGGCTAAGACTTTCGTTTACTGTGTTAAATAATAATGGTGAGAGTGTCTTGTTCCTGACCGTAGAGGACAAGCTCTCAGTTTTTCTCAGTTGAGGATGGTATTAGCTGTGGGTCTTTCATATATGGCCTTTATGATGTTAAGTATGTTCCATCTATCCCTACTTTCCTGAGGGTTTTTATCAAGAATGGATGCTATATTTGTCAAATGCTTTTTCTGCATCTATTGAGAAAATCATATGGTTCTTATCCTTTCTTTTATTAATGTGGTGTATCACATTGATTGATTTGTGAATATTGAACCACTCCTGCAGTCCAGGGATAAATCCTACTGGATCATGGTGAGTAATTCTTTTAATGTACTGTTGGATTCGATTTGCTAGTATCTTATTGAGAATTTTTGCATCCATGTTCATCAGGGATATTGGCCTGTAATTCTCCTTTTTGATGGTGTCTTTGGTTTTGGAATCAAGGTAATGCTGGTCTCATAGAATGAGTTTGGAAGTTTTCCTTCCATTTCTATTTTTTGGAATAATTTGAGAAGGATAGGTATTAACTCTTCTTTAAATGGCTGGTAGAATTCTCCTGGGAAGCCACCGACCCTGGACTTTTGTTTGTTGGGAGATTTTTGATTACTCAACTCAGTTTCTTTGCTGATTACAGGTCTGTTCAAATTTTCTATTTCTTCCTGTTTGTTTTCATAGTTTGTATGTTTCTAGGAATTTGTCCATTTCTTCCAGATTGCCCAATTTGTTGGCATATAATTGCTCATAATATTCTCTTATGATTATTTGTATTTCTGTGGTATTGGTTGTGATCTCTCCTTTCATTCGTGATTTTATTTATTTGGGACCTTTTTCTTTCCTTTTTGATAAGTCTGGCTGGGGGGTTATCAATTTTATTAATTCTTTTTTAAAATTATTTTTCCTTTTTTTTATTGTTAGTCACCATACAGTACATCATTAGTTTTTGATGTAGTGTTCCATGATTCATTGTTTGCATATAATTCTTTCAAAGAACCAACTCCTAGTTTTACTGATCTGTTTTACTGGTTTTTTGTTTGTTTGTTTCTATATCGTTTATTTCTGCTCTAATATTTATTATTTCCCTTCGTCTGCTGGCCATATGTTTTATTTGCTGTTCCTTTTCTAGCTACTTTAGGTATAAGGTTAGGTTGTGTATTTGACACTTTTCTTGCTTCTTGATGAAGGCCTGTATTGCTATATACTTTCCTCTTATGACCGCCTTTGCTGCATCCCAAAGGTCTTGGTCTTGGACTGTTGTGTTTTCATTTTCATTTGCTTCCATGTATTTTTTTATTTATTTTTTTAATTTTCTGGTTAACCCATTCATTCTTTAGTAGGATGTTCTTTAACATCTATATGTTTGTGGTCTTTCTAAATTTTTTCTTGTGGTTGACTTCAGGTTCGATAGTGTGTGGTTTTAAAATATGCTTGGTATGATCTCGATCTTTCTGTTCTGTTGAGGGCTGATTTATGACCCAGTATGTGATCTATTCTGGAGAATGTTCCATGTGCTCTTGAAAAGAATGTGCATTCTGCTGCTTTAGATGAAGTGTTCTGAATATATCTGTTAAATCTGTCTGGTCCAGTGTGTCATTCAAAGCCATTGTTTCTTGTTGATTTTCTGCTTAGATGATCTGTCCATTGCTGTAAGCGGAGTGTTAAAGTCCCCTACTATTATTGTATTATCAATGAGTTTATGTTTGTTACCAACTGATGTAAATATTTATGCCCCCAACATAGGAGCACCCAAATATATATATTTGTTAGATCAACCCCTTGATTATGATATAGTGCCCTTCTTCATCTCTTGTTACAGTCTTTGTTTTAAAATCTAGTTTGTCTGATATAAGTATGGTACTCTGGCTTTCTTTTGTCATCCATTAGCATGATAGATGGTTTTCCACCCCCTCACTTTCAATGTGCAGATTTCTTTGGGTCTAAATTGAGTCTCTTGTAAACAGCATATTGATGGGTCTTGTTTTTAATCCATTCTGATACACTGTGTCTTTTGATTGGAGCACTGACTCCATTTACATTCAGAGTGGTTATTGAAAGATAGGATTTTAGTGCCATTGTGTTACTGTAAAGTTGATGTTTCTGGTGATGTTCTCTGTACCTTTCTAGTCTTTGTTGCTTTTGGTCTTTTTTTCCCCCCACTCAAAGATTCCCCCTTACTATTTCTTGCAGGGCTGGTTTAGTGGTCACGAACTCCTTTAGTTTCTGTTTGTCTTGGAAACTCTTTATCTCTCATTGTATTCTGAATGATAGCCTTGCTGGATAAAGTATTCTTGACTGCTTATTTTTCCCATTTAGCACGTTGAATATATCATGTTACCCCTTTCTGGCCTGCCAAGTTTTTGTGGACATGTCTGCTGCTAACCTTATGTGTCTACCCTCATAGGGTAAGGATATTTGCTCTAGCTGCTTTCAGAATTCTCTTTAACTTTGTATTTTGCAAGTTTCGCTATGATATGCCTTGGTGTTGACCTGTTTTTGTTGATTTTGAGAGGAGTTCTCTATGCCTCTTGGACTTGAATGCCTGTGTCCTTTCCCAGATTAAGGAAGTACTCAGCTAATATTTTTTCAAATAAACCTGCCCCTCTTTCCCCTCTCTTCTTCTGGGACTCCTTTGATACAGATATTATTGCACTTTGCAAAATCACTGAGTTAACTAAGTCTACATTTGTGATCTAATAATTTTCTTTCCCTCTTCTTTTCAACTTTGTTATTTTCCATAATTTTATCTTCTATATCACCTGTCAATCCTCTGCTTCTTCCATCCTCATTGTGATAATTCAGTTGGTTTTGCATATCAGTTATAACATTTTTCATTTCGGCCTGACTACTTTTTAGGTCTTTTATCTCTGCAGCCGGGGTTTCTCTGGTGTCTTCCTTCTTCTTCAAGCCTAGCTAGTATTCTTATGACTATTCTAAATTCTTGTTCAGATATATTGTTTATATCTGTTTTGAGTAAATCCCTGGCTGTGATTTCTTCCTGATCTTTCTTTTGGGGGAGAATTCCCTAGGCTCGTCATATGTCTAGGTTTCTGTCTTTTGTGTATTATGAAAGCTTGATATGTTTCCTGCTCCTGAGAATAATACCATATTAAGAAGAGGTCATACACTGTTCAGGGCCTGGCACTTCAGAAAGTGTTTCCAGTGCACTCTGCTGTTCTGTTTTGGCTGCTCTTTCCCAAGGAGTTCCTCCTTGCTTGCCAGGGGGTGGGGTGATGGGGTGGGGGTGTTTGGACCTTTAACTAGATGTACTTTGATTTGTTTATTAATATAAGCCTGAAGAAGGAAAAAAGCCCTAACCAGAGAAAAGGAAAAGGAACAAAAAAGCAAACAAACAAACAAAAAACTATAAGCCTGATTCCAAAGAATAATAAAGAAGGAAAAAAGAAAAGAAATAGAAAAAAAAGCATGATCCAAGAAAAGGAAACAAACAATCCAACAAACGAACAAAAACCTATAAGCCTGATGCAAAACAAAAAACGAAGAAAAGAAGAAAAAAAAATAAAAATATAAAAAATAAAATTAAAAAAAAAAAAAAAGAAAGCCTGGTCCTATTTCCACCAGAACTGAGGCTAACGCTTTTTGAGCACTCTATGATGGGTAGAATTGCTACATGCAAGGGGCCTGTGTTGGTCTGAGGGAGAGGTCTGCTCTGCTGGCTCACAATCAGACCTGCCCTTGTAAAGATGCCCCTGTGGGGCGCAGGGGGACAGGGTTTGGTGTAATCAACTCCAGCCTCCATTGGAGGTGCTGTGTTTCTCTCTTAAAGTCTTAACTGTGCTGGGATGTGGGGAGTGGTGGAAGACAACATCATCACCCCAGCCCTTTCCTCCTGGGGAATGAAGGGGAATTTGCTGCCCCCCACTGTTCAGGAGGCCCTCACAGAAAAGCAGTCTCCTCTCCTGTGTCCCAGGCTTTTGTCAGATCCCTGCCCTTAATCTGTCTGTGCCCGGCCACCAGCATGCCTAGCACCACAGTTCTGTTTTATCTCTGGTGACTGGCTGGGATTCAAAACTCCAAATCTGGGGCACCTGGGTGGCTCAATTGTTTAAGCATGTGACTCTTAATCTTGGCTCAGATCTTGATTTCAGGGTCATGAGTTCAAGCCCCACCTTGGGCTCCACACTGGGTGTGGAGCCTACATTAAAAAGAAGAAGAAGAAGAAAGAAAAACTCCAAATCCTAAAGGACCCAGCAAAGCATGGACCTGATCCCTTCCTCCTGAGGAGGGCCTCACTGTGCACGGGGCACTGTTCTGTCCCAGAAAAGCAGTGGCAGGGCTGCACTTGGTGGCTAGAGTCTATTGTGACATGCAGCGGAAAAACTGCAACCAGGTTATCTGCCCTCTGCCTGCACCTCTGTCTTGTGCTGTTGAATGGTCACTCATTGGCTCCCGGCAGTCCTTTTGTCCTTGGAGAGGCAAAGTACCCTCTTCCAAATGTACTCCAGGAAGGGGAGTAATCTCTCCCAGTGTGACCCAGGGGATCCCCTCACCACAGTGTATTGTGCGAACCCTATGCACTGCTCTCTCCCCTGCTCTCTCTTTCTCCCCAACTTTGCTCTGTGAAAAGGGCTCCCTCCCCTTCACAGCACTGCGGCTTTTCTCTCCCCCAGTTCACACCTCTGAACCTCACATCTGCCATGCTCTTTCCCTCCAATCATGCAGATTGTTTTCTTAATCCTCAGATCGATTTCCTAGTTCAAAATGATTTGATTTTGATCTACCTATGTTTGAGGGACCAGGCAAGCTCAGGGTCCCCCTACTGTGACTCCACCATCTTAACTCCTGTGTTTGACATAATGTGACCAACAACCTCTACTAGTAAATGCTACTAACCAGGGAAGGAGATGAAGCTTGCCTGGTCAGGCCTCTTGCTTGTTGTATTCTATGTGGACTCTGTCCTAGAGTAAATACATCAACTTAAAAGATGTAGAGGATTACAATGAAAAAAATAGTAGTATACAGGCTGCAAACATATGCAAGCAGCATTGTGAAAATAATGTATCAAGAGCAGAAGTCATGTATTTAGAGATCCAAAGACTGCTCTAGAGAAATTGTACCCAGTATTAACAAAGTAAAGCATAGAGTTCTAAGAAAGAGGGAAATAACTCCAAAGATAAAAAAACAGAGGATGAGTTGATGAGAATTCTCAGGATGTACTTGAGGGGAAAAGATACTTCTGAAATAGGGAATGAAATAAAAGCAGCAAAATAAATGAACAAAAATGTTTAAGCAGTCCCAGGTGTTGATCGTGTTATGTGTGCATTAGTCATACTGTTTCCCACCAACAGATGTATAGGACCATAGATGCACAGGGTTGTTTTTTTTTTTTTTTTTTCATGATTCTATGGAAATAAAAGTTGAAAATAATCAAAGAACAGCAGTGAAAGAAAGAATTCTCTGCATATCCACTTCCTTTGTAGTCTCCCTGGCTTAATGAAGGAACCCACCTGGGCTAGGTTCTGAGCTAGGACTTCTGTTCTCCTAGCCCCTGGAGACTTGCCCATGTCAGCAGGTGCCTCACCATAAAAGGGGCTTCACTGTTCACTACTGAGCACCTCAGAGTTCTTATTTTCTCTTAGAATTTGATCAGGACAAAACATGGTGAGTGAATCAAGCTTTATGTTTCTTCTGCTGAAGACTTAAAAAATAATAGGTAGGAAGAAAGTGCTCAACTGAAGACTTTAAAAATGGAAAGGAACACCTATATAAAGGACATGATAAAAATTTCTTCCATGAAATCAATTAAACAACTTAAAAGGATAACCAGGAATTCTGTATAGAAAGAAATATCAAGGGATTAACCATAAAAGTGATATATTTAAAGATGAAGTTAATCTTTAAGAGACTATAATTATAGATAATATAATTAGAGCAAACTGGGAATATAATGTGAAGTATTTTCTATAACTATTTGTTACGAGTCTTTTAGGGGCACCTGGGTAGCTCAGTCAGTTGAGCATCTGCCTCTTGGTTTCAGCTCAAGTCGTGATCTCAGGGTCGTGAGATCGGGCCCCATGTCAGGCTCCATGCTCAACACAGAGTCTGCTAGAGCTTCTCTCTCTCCCTCTCCATCTGCCCCTCCCCCCACTCATGCTCATTCTCTAAAATAAATATTTTTTTTAAAAAAGAGTCTTTCAAGGACCTACTGAGTGACTAGAAGCTGAACATAAAGGAGTACATACAGTGTGATTCCATTTAACTGTGAAATTTTAGATTAAGGAAAATTAATCTGTAATGATAGAAATCAGATCAGTGGTTGGGAGTAGCGATTAACTGCACAGGGGTACAAGGGAACTTTCTGGGTAAATGGAAATGTTCTGTGTCTTGATTAGGGTTGTGGTAACATGGGTGTATTCATTTGTCCAAACACTGACCTGTACACACAATGTGGGTGCATTTTTATAAGTAAATTATGCCTCATTTAAAAAAAAAAGATTTTAAAAGCCTAAAATAATTTTTCTTAAGTTTTTCTTGGATGTCTGTATTATAAGACACAAGTATGTGGGGTTTTTTTAATGGTTTGTGAACCATAAATTGTAAAATACAGTAATCTAATTGTTGGTGTCTCTTTTTCTGAGCATTTTTTTATTTAAATTCAATTAGCCAACGTATAGTACATCATTAGTTTCAGATGTAGTGTTCAATAACTCATCAGTTGCCTATAACACCCAGTGCTCATCACATCACGTGCCCTCCTTAATGCCCATCACCCAATTACCCCATCCCCCCACCCATCTCCCCTCCAGCAACCCTCAATTTGTTTCCTGTAGTTAAGAATCTCTCATGGTTCAGACGATGGACTCTGAAAAACAAACTGAGGGTTCTAGAGGGGAGGGGGGTGGGGGGATGGGTTAGCCTGGTGATGGGTATTAAGGAGGGCACATTCTGTGTGGAGCATTGGGTGTTATGCACAAACAATGAATCATGGAACACTACATCAAAAACTAATGATGTAATGTACGGTGATTAACATAACAGTTAAAAAATGAAAAAAGAAAAAAAAAGAATCTCTCATGGTTCTTCTCCCTCTCTGATGACTTCCCATTCAGTTTTCCCTCCCTTCCCCCTATGATCCTCTGCGCTGTTTCTCATATTCCACATATGAGTGAAACCATGTGATAATTGTCTTTCTCTGATTGACTTATTTCGCTCAGCATAATACCCTTTAGTTCCATACACATCACTATAAATGGTAAGTATTCATCCTTTCTGATAGCTGAGTTATATTCCGTTATATATACATACCATATCATTTTTATCCATTCATCTGTCAATGGACATCTCAGCTCTTTCCACAGGTTGGCTATTGTGGACATTGCTGCTATGAACATTGGGGTGCAGGTGCCCCTTCAGATCACTACCTTTGAATCTTCGGGGTAAATACCTAGTAGTGCAATTGCTGGGTCATAGGGTAGCTCTATTTTTAACTTCTTGAGGAAGCTCCATACCGTTTTTCTGAGCATTTTTAAAGCAAAAGTAGAATGCTAATTACTGGGAAGATGGTGTGGTATTGTCCAGGGAACAGGAACTGGCCTACGAAGAATGTGGCTATCAAACACACTTCAAGAAACAGTGCTGTAGCCTTTCTGGCTGTGGTGCATTGTGTTAAACTCAGGACCTCTGTGCAGCCAAATCTCATACTCTGTCCCTTTTCTATATTGGTGAGCAATCCCACTGCCCATAAAATACTCAGATCTTCTCACCTCTTTCTTTTCTTTTCTTTTTTTCTTTTTTATTTTTTTTTAAGATTTTATTTATTCTACAGAGAGCACACACACTGGCAGGGGAGCGGGACAGGGAGAAGCAGGCTCCCTGCTGAGCAAGGAGCCCAGTGCAGGGCTCAATCCCAGGAACCTGGGGTCATGAACTGAGCGAAAGGCAGATGCTTAACCAACTGAGCCACCCAGACACCTCTCTTTTCTTTTTTAAATAACCTGATTAGATGATTTGAAATTTAGACTGAGACTAGAGATATCAGGAGCTATGAATTTCATAAGAAGGGAAAAGGTTTTCATGCAAATGAAATCAGAAATGCCAAGATCAGCAGTACACTCTGTGTTCTATTTCTCCTCTTCACTCCCACAAGGAGCCGTTCCTAAATAATTTTTACATTTGTAATACCTAAATAACAAAGTATGCTTATTACTAGGATGATAATAGTGGATCTCTTTTTATTTTTTTTTTAAGATTTATTCAAGAGCACGTGGGGAGGAGGCAGAGGGAGAGAATCTTAAGTAGACTCCCTGCTGCGCACAGAGCCCAACATGGGTCCTGATCTCCCCAACCCTGAGATCATGACCTGAGCCAAAATTAAGAGTCAGCTGCTTAACCGACTGAGTCACCAGGCACCCCAGTCGTGGCTCTCTTTTTATTATTTTTTTAAGATTTTATTTATTCATTTGAGACAGACCATGAGCAGGTGGGAGAGGCAGAAGCGAGCTCCCTGCTGAGCCAGGAGCCCGATGTGGGGCTCGATCCCAGGACCCCAGGACCATGACCCGAGCCAAAGGCAGATGTTTAACCATCTGAGCCACCCAGGCACCCCAGTGGCTCTCTTTTTAAAAATGACCTTATTTTAAAAGGTTAATACGCTGAAAAGATATTATGATGAAAATATTATAAAACTAAAGTGTCACTAGACTAGTATTAACATCTTGGAATAATACACCATCTATTTAGACTCTTGGGCCAACATTTCAATTGTAGCTAAGCAATTAAATTATCAAAAGAATAGAAAATTCCTAAAATGTATTCTGCATCAGCTGTCCTCTGCCAACCCCACTCCTCTGGTAATAGGTTGTAAGGCCCTGCCTAGAAGGGAGAACTCATAGAATAATCTCAGCAGCCAGGTCTCAGGAGCACTGAGGTAGATGTCTCTTCCCTCTAATGACAGTGCTACCTTTAATCCTCTACATGTCTGTGTACCTATTCAGAATTCCTCAAGTTTGTTGGTGGTGCCACCCAGTGCAAGGAGTCCTGCAGGGCAACATTCTCACACCACTGACACACTCCCTGCTGGCCTGTATTGATGGCTGCTTTTAGCCAAAATAAGTTTCCCGTTTCTGCCTCTGGGGACCAGGTTGGCAGGCCACTTGACACAAAGCTTAGCAGCGTGTGCAGAAGTGCTCCCTGAGAAAGGAGCACTTAGTTTGGTGAAATCCTTTCCAGAGACTTGATCTTTGTCAGGGCTTCTTTTATGTTCTTTTACTTAATGTCACCCCTCCTCCTTGTCCCTGCGAAAATGTGCTCACACACACACAAATGCACTAAAACCTTAGTATTTTGTCCTCTTAGAGTTTTCAGACACTTCAGGATCTGTGGTCTTATTTTATCCTTCCAGGAATCCATTGAAGTCCATAGAATAGGCATTGTTCCACTTGAAAAATGAGAAAATTAAGGTATAGCTGGACCAATTACCGACGTATAGCTAGTGATATCCTGGGAACAATATCCAGAGTTGCTGACTGCAAACCTGTCCCTTTTTCTACGACACCGCTTTCTGTTTGCCTGCTTCCTCTCTATTAGCCCTTACAGGATGGATGTTTAATCTCTTATTTCCTAAGGTGAGAGTTCTTTTACCAAGCCTAGTTTGTCTGGTGAGGGATATTTCTAAGGGATTGAAGAACAGCCATCTAAGTCTTGACTGTAGCAAGGGTCATCAAGTGAGGCCCTCTCAGCGATGGGGAGATTGAGTTAAGTTTAGTGCAGCTATAATTTTTTTACAGTTCTCTAATGTGCGTGCTAGATATATTCAATGAAGTATTCCTTAACTCCTTCCTTCCCTTCCAAGATGATCTGAGTGTAGGAAAAAGGAAATTATGTATCTGAGTAAAAAAGCACTTGCAGAAAATGGCTAAAGGTTCAAAACTAAATATTACCCATTATTTATATTTAGAAGTTCTCAGAGAAGAGTTTCCATGGGATGAAGTTGTCCTTTGCAGCTGTTGACTTCCTGGTACAAGTTTTTAGAAGCTGGAAATTAATAAGTAATAAGTAAAAGTAATAAGTCATGGGGCAAAGGTACAAATGTAGTGATCTGAAGGGGCACATGCACCCCAATGTTTATAGCAGCAATGGTTTGTGGAATGGAAAGTCTAGATGTCCATCAACAGATGAATGGATAAAGCAGATGTATATATATATATATATATATATATATATATATATATATATATATATATATACACAATGGAATATTATGCAGCCATCAAAAAAATCTTGCCTTTTGCAACGACATGGATGGAACTAGAGGGTATTATGCTAAGCGAAATAAATCAATCAGAGAAAGACAATTATCATATGATCTCACTGATCTGTGGAATTTGAGAAACAAGACAGAGGATCATAGGGGAAGAGAGGGAAAAACGAAACAAGACGAAACCAGAGAGGGAGACAAACCATAAGAGACTCAATCTCAGGAAACAAACTGAAGGTTGCTGGAGTGGAGGAGGGTGAGAGGGATGGGGTGGCTGGGTGATGGATATTGGGGAGGGTATGTGCTATGGTGAGTGCTGTGAATTATGTAAGACTGTTGAATCACAGACCTGTACCCCTGAAACAAATAATACATTATATGTTAATAAAAATAATTAATTAAAAAAAAAAGTCAAGGCACCTGGTTAAGCATCTGCTTTCAGCTCAGGTCATGATCCCAGGGTCCTGGGATCAAGCCCCGCATCCGGCTTCTTGCTCGGCGGGGAGTCTGCTTCTCCCTCTCCCTCCACTGTTCCCCCTGCTTGTACTCTCTCGCTCTCTCTGTCAAATAAATTAATAAAATCTTTAAAAAAATAAAAATAAATAAATTTAAAAAAATAAGTCATGGGGCACCTAGGTGGCTCAGTCGGTTAAGTGCTAACTCTTGATTTCAGCTCAGCTCAGGTCATGATCTCAGGGTCGTGGGATCGAGCCTTGCGTTGAGCTCCATGCTCAGTGAAGAGTCTGCTCCCTCTCCTTCTGCCCCTCCCCACGTTTGTGTGTGTGTGTGTGCACTCTCTCTCTCAAATAAATTTTTTTTAAAGTAATAACTCATTAGATTTCAGATACAGCCAGTAAGTATCTCAGTAGTGTCTATAAATATACTCTTCTGGGAACCAACAAAGACATTAAAAATCTGTAAACACTTTTTAAATTTACATTATATAAATAAATTTATATTATATAAAAAAGTAGATTTTTATTTTGTTTTGATTTTGGCAGTAGTCATTGTTATAATTCACTTATCAATATGTGGTCTTGATGATCAGGCCTAGTAGTTGCTCTTTCTTTCGTAATGAATCAAAATGACAAGAAAAGTTCTAGTGAAAAGGTGTGATGAGCCAGTTTATCACTAAAGCTCATCATCTAATGGAGAGGGCAACCTCCATTCATGGAATTTGACCTGTGTGGTGATCGGTAAGTATTACCAAGCAAATTGACAGAAATAGCCCCCTTTTTAATGTTTAAACAATATTTGCTGTTTTCTGATTATAAAAACAACACAAGAGAAAAACCATAGAGCATATAGGCTATGGGTGCACTGGCTTTGGAGTTGGAGAAGGCTTGGCTCCCATACGTACTTGGTCAGTCATGACTATGTGACCAAAAGTCTCTAAGCTTTGGTGTCCTTATCTATAAAATGGGAGATACCAGGGTACCTACCTATAGAGGTATTATGTGAAGATAGAATAAAGCCAGTAAAATGCTTAGAACAGGGCCTAACCTAATAAAGGGAGTTAAAAAAAAAGAAGAAAATCAAAATCACTAGTGAACCACAAGCCACTGTTAATATTTTGACATGTTGGCTTTCAGGCTTTTTTCTGCCATACACACACATACACCAGTATGTACACATTTTTCAACCTTTTCCAAAATTGGGATATTTTATATACAATCTATAGCCTGCTTAATTTTTCTCACATATCTTTTTTTTTTAAGATTTGTTTATTTAGGGGTACCTGGGTGGCTCAGTTGGTTAAGCATCTGCCTTCAGCTCAGGTCATGATCCCAGGGTCCTGGGATCAAGTCCCACATCGGGCTCCTTGCTCAGCGGGGAACCTGCTTCCCCCTCTGCCTACTGCTCCCCCTGCTTGTGCGCTCTCTCTCTCTGACAAATAAATAAAATCTTTTTTAAAAAAGATTTTATTTATTTGAGAGAGAGGGAGAGAATCTCCAGCAGACTTCCCCCCAAGTGTGGAGCCCGACGCAGGGCTTAATTCAATGACCCCGAGATTACGACCTAAGCCGAAATCAAAAGCCACGCACTTAACCGACTTGAACCACCCGGGTCCCCCTCCCACATACCTTTATCTTGCCCTTGATATTAAAATTCACTGAACAGATTTTCATGACCTTATAATACTGTAACATGATTCAACATAATTATTTAATCATTACCTCCTTGTGAGATGTGTTATTTCCAATATTTTACTATTATTAACGCTGCTACTTTTTTTTAAAAGATTTTATTTATTTATTTGAGAGAGAACGCACAGAGGAAAGAGTGAGAGGGAAAAGCAGACTCTCAGCTGAGCGGAGAGCCTGAGCAGTTTGAGGTTGAACTTTTTTATATGTTTATTGATTCCTGGCATTATTTCAGCAAAATGCCTTTTTTTTTTTTTTAAGATTTTATTTATTTATTTGTCAGAGAGAGAGAGAGCACAAGAAGGGGGGAATGGCAGGCAGAGGGAGAAGCAGGCTCCCCGCTGAGCAAGTAGCCCAGTGTGGGACTCAATCCCAGGACCCTGAGATCATGACCTGAGCCAAAAGCAGACACTTAACCAACTGAGTCACCCACGCGTCCCAGTGAAATGCCTTTTTATGAATGAATGTAACTTGTAAAAGTTTTTAGGTAGGATCTCAAGCTTCTAGAATAGTGCCAGGTACATAGCAAGTACTCAGTAAATATTTGTGGCATGATAAATGGATGAATGGCAAAAATATTAACTCTTTATCATATTTGTTTCAAATGGGGTGAAGTCTTAATAAAATTGTTGCCTTGTATACATACAAAGATAATGCTGTCGGGGCACCTGGGTGGCTCAGTCGTTAAGCGTCTGCCTTCGGCTCAGGTCATGATCCCAGGGTCCTGGGATCGAGCCCCACATCTGGCTCCCTGCTCCACGGGAAGCCTGCTTCTCCCTCTCCCACTCCCCCTGCTTGTGTTCCCTCTCTCGCTGTGTCTCTCTCTGTCAAATAAATAAATAAAATCTTTAAAAAAAAAAAAGATAATGCTATCTTGGTTCTTAGTCTTTATAACCTAATTTTTTTCCATTCTTTTCTTCCCCCACAGTTCATCCATGAGCTCGGATTTCCCACATTACAACTTCAGGATGCCTAATATTGGATTCCAGAATCTGCCTCTCAACATATATATTGTGGTTTTTGGCACTGCTATATTTGTCTTCATCCTTAGTTTACTCTTCTGTTGCTACTTGATTAGGTAATCAATTTTCATTCTATGTTACTTCAGAATATGTTAAACAATTATAAATAAGCTTTCTTCCCTTATGTTAAAAAATTGTGTAAGTACGATAATTAGCAAATTTTCTCTTTTTTTAAATTTGTTTATTTATTATTCAAGTAATCTCTACACCCAGTGTGGGGCTCAAACTCATGAGCTCTTGATCATGAGCTCAAGATCAAGAGCTGTGACAAGATCTGAGCCTTTAAACAGGTTCTTGTGGTCTCAAGATTTTAAGCTCCTTTGGTCAGGTGTTCAGATTATTGATTACATAAAACTCTAAATATTCAGGGCACCTGGGTGGCTCAGTCAGTTGTGTGTCTGCCTTTGGCTTGGGTCATGGTCCCAGGGTCCTCGGATCGAGTCCTGCATTGGGCTCCCTGCTCAGCAGGGAGTCTGCTTCTCCCTCTCCTTCTGCCGCTCCCTACCACTCATGCCTCTCCCTCTCTCTCTCAAATAAATAAAAACTTAAAAAAAAAAACTATTCCACAAGCTCTACAGCACATGTACAGACAGTGACACCTCACTTGAAGGAGTAATGGATTTGGCCAGTAAAGATTCACAGTTGACTAACTTATAATTGTTTAAGCAAGCATCTTCCTCTTTTAAGTTTTTAAATAGGATCTAATATTCAAAGCCAAAACTCAGACTACAAAAATTCATGTACTATATTGTTCAAAGAGCTTTATGAGTAAAAGGGTAGAAAGCTGGGTTTTATTAAGCAATTATACTTCTAACAATTTTTAGTATTTGTACAGTATGTGATTATGGTTAAGATAAATACCATCATTGGATATCTTTCAGCAATAATTGTTTCCTCCAGTGACCACTCACTGATGGTCAAATTCAAACGAATTTAGTGTGTATTTCCAATATTCTGACAAGTGAATTTACGTTCTTCATAGAAAGTGAATCTTTTCTGAAGCTCTCACAAAATGTAATCACTTCTTATCTCTCATAGATATGCTGGCTGGTTATGATTTTTAGGTCTTTCTCAGAGTAATAAACACCATAGCTAATTATAGCTTTTAGGAAAAGCTGCTTTTTTTTAAATTTTATTTATTTATTTGACAGAGACACAGCGAGAGAGGGAACACAAGCAGGGGGAGTGGGCGAAGGAGAAGCAGGCTTCCCGCTGAGCAGGAAGCCCAATAGGGGGCTTAATCCCAGGACCCTGGGATCATGCTCTGAGCCGAAGTCAGACACTTAACCAACTAAGCCACCCAGGTGCCCCTTTAATTCATATATCTGATAAAGATTTAATAAGCAGAATATATTTTTTAAAAAGTCTTACAATTCAATGACAAAAAGCTGAATTTTAAAATAGACAAAGGACTTAAATAAATAGCCATTTCCCCAAAAAGGATATATGAATGGCCAGCAAGTACATGAAAAGAAGTTCAACATCATTGGTCATAAAGGAAATGCAAAATAAAACCACTATGAGATACCACTTCACAACTACTAGGATGTTGTAATCAAAAATACAGAAAATTACGTGTCCTACCTAGAAAGATCTGTAAAAAGAAAGAAGATCTAATAAATAGAGGAATATACTACGTTCATAGGTTGGAAACTTTGTCTTGCAAAGATCTTCCACAATTGATCTATAAATTCTATATACAACCTCAGTTAAAATCCCAACAGATTTTTTGTGGAAAGTGACTACCTCATAAAATTTATATGGAAGTGCTGAGGATCAAGAATAGCCAAGACGGCTTTTCTGCCCGTGGACGCTGCCAAGTAAGCATCGTTAAAGTCTCCTCTCCCACCACTGTCATGTCTAAGTCGGAGTCTCCCAAAGAACCTAAACAGCTGTGGAAAGATTTTTGTTGGTGGCATTAAAGAAGACACTGAAGAACATCATCTAAGAGATTATTTTGAACAGTGTGGGAAAATTGAAGTGATGGAGATCATGACTGACCGAGGCAGTGGCAAAAAGAGAGGTTTTGCTTTTGTAACATTTGATGACCATGACTCTGTAGACAAGATTGTCATTCAAAAATACCATACTGTGAACGGCCATAACTGTGAAGTAAGGAAAGCCCTATCTAAGCGAGAGATGGCTAGTGCTTCATCCAGCCAATGAGGTCAAAGTGGTTCTGGAAACTTTGGTGGTGATTGTGGAGGTGGTTTTGGTGGGAATGACAGCTTTGGTCGTGGAGGGAACTTCAGTGGTCGAGGTGGCTTTGGTGGCAGTCGAGGTGGTGGTGGATATGGTGGCCGTGGGGATGGCTATGACGGACTTGGTCATGATGGAAGCAGCTTTGGAGGTGGCGGAAGCTATAATGACTTTGGCAATTACAACAATCAGTCCTCAAATTTTGGACCCATGAAAGGAGGAAATCTCGGAAGCAGAAGCTCTGGCCCTTATGGTGGTGGAGGCCAATACTTTGTCAAACCACGAAACCAAGGTGGCTATGGTGGTTCCAGCAGCAGCAGTAGCTACGGCAGTGGCAGAAGGTTTTAATCACTGCCAGGAAACAAAGCTTAGCAGGAGAGGAGAGCCAGAGAAGGGACAGGGAAGCTACAGGTTACAACAGATTTGTGAACTCGGCCAAGCACAGTGGTGGCAGGGCGGAGCTGCTACGAAGAAGACATGTTTTAGACAATACTCATGTGTATGGGCAAAAAACTCGAGGACTGTATTTGTGACTAATTGTATAACAGGTTATTTTTGTTTCTGTTCTGTGGAAAGTGGAAAGCATTCCAACAAAGGGTTTTAATGTAGATTTTTTTTTGCACCCATGCTGTTGATTGCTAAATGTAATAGTCTAATGATGACGCTGAATAAATGTCTTTAAAGAAAAAAAAGAATAGCCAAGACAGTAGTTAAGAGCAGAGCTTGAGGACTTAATACTGCCAGACCCATACTTGTTACAAAGCCCCAGTACTTAAAGTGCTATTCACCTAGCACCCAGATTTTGGTTTCTAAATACTCTTCTCCAATAAAAGGAACGAAGATTCTTTTGAAGAAGTGCTTAATTCCACAACTGGGGCATAGGAAATACAAGATGAGCCTGGAACACCTTTTGGTGCCAGTAAGCAAGGACGTGCATGGAAAAGGATGGGGGCATATTGAGAGGACACAGGAGTCAACCTGATGGAGCTCCTGAAGGCCAACCCTAAATCAGTTTGAGCAACAAAACAAATAATGATCATACTGAATTATAACCCATAGACGAAAACAAATATACACAAATTAATACTGATAAATAAGGGATAACTCTTCCGTACAGAAGAATTCCAATTAATGTACAAGGAATTAGAAAACTACAAAACCACCATCATGTAGCCACTACAGTAATTGTTGCAAGCAAGATGGGTGCTAAAATAAGTGGGCAAAAGTTTGAGAAAAAAATAGGGTATTTGCATAGTTTCAACATCTCTCCCCCAAGATATTGATCAGTCACAAAGAGGGAAATAGTACCTTTTACAGTGGAGAGACCTGGTAGACACCTCCATAACCAAATGATCATTGGTTAATGTGTCAAAATCTTGAAAGTCAAGGGAAAACTAAAGAATTGTCAGAGATTGGAGGAGGCTAAGGAGACATAAATAGATGCAAGGTAGGATCTTGGATTGGATAATAGAACAGGAAAAGGACAGTAATGAAAAAAACGTGAAATTCAAACAATGTCTGTTTAATATTATGACAATAATATCAGTGTTAATTTCCGGTTTTGATCATTGTACAATGGTTGTGTAAGATGTTAACATTGGTAAATCTGGGAGGAAATTTATGTGACCTCTATTTTTTGCAGCTTTTCTTTTTGCAGCTATTTTGAAAAATTATTTCACAATAAAAGTTAAGAGAAAAACTAATGTGGGGCTGCTTGGGTGGCTCAGTCATAACACGTCTGCCGTCAGCTCAGGTCATGATCCCAGGGTCCTGGAATCAAGTCTTGCATTGGACTCGTTACTCAGTGGGGAGCCTGCTTCTCCCTCTCTGCCTGCCACTCCCCCTCCTTCTGCTCTCTCTCTCTCTCATAAATAAATAAATAAAATCTTAAAAAAAAAACTAATGTGGTAATGACATCAGGTGCATACATTTCCCAGGGCTGCTATAACAAAGTACCACAAACCAAGTAGCTTAAAAATAACAGAACTCTAATCTCACAGTTCTGGGGGTTAGAAGTTTGAAATCAAGGTGTCCCAGCAGATCCATGCTCCCTCTGAAGGCTCTAGGGGAGAATCCTTCCTTGCCTCTTCCCTAGTTCCTGGTAGTTACCAGAAATCTTTTATGTTCTTTGGCTTGTACCTGCATGATTTCAATCTGTTTCTGTCTTCACCTGGCCTCCTTCTTCTAAACCAGTCATATTGGATTTAATATGACCTCATTTTAACTAAATAATCTACAAAGGCTCTATTTCCAAATAGGGTTGCATTCTGAGGTTCCAGCAGACATAAATTTTTTAGACTATTCAAGCAAGTATACAGGAATAGGCAAATAGACCAATGGAATAGAATGGAACTCTAAAAACACACCCACATATTGGATCTAACTTAGGACAGATGTGCCACTGCTATGCAATAGGGAAAATAGGGTCTTTTGAATAAATGAATCAAATGAAAATTTGCATGTGAATAGAAAGAATCTTGACCCCTTCCTCACATCATATATAAAGACTAATTTCAGATGGATCATAAGTAATTTTGGATGGATACCTAAATGTGACAGGTAAAATAAATTGTTTTCACAATACACACGAGAATATCTTCATGATCGGGGGGGTAGGCAAAGATTTCTTTAACTGGATGCAAAAAGAACTTGACATTATTGTGAAGAGTTTATAAATTGGACTTAATTTGAATTAAAAGCTTCTGTTCATCAAAAGATACCATCAAGAGAATGAAAATGCAAGCCATAGAGTGGGAGATAATTGCAGTACATAGACCCAAGAGAGGACTTGCGTCTGAAACATATAAAGAACTCCTACAAATCAATAAGAAGAAGGTAACTCATTTTTTAAAGACTCAAACAGGCATTTTATTTTTTCTTATTTTTTTTAAAGATTTTATTTATTTGACAGAGACATAGCGAGAGAGGGAACACAAGCAGGGCGGGTGGGAGAGGGAGAAGTAGGCCTCCCACTGAACAGGGAGCCTGATGTGGGGCTCGATCCCAGGACCCTGCGATCATGACCCAAGGCAAAGGCAGATGCTTAACTGACTGAGCCACCCAGGTGCCCCATCAAACAGGCATTTTATAAAGGAAGTTATCCAAATGGACAATAAGCTTATAAAAGGGTGCTGAACATCAATTGGGAAATGCAAATTAAAGCTGAAATGAGATACCACTGAATACCTACCAGATTGGCTAAATTTTTTTTAACTGATCCTACCAAGTAGTGGCAAAGATGTAAAACAGCAAGAGCTCTAGTGCATTACATCTAGGAATGGAAATCAGTACAAGCATTTTGACTAGCAGTTCTACTCCTAGGTATATACTCAACAGAATTAAGTCTATATGTCCACTAAAAGACGTAGAATTTAGGTAGCAGCTTTATTTATAATAGCCCCAAACTGGAAGTAACCTAAATATTCATCAACAGTGTAATGGATAGTCTTATATTCATACAGTGGAACACTATATATCAGTCAAAAAGAATTACTGCAACCATGTGGATGAATTTCACAAGTAATTGTTAGCTGAAAGCCAACACAAAAAGCATATATCAAATGATAACATTTAAGTGAAGTTCAAAACAAGCACAATCTATAATGATAGGAATCAGGATAGTGGGTACCTCTTAGGGGTAGATATTGATTGTTAGGAGTCATTTCAGGGGTCCTGGAAATGTTCTATATCTTGATCTGGGTGATAGTTACACTTGTGTGTGTGTATGTACATATATATATATAATTTTTTTTAACATTGAGCTGTATTTTTTTTTGAAATTTCTTAGAGAAGGTGAGAGCGAGAGAGAGCCAGTGAGAGAGCGAGCACAAACAGGGAAGCAGGGGGGAGGGGCAGAGGGAGAAGCAGACTCCCCACTGAGCAGGGAGACAGACACGGGGCTCCATCCCAGCACTCTGGGATCATGACCTAACCTGAAAGCCGATGCTTAACCAACGGAGCCACCCAAGTGCCCCACATTTAGCTGTATTCTTAAGGTTTTTTTTACATTATTAGATGGATGTTACACTTAAATTTTTTAAATTAAGAAAAAATGTGATAAATACTAAAACAAATGGACTGTCACCAATATAAATAGAATTGAAGCTTCATTTAAATATTTGTTGTTTTAAGATTTTGTTTTAATGAGATTTCACTTGAACTTAACATTTGGATAACATAACATTTTATGGTTCTTTGGCTACTTTTTCATAACATGGTAATAAATATGTCATTTGGGTGTTTTTCAGGATAAAGATTTTGGATTTTAAACCATAAATGATATAAATTAATATCAAAAATCTGTTTAAGATCTTTATCAAATTGTTGTATTGGAAACCTCAGTATCACATTGCTCATTTGTCTTTTTAGGCTAAGACATCAAGCACACAAAGAATTTTATGCCTATAAACAGGTAAGAAATTTACCTCAGATTGGCCTTGATTTTTTTTTTTAACCAAAAAATGAGAACTTAGATTTCCACTCGTATTTTAAACTGGAACTGGATTTACTTGTGTTCATTTTAGCATTTCACTTCCAGTTTGCAGTACAAAATAGATCAACTTCACTTTAAGTATTTCTCATTATTTGAAGTTCAGATGATATAATAATATAACAGGGAACTTTAGCCAACACTGCTAAAGGCAAATGCTATGGTTAATAATCCTTAAAATTACTGTTAATCTAGTAGAGTTAAGAGATCCCATTAAATGAATTTGTTACTTCTTCCGTTAGAAGACATATCAGTTCCTCAGAGGTGAACAGTTGCATTATAGTGATTTCATCTCCTCCTCCTCTCTCACGTCACACCACTGGAAGTCTAAATACCTGGGTCATTGCTGTTAATCCCTACTCTTTGTACTGTCATTCCTTTACCGATTTGTTCTTTAAGGGAACAAACTTAGCTTTTCTTGATGGCCAAGTAAAATTTGTTTTTTCTTCCCTGTGTCATCTGATAACATTTTACCACGGACACCAAACAGTGGGCCTAGGTGTTCCTTAATTTTCTTTTGACCCAAACTATGAAATTATTTTTATTGTCCTTAGTTTTTTTTGCTTTCTGGTTTTGGGATTTGGGTTTTGGTTTTGTTTTGTTTTTGTTTGTTTTTATGGAGTCGTGGGGTAAGCTTTAGTTTATTTGGGTCTTTAACCTTGCTGACACTGATGCTGCAGGACCATGTCATCATTTTAGGATTACGTATCTCTTTGTCCATCTTTTATGTCTCTTTGAAATCTGAGCTCATTGTCAAGTTCCTTAGATGTCCACACTGATGTCCGTAGGTAACACCATCATCTTCCCAATAGGTCTCATGTGAGATTCATAGAGTTGAATGTTTCAGTTTTCTAAATTAATGAATCCTTTTGTCTCAATATTATCATAAATTTGACAACTTATAAGATATTTGTATGTAAGATGTAAGCTAACTAGAAAGTAAAATTGGCCTTGATGGCCATTTAACAAGTAAAATTGACTGATAGAGTTAAAAGAGTAACAAGATAGACAGTAAAGTGATTTTTAAAATATACTGAATTGGAAATTTAGTACATCCTTGCATAGCTGGATGGTAGCTTTTGGTTGTGATTTCTGAAAATATGATTTGCCCTGAAAACCATTTTTGGTTCAAGAATGTAAGATACTCAAAACTGGGAGATTTTCCCCCAAATTTCACTTACCTATTTTTTTTACTTTAAGATGGCATATAATTCTAATAAACTGTTTATTCTCCAAAAATTTTTTTTTTATTTTTTAAGTAATCACTACACCCAACATGGGGCTTGAATTCACAACCCCGAGATCAAGAGTCACATGCTCTACCAACAGCCAATCAAGCGCCCCTGGAAATTTTCTTTTTAAATAATAATCTGCTGCCCTCTTATCACTTGTCATTTTTTTAACTGGTATCCAGTTACCACAGGTTGGGGATGGCACCTGGGTGAATTTTAAGTTCATTTACATGACTTTAGGTAGAGCTAAAATTTTCTGAGGATAATGAATAAAAATAAGCAAAACTTGCAAAATTAAGCTTGACCTTATTTTTTTAATCTTTTATACATTAATAGTCAATTCCCATCAGCTAATACTGTGTTTTAGTGAATCATGAGAGTCAACCTCATTTGTTTTCCTCCTAAGTTAGCACTTGGTCCAGATGAGCATGTATTTATGTCTTTTCCTGAAATTTAATCTACACTCAAAGGGATTTTAAAATTGTTTTTCAGGAGAACATTGCGTCACTGCTCAAGTTAAAAAAAAAATGTTGCTAAAAAAAATATGGCTAAAATATTCTGTCTCAATATAAAAGAGATTTTTTCCAATATTGAACAGGAGGAGAAGTGAGCTACATATACAAAAGAAAAATATGTTTTAGTATAATGAGAAATTTTTTAATTATAAATTTAAATGGGCATAACATACTTTTTTGTCTTACAGGTTATATTAAAAGAGAAAGTTAAAGAACTGAATTTACATGAGGTAAGTTGCCTATAAGTATTTTAATCTTTTCTTGAGCTATTATCTAATAGAAGTAGTATGCTGTGGTATGCTTAACCATCTTTATTCCAAGAAGTGAAAAAAAAGTTAGACTTATTTTGATCTGCTTAATAGAATATTTGAGGGTGTGGTCACATAAAAATCAATTATGAGATGACAATTATGAGAAGATTTTTAATAGAGATGGTGGTGATGTAAGATTTCATAGCAGTAGGGATGCTGTGTGCTATCCCTGGTATGAGTAGATAGATATAAATTAGTTTTTCTACTCAAGATGAATTTGTACTAATTTCATTCTTGAAAATGTTCCTAGAATCCCGTCATATAAATGGCACAAAAGAGGCAGTGATTACTTCATGGGGTGGGGGTTTGGGGAGGTGAAGCAAGAGAATACAATAGAGAAGAATGCAGTTTGACTTTGACTCCTTGGGATTGTCTAGTGATGAAGTTGCGTGGTTAGTTCCCAGGTGTTCATTATGTTACCATGCTTTGTAATGTGAATACAAAAGTGTGTGGGTATCCTGCTGTACATCTTCAGACACATTGCCTATAAGAATTCTTTTTCATTTTACTCCTTTTGTCGTCTCTGACTACAGTTGTTCAGAATTTTAAATTTTAGGGTCCTTTTCTCTTCCTTCCTTTCCAAGTTTTTGAATTGGTTTGTAAAACAAGGACTTGGAAAGCTGCACATTATAATATCTGTCTTACATAATTGTGGGGCAGCTTCATTGCTAGTCTCTTCAAAGAGAGTTAATTTGTGAAATTATTTGAATAATAATAAAATAATGATTTAGGGGTGCCTGGGTGGCTCAGTCAGTTAAGTGTCTGCCTTTGGCTCAGGTCCTGATCTCAGGGTCCTGGGATCAAGCCCCGCATTGGGCTCCCTGCTCAGCAGGGAGCCTGCTGCTTCCTCTTCCTCTGCCTGCCACTCTTCCTGCTTGTGCTCTCTATCAAATAAGTAAATAAAATTTTGGAAAAAAAGAAAAGAGTGATTTATATTATTGTCAGGCACTTTGAAAATGTCTACTGCTTTGCTCTTTGCATATTTTTTTAATCAAAGAGTTGCTATATTACAGCATTTTAAACTAACCTTTTAAATCCAAAGCATCAATTACTGTTTGATTTTTTTTTTTTACTGTTTGATTTTTAAATTTTCCCAGAATTAACATGAAATAATAGAGGATGATCTCTTTTCTATCTGGGGTCTCCTTGAGGACCATAAATGTAAAGATTATATTCTGACACATGTTACCAATATTAACCAGGTTCCTCAGGAGCAGAAGTCTTCCTCATTGGTCTGACCCACTAGTTTAGAATGGGTCTTTATCTTGAATGAGTACATTGTGTTGCATCATTATGTATCAGAGTTATATCCCATTTGCACCTACCCATTCCAGTTTTGCTGAATCTGACCAGCTGCTGATCCCCTCTCCCCGTTATTTGAAACTAGTAGCTAGGATAACCTAACCTTGCTCTATTGCTTGCTTCTAGAGGCAATCAGGTATTTTTTGCAATTCATTTGGTCCTTTCCAGCTGCATTTCTTGGTGATGAAACTATTTTGTCCGACTTTTGTGTGTATGTGTGCATTTCTGTAGCCTAATTATACAGTAGTAACATAGCTTGGTCCTGTGTAAGCATGTGGAATTTCGATATGGATACTGTTATTAGTGAATAATTACAATAGTGAAAAATCAAAGACAAGCTAAATGTCCATCAGTGGTGAGTGAATAAATAAAACATGATATACATTGATTTATACACTCATTCTTTCACCAACAGAACAATCATGCGAGTGGAAGATTATCCACCAAGAGAGGGAGGGAAGGAAGGAAACCTGATATAGTACAATGAGGTACTATAAAGTTGGCAAAATTAAGGATTGAGCTCTATCAGTAAACGCATCAATTGGGATAGATCTCTAGTGGGATCCAAAAAAAGCAAGTCACAAAGTGATATGTTTATATGACATATGTAAACTAAACTAAACACCCTATTGTTCATGGATTTATATGCATACTACAAGGTGTTTTACTGTGTTTGAGAAGGACACATAGTTACATGGAGAAAGAGAAGAGAAAGATTAGGGGGAGTTGGTCAAAAGAGATGTTAGTTTTATATGTAATGGGTTCTTAAAGAAGGAAAACAAGTTAATATATTACTTTTAAAATAATTTTAGAGTTGGGGCACCTGGGTGGCTCAGTTGGTTAGGTGTCCAACTCTTGATTTCAGCTCAAGTCATGATATTAAGATGGTGAGATTGAGCCCCGCTTCAGGCTCCACACTGGGTGTGGAGCATCCTTGAGATTCTCTCCCTCTGTCCTTCCCCCCCTCTAAAATAATAATAATAATTTTAGAGTTATTGGATACATAAAACATGTCAGACACTGTACTAAACTAAACTGCAGAGACACAAGCATAAAATACTAATTTCTACTCTTAGTTAGCAGTCTGGTAGAGGGGACTATAAATGAGAAAGTCAAACTGCAGTGTGCAGAAGGGTGCTGTGTGTTATCTGGGATATATGCACTCTGTTCCATTGATTTATACACTCATTCTTTCACCAACACTACAGTCTTAATGTAGCTTTACTAATAAAGCTTACTGTAGCTCTGTAAGTCTTAAAATCAGGCAGTGTGATCCTCCAACTTTATTCTTCTCCAAAACTGTTTAGTCTAATTCCTTGCTCTTCCATATAAATTGTAGCATCAGCTGGTCTATATCTACAAAAAAGAAGAAATCCTGCTGTGGGATTTTGATTAGTATTTCATTAAATCTATAAATCCGGGGAAAATTGACATCTTTACCATGTTGAGTCTTCTAATCTATAAACACATTATGTCTTTTCATTTATTTACTTATTTGTATAAGGCTCTGTTAGCTGAATACACATTTAGGATTTTTAGGATTATGTCTTCTTGGTGAATTGAGCCTTTTATTGAAATTATAATATCCCTCTTCATCTCTGGCAGTTTTCTTTGCTTTGAAATCTTTGCCCAATATTAATATAGCACCTCTAGCTGGGGCGCCTGGGTAGCTCAGTCAGTTAAACATCCGACTCTTGGTTTTAGCTCAGGTCATGATCTCATGGGTGGTGAGACCAAGCCCTGCATCAGGCTCCCCACTCAATGGGGAGTCTGCTTAAAGATTCTCTCCCTCTGCCCCTCCCCCTACTCATGCTCACGAGCTCTTTCTCTCTCTCTCTCTCTAAAATAAATAAAAAGAATTAACTCCTTTTTAAAAAAAATACATAGCACCTCTAGCTTTCTTTTGATTAATGTTTGCATGGCATGCCTTTTTCCATCTTTTTAATTTCAGTCTACCTATATATTTGAAGTGAGTTTTCTTATAAATAGCATAAGTTTTGGTTATGATTTTTTTTTTCTTTAACCCACTCTGCCAATCTTTGTTTTAATTGGTGTGTTTAGACCATTTACATTCGAGGCAATTATTGATGTTTGGAATTAGGTCTACCATTGTATTATTTGTCTTCTGCTTTTCCCACTCTTTGTCATTCTTTTTCCCTATTCCTGCCTTCTTTGGGTTATTTGAACATTTTTAGTAATCCATTTTAGTAATCATTTTTATTTTTTTAAAGATTTTTCATTTATTCACTTAAGAGAGCACAAGAGAGAGCATGAGCGGGGGGAGGGGCAGAGGGCGAAGGAGAAGCAGACTCCCCATCAAGCAGGGAGCCCGATGTGGGGCTCAATCCCAGGACCCCGGAACCATGACCTGAGCCGAAGGCAGATACTCAACCGACTGAGCCACCCAGGCACCCCTAGTAATCCATTTTTAGTATCTATTATGATTTTGACTCTATCTTTTTGTATAATATTTTAGTGGATTAGAAAATAAATACTTAGAATCAATTTTTTAGCACTTCAATTGGAATGTAGAAACCTCTCACCATATAGATCCCTTTATCATTTTCCCTTTATGCAATAGCTATCGTATTACATCTATATACATTGAAAATCCCATCAGATAATGTTATATTTTTTACTTATAGCTGTCAAGTATCTTCTAAAGAATTCAGAGAGGAAGAATAGTCATAAATATTTATCCAGATATTTGTCATATCTGTTGCTCTTCATTCCTAATATTCCAATTTCCTTCTTAATTCCATTTTCCTTCTATCTGATGATCTTCCTTTAGCATTTCTTTTAGAGCAGATCTGCTGACTGTGAATTCTACTAGTTTGCCTTCATCTGAGAATGTCTTTATTTCACCTTCATTCCTAAGGAGGATATTTTTATTTGGTATAGAACTCTGGGTTGACATTTTCTTTCAGCCCTTTTTTTTTTTTTTAAGATTTTATTCATTAGAGAGCAAGAAAGCACAAGCAGGGAGGGGGGAGAGAGGGAGAAGCAGACTGCCCACTGAGCAGGGAACCCAGTGCAGGGCTCGATCCCAGGACTCTGGGATCACGACCTGAGCCGAAGGCAGACGCTTAACTGACTGAGCCACCCAGGCACCCTCTTTCAGCACATTAAAATGTGCTGCTTCCTTCTGGCCTCCACGGTTTCCAATGAGAAATTCATAGTCATTCAAATCCTTGATCCTCTATCAGTAATGTGTCCTTTTTCTCCAGCTGCTTTCAAGATTTTTTTCTTTGTTTAGTTTTCAGCAATTAATTATGATATATCTGAGCATGGATTTCTTTGTATTTATCCTGTTTGTGGTTTACTCAACCTTCATAAATATGTAGGTTTATCTTTCACCAGGCTTGGGAAATTTTCAGCCATCATCCAGATTTTGTTTCCACATTGCACTCTTTCTGTCCTGCCACACCAGAGAAGGCCTCCTCTACCTACTGTGGCCGTATGGGCCAATCAGAATATGCATAGCCTTGTAGAACCCTGGGTCCACATCCATAATACAGTGGTAGAGCCATCCGCGTAGCTTCCAAATTTGAATTCAGTCCATCCCCTCTTCCATCACGTATTGCCTGTATCATCAGAAGGATAGGAGACCCTGCTCCCCTCTGCATCTCAGCAGCAGCTGGGATCCTCACTGCACAAGGACTAGGAAGGGCCATCTTTAGGTCAGTTTTCCCAAGTCAAGTAGGGAGTGGGTGAGGAGTAGTGTAGCAGACATGCTGTGGCCCTGCTCTGCCCTGCTTTCCACAAGAAGAGACTATAAAAAGGTTGGACCCATTGGAGTTGCCTCCTGTGTAAAGAACATCTTTTCCTTCTTCTCCTCACCTCCCCATAGGCTCATCCCCTTCCCTCTGCTCTAGTGAGGAGGTGGCTTTGGCAGTGCAAATTCTGCCACGTCTTTGTCTTATGTAGGAGGAGTAAACCTTTTCAGTATTTCTAGAACTACTGATCAGTCTTCTTATAAATCACGTTCCTCAATTTTACTTTTAAATTAGTATAAAAATATTTGGAGCCCAATTGAGGTTTGTGCCAGGTTTGTTTGAATTGTAAAAATAGTAAAAAAAACAACAACAAAAGTCCAAAGCATGTATAAGGAACAGTATACAGGACCCTAAAGATTGAATGGGTAGAATACAGTCCCTCCCTTCGATCAAGGAACACTGATCCCATGGGAGAGGAGAGAGAAGGTCACAAGTCAATGAGGCATGTACAGTAATGGACCAAGGACACAAACACATGAAGGCCATGGAAAAGACTGCCCACTGTAGTTCAGTTTGGAACAGGAAAGTTGGCTCATTCCTGAGTAGCACAACCATCTTTAGGTTGCTTTAATAGCTCTCAAAGATTCCAACTTTAAATGACACCTCTAAACTAGAAATGCTGCCTCTGCAGAAGATGTGATAGCTTCATAACCATTCAAGAAAAGGTACAATGTTAATGAGTACCCATCATAGAATCTATTTAAAAGAAAACCATTTTGGCTGAATCACCTGAGCTGTGGGTCATTTTCATTGTGTGACATTGTGTTCCCCACATAATTCTCCTTCCCCGGTTTGCATTTGAGGTAAATTTATGGACTGTATCAGCCACCTGGAAATTATCAAAGCCTGCCTTCTTGGGCATTTTAGAGATCGTGCACTAGTTGAATGCTAGTCCAATATACATCTGTAGTTCCCATAAAGCCATTGTTCCCTCAAACATGTCTTATTTATGGATATAATCTCAGTGTAATGTAAATGGAATCAGTATGCAAGGTGGCAAGATTACTGAGATGTCTGTTACTTCATATAATTATCTTAAGACCAAGGGAACTCACATTTTAAAAAATTTAGATAAGGTATTCCTTATTTTGCATTTGTAGAAATTCATATTTAAGAAAGTTGAGTAGAGGAGCACCTGGGTGATTCAGTCCGTTAAGCGTCTGCCTTCAGCTCAGTGATCCCAGGGTCCTGGGAGCGAGGCCCTCGTTGGGCTCCCTGTTGGGCAAGGAGTCTGTTTCTCCTGCTTCCTCTGCCCGCCCCCCCGCTCGTGTGTGCTCTCTCTTGCTCTCTCTCTCCCTCTCTCAAATAAAATAAAATTAAAAAGTTGAGTAGAATGGGCATGGGCATGTTATCCAGCTTCTGAGCATGAAGAAAGAATGTGACCCTAGCCTTTCCCATGGTGACAATCTCCCCACAAGAACATGCCCCTCACAAAGAGTCTCCCCCATCCCTCTCCAGAAGAGAAGAGGAAACACAGGAAGCACCTAGTGCAGAGCCCCACTTCCTACTCCATGGATGTGAAATGCCCAGGTTGCTATAAAATCACCACCAACTTTAATCGTGAACAAATGGTAGTTTTGTGTGTTGGCTGCTCCACTGTTCTCTGCCAACCTACAGGAGGAAAAGCAGGGTGTACAGAAGAATGTTCCTTCAGACAGAAACAGCACTAAAAGCACCCTGCATCAAAATGGGAAACCATCCCAATAAACACATTTTGGATACAAAACAAAAAGGGTGTGACCCTATCTGTTTGAGTCTGGAGCCATCACATCTTGATGCTCTTACTGCTCCCACAGACTTGAAGTTTCTGCTGTTCCCCAAGCTGCAAAAAATTACTTTGGAGGTACCTCACCCAGCTTCCTTCTGCTTTCCACAAATAGCATCAGTTAAGAACTTTTCTGACTTTTAACACGTAATACAGGCAAACTCAAGTAAATATATATTCCTATCCTGCTTCTGGCAGGGTTGACATTATCATAGGTTTCAAAAAATGAAAAGTGATGAACTCTTCCTGTCTCATTGTGTCATGTCCTAATGTCAAGACCAGACAAAGACATCACAAAGAAAGAGAACTCCAAACCAATATCCCTTACGAATATAGGTGAAAAAGTCCTCAACAAAATACTAGCAAACCAAATCTACCAGCATATAAAAAGGATTATATGCCATAACCAAATGGAATTTATTCCAGGAATACAAGGTTGGTTCAACAAAGGAAAGTCAGTCAATGTAATACACCCTATTAACAGATAAAGGGAGGAAAAAAAAACAAACATGATCACTTCAATAGATGCAGAAAAAGAACTTGACAAAATTCAACATTCTTTCATGATAAAAACACTTGACATACTAGGAATAGAAGGGAATTTCCTCAACTTGATAAAGGGCATCTATGAAAAACACAGAGCTAACATCATAATGGTGAAAGACTGAAAGCTTTTTCCCCTAAGATCAGAATAAGACAAGGATGCCTGCTCTTACACTTTTATTCAACATTGTACTGCAGGGTCTAGCCAGAGCTGTTAGGCAAGAAAAAGTAATAAAAGCCATCCAGATTAGAAAGGAAGAAGTAAAACTATATTTGCAGATGACATGAATTTATAAAAACTGAAAACTCTAAAGAATCCACCAAAAATCATGAGCACTAATAAATGAGTTCAGCAGATGTCCAGGATACAAAATCAACATACAAAAGCCAGCTGTATTTCTGTGCATTGGCAATGAATAATTCAAAAATGAAATTAAGAAAACTATTCCATTTACAACAGCATCAAAAAGAATAAGGTAACTAGGAATAAATTTAACAGAAGCTCAGACTTCTACACTGAAAACTACAAAATATCCTTGAAGGATATCTGGGGCGCCTGGGTGGCACAGTCGGTTAAGCGTTTGCCTTCGGCTTAGGTTATGATCCTGGGGTCCTGAGATCGAGTCCCACATCAGGCTCCTTGCTCAGCAGGGAGTCTGCTTCTCCCTCTGCCTGCTATTCCCCCTGCTTGTGCTCTCTCTCTGTCAAATAAATAAAATCTTCCCCCCAAAAATCCTTGAAGGATATTAAGGAAGACCTATGTAAGTGGAAAGACCTACTGTGTTCATGGTTTCAAAGACCTACTATTGATAGAATGGCAATATCCCCCCATAATACTTACAGAATCAATGCTATCCCTATCAAAATCACAGCTGTCTTTTTTTTTTTTTGGTAGAAATTGACAAGCAGATTCTAAAATTCACATGGAAATGCAAGGAATCCAGAATATCCAAAAACAATATTGAAAAAGAACAGAGTTGGAGGATTCACACCTTCCCATTTTAGAACTTAAAACTTCAATATTTAAGACAGTGTGATACTAGCAGTTGGAAAGACATGCAGATCAATGGAATAGAATTGAGAGTTCAGAAACAAACCTATACATTTATGGCCATTTGATTTTCAATAAGTGTGCCAAGACAGTTCAATAGGGAAAGAATAGTTGATTCAGTAAATGGTGCTGTGATAACTAGATAACCAAAATATGCAAAAGAATGAAGTTAGAACCCTGCTTCACGCCATGTACAAAAATTAACTAAAAAATGGACCAAAGACCTAAATGTAACAACTAAAATTATACAACTCTTAGAAATAAGCATAGATATAAATTTTGGGGGGGGCGCCTGGGTGGCTCAGTTGGTTAAGCGACTACCTTCAGCTCAGGTCCTGATCCTGGAGTCCTGGGATCGAGTCCTGCATCAGGCTCCCTGCTCAGGACTGCTTCTCCCTCTGACACTCCCCCCTTTCGTGCTCCCTCTCGTTCATTCTCTGTCTCTCAAATAAATAAATAAAATCTTTAAAAAAAATAATAAATTTTTGTGACTTTGGGTTAAACAACCCAGTTTCTTAGATATGACACCTAAAGCACAAGCAACCAAAGGGAAAAAACATAATTTGAACTTCATCAAAATGTAAAAACCCTTGTACTTCAAATAACATTATCAAGAAAGTAAAAAGACACCCTCAGGGAGAAAATATTTGCAGATCTTATATCTGATAAGAGTCTAGTATCCACAATATATAGATTGAACTATATGAACTGTTACAACTCAATAATAAAAAGCCTACAAAATAAAAAGATCTGTAAATATTTTATATCAGTCCTTTCATCGTAACAAGGTCTTTTCTAGAACAAAAGTTTTTTAGTTTGATGAAGTCCAATTTATCGATTTTTTTTTCCTTTGGTTGTTTATGCTTTAGGGGTGATATAGTACTTTTGGTGCCTATGGATGTCCAAGTACTCCAGCACCATTTGTTGAAAAAGTCCCTCTGCCACTGAAATGCTTTTGCACCCTTGTCAAAATCAGTTGGCTATCTGATAAGGGATTTCTGTCTAGAATATTTATAAAGAAATCTTACATCTCAATAATAAAAATAACCCAACTAAAAAAATGGAAGCAAAGGGAACAGACATTTCTCCAAAGAAGATATACAACAGACCAATAAGCATAACATTATTAGTCGAAAAATGCAAATCAGAACCACAATGAGATACCACTTCATACCATCTAGGATGGCTATAATCAAAAAGACAATAATAATAACCTGATGATATGGAAAAATTGGACCCTTCATACACAGCTGGTGGGAATATGAAGTTATGTAGCCACTCTGGAAAACAAAAGTTTAAATACTGGGGCACCTGGGTGGCTCAGTCGGTTAAGCGTCTGCCTTCGGCTCTGGTTGTGATCCCAGGGTCCTGGGATTGAGCCCCATGTCAGGCTCCTTGTTCAGCGGGGAGCCTGCTTCTCCCTCTCCCCACTGCTTGTGCTCTCTCTTGCTATCTCCACACCCCCCCGCCGGTCTCTGCAATAAAATCTTTAAAAAAAATGTTAAATATAGAGTTACCATATGATCTAACAATTACTCCTAGATATATACCCAGAGAATTGAAAACTCAATTACTTGTTCGGTTTATTGTTGTTGCTGTGTTGTTGTTTTTTTTTAAGATTTTATTTATTTGTCGAGAGCGTGAAAGAGCACAAGCAGAGGGAGTGGCAGGCAGAGGGAGAAACAGACTCCCCACTGAGCAGGGAGCCTGATGTGGCACTCCATCCCAGGACCCTGGGATCATGACCTGAGCCAAAGGCAGATGCTTAACAGACTGAGCCACCCAGGTGCCCCTCAATTACTTGTTTAGAGCAACATTATTCACAGTAGCCAAAAGGTAAAAACAATCTAAGTAGCCATCAACATATGAATGAATAAACAAATATATAATATATTTAGCCCTAAATAAACAAAAATATAATACTATTTAGCCATAAAAATGAATAAAAACATGGATGAACTTTGAAGGCATCGTGCTAAGTAGAAGAAGGCAGACAAAAAAGACCACATATTGTAAGATACCATTTCTTGATTCCATTTCATTCTGGAAATGACCAGAATAGACAAATCCATCAAGACAGAAAGTTGATTAGTGGTTCCCAGGGCCTGGGAAGAAGGGGGAATGAGGAGTGACTGCTTATGGGTTTGGGCTTTGGGGGCAGGGAATGAAATGTTCTGGAATTAGATAGTGGTGATGGTTGCACAATTCTGTGAATACACTAAAAATTGCTGAATTATATACTTTAAAGCAGTGAATATTATGTGAATTACATCTCCATTTTTAAAAAGGTAAAGGTAGGGCGCCTGGGTGGCTCAGTAAGCGACTGCCTTCGGCTCAGGTCATGATCCTGGAGTTCCAGGATCAAGTCCCACATGGGGCTCCCTGCTCAGCAGGGAGTCTGCTTCTCCCTCTGACCCTCCCTCCTCTCATGTGCTCTCTCTCTCTCATTCTCTCTCTCAAATAAATAAATAAAATCTTTTAAAAAATTAAATAAATAAAAAGGTAAAGGTATGGGAAGTTACACTGGAGAAGCAATCTTGTTGAAATACTGGAAAGTAAAGCTGATTTGCAAAATATGATCTGTAAAGTTGTAAAATTAGTTTGGCCCTTCATGGAACTTCTGAGAAGTCAGATCTAAGGCTTTTCTCTTTGTGACTGCCCTTGGCTTCTGGTCACCTTTGGCACTTAACATGTCAGAATTTATCTTTCTTTTTTTTCAGGTGACCATGGGTTTTAGAATTTGTTTAAGAACATAATAGCACATTATATAACCATTAATCATAACTCCCTTTTGAAAAGGCTACACAAATCTAATCTTGGATCCTAGAAAAATAAGCAAATTAAAGTGAGTGGCTGGACCAACTTCCTGTCCTTTGGTAGGATCAACACTGAATCTCCAGAAGCAGAGCCAACAGTCCTGACCCTCATTACCTCCCTGTGCTGGGAGGGAATCTTGGTGTTTAAGGGCAGAAGGGCCTGTTCATATACTCTACGAGGTAGGAACATCATCCCCCTTTACAGACAGGAAGCTAAGGCCCAAAAAGACCACCCCCATGGCTGGAACGGCTAGTTTCCCATCTTTCCCCACAGCTTGTTCTCAGCCTTCCTCCAGAAGTCAAAAATGGGCTTAAAAATAGTGTTCCCATCATGAAATGTAAACATAAATAAAAACAACTAGTATTGGTAGACTGCCTTATTGCCTCCTCAGCCCTGCCCCTCGTCTGAACTGATGACATTGGGGCAGGTAGTGTCCCCACTTTACAGATGAAGAAACAGAGCTTGAGAGGCATCATGATGGCAGAGGTCCCACAGCTAGTCGGTGTCTGAGCCAAGGCTAACTGTCCTGCCTTCTCCCCTGCTGTCTCCACAGTAGTGCTGAACCTAAGACAATTACCCATTTTCCTCCTCCTCCTGTGAGGATCCTGTCTGCTGTATACACAAGCCCGAGAGCTTCCCAGAGAAGGATGCTGAAAAACCAACATTCACAGCACTGGCCACAGGACACCAAGAGCCACGTGTCCTGTCACATAACCTAAGAAGAATGGGTTACATATTACAGGTTAAGATACAGGCAACAGGGAGGTCATGTCAATGGGATGGACAAGAAATGGTGATGGTTGAACCAGGATCCCTGGAGATGGACAGGGAAGCAAGCAGGGGGAAGTTTAACCTTTGGGCAGGAGACAAGTAGTACAGCAGCACATCAGTGCCATGGACCTGGGTCCCCAGCCAGGCCCGGCTACTCACCAAGGTTGGTTATGGCTCTGAGCCTCTGTTTTCTCATCTGTAAAGTGGGTATATGCAATGATACTTGATGTCCCTGGGCACTAGTATGTGCCCAAGAAGCAGTGGTTGGAACCCAGCATCTGGCTCTGAAGGCCTCTTTCCAGGCTGTGGAGCCTAGCCCCCTGTCAGAGAGTGAGCCTAGCCCCATCTGTATATTTTCGTAAGTTTAACTTCAGTGACTCTTGAATAACTCTATATATGACAAAGACACTGACAGGACATTCTGTGCCAAAGCGAGGGGCCCCAGGAACTAAAAGCATGTTACTGCAGGCTGTGCCATGGTTTATAGTTTCTACATCATGAAAAACCGAAGGCCACCAGGGCCTGCCCCAGGGCATGAGGCGTCCCCCTTAGGGGCTGTGCTGCTGAACAGACATTCCCTGGGAAAGTCAGCCCCTCACCCACCACAGGAAAATTGCATTATATTCAGCCTGTCTACTGAGAATAAACCTAAGTGAAACTCTTCTGATGCACTGAAGTATAGGAAGCTGCCTTTTGCGGTCTATTCCTGTCTGCCCTCCATCTTGAAGACATGTGACAGGAAGAGCAGGAGACTCTTCTTCAGAAGACCTGGTCCATTCCAGCCTGTTTCTTTCATTTAAGCAGTCATGGGACCTTCTAAGTCCCTTCAAATGGCTGGGGTCTGCACTTGACTTTGGGGCCTACGAGAGAGTACTTAGCAGACACTTTGCCTCATCTGTGAATTTGTCTTTCAGCTCTGTGCAGTGTGTCTAGAAGACTTCAAGCCTCGAGATGAGTTGGGCATTTGTCCATGTAAGCATGCCTTCCACAGAAAGTGAGTATTGGTGTGGAATTATTTAAAGGGACCTGAGTTTGAGGCCTGTCAAGTAACTCATGGGCTTGGGGCAGTGCCGGACAAGCTTGACAGCTTTATGATTGGTCTGTAATGCAGAAAGCAGAACGCACCCTAAGGGTGAGGTGTGTGTGCGTGTGTGTGCGTGTGTGTGTGTGTGTGTACACACATGACACTTAGGAGGGATCAGGATGGTGGAACATGACCACCAGGCAGGACTTTGGGCAGACGGCCAGATAAGCCCACACATCCTTAGAGCCCAGGCTATAAACAGCTACTTAACGAAACTTTCCAATGAGAGCTTCTATTCCTAAAAACTTACTTTAATCAAAACCATCATTATTTTTTTTAAAGATTTATTTATTTGAGAGAGCGAGAAAGAGAGAGTGAGCACATGAGAGGGGGGAGGATTAGAGGGAGAAGCAGGCTCCTCGCCGAGCAGGGAGCCCGATGTGGGACTCGATCCTGGGACTCGAGGATCATGACCTGAGCCGAAGGCAGTCGCTCAACCAACTGAGCCACCCAGGCGCCCGAAAACCATCATTATTTTTAAATAAAAATAAAGTATGAATGTAAATGGTAGAGTGAGGTCATCTCCCATGCAGACATGTTAGTATTTCCTCTTCTCTTGACAATTTTGTGTTTTTATTTCTATTAAAAACTTTTATTTCTCCTACTTCCCACCATCGTCCTCAGTGTACTTCATTAACACGTCACGGATAATTTGAAGATAGAGCATACTGACTGTGGTTTCTTAGTATCACCTTTTGGAAGACTAGAGGCTCTGGTCCGCCTGCTGGTGGAGCTGTTTGGGACCGGAGTGTTCACACAGGCCCCTGGCTATGAGGGACAGAGGTGGTCAACCCATGAGGCCCGTGGGCAGGAGGCTCCACAAGCACACGACTGACTGCTTCCTCCTGTGTTGTCTTGCTTTGCAGGTGCCTTATTAAGTGGCTGGAGGTTCGGAAGGTGTGTCCGCTGTGCAACATGCCAGTTCTGCAGCTGGCCCAGCTGCACAGTAAGCAGGACCGTGGACCCCCACAGGGGCCCCTCCCTGGGGCAGAGAACATTGTATAGGTCCCCCAAGGATCAAACTGCTGCGGGATCCGACGTCCATGTGGAGCCAGGAGGAACACAAGCGGTCTCTGTGTTGGCTGCTCTACCTGGGGCACCAGCTGCCACTTCCTTTGCCTCATGAAGAACTCGGGCCAGCTAAGCTGGAAACCCAGACTTCTGGGTCTTGTGACAACCAAAGCACGCTGCCACTACCCCATGCCAAGAGGAGTGGATGACAGATGAGCCTTCCGGTTATGTTCAAGAAATTTCATGAGGGTCTCTTGCTGATGCCATTACTCTGTCTCCCAGATACTTATCTCCGTATCAAGGTGAATCTTTATCAAGCAGAAGGGAAGATAAACAGAACTGTTAGAGAAGGGAACTGAGGGCAGGTCTTTAAAGCCACCCCTGCCCCCCACCCTGCGGACAGATGAGCTTCTATGCAGACCGTGCATGCCTTTGCAGCAGCAGACCCTCCCGGCAGCCCCAGCCAAGTAAAACCAGCCGTTACCTCAGCTGAAGCACGACTGGTTGCCAGTGATTGGTGAGGCAGTGCCAACAAGGCTTTTCACATTATGTTCCTTTGATAAGGTCATCTTGGAACCCAAGGGCTTTGGTTACCACAGAGCAGCAGTGCCCCTTGCCACCCCTTCTCCCTCAAGTTCACGACACTTGCTTATCAAATCATCTAAAAACATTAGATGCACTTGGAAAGGCCTGGTCAGAAGCCATTTCCTCTTCTCTACCCCCTGACTCCCCAGTGAGGCCCGGCCAAGCTGCCCATCAGGAGCCCGAGCCAGGGGCGGGCCTCTGAGCCCATGCTGTTCCTGTGTGAGGGTACTGCCCACACCCCCACATGCACTGTGCTTCCAGCACAGCTGCTAGTCTCAGCCCACTGCCTTGGTAAGCTCCCAAGGGGAGCTCCTTCCTGAGAATGGCCAGTCCTCCTGGCCCTGCTGAGATGAGAGGATGTTGACCCCCTTTCCTCTCCCCCCTCCTTTCCTGTTCTCTTCCCTCTGACCCTGTTTCTACTTAAGAGAAAATGCCTGTCGACATTTTAACAATTTAAAGCATCTCAAATAAGATCCTTATGTAATTATGTAATTGTGAAGCCAGGGATCCACTTGAAATTGTAAGTAGTGTCAGGAAGCCACTGCAGCGCTCTTCACCCGCTGGTGTGTGCCTCACTCTTCAGACTTCAGTAACTGAAAGTGTCTTTATAGGAGAGAAATGCATGCTGCTCTTTAGCTCTTCTGTCCAACTTTTCTAGAAATGACTCCATCCATTTGGGTTCACGAATACTGTACAAATTAGCTATCTGAAGTGGCTTTGGGTCAGATAGAAAGTTCTTTTCCACAGCCCTCCTTCTGTCATAGGGTGGACTCCTTGTCAACAGCTCTGCCGCATTCCACAGGTGAGGGGGACAGTTTCTCATTGGAAATGTGGTCCGCATCGTATGGAGAGCGGATGGAGGAAGCTTTGCTACTCTGTTCACAGCATGTCTCCAGGGATTTTTTCTGGAATCTAGCCTCTACCATCTTAGAACGGGAGAGGGAACCTGTCCTTGGCTCAGGTGGCTGAGGCCAGAGGAGGAGGAAAATTCCCACTAGCCTAGGAAAGTGCTGGGCAGAATCCAACTTGGAAAATTACAAATCCAGTTGGTCAGAATTGGCTGTTTCCTCCGTGTGACCTATTCATGGCACGCCAACTGGCTGCTGCTTAAACAGGGCAAGGAAGTGTGGGATATTTTTATATGAAAGCCTTAGCCTGTTGGGCATCCTTGAAAAGAACTTTTCGTGCATTCCTCCTCTCATCGTTTCTGCGTTCTGTGTTGGTAGCACAATGGAGCTTAATGCTGCAAAGCACCCCGTTTACAGTGAAAGGTTTCCAGCGACCGTGTCGGAAATAAGCCTGGACTAGCCTCATTAGCGGCCAACACCCACCATTTCCCATGGAATGGCCTTGGGACAGATCTCACCTTGTCATTGTGGGGTTCAAACAGGAAAGAGAATTTTTCCCCTCAGAGGAGGAGTTCTCGTGCGCTAAACCGCAAATGATTTCAGCTCACAGCTTCAAGCAGGATTCTAACTGATCAGTTGCGGCCTTTTTCTGTCCCTGTGCGTCAGTATGAGGCACCCACAAGTCCCTGTATGTGCAGGGAGGTAGAGGAGTTTGTTTCCTGTATTGCAGGAAGCGCAGGTTGACAGGGTTGGTGCGTAGCTCCGGCCGTTAGAGGAAAGCTCAAGAATGCTGTGCGCCCTCCACCGGGCTCCAACCCGCACGAGGTACTGCCAATGTGACCTTGACACCCGTTGAGTGCGGAGGCCTTGGTAAACGCAGCTCTTCTGCCAGGGTGGGGCTGGGCGGGGAACATGTTCCCTCTGCTTGAGCTCATTTCTTGGCTCCTGTCGCACTGCAGCTTGGCCAGGGCCACACACAGTAGTTCCTGCGACTCTCAGCGACACAGCCTGAATGGACTTGCTCCCCGCGCCCGGGTTCTCCTCCAGCACTCTCTGCCGTGCTGCCGTGACTGCCCGTGGCCTGCGCTTCACTCACATCTTCCTTTAACTCTGGGTAAAACAGCTTTCTGTGGACAAGGTTCAATCTCCATCTGGACCTTTTTAAAGAATGAGTTAAGGATCCCCTAATATTCTTGGCACAGGCTTACACCTTAGAGTGAGGCCACCTTGGCCACATCTGTCTTGTTGGTGACTTTTTGTTAATCTGTAAACACATAGGGTTTTTGGTCTGTCTGCTTTTGGGCCACTGGCTGATGACATGGCAGTTTTTTACTTTCTCTTAATGTGTCTTAAGCAGCTCAAAGATTGGATGTTACTTGTATGCTGTAGGTTAAAAGAACATAACTCAGCCCCAACTGAACTCCATGGGTGGCTGCATCATTATCTAGTTATTGCTAGGGGTACAGCTGAACTCAGCTGGCTTCAGAAGCAGGGAACAGGGAACAAAACCAGCCTGACTTGATTCCTGAATGAGTAGGCATGATACTGTCCTCTGCTGCTTTCCTTTGCCACAGTGTGATTTGGTTGGGCCTATTCCTAGCAGGTAAGGTCCTTCTAGTCTGTGCCCACCGAGGCAGGGAGAGGACAAGACCAAAATGGCCAGATGGGAGCAGATGGCCCATGGCAAGTCTGGGGGGAAGAATACAGGGAATCACCCATCATTGCCAGATAGCTTGTTCTTGATGTCTTGACAAATGCAGATCCTTTGCCCCAGTGCCAAGTCCCTTGGGCCCATCAGAATGATTTGCCCCTTTCCACAGCCCCACTTCAAAGCCTGTCACCTCCATGGCCTGGTCCTGCTCTGCTAAGCTATTCTGAACAACTGTAGTAATTTTCTGAAAGGCTGAGAATTACAAAATGAACACAGGGAGGCATCCCTAGAGCTCAGGACAGAAAAAGTGCTCAGAGTGATTTGAAATCACCCCTTGCCATTCACCAGCCATGTGTCTTTATGCAACTTAGCCTCTCAAAGCTGGTTCCCTTATCTACCACCTAAGAACTGTAACATCTTTGCTGGTTCTTGTGTGGACCAGCCATGTCCAAAGTCTGGTGGGCAGTAGGCCTGGGGTCATGGAAGCTCCTGATTATAGGCAGCATCATTATGCAGGTCACGTGGGGCTCTTCTGTAGTTCAGGTAAGCAACAAAACCTCAGCAGGAGCCTCCTGAGGGACAGGGGCTGCCCCTGGGGTCTGGGTTTGCCTGGGTCCCTTCCTTTGCCTCTCATGATCCTCCCTAGTCACTTCCAGGTACCATGTACCTTTGCCCATTGTGCTCCCTGAGTGCTACTCAAGTTTTTGAGTAGGTAATCCCTTCGCGTAGTTCCATAAAGTCTTCCTTGCATCCCTGACCTGGCAAGCCCAACTTTATCAGCTCTTGAACTCCCACTCTTAGTTTGTTCCAGGTAGATCCTTCCAGTGACCATTTATGCATATACAGGTAAATACGCACGCGTATGTGTGCTTGTGTGTGTACATAATTTTTTTTTTTTTTAACTTATACAAGTATATCCAAGGAGCATTCCTATTCATGGGGGAAGAGCCATCCCAGAAGGCAGAGTATCTGTAAAAGGTGAGCCCATAATTGGGGGATGTCTTTGCAATCACATTCCTTTTTGAATAAGGCATTTTTTTATTGATTGCAGCATACTGGAATTCTAGTTTTCCATACAAAGCAGAAACAGCAATCCCTCCGTGGCCCTTACCACACAGATGCTCAGATAATATGCGAGCACAACCAGTTTCCAGACTGTCTTTCTGGCCTGTGACAGAGGACACTCAAGAGCAGGTTCTGCTCTGTTGCTGACAGCAGCAATGCAGGCCTCTGGTCCAGGTCCAGCAGCCTTTGCAGGGCCTGGACAAGCTGCCCCCACCCCCACCAAACCCCATCTGACAGGGTCATGTCTGGCTACAACTGCCATGATTTCTTAGGCAAGCTCCTTTGTTTTTTTGAGGCAGGGTTTGAGAAGCAGCAGCAACTGAAGCCTGAGGCAGCCTTGGGCGGGGGTGGGGGGTGATGTCTCAGATGATACTAACCAGGTAGATGGGCAGTCTCCTCCAAATTAACCATAGATACACACACTTCAGTGTCCTATTCAAGGTCATGCACTCTGCTCCCTTTCCCGCCCCAGTTTATGCACACATTAAAAAGAAAATGTTTCCCACAGAATTTTCTCCATTTGACAATAGAAATTACTCCACTAGTCATCTTTTCTTTGAAGAAAAAAAAAAAGGTCTTAAGTCCATTTTTGCCCCTGCAGGAGATAGAGTTGCTTCCTCCAGGCAGCTCTGCGGGGAGGGGCATGGACTCCTGCCTTGGTCCTTGCCAACCTCCCTGGCGTCCTGCCTTCTTCCCTTGGATTAAAAGTGCAGCTTGGGCCCCTAACCTGAAACTTGAAAGGAATTGTATGTGAAAAGCCACTTTCTGTTACTTGAGTATCTTGTTCTGGGTTAGAATGTCTTCCGCATTGGCTATTATGAATTTTAAGTAAAAGAGATGAATGTGTCTCAATTTACAATGTCTAAATTCTGGTGAAATCTGCAGTTCAAAACTGGAAATGGTTCTTTAGTAGATAAGACGAACGAAAGATCCCATATGCCATGGAATGTGCTTCCATTTGAGTGAGAAAAACAGGAGAAAAATGGGGCTCGTTCAGTTTGTTCCCCTTTAAGAGCCCAACTTGTTGCAAGATGCAAATAGTTTTGTTCCACTTTTAGACCAAGCATCGCACCCTTGGCTTACCAACCTAGTACTCACTTCTGTGGCTCTCGGGTCAGGGAGAACACCCACCCTGCTTCAGGGACATGGACCTCGAATGTGGTCCCCACCAGTGTGAAGGGACCTGTCTGTAGTTTGATGAAACTCCTTTCTGCTCCCCGTGCCAGTACAAGCCTGGGGGACCTGCATCTAGGGCCAGCTGCACTGTCCTTCCATGTGCCCCTTCCCTCACAGGCCCTGCCAGAGCAGGCAGGGCCAAGATTAGGGAAGTCTCTTGGCGAGGGCCTGGTCTTCCAAGAGTGTTCCTGATACTGTCGTCTCTGCGTTTCTTGACATCCTTGCCAGGAATGGGGTAGTTTAAATCCTGTAGTTTATTTAGCCCCTCTGGGTTTTATTCACTAGATCTTGTATAATTCCCTCAAAAAAAAGGTTTATGAAATGCTGAGCCTCAGGTTTCATAGACGTGTTTGTACACTAAGAATTCTGCAGCAGAATATTTTTAAACATTCGCAGTTTTTGTAAGCTATATTTTTGTATATTTAATTGCTATTTTAAAATTTTAATGCATTTTGGGCTAATTACTCCTGTTTTCAAAACAAAACATGCATGTAATTGAAGTAAACAAATGTAAATAAACAGGTTTTGAAAATAATGTGTTGAGTATGCACCCTGTAATTTAGAGGGGCCTGAGGTCACGACCTACACCCCACTTCAGCCTGTGTAGCAAGAGTTGGAAAGTCAAGGTGTGTGGCTCTGATCAAAGTGAGCTGGCTGGTCAACATGGGACGGTGATGAAGGCGAGCTTTCAGCCTGCACCCTCCCGTGGGGTGGGGTGCGGGGTCAAGGGTGCGGACTGGAGCACCAGGTCACAGTGAGGCTAGACACACCAGTGGTCTCACCCATGCGGACAGCAGTGCTGGGGGAGGGGGTTGAGGTGGGGGAACTGGCCCCACCCCACCCTTCTAGCTACACCTCAGGCTTGGAAATACCAACTATTCTGTTTGTTAGAAGAAAAAAACATCTCTCGGTCCAAAGTCACCCTGTGGCAACTGCCATTTCTTCTCACCACCCCTCACTGGGACCCCTGCAGCTCAGCTCTGGCCCCACAGCTTGGAGGAAAAGTGCTCCCCTCAAGGCCATCTGGACCACTTCCTAAACCTCCTCTGAATGCAGGTGCCAGAGAACTCCTCCTCTGCGGCCCCCACTGGGCCACTTTGCAGCCTTTCCTTCTCTGCCCACCTTGTAACGGTTCTAAACACTCTACCTGCATACGCACTAAATTCCCACCTAGATACACACCCCTCTCGGGTCTGAAATCTCCCATTAAAATACCCCGCTGCCTTTTTGGTATCAGAATCACACAGTCCAAAACCAAGCCTCCCCAACAAGCCTGGATCCCCTCACCGGGACTCCCGCCCCCCTCGCCAGCCACCATGCGCCAGCACTCGGCCCTAAGAGCCTTCCTCGCCCATCTTGGTTTGGGCCACCCCTCCCCCGACAGACACTGCCTGTGGGGGGGAGCCCCTCGGGCCCCCTCACGGTGGGCCGACCGGAGGGACATGGCCGGGACAGGGCAGTGGCGCCTGGAGAGGGGAGTTTACTTACACGCATCTCACAAGCTCACAAGCCGGAGGGAGTGAAGTGGTCGTAAACTGGGCTCAGGCTCAGGGACGAGAATGTGCAGGGATGGCCTTAGGGACACTCCGCGGTGAGAGGGGAAGGCGGCAGCGGCTGGGAGGGGCCACTACCTGAGAAATCCGCGCCCAGAGCTGCCGGCCCTTAGGGGGCCGGGGTGCACCTGAGTCCTCTGAGGAGTGGCAGCGGGCCGGGCAGGAGCCGCCAGAACTCTGCGCCACAACTGACAACGAGGCCAGGAAATGTCTGTTCCACTCAGGAACTCGCAGCTGACGGACCAGGCTACCGTCTCTGGAGGGGGAGCAAGCGGAGAGGGCCTGGGGCACAAGGGGTTCCAGAAGCACGACTGTGCAGCAGCAAGTGGGTAGTGACGCTGTCTCTGGAGGCCGTGGGGAACGCGTCTGAGGGCTACGGGACAAGATTAGAGGTGGCTCGGGCTGAGGGTCCCAAGCGCCACGAGGGGTGGCAGCAGCAGAGAAACCGATCGCCCCCCAGGGGCCACCAGTCCCATCCCCGCAGCGTCCCTCCAGCCCTGCTGCCTGCACCAGGCTGGCAGCACCCACAAGCCACAGGCGCCCAACTGCGTGAAGGGGCGGGACGTCCCCTGGGAAACGGCCTGGGGGGAGGGGGCCGCAGGCCGCCGCCTTCGGCTGCTACGTGCCTCTGCTGCCCCCACGCGGCCAAGGCAAGAGGTGCCGAGGGACCCGACCCTCCTCCCTCGGCGACCCTGGGAACCTTCTTCAGTTCTCCCCCTGCCCAGGCGCCAAAGAGGCTGGGGTTTCCTTCTGGTTCAAAGGCTGATTTTATACAGACCCTTCATCGCCTTCAACAGAGATGCGGACACAAAAATACACAAAACGCTGCTCTATCTCCAAGGGGAAGAGTTTTTTAAATTATTCTGCACAGCGGAAAGAAAACGTTCTAAGTCAATCTACCAAGACTCCATCTTAAAACCTGACTCTAATCACGCTACCTTTTGAGTCTGCACGTGCAGCTCTCATGCAGTCCTACCCAGCGAGCCTGCCTGGCAATTTGTGGCAAGTAAAGACCCCAAGTAGGAGGGGAAGGCAGAAATACCCCACCCTGCTCCCCATGAGTTAATCAATGGACTTCAATTCCTCACTTTCTACCAGCCCGAAACAACCAAATTCTCGATTCCCTGAAAAGATGTCAATTCAAGAGGCCCCTTCTGTCTGGTTTTTAGCCTTCCAGGTGATGTTTTTTCTACTAGCTTAACTCACTTGAGACAAAATTACCTCCCAGCCCCCACCCCCACCCCCCAGGAAATTCTGCCCAGGGTAAACTAAGCCCCATCTTTCCAAACAGACCTTCCCAGACTTGCAGTGTAGAAAAGTTGCTTAATTGCCAAAGTTACAAATACAGAATTACTCTGCCCAATCAAGTTTGCAGATCCTTGAAATAAAACATGTTTTTCAGTATGTTCACACAAAAGGCTAAATGCACGCCACAGTTAATGCACAGATGATGATCTCCAAGGCCATATTGACAACATTGGGATTAGATTACAACATACAGTGCTTGCCTTACATCTAGCAAGTTCAACAGGACACAAAACCACAGTCAGCTGAACACAGAACAGCTCTCCCCTGAAGTGGCTCCAGTAAGTGACGCTGAATTTTAAATATACATGGCAGGTTAACAAAGCTATACCGAAGAGCAACTTCAACACCGCAGATCCTCACTGCCATGGACATGGTCCACTTTTTGTATATGTATCTTTCCTTACTGGTTACTAGTTTAGGCTGAATTTTTAAGGATTTATCTTGATGACTTAGAAAAATACACTTGTCCTTTCTTGCTTTGATTCGGGTAGTACACAATCATAAAATTGAGTAAGTCTCTTAAAAAACAAAAGTTCACAGATCCCACTGTGGAATGTTCCAGGAACCCCTCCCCAGGTAACGATCAGGGGATCTTCAACAGCTCAAGGAGTGCTCCAACGGCTCCAAAATAACCCTGAAAAAAAAGTACACCAAAAATGAGAGCAATTTTCCTTAGACTTATTTAAATTACCATAATATGATTAATAACATTAAAGCCAACAGTGAGGGCCCTTAATTCCTGACACCCATTCCTTGAGCACCCATTGTGCTAAACCCAAGGCCAGCCTGGAGCAGAGAAGCTCTGAGAGCTCCCAGGCTGGGGAGGAGGGCTGGATGTCCAAGACACCCAGGCAGGTCAGCGTGTGAGACCAAAGCGCACAGTGAGGGCTGCAGGAGCTAGGGGCCCACGGCGGCCCAGTCACCTCTCTAAGAGCCCATAGCGGGGCTGTCTCCTGCAGAAGGAGGAGGGGAGAAGCAGTGGAGGCCCGGAGCCTCGCCAGACAACTAAGGAATGAAGGGAGGATGGGACGTGAAGTGCAACGGAGCAGGAAGGGCTCGGGGCTGGTCAGAGAGGGTGAGGGCCTAACTGGGCTGGGGATGGAAGGGAGAACGGGAAGAGGGTGGAATGGATTCAAGACCTGCCTGAAGAAGGGGAAGAGGGCAGCAGGGAGGTTTAGGTCTTTCCCTTGCATCTGGCAACAGTGCCCGAGAACAGGGACACACGAGCAAGAGACGCCCTGGATCCGGAACAAGGCAGCGGCGAGGGCAGCACGGGGAGAGGTGGGCAGCAGAGTGGACAAGAGTGCCCCGAGGCGACGCGATGAGGGCGGCACAGATGGAAAAGCACCATGGGGGGGGGGGAAGGACCGAAGAGCCCACAGGGAGGGCAGAGGTGTGAAAAGGCCAAGCAGCAGGTGAAGGAAGACAATGTTGGATCATCTCCAGAAGTAAGTAAAGTCGAAGTCAAATACAACCAAGAACCAAGACCTTAAAACCCAAAAACAGAAAAGAAAAGAAAAAAGAGAATTGAATATATCAAAATGAGAGCAAACCCGCGCGGGCAGAGAGCGTGCCAGCAGGAGTCGGAGCTGAGGGCAATCCTCCAGCGCTCTAGAACCCATCAGGGTCTCCAAGGGACAATGAATCAAGCAGTCTCGGAAAGAGGGACATGACCGAAAAAAGGAAAGTGGGGAGATCCTGAAAGCCCTGCGCCCGGACTGAGAAGAAGCTGCTAAGAGTCTCTGCCATAAGCCGGGAAGGTCCAGCCCGGCGCCCAAGGCAAACCACTCCAAGAAAAGTGGCCACACACGAGGGGGGCCGGAGCCTCTCCTCACGCTGTTGCCTGGCCTTAAAAACGGGCGGCCGCACGATGAGTGCGACGGAGGGGACGACGCGGAGGGACCCCGGCCCCGGCCGAGGACGGGCTCACGGGCGGCTCGCGGGCGGCTCACGGTCACGGCTGGCGCTGTGTTTTCCGTGGCGTCCCGAGCGGCAAGCGGAAAGACGAAGCTAACCACTACACGAGCGGCCCTGAAGGCCCAGGACCCAGGACAGACCCCAGCACCAAGGGGAGGCCGGCCGTTCCGGGCTACTGCACACGAAGGCGAGGGCGGGAACGCGGGCCGAGGGGGGCCGACGGGGTCCGTCCGTCCGCCGCTTTCTGAGGCGTCACGCGCACCGCGGCTGCGAGCAGGGGCCCGAGGCAGCCGAGCGCCACGAGCGCAGCGGCCGCCGCTCCAGTCCGACGCCCCGGAGGCCGCGACGCAGCGGCGAAGCGAGGACGCAGGGCCCGCAGAGAGTCCGGGCGGAAGCCGAAGTCAGCCGGCGGGAAGGACGGCCAGATGTCCGACCAAGACTCCGCAGAAAGTGTTCAAATCCTAACTATTACGGTGTGAAGATTAAAACAAAGTCAACCCGAGAAGCGACTCTCCACGTCCCACCTAGGAAAAGGTTTTCCAGAGGCGGAAACGGAGCGGGAGGGAAGTTCTACTACGATGTGACACGAGAGAGGGTTTCTTTTCATTCTAACGTAGAGCAAAATAAAACAGGTCAAAGATCACAGAAAGATACAGAAGAAACTTAATGATAACTGGGTACCGATTTATCAGTAACATTAAAAGTAAAAAAAGCTTTGAGGGCACAAACTTACAGCGAGCAGCACGGAAGCGGGAGAGCGACAGCCCAGCCCCGCACCCCCCGGAGCAGTAAGGCGCGGACCCCGCCGCACCCGCCGCACCCGCCGCACCCGCCGCACCCGCCGCACCCGCGGCTCACTCGGCAGAAGCCTAGCGGAGGGACGCGCTGTGCGCCTTAGCCTTACACAAGGTCACACGGCAGATTTATGCAATTAAAAACTTTTTAATAAAAGTTAAAATATTAGATGACTAAATTTTAAGCTTTTTGAAAAGGGGAATTTGTGTACTTTGAATTTTAACTATGAATTTAAGCCACTTAAAGAGGAAAAAGAGCAACTTGAAGGGAAAAAGCCACCTCTGTAGCACTTCAAATCGTATTGTCAATTCCTATAAATACTATTGTTAAAGTAAATGTGCACAAACAGTTCTGAAAAATGTTCATGATAACACTATTTAAAATCCAACAACACTGAAAATAGTCCAACTACCCCACAACCAAGGGCACAGAAGAGAGACCCCCCTCTACAGCTCTGGTTCTATTTCCTCCCCCAGCTGGGGTAACACAGTAGGGCACCCCCCACGTGGGGCATCAGGTGGGCAGCTCGGTGATTCTCCTCCATCCTGTCACTTCCAGCCTGTCTAGGCACTAGCTCTCACAACAGTGTGGTTCTCATCTTGGAATATGTTTTTGTTTGTTTTCAGAACATACATCTTAGGTAAGTGGCACATGAACTGTATCAACACATAAAAACTGACATCAAAATGAAAAAAGCAGAACCCAGAGTAAATGCATTTACAAAATAAGTATAATGGGAAAAATACAAAGGATGGTTCAGAAAAGAACATAACCTTAAAAATACAGGTGTTCATCAAGATTTCTTTAAAATTGCTGAAGCTCACAATTAAATTAACCAAAAATTTCTCTTGCATTAAATCAGGTAAGAAATAGCTCTTGGACATTACAATCAAAGTTAAACCCCCATCATACTTTCACAAAAAAATAAGAACTGCAGTCCACTTCAACATTTATGTCAAGTTCCAACGCAGTGGGAATTGCATGCCCTTTACGTTTGTTAACATTATCACAAGAAGTAAGTCCGCTTACCTCGTGTTCCGAAAAAAGTGCTTTCAACTGCCCCTTGGACCAATAATCCAAAGCATATGCCAAAAGCCGCATGGCGATCGTATTAATTCTCAAGAAATTTCCAACAAATACCACCTGGTTAATGTTCTGAGCACATCAAAAAAAGGCAATTAGTTTTCATCTTAACTTCTGTTCTCTCGTAAAAGCTACCCCAAACAGAGCACCATGTGCATGGTTTTTAGCAGCAACTTGACTCCTGAGCAAAAAACAAAAAAAGTATTTACATTTAATCCAGTTGGTCCAAGGCTACTTAATTTGAACCCGGACAACTCTGGACCTACCCACTTCAAACCATGCCAGAAAATGTCACAACAGAAAACAAATTAGGAAAACCATTTGTATTAAATATGACAAACAATAACTGCTATTGAAGTAAAAGTTTTATACAGAAAAAAAAAAGACCAAATTCAAAGAAGGAAAGTGACACAAACAAGCAAATTATACAAGAAATATAATAGGAAAAAATTCAACCCCCAACAGTAGTCAAAGAAAGGAACATTTTAAACCTATTAAAAGCAGAACAACTAACTGAAATTCCACCCCCAACAATGAGCCAAATTATGGTAACACTGATCCACTCATTCAGTGCTACAGAGATCTAAATTAGTACGACCCTTGTGAAAAGTGCCTTGGCAATACCTATCAAAACTCCCAAGCATGGGTATATTCTTTAGAGGAGAAACCTCACTCCAGAGTAAGTCCCTTATCAGGAATAAAATGCAATCAAAGAAAAGCTTCACGCTTAAAAATGCCTTCCTGCAGAGCGATCAGTGCCAAGCAACCAAATGCCCAGCTCCATGTGATTTATGATACAAAAACAAATCAAATATACAACAGTGAAATTTTAAGTATTTAAGTAAAAAATATAACACGGTATGTACACCCACACCAACTAACAGATCTTAAAATACGTAAGTACAGGACGAGGAACATGCAATAAAGGAAACAGTAACTTTAACATATTGGAACGAAGAATGTTTTTAATTACTTGATGCTGATACAGTATCTTTTTAATTAAAACGAAACAGTCTTTTTGTACCTTTCCAAGTCTCCTTTTGAAGCCACATGCCTACATCATCTCTTTCACAGAATAACTGTAAACAAAACTGTGTAAGTAGGGACACACGGTAAAGGCGGTAAGGCCGCATCCTCTGGGCCCCCAGGGAAGGCGGTTCTCGGTGCTTTCATAGCCCTGTACAATGCTGCTTGACCTGAATGCTACAAGGCAGCACTGTAAAGAAGCTGAAAGCACAAAGACAGCTCGGCGTTGGCAGGGAGGGCGGGCACTCCTGGGCCGCCGGACCTTCTCCAGCTTCAGCGGCTTCCTCCAGAGGCCTTCCCAGGGACTGCAGGGCTCCGCGGGAGCACGGGACCTCTGGCCAGCTGCTATCCGTCACCGCCACCCACAGTCCCTGTCACCCGGAGTTCAGACTGCCTTCCTGCCTTCCTACTTTCTCCCCGAAAGATGTATTTTTACTTCTAGATAGTGGCAATATTTATCTTCACTGAGAGGGGAAAAAAAAAAAATCAGTGAAGAGGAGTCTACATTTGAAGAGCTTTAACTTCCCCAACGAAAAGAACTCCACCCCGCCCGACTACACTGAGGCACCGTCCGGACAAGACAGACATTGTACACCAGGCAAGGCCCCTTAGTACGTTCTGTATTTTCCTCAGAGCATCAAAAGAAATCCACGTCCCCTTACTTCATTAAGGGCACACATTCTTGCTATTGAGCCAATGTTGTTGGTGATGGTGATCAATGTTGCTCTGGCGAGGTCCTCTTTACTGACTGCCTCTCGCTTCTCCTTGCTCATCATGTTTCCAAAGCTGTGAAGGGAAAGAAAATACCCAGCAGCTGAACCAAAGGCAACACAGTCCAATAGAACTTAAATGTTACTCTACTAAGACAAATGTGACATTGTTCAAATCTTCAAACTTTTTATTACAAAATAACAGAGCATCTGCTCAAAGAGAAACACAACTCTGAAGAAAGCCCTCAAGCTTCTGAATAAGCAAATGCCTTTCCTGCAGCTTCCACTGAAATCTAGCTTTGATAACAGATCTTCACACATCCAGGTAGGATCTCATCAGATCCACTCTAAGGCACCATTGCTCCTTCTGCAGCCAGGGACAGTTCCAGAAAGACACCTCTATTGGCAATTCGATCCCAAGTGCACAGCCATTCCGCTCAGCTGAATGGGCACATTCTGTCGGAAACTGCTCCATCAGAGCAAAGCAAAAGCGCAGACAGTGGAGTCCCAGAGTAAACTCCTTAAGAGTTTCAGATTTCCCTAGAAGATAAAGTACTTCAAAGTACCTGACCAGGAGAACTGCTACATTAATAACTGTGAGCAGAACACAAACCCAATCAGAAATGGAAGTGATTAATAATGTGCAAATACCACAAACTCAGAATGTGACATCAACAGCATTTACAAAGTCCCCGAAATTAGTCCGCAAGCATGTATACGTGTGGTCCTTTTTCTATGATTTAAAAAATCACATGTCATAATACACAGAAAACAACTTTTTCTAAACAATCCAGGAATGAAATTTAAAAAACAATCCCTGAGGTGCCTGGGTGGCTCAGTCAGTTGAGCATCTGCCTTTGGCTCAGTCTGCCTTCGGCTCATCACGTCGTGATCTGGGGGTCCTGGGATCACCCTGAGTCAGGTTCTCTGTTCAGCGGGGAGTCTGCTTCTCCCTCTTCCTCCCCCCACCCCTGCTCATTCATGCTCTTTCTCAAATGAGTAAAATCTTAAAAATAAAAAAAAATTCCCTTTACAATAGCATCAAAGAGAAAATACTTAGACATATATTTAACAAAAGAAGTATAACAACTGTACACTGAAAACCACTACCATAAAACATAGGTAAAAGAAAAGCAAAATTCTAAATAAATGGAAAGACATCGTATCTTAGGTCAGAACACTTGATAATGTTAAGATGGCAACACTCCCCAATGTGAGCTACAAATTCAACTCAACCCCTATCAAAATCCCAGCTGCCTTTTTGCAGCCACTGACAAGGTTATCCTAAAATTCACCTGGAGATTCAAAGTACTGATTCATGCTACCACATGGATGAACCTTGAAAATATGCTAAGTGGAAAGAAGCCAGTCACCAAAATCTCATATTATAAGACACCATTTATATGAAGTGTCCAGAACAGGCAAATCTATAAAGACAGAAAATATATTAGCATTTACCAAGGACCAAGGAGGGGAAATGAGGAATGAATGACAACTAATGGACAGAAGGTTTCTTTCTGGGATAATGAAAATGTACTGAAATTACATTATGGTGATGACTCCACAATTTGGTAAATATACAAAAAACCACTAAATTTTACACTTTAAACAGGTGACTTTATAGTATGTAAATTATAGCTCAATAAAAGCTGTTTAAAAGGAAAAAGATACACCCAATACTTAATACCTTATTCCCGTTTTTCTTAGAACACACACACCCTTACCTTGATGCCACAGCCCAGCCCGGCAGTCCGAACCTCTCATAGTCCCCTCCATAAATGTCTCGAACTAGTTTATCCACTTTGGTGCTATCTCCACGAGATGCCATTTCAAGAGCTTCTTCAAAAGTGGTACAGCCAGTAAGAAGACAGCAGAGACCAAAAAAAGTTCCTCCTCCAAGACTGATTAAAAACAAACACAGTATTATAACATTTTAAAAATAAGAACAGGAAGGTAATATTTATGAACACAAAACCACATTCATACATCAACCCACTCTTGCCCCAACCTAATCATGCAGATGCCTCTGGCAGGCAAGTCTGTGGAAAGATAAAAAACAAGGTACCTGATATATACCTTGATAGATACATATTCACATGAGCCAACAAGCAAAATGGCAAAACACAGGGCCCACGCCCCTGGGCCCACCCCCCGGCCCCCACGCCCCCGGCCCCACGCTCCCAGTACAGTCTGAGCATCTGCTGAGTGTGAAGAGCCTGAGGTGCGGATCTGCCAGCCACACCCAGGCCACGCTAGCACCTCCCTTCCTTTGTCTCTCCAAACTCCTGGTCACCCTGGCTCATCAGCAACCCCACCCCACAGAGAACTCCTCCATTAATGTGTTTCTCCCCCAAAATTACTCATCTCATTTTTTAATTCACATCTGTGAAAAAAACCTGGTCTATCCCAATCCCCAGCTCCTTGTTCTGCCTCAAGTGATCCTTAATCCTTAAACTGCAACAAATTCATTCTTGCCTGCCACCCCTCCCTTTTCAGGCTGCCCTCCCCCAATCAGTTGTCTGTTGCTCAGTACCTGACCTTCCAGATCTCAGACCATCCCGTGGGTGGGTGGGTATGCATGCACATACACGCCTGACTGTATAAAATCTAGGCCAGGGGCGCCTGGGTGGCTCAGTTGGTGAAGCGTCTGCCTTTGGCTCAGGTCATGATCCTGAGACTGAGCCCCACATTGGGCTCCCTGCTCAGCTGGGAGTCTGCTTGTCTCTCTCTTTCCCTCTGGTCCTCCCCACCGCTCGTTCTCTCTCTCAAATAAATACATAAAATCTTAAAAAAAAAAAAAAACCTAGGCCGGTTCCAAAGCTGGGATCTTGCCTTGCAGATGCTACCTAGTAGCTTTAACTTTATGGTATATGCACATCATATACTATCTAAGGGTAGGGACTAGGGGCTCAATGAGTCTGACAATGAGATATTTTACAGAACTATGATAATGAAATCCTGAGCAATACAGATTAAAGGAAAGTAGGTCACAATACCAGAATTTTCAAAGAGAAACCATTTGTTTGCCTAATCCCAGAAAAAAATGTTTTTCACATAATTTAAACAGATCCTTAAAAGTATACTTATATGCAATACTTGAAAACTCACTTTTAACCCATTAGGATATCAAGAATAAGCAATAACCTTTATATAAAAGACCTACCTGGTACCCGTGACCCGCTTGTAATTATCTTTGGAATATACTGCTAAAATGCTAACCCCAGAGCCAATGTTCACCAGAAGCAGAGGGTATGGATTTTTCAAATCAAACGGTAACTTCTGACATTTTTCAGCATCAGCAGGGTTTTCAAAGTAATAGCACTGTGACCGTCCATTGAATCCAACTGAGTCAATGTATAAAATTCCTTTTACTAAACAATCTAGTTCATCAAGTTTGCAAAGCTGAAGGTCACCTATCTGTAATGAAATAAAAATGTATTCAGACTTTTTAACAGGCTAAACAAATAAAAACTCCACTTAATAAGGCACTCCTCTTCATTCAACAAAGCATAGAAATGCTCACAGATGTGGATTATTTATGCATGATTCACAGAACAGACCTGGACACAACACACATAGGGACAGAGTGACAAGACAGACCCAACTCCACCCCACCTACAAACCGCCTTCACAACCGGAGACTTATGCTGAGACCCAAACAGAGAACGAGAGGTCTATGCTCAGGGACTGGGAGTCAGGAGCCAGGTGAGATCACAGCCCAATCAGAAAGCTGACTCCAAGAAATTGAAGTGTCTCAAACACCTGGTGACACATGGCAGGAGCCACAGGGACTCTCACGTCTCCCTTCCTAAAGACCATCTTCAAGACTATGGAGCAGTACCAAGGCGGGCCACACTTTATTATTAATAAGCAGACGTCAAAGGGCTGAAAGTGTCCAAGTAGAAGGCAAGATTTTTCACTGTCTAAACCCATTACAGCCCCTGAAGGATGGGAAGATTTTAGCAGTTTCAAAACTTACAACTTCATTCAGTTTAAATAATAAAGGAATGATTATTATTCATATTAGGGGGCATTATACAGCAATTAAGAGTGAAAAGGATCTTCTATTTTTTTTTCAAAGATTTTATTTGACGAGAGAGAGAGAGAGAGAGAGAGAGAGAGAGAGAGAGAGAGAGAGAGAGAGAGAGAGAACAGTAGGCAGAGCGGCAGGCAAAGGGAAAGGGAGAAGCAGACTCCCCGCCGATCAGGGAGCCCAACGCGGGACTCATCATGACCCCAGCCGAAGGCAGACGCTTAACGACTGAGCCACCCAGGCGCCCAAGGATCTTCAATTTAGAACTGAAGTGGGAAGAACTCCAGGATGTGTTGTCAAAAACGCAACTTGAGTAACATTTCATAAAGACCCTACCTGCCTGTTTCTAAAGCCAAGTTTATATGTACATGGTATGTGTCATACACAGTCATGCACAGAGAACTAGAAAGATACGTCAACTTCTAACAGTGGTGATTCTGGAGAGATGGCAGAAAGAAACCCCCACTTCACTCCCTGGACTCTCCTAACCCACGTGAACGTTTAGGAGCACAGACCCTCCATATATGTGCAAAGGGAAAACTGCCTCGACCTGCTTAATGCACTGATTTCTACTTACAACCAGGTCTAGCCCTGCAAGTTCCCCCCCTTTAATTCTACTCTCACTTGATTACATTTACTGTCAATTTATTCAGATCCACAGCAGAGAGGGAAGTTAACAGGTACCTTCATCTTACTCCTTAATTAATCCCTAAGTAAGACTATGAAATTATTCCTCTGACCAAACCCAAGCTCCTAGAGGATTCATCGCTGTCCTCACTGTACCTGCTCGTGCCCTCCCGGCTGTCATGAATTCAAAACTGACTTCCTGACATGAGATCTCAAGTGCTGGCATTTCCATTTGGAACTTTTCATCACTTTCCACTGGTGGTCTACGGGGGCCCAAGCCGTTGCTCTCCTTTTCCTTCCTATAATTCCTGTCATCCTGAAGTGTCCTGCTAATTCCTAATGAATCCCCACCTCTAAATGAAGAATGACTGAATGCACAGCTAATTTCACTAACACAAGGTATTCATAATGTACGTTCTGCACCAAGCAAACCCAGTATGTTCGGAAATCTGATTTGCATTAAAAAAGCAACAGGGTAAACTCAGTATTTTAAAAAATATTTCACTGTAGGGGCGCCTGGGTGGCTCAGTTGGTTAGGCGACTGCCTTCGGCTCGGGTCATGATCCTGGAGTCCCGGGATCGAGTCCCACGTTGGGCTTCCTGCTCAGCGGTGAGTCTGCTTCTCCCTCTGACCCTCTTCCCTCTCGTGTTTCCTATCTCTCATTCTCTCTCTCTCTCTCAAATAAATAAATAAAATCTTTAAAAAAAATAAAAATAAATAAAAATAAAAAATATTTCACTGTAGTTTATTAAATACTAGTCACTCCTAATGCACAAACAGCATTTGACGGGCATTTCATTTTCCTACAATTTTCAAGTACAGCACTGGTGCGTGCATACAGATGAGAAACCCCGACAGCCTAAGAACCAATTCCCAAGGTCTAAAATCCTCTTTGCACCCTCCCCTTAAATTACCACACAATGCTGAACCTCTGGTAACAACCTGAATGATTTTCAAATATGTTCCAAAGGGCATCTCTACAGGGTCCCAGAGAAAGATTTTCTCTGTTACGTATCAATTATGATCCAGAGTCCACTATGAAGCTTCTGCAAAGGAGGGGATCATCTCTCCTCCAGTTACACTTCCCCTTTACTCATGCGTGGAAGAGAAACCACTGAAAACCAACAACCAAAAGAAATCCAAGCAAAGAATACAGAAACTTGTTTAAAAAAATCATGTCAATTATGGTCAGTGATAAGACAAAGTCAGGAGACAGAAAACAAAGAAAGAGGCTAAGGTCACAAACCATACAATGACACATGGAGGAAAAAAAAAGGTAAACTGACAAAGGCAAAGGCAGAATCTCTAGAATAACATTCTCATTAGTGACATTAAAAACATGGTCACTGAAGGTATTTTCAATCTATACTGCCCCCTGAAGGTCCCGGTCTTGGCCAACTCACTTGTCCACTCTCCCACCTACCCCATCCCCACATCCACCTCAAAGGACCTAGCCTCAAGACTCTGCAGAGTGTTGACTAAATGAAAACAAAAGCAGGTACCCACTGGCACCCCACCAGTATCCCCACGATTCAGAGACTCCTATTACAAGAGCACAGCACAGTAGGCATCAGAAGGCATTTGGGGAGAGGAGGCTCCGCTGTTAACCATTTCCAACCAGCCCTGAGACCAAAAAGCCACTGCTTTGGACCAGAGTTCCTTGTTTTTTTTAAATAGTAAACTTGCCAAGAAAACAGAGGGGAACAGGAGAAATTATGTGGTAGATGAGATGAGAAACAATTTTATGACATGAAATGACATTTTTCAAAAATTATTTTTAATTATTTTTTAAAAGATTTATTTATTTATTTATTTGAGAGAGAGAGAACAAGAGCAGGGGGCAGGAAGAGGGAGAAGCAGACTCCCCAGTGAGCAGGGAGCCCGACTCAGGGCTCGATCCCAGGACCCCAGATCATGACCTGAGCCGAAGGCAGAAGCTTAACCAACTGAGCCACCCAGGCGCCCTATTATTTTTTTTAAGTAGGCTCCATGCCCAGCATGGGGCTTGAACTCACAACCCTGAGAGCAAAAGTCACATGTTCCACCAATTGAGCCAGCCAAACTCCCCAAAATTATTTCCCAATCTCATTGTTCAAGAGTTTTGTTTTTTTTTTAGTAATCTCTACCCAAAATGGTGCTCAAAATCACATCCCCAAGATTAGAAGTCGCATGCTCTTCCAACTGAGCCAGCCAGACGCCCCTCACTGTTCAAGATTTAATGACCTGTTCCTCATAGGTAATTCTTCAGTCTGCTTATCACAGCTTTGCTATTTTTTCAACACTAGAAGAACAACAAAATGCTCTGGTGGTTGATCCTCATCAACTTATCTGAACTGGGCAAAAAGTAAACTCCACAACAATCTCTAGATGGCTAACTCCTGACTACCACTCATTTACATCTATCTAATCTTAATCAGACTCAAGAAAATTCAAGTTCTATTAGAAACAGAAATGATTCCACCACTTGCGATTGGTATTATTTTTAACAATCAGATTACCAAGACACCTGGGTGGCTCAGTTGGTTGAGCGTCCGACTCTTGGTTCCTGCTCAGGTCATGATCTCATGGGTCATGGGTCATGGGATCCAGCCCCATTGCCAGGCTTTGTGCTCAGCGGGGAGTCTGCCTGAAGATTCTCTCTCCCTCTCCCTCTGCCCCTCCTCACACACGCTCACACACCCCACTTGCTCTCTCTCAAATAAATAAATCATTAAAAAAAATCAGATTACCATAAATTGTATATAAGCTAAAAAATACATACTGTGAGAAAATCCTGCTCAAATTTGTACGCTCCACCTCCAGTGGCACAAAAGACAGTGTGGAGACTCGAGAAGTTTTTATCTCTGCCCATCTGAATGAAAGCAGGCATGTCATGAGTGGGAAAGCGTATAAAGTGCAGATTGCCCTTGCGTCCACACAGAGTCAGGTCCTTTAACTCCAGGTGCACGTCCCGAATACCTGTGGACCCATAAGCCACATTGGAGGTCAGGTACTTCCGAATGCTTTTAAGACTTTCCACCTCTTCCTCTTCTTCTTCAGCAGTGATGTCTTTGGGTTCAAAATAAACCAGCTTGACCAGGGTTCCACCAATATCCAAGCCAAACCACGGAAAAACTAAATGGAGAAGGAAAAAAAAGTCAGAACTTTTTTCTGAAAACTAAACATATATATACTAGATGAGCAACTTATTCATACCTTGAGGTTTCCAAGGACTATAAATACAAAAAGGGGTTTGGAAAAAGAAAAGGATTCTGATTTGGAAACACATATTAAAAAAAAAATCAGAATACTGGGCCAACCCAACCTAACCCTATTGAACAGATAAGCCCAAAATATACTATGAAATATTAAAAAACAACGAAGTGACTACCCATGAACCTCAACTCTGGGGTAAAAAAAAAAGAAAGATTGAGAATGAAAATCTATATCCTTCCCCTTGGCTTAAATAAGAAATGTTGAGGGGCACCTGGGTGGCTCAGTCAGTTAAGCATCTGCCTTTGGCCCAAGTCATGATCTCAAGGTCCTGGGATCGAGTCCCACATTGGGCTCCCTGCTCAACCGGGAGCCTGCTTCTCCCTCTCCCTCTGCCACTCTCTCTCTCTGTCAAGTAAATAAAATCTTTAAAAAAAAAAAAAAGAAATGTTGAGGGGGTGCCTGGGTGGCTCAGTCAGTTAAGCATCTGTCTTCAGCTCAGGTCCTGATCCCAGGGTGCTGGGATGGAGCCCCAGGTCAGCAGGGAGTCTGCTTCTCCCACTTCCTCTGCCCTTCCCCCCAGCTTGTGTGTGCACACGCTCTCACTCTCTCTCTCTCTCTCCCTCACTCTCTCAAATAAATAAAATCTTTAAAAGAAAAAAGAAAAGGGCGCCTGGGTGGCTCAGTCATTAAGAGCCTGCCTTCGGCTCAGGTCATGATCCCAGAGCCCTGGGATCAAGCCCCACATCAGGCTCCCTGCTCCACGGGAAGCCTGCTTCTCCCTCTCCCACTCCCCCTGCCTGTGTTCCCTCTCTCGCTGTGTATCTCTCTGTCAAATAAATAAATAAAATCTTTAAAAAAAAAAAAAAAGAAAATCTTAAAAAAAAAAGAAAAAAAATGCTGAAACTTTTCAGAGCTCCAGTTTAGTACGCAAATTAGGGGTACAGGAAATTCCCAATCCATGTAAGATGTAAACTCCAGTAGTCAATTTGTCCCTCAAAACCTGATGTCCCCAAAATAAAAGGTTTCAAAGGACTTTAATGGAACAGACATTTCAGAGTTATATCTGTTCCAAAAAAATGGCTTCGGGAGATCAGATGAAGATGGACTGCACAGACATGCATGACTTGCCCTCCCAGCTTAGATCACAGAAATGACTAAAGATAGAGGTTTACTGATGTATTATTTTCCAAAACAGTTCTGGGAAACAAGAAATTATATGATCAGCAGAACTAGGTTGACAAAGGCAGTAACTGTCCAGAACCCTCAAGAGAAGAACTGTATAAAAACCGGGAGTAGCTATGAAAACTGGGAGCATAGAGGTGCTCCATCAAGCCGTACACAGGGGTAGCTGCATGGGGAAACAGGAGCAGGCTCTGGTGGCCATGGGTGATCTGGCGGGGAATGCATCTGGCGCAAGTGGACAGACCAACAACCACTTCCCTCCCCCCCCACCTACCCCGGCCCCCCCACTACCAGAAGCAAAGTCTTCACTAAACCAAGCACTTAAGCCAAAGAGTCAGGATGGCACCCAAGTAGCTACTATCACTCAGAAGAAATGAGGAGCCCCCACACCTGGCCATATATCCCTACAGTCCATTCTAGGAGACTGGTAAAGAGACAATGCATCCACTGACAGAACAGCAATCCTCAAAACAGAGATGATCCCTTTACAAATTAGAATCACCAAAAGGGAGATCTATACCACAAAAACGAGAAACTAAACATCTGAAGAAAGAATTGCAGGAACAAACAGGAGACTTAAAAATAATCATAGGGGCACCTGGGTGGCTCAGTTGGTTAAGCGACTGCCTTCAGCTCAGGTCATGATCCTGGAGCCCCAGGATCAGGTCCCGCATCGGTCTCCCTGCTCAGCAGGGAGTCTGCTTCTCCCTCTGACCCTCCCCCCTCTCATGTGCTCTCTCTCTCTCAAATAAATAAATAAATAAAATCTTAAAAAAAAAAAATCATTAATACCCTCAGAGGTAAAGTAAGATCTCATCCATAAAAAAAAATAAGCTACCACAAGCAAAAATCAGGAATTAAGAAATGACTGCCACCTGTGGTTGTGACTGCAAGAATCTACATGTGATAAAATTATACAGAACTAAATATGCATACACCAAGAGTTTATGTAAAACTGGTGAACTCTAAGTCAAGTCTGTGAATTGTATCAATGTTAATTTCTTAGTGGGGGGTGAAGCTTTCAAAACCAAAAAAGGGGGGAAAGGGACAAACTACTCTATACTTAACACAGATAAATTCAAAAATAGGCTGAGTAAAAGAAGCCTGCACAACAGGCTACATACTATAGGATTCCATTTATAAGAAACCCTAGGAGATACAAAGCAATCATTTCTGCATCTGATTGGAATTATATTGTTGGCTGGGGGAGGAAGGGAGGGAAAGACTGGACAGGCGCAGGAGAAAACTTTCTGTAGTAACCCAAATCTTGACTGCTGGAGGTGAGGGGAAAGCTTCATGGGTGTATGTATCTGTCAAAATGCATGGAATTGTACACTTTAAACGGGTGCAGTTGCTTGTGTGTAAATTATACCTCAATAAAGAGTTTTATGAAAGAAAAAAAGGAACAAATCTATTTCCAAAATAAAGCTCAACCAATATATTTAACAGCAAAATGGGCACAGAAAAAATAAATGGAAAACAAAAGAAATTCTCCCAAAATGCCTCTCAAGTATGAAGAAAAGGTAGATTTCTATATATATACATAGAAATACACAACTAGGAAGTCCAATATCTACCTTCTCTGAGTCCCAGAAATTTCCTGGGGGAGAAAGGGGAGGAAAGACATAAATCATCAGGTTCACTAGTATTAAGCAGAACCAATTAGTGGAGAAAGGGCAGACTTAGACACATGCTATTGAAATGTCAAGAAATCCAAGGCACCTGGATGGCTCAGTTGGCTAAGTGACTGACTTCTGCTCAGGTCATGATCAAGCCCCATGTCAGGCTCACCACTCAGCAGGGAGTCTACTTACCCCTCTCCTCCTGCTCCTCCCCTGCTTGTTCTCTTGCTCTCTCTCTCAATTAGGTAAGGGGCACCTGGGTGGCTCAGTCCTTAAGCATCTGCCTTCAGCTCGGGTCATGATCCCAGGGTCCTGGGATCGAGCCCCGCGTCGGGCTCCCTGCTCCGCGGGAAGCCTGTTTCTCCCTCTCACACTCCCCCTACTTGTAGTTCTCACTCTCTATCAAATAAATAAAATCTTTTAAAAACAATTCAGTAAAATCTTTTAAGAAAATTTTTTTAATAAATGTCAAGAAATCTTAAAGACTTCCAAAGATTGCATGGACATGGATGGAACTGGAGGGAATTATGCTGCACGGACATGGATGGAACTGGAGGGAATTATGCTAAGTGAAATAAGTCAAGCAGAGAAAGACAATCATCAGATGGTTTCACTCATATGTGGAACACAAGGAATAGTGCGGAGGACCACAACGGAAGGGAGGGAAAACTGAATGGGAAGAAATCAGAGAGGGAGACAAACCATGAGAGACTCTGGACCCCAGGAACCAAAGTGAGGGTTACAGAAGGGAGGGGGGTGGGGGGAGGGGGTAAATGGGTGATAGGTATTAAAGAGGGCACATGTGGTGATGAGCACTGGGTGTTATACACAACTAATGAATCGTTGAACACTACATCAAAAACTAATGATGTACTATATGCTAACTGAACATTAAAAAAACAACTTTTCAAAGAAAAAAACTGAATTCCTACAAAGATACATAAATCACACAAAGGTGGAATTAGATTTTTCATCAGCGACACAGATGCTATGTAAGACAATGGAGCACTGGTTTCCAAGTTATAAGGAAAACAATTTTGAAACATATCCAGCCAAATCAGCTTTCAAGGAGGAATGCAAAAGAAATTTTCACACATGAAAGAACTCGATGTTTACTACTCAAAAACCTTCTCTGAAATAATCAGTAAATGCATTCCAATATAATTTAAAAAGCATCCAAGAAGGTACGAGTGTTAAGAAACAATGATAAGCAAAGGAAGCAGCAATACATGTGACTTTCAAAAACTCAGCAATCTGGAACTAAAATACATGATTTCAACACAGGAAGTTGAAGAGGGAAGAGAAAGGAGAGGGAAGTGAAGCAAACTGCAGTTCCGTCTTGATGGGGGAAAGAAGATACAGATTCTGATTAATTCTAAATAAGAATGAAGTGACAATTTAAACTCATCAAAATTCACAGGTAACTCCAGAAGAAAAAAAATGAACATATGACCTTCAAACAACTATGGAAAAAAAAAAAAATCAGTTCAAAAACAAAAACAAAAAAAAAAATATGGGAAGTACAAAACAAAAAAAAATGATAGGAATGGGGCCGGTTAAGCGTCTGCCTTCCGCTCCGTCATGATCTCTGAGTCCTGGGATTGGGCCCCGCACTGGGTTCCCAGTTCAGCATCCTCCCAGCTCAGCCAGGAGTCTGCTTCTCCCTCTGCCGCACCCCCCATGCTCGCTCTTCAAATAAATAAAATCTTTAAAAAAATGAACACAAACGTATCAGTAATCACAAACTGGTCACATTTCCCTTCTAAAGAGAAAATTCAATTATATGCTTATATAAAAAGATACATTTAGGGGCGCCTGGGTGGCTCGGTTAAGCGACTGCCTTCAGCTCAGGTCAAGATCCTGGAGTCCCGAGATCGAGTCCCACATCGGGCTCCCTGCAGGGAGTCTGCTTCTCCCTCTGATCCTCCTCCCTCTCATGCCCTCTGTCTCTCATTCTCTCTCTCTCAAATAAATAAATAAAATCTTAAAAAAAAAAGATACATTTAAGATAACAAGTAGACCGATGGTAAATAAATGGCAAAACACCCACAACAGAGTCCCATCATGCTTTAAGATGAAAACAGCATTCAGTCAAAAGTGCTCACATCAAAATCTTAAGCACCTCACTGGAGACTGATATACCAGGTGACTTACATTTAGGAACCATGGTATAGTTAAAGTCAAACCTTATGTTTCAAGACCAGCACTGCATTTACGCTCACATGAGATGTGTCCGTCCAAACAGCAATCTACCAAGGAAACAGGATTCACAACTCCCATCGTATACTCACTTGCAATTATATATTCACTGACCAATTTGTTGGTAAATCGCTGGCACCATTTATTGACTTATTTGAATTTGGGTAAGCAAAATGAATGCCTGAACGATGCTACTCCACTGTATTAAGCCAATGTTAATAGAAAGTAAATACAATACAAGCACACTAAATAGAATTCAAGCTAACAAAAAGCATTAAAAGAGAACAAAAATATCATGTGCATAAAAGAAGTAGAATTGACAGGATCCTAACAAATGCTTCAAAAATATTAACAAAGAGAAATTCATAAATCTACACAATAACTTGAGAATGACACAGAAATTTGTACACACACACACACACACACACACACACACACACAAATAAAGGTATACGGAGGATTTGACTATCAAAATAATAAGGCGGATCTGTGAAACATAAATAACTTTGTATCAAAAAACAAATATACTTTCCTTTCAAATACCCATAAACCATACAAAAAATTAACTGCACAAGCTCAAAGGACCTCAGCTTCCAAAGAACATTCACTTTCCCCAATACTTCAACGTTATAAATTAACCCAACAAAGTAAATCTCTCCACCTGGGAACTTCTAAACCCACTTCTTTTAACTCTGAAATTAAAGAGGAAATCAAAACAAAATTTTTAAATGAATGACAATAAGAACAGTATGTATCAAAATCAATAGAATATACCCAAGGTGGTATCCAAAGGTAAACTTCTAGCCTTAAATGTTTATCAGATGGATTAAAAAAAGAAACCTGAATAAAAGGGAATCTCACATAGAGTGAAATACTACAAAAAGAACAAAATAGACCCAAAATAAGCAGAAGGGAATTATTTTTTAAGGAGTTATTCATTTATTTGAGAGAGCGAGGGAGAGAGAGCGCAAGCATGAGTGGGAGGGACAAAGGGAAAGGGAGAGAGAATCTCAAGCAGACTCCACGCTGAGCACAGAGCCAGACGCAGGGCTTGATCTCATGACCCTAAGATCACGACCCGAGCTGAAAGCAAGAGTCAGACACTCAACCAACTGCACCACACAAGCGCCCCAAGCAGAAGGGCATTATTAAAAATAAAAAATGTAAATGAAATTAGAAAACCATCATCATCATGAGCAAAGCCACAGTAGAGCTGATGAATAAAATCAAGCTTTGAAAAAGTCATTAAAACAGACAAATCTCTGTTAAGTATATCCAAGAAAAAGATGCAACTTTTCCTTATGAGAGGAGGAGAGGGGAGATTAAGGGAGGGGAAGGAAGAGAAGAAAAAGAAAAGAAAAGAACAAAGATATAGCCATGGGGCACCTGGGTGGCTCGGTCAGTTAAGAGACTCTTGATTTCAGCTCAGGTCATGATTTCAGGGTCATGAGACTGAGCCCCCTGTCAGGCTCCCCACTCAGCAGGGAGTCTGCTTCTCTCCCTGTCTCTTCCCCTCTCCCTCTGCCCCTTCCCCCTCCAGCCCCCCATGTCACAGTGCTCACTAGAGCCTCTTTCTCTCAAATAAGTAAATCTTTAAGCATATAACCAGAGACTGTGCAAGTAATACAATTTTGTACAAATGGACAATATACAATTTTAATGTTTAAAATGTTCCCTACACAGGGGCGCCCAAGTTAATCTAACAGTGTCAATGCAATTCTAAAGAGAAAAGCCATTCCACCCCGGTCCCAGGGATAGTCCTGAACTTTTTTTTATACCTACAATAGTTCCATTGTCAGTGGCTGGCCTAACCCAACCTGGCACAAGTCATGAAAAGTCTGTCCCTGGCATCTACAGGAAAAGTTTCTTCACTCAAGCACCCAACAACGCAACAGCACTGGATATGATGAAAGCAAGGAGATTTGATTCCTATTTTCCTACCTTTTAACCATCGCCACCAACCTCGAGTTTAGCAGACACACAGCACTCCACCAACAAACATATCACATCAACAGTACTGGAATCTGAAGATGTGGACATATCTAAGACCAACAGAAGATTGGTCCTTAAATTAAGCTTTAAATTAAGCTTGTCTCCCATTTCCTTAGATTAAAAAACCAAAACATTAATATATGGCTATTATATTTTAAACGATCATCTCTTAACAGCCAAGCACTATATTAGGCACTTGACTGTATAAGCTTATTTAATGCTTGCAATAACCATATAAGGCAACTACTATAATCATCCCACTTCTCAAATTAAGAAATGGAAGTGTAGGGGCACCTGGGTGGCTCAGTAAGTTAAGCGACCAACTCTTGATTTTGGCTCAGGTCATGATCTCAGGGTCCTGGGACTGAGCCCCACATCCAGCTCTGCACAGGGTGTGGAGCCTGCTTAAGATTCTCTCTCTCCCTCTGCCCCCCTCACCCACCCCCTCAAAAAAACAAAACAACAATAAGGAGAAGAAAACATAAATGCAAAAGGGCCCAAGGGCCCAGTCAAGAAAAGGCAGAGGTGGGACTCAAATCCAGACTTCCTAAAACCTTCAACAAGCCTCTTTCCACAAGTATCTATACAAACCTTAGAGCACAAAACACACATTCTTTAGTTAACATGAAAATAAAATTAAAAAGCAGTTTAATAAAAATCCTACTTTAAATAATCAGGAAAGGGGCACCTGGGTGGCTCAGATGGTTGGACGTCCTTCGGCTCAGGTCATGATCTCGGGTCCTGGGATGGAGCCCTGCTTCTGGCTCCCTGCTCAGCAGGGAGTCTGCTTCTCCCTCTCCCTCTGCCTCTCTCCCCTGCTCATGCTCTCTCTGTCTCACATCAATAAAAATAAAAAATAATCAGGAAGATCAACAATATATAAAGAAAAATAAGGAGTCTTAAGCAAAGCTCAGTTCATATGCTTATTATAGCCTTTAACGGCTTCAGGATTCTTCTGTGTACTACTCATCAAATCATTTACATATCCAAGAACTGAGAAACACTGAGAAGCATGGGAGGTCCATTAGACACATATTCTCTGATAACGGCTGCGAGAATTGTTGGGCCATAGAATTCTTTATTTCTAAACATTCAGCCTGTCCAAAGGGGTTTAGATTCCTATCACTGACTGCAAGACTGCCCCAGATACCATAATATAACAAATACTGGAATAAGCTTTCAGTCCTTGTTCAAAACACTGTACTGCTTGGAAAAGTCATGGAAAAACGAACTTCTGCTATACCATCAGTCTTCATAGCTCACCAACAGAACAGTTATTTATCACTTCTAATTTGTGAGTCCCCCTATTCCATTAATTTTCACAAATATTTTAGTCGGTTTACAACCCTTAGCCTATTTCCTGATATTGAGGCCTCAAGGTACTCAGTCTAGATAATTCATACTTGACTTAGGACACATTTCTAGAAAGAACTCAAGCTCTCCCTCACAGGTTATTTATGTAAAGCCATCTGCAGCACCATGTCTGTCTCATAATGAGTCTCAACAACTGAAATGCTTTCCAATAGGAAATAAATGGTTTATAAAAGTGTGCTCAATTTTCCAACATTACGAACTATGTCTTTACCAGACCACATGTGGTTAAGAATTACAAACCCAAAACTCTAGGCTGGTCTAGGCAGCAATCCTTGGCCTCACCTTAAAAGAGGTACTTTAATAATAATTATTCTTATTTAAAATAGTTTTAACTTGGGGACTAAGTTAAAGGCTGCCTAACAGGCATCCTTCCCTAATTCCTACAAAATATCATATATTATCAAACCAGCAGACTCAATAATAAATTCTATATTCAGGAAATATACACATGAAATCTAGTGAACTACTAAAAACTAAAGATGGCTCCCACTTTTAGAAAGCAAACTTTAAGCCATTATTTAGAAAAGGGGTTTTCACATGCTAGTCAATCTTGCTGACATAAACTGAGAAACAACACAATAAACTGAGAAAGAACAGTGCCTGAAGTTAAAGATACCCCAAAGATATGAACTTGAAAAATGCTCACTAGGTTATAAATTTAAGCCCAACAAACATCACTGGTCTTTTAAATGACCATTCAAAATAACTACTCTTTTCTGCCTGATAAAGGTCCTCTCTTAACAGCCTACAAGTCTATTGTATTCCTTTTCTCTCCTTTTAAAGTGTTTAAGCAAAAGATTTTTAATAGCATGCATCACTTCTTGCTTAGGGTACCCCCTAAATAAAAAGAGGGCAGGGATGCCAACAGTGAACAATCATGTTACCTAAATGCATGACTCACATATATAGCCCCTAAAATAACATACTGTACCATTTTACACAGCTACATAATTGGACTATTTTTAGGCCCTGCTTAATGCTTCACATTTGTTATACAACCAAAATGAAGGGCCATATTTACTTTGATTTCATTTAGATTTAAAGTTGACAAAGAGGTTAAAAAGCATCCTCTCCCATTCTCTCAAAACTAGGCTACAAAGCAACAGAAATCTTTTTTCCTGAGCTCCGAATAGGCAGCCTTCCCTAATTCCCCAGCTGAAGATGAAACACTGCACATAATAAAGGACAGTCTCCCAGGGCCCCAGCACCAATTCCATCCTGCCAATACTGATACTCCCCAAAAGCCAAGGAAAAGCAATCCGTTTGCCAGGCTAGTATTGTCAAGCTATAAACAAAAGCTTTATTTTCTAGATCAATGGCGGTTAAGGATACTCCATGACTGGTATGAGTCCAAAAGCAGCATGTCCCAAGGACTTCCCTGGTGTGTTACACCATGCTTGAGAGTCACCTTCAAAGCTCCAGCTCGTATCCCCACCCATAGGGCACTGTCATCCCAGGTTCCCACACCTCCTACACATCTGCTGTACCTCTGGGACCCTTGATTAAAATACATGTTCTCTTATTACATGCCCGTATACATTTGTCAAAACTGTACATTTTGCTGTATGTAACTATGCCTCAATGAAATTTTAAAAATTAAATATATGCATTTCTTAGACCCTTCTGCTGACCTGAAGGGTTTTTTTTTAAGCTTCTGAGTGATTCCATGTGAGAACCACTGCTCTGGGTTACACTGCACATACCTTCCCTCACTCAAAAATGGGGAAAGTCAAGAACACTGAGTCTGAAGTCAGACATTTAGAATCAAAAGACAGCTCCGTTATTAACTCACTATTCACCCTTGGACAAAGGACAAATTTCACTGACATTGTTTCCCCATCTGGAAACTGGGGATTTAAAAAAAAAATCCTACCATACAGGATAGTTGTGAGACTTAAGTGATATGTTTATAAAATATGTGGCACAATGTCCAACACAAGTAAGCACTACATAACCATCATTAGCATCTTTGTTTCCATCAATTTAAATCAATCTTTACTTGGTATTTCTCTCAGTCCTGTGAGACACACTCCACCTAATCTAAAACTTCTGAAGAACTTCCTTAAACACAGACATGCCTAGCCTCATCCCTAATGCCTGTGTAAGTCTGGGATGAGAACAGGCTTGAGAATCACACTGCTCTAAGGAACATGTGTAGCAGAACAGGACTATATGGGCCACAAGAATTCCTAAAATAAACTGAGTAGCTCCTTGTTTCAAATGATGACTAGACTCCTCCCTTTAGACAAGTAATATAAGGACATCGGAATGAGGCTTGCTAACCTCAAAAGAAAGGTGGCACCACCCTATACCCAACTTCCCCAAAGATAAATACAGAGATTTAGTCTTCATTGAATTCTCTCAAAGTTAAAGCCATTTTTGAAGGGTTCAGCAATCAACAGGCTGTCTCTCCATCGAACCGTTGCACCCCTGGATAGTAAAAGAAAAAATAAATGGAAGAAAGAACAATACCTTGTTTATTTCTTTGGCAGGTCTCATTACCTGAGATGGCTTTTCATGATTTATCAGAGAAAGCAGTAAAGGGGACCATGACAAGCATCAAACATAAAAACAAAAAATAAGCCCTACAACATGAATATTTGTCTTCGTTCCTTCAAAGACATCTCAAAACCACCTTACATACCACCCCTACCCCCCATTATAGTTTAAACCAGAGTTTTCCAGAGCTGTCTCTGAGCCACCTGTACCTAAATGATATGAGCAGCTTTAAAATGCAACTTCCTAGAACCCTCTCCAGATTCTGATTCAAAAAGAGTTGGACCCCAGGAATCTGCATTTTTAACTCCCAAGGTCATTTTTATGCTCAAAATTTGTAAGTACTGCCACAGTAGCTAGAAAATTTCACCTCAAGTAAGCCTTAAACACAAAAGACGGAAATTATGCTTGGACTTAGAGCAATGAAGACAAGCTAACCGAATATACACAATTCAATAAAGCACAGTGGTTAAGAGGATGTATGAAGCTGGGGCGCCTGGGTGGCTCAGTTCATTGAGCGACTGCCTTCGGCTCAGGTCATGATCCTGGAGTACTGGGATCGAGTCCCACATCGGGCTCCCTGCTCGGCGGGGAGTCTGCTTCTCCCTCTGACCCTCTTCCCTCTCGTGCTCTCTCTCATTCTCTCTCAAAGAAATAAATAAAATATTTTTTAAAAAAGGGGGTGATGTATGAAGCTGGACTTGCTGAATTTACATTTCTATTCCACCACTCCCAAGCCATTTTACACAAGGCAAATGTGCCCCAGTTTTCTCACCTGTAAAACGGAACACTACCACCTACCTCAGAGTTAGGAGTACTAACGAGTTATTAAAGCTCTCAGAAGAATGCCTAAAAATTTTAAGAAGAGTGCCTGACCCCTGCAAACACCCAAAATACAATATTTAGAATCCTTATGGCCAAGGGCCAAAAATGGTTGGCTATATGGCTGGGGTTCTTATTTGCTGAATCCCTGGAATTTACATCCATCTCTAACGATGTAGTACAAAACCATTAAGGAACGAATATTGTGCACTGCTTAAAAATTAGATGCTTCTCAAATAAAACACAAACCAGGTAGCTGGCTCTAGAAATGGTATAAGTTGAGAGCAGTTAATCTGTTTTTCAAATTTCTTTCAAGAAGATAGAAAAAGACAAGATAACTGAGACTCCCAAACTTTTCATAGTGGAAAGAGGGCTACATTTAACATTTAATCATCCAAATCACAGAAAATAGAGGTAAAGCAACCAGGTGGGTGGGCTAAGGTCAAGACTATCCAATAAAGACCTCACACTCATCCTGCCACTTTCCCTTACTCTCATTATCTGCATTTAGAACAAGCTGACTTCCTGAAAAAGAAATCTGGCAACGACAAGGGAAAAAAAATATCTAACCATATGTAAAATGTCACTATATGATAAAGCTCGTATTAGAGTATTAAGACAGTGGATACTTTCAACAGTAGCAATGGCTGCCAGACAGAGAACCTGAACTGAAGACCTTTAAAGGGGGGTAAATATTTGTACTAGGTCACAACGCAGAAAAAGAAGCCTGATAATAAAATGGAGAAACCGATTCTCCAAAAAGAGCATGTGCAACTGCTAAGGCGAGATTCCCTCAAAAGAAAAAGCCTCCATGCCCAGAATGCTAGTTCTCAATCGTATCACCAAACAGATGCAAAGAAAACAGAGAAGGTATCTCGGAAGAGATGACCCGAATTCTCACGGGAATAAAGGCAGAATCCAGTTTTAGGCCTGCAGCAACTCAAGGGCCAGTCAACCATTTTCCAGGAAGCCCGAAATCTCCAGATTTAACGTCTTGGACAGCTCTCTGGAAACCCACGGAAAACAGACATTGGTGATTCCAAGGATTTAGGGGGAGGGGAGGCGGTGGAAAAGAGTCAAAAGAAGCCTCCTCGAGGAAAAAATCAACTGACTCGTGGGCAAAGAATACCCAAGGAGCTGAAAAGAGGGAGAAAGGGTTCTGGGTAAAGACCCTCCGCTCCCACAACCGGAAAGCGCGGACCACTGCGCGCGAGGGCCGAACCCCGATCCCCCGAGCTTGGACCCGAGGCCTCCAGTCGGCTGTCAGCCCATGCACCAACCTGGGACCACCGTGCGGGGGCACTGTCCCCGCGCGGGAAAAACGGCGGCCGGGCCGGATGGGGGCAGGGCGAGCCGCGAGGACGACCCGCCGGGCACTTACGCTGCCGCTTCTTCCTAAGGCTTTCGACGCGCTGGCGGGAGACCGAGGGGGCGCAGCTGCAGGAGCCGGGCCGGCTTCGTCTGACGCACTCCGCCGAAGCCGAGGCCCCGCCTGGGGGCTCCGACTCGCTGCTCGCCCGGCACCGCAGCAGCTCCCGCCGCCGCCCATCAGGCCCTTCGGGCGCCGGCTCCCCCGCCGACGAGGCGGAGGTGTCGGACGCTCTGCCGTGGCGTTCCATGGGAACGCCGAGCCGGCCCGCTCCCATCCGCAGCAGCCACCGCTGCCGCCCGAGCCAGCCCCCCAGCGCCGGACCGCTTGTCGCCTCCTCCGCGGCAGTCCAGCCCAAGCAGAAGCGCACCCTCCGCCGGCCGCCTCTTCCGTTGCGCCAACGCGCAGCAAGCCAATCCAAATAGGCTGGGGGCGGCCCGAAGGCCTCGTGTCCAATCGTCTCCCTCACTCGAGGCGGATCGACCGCGCCTCCGTCCAATGAAAGGCTCCCAGGACGGAGCGGGGCGGAGAGTGGCGGGGGAGGGGATCCAGGCTTAGCCGCGGAGAAGGCGGTGTTGCTGAGGGGAGAGTGATGGCGGCACCGCCCAATGGACGTGTGGGTGGAGGGGCCGGAGCACCCGTCCGCACAGGTGGACAGGTCCGCTCCCCAGGCCCAGCGTCCCGCCACGCTGCTGCGTCCGGCCTTTCCCGGCCCGCATCCTCCTCCAGCCCAGCAGTGTGCCCCCCAGCGTCTGGCCGCCAGTCTTTAGCAAAGAGAAGGGCTTGAACCGCGGCTGACCTTAGCCTTTGTCCCTTGGCCTCGTTCCGCCGCTGCCGTCGAGGCCGCTAGCCCCTCCGCGCTATATTTTTTTACCACCACTCAGTCCCCCAGCACCGCCACGGGCGTGTTTGGGCTAAGCCCCCTCCATTCCGCCTGCGTTGGAGAAATGTACCCGGTACCAGAAGGAATGAAAGGACTGGGGCTGGTCTCCATGGCAACTGGAAGAAAGAGGTGGGTTATAAATCCTTCGCCACCCTCCTGTGCTGAAGGAGGGGGTGTGGGAGCCGGGGAGTAGGGTTGGCTTTTTGAAGGACAGTCTGGACTCCTTTTCTGTGCGGCGCACTGGGGGACATAGAAGGATTTGGTGGCTGCCTTGGAGCCTGTGTTGTTCGGGGTGTGTGCGTGCGCGTGTGCGCGCGTTAACCATCTTCTTCCCTTTGGGTGTGGGGGGGTGCAGAGAACATAGTCACCTCCAGCCCTGAGGTACTGACCACTCACACCTACCGAAGGCCCTTCCAACCACCCTTCTCCAAAGGTTACCCCAGCCTGAAATGATCTTGCCTTTTTCTGTACCCTCAAAGCACTCCCTCACTCCATCAAGTTTAACCCCAAGTTGCTTGCTAATTACTCATAAGTGCCTCCCCAGGACACTGTAATGCCCCTTGGGTGATAGCCCTCATTTTCTTCACCTTTCCCGTAAAGACTGCTAGTCCTGAACAAGAAAGATGAGCTTCTCTCTTGCTTGTTGAACAAAATTAACTATGCTCACTCCAAACTAGCTCCGGAATAACTCTGGAAACCCTGTATCCAAATTCTGGAAATTCCAGCTCCTGCAAGAAGCCACCCAGATGGATCCTACAAGAACCAAGAACATCTGTAGCTAGTCTTCTAAATCTCAGCACCCAGTGTGGCCTATCTTTCTTTCTACCCCCCACCAGTCTGGTCTTCCTTGACCTGAGGGAGCTTTCATCCAAGTCTGTGAGTTCTGCTAGATCATCCAGAAGAATCAAAAATAATCATCCTAATCATCCAAGGCTGCCAAGCTGAACCCCAATAGCAAAACAACACCTGAAATACGTGTGTAGTTTGTTTGTTTGTTTGTTTACAGTGTACAGAGTGCCTTTACATGTCTTTTAATCCTCCCAGCATTGGGATATTGAGGCAACTTAACCAGAGGCTCACAGCTTAAAAAAATGACAGAGCCTGGATTCCTGAGAAGTTCAGCCACTCTCTGCCTTATAGTAACCAAAAGGCACAGATTCAGCAAAATTCCAATAAGTTACTAGAAGGCTTTTTGTCCTCTTAAATAAATATATGTGTCTTCACTCTCTTGTGTGAACTTACTGACAGTTTGTGGCTATCTTTAAAGGTTATCCAAAAATAACAGATGAAGCATACACTAATGGCAATTAGGCAAGATCTTTATAATCCTAAATGAAAAATGCAAATAAACTGAGCAAAAGAAACCAGACATGAAAAAATCCATACCGTATGATTTATATGAAGGTCAACTTTTTTTTTTTTTTAAGATTTTATTTATTTGACAGAGAGCGAGAGAGGGAACACAAGCAGGGGTAGTGGGAGAGGGAGAAACAGGCTTCCCGCTGAGCAGGGAGCCTGATGCGGGGCTCAATCCCAGGATGCCGGGATCATGACCTGAGCAGAAGGCAGACGCTTAACGACTGAGCCACCTGGGTGCACCTGAAGGTCAACATTAATAAATGTTTTTAGAAGTCAGGATGATAGTGTTTTGTGAGGGAAGGGGAAGAGAGTCAGGATGGCAGGGCAACAGATAGACTTCTGTAGGGATGGGAGTGTTCAGTTTCTATGGTCTGGGTGGTGGCTACATGGGTGTGTTCACTTTACAATATGTCATCAAGATGTTCACTTGTTTTGGGGCACCTGGGTGGCTTAGTCGTTGAGCATCTGCCTTTGGCTCAGGGCATGATCCCAGGGTCCTGGGATCGAGCCCCACATCGGGCTCCCTGCTCCGCGGGAAGCCTGCTTCTCCCTCTCCCCCTGCTTGTGTTCCCTCTCTCGCTGTGTCTCTCTCTGTCAAATAAATAAAATCTTAAAAAAAAAAGATGTTCACTTGTTTTGTGCCCTTTTCTGTATGTGTGTTTTACTTAAATAAAGCATTTATTTAAAACAAAAAGAAACTGAAGATTTGTCCTGGAGTGAGGTTTTTTGTTTTTTGTTTTTTCAAAAATTCAAATGAAAGTAGCAATTAAGAGGTTTCCTTTCTCTCTGGTTATTATAACAGTTTATAGGGAGAGTATCATTAAGTTTTGTGTTTTTTTTTAATCACTTCTCTCAGTTATTTACCCTTAGGGAAAAACCAGTTTTCTGGTATACACACCAGAATAAGAAGCACAGAGGTCATGGTAAGCATAATGTTTTGGAGGAACTAATCAAATTCTAAAGTAATAATTTGCAAATCTAGAGCCATTTCAGTGACCAAACATCACAAAGAATACACATCTACCATATTAGTTGCCTTTTGCTAGGTCAGAAATAACCGCAAAACTTAGTGGCTGAGTAATAAATATTTATTGTCTCAGTTTCTGTGGGTCAAGAATTTGGGAGTGATTTAGCTGGATGGTTCTGGCTCGGGGTCTTTCATGAAGTTGCAGTCATTTGAGGGCATATGGACTGGAGGATCCATTTCCAAGATGGCTTATTCACATGACTGGCGAGCTGGTACTAGGTTTTGGCAGAAGGCCTCGGCTCCCACAACATGGATGGGCCTCTTCACTGGGTTGCTTTAGTGTCCTCACAACATGACAGCTGGCTTCTCCCAAAGCTAGTGATTCAAGGAAAAACATGCAGAAGTTGCAATATCTTTTAAGATCTAGCCTGGGAAGTCATACTCCCATCATCTCTGCAACATCCTATTGCAGTATCCAATTTCCTATTATTACACAGATCAGCCTTCTTCAAAGTGGGTTGATATTACCCAAGGATGTGAATACCCGGAAGGAGAGAGTCATTGGAAGCCATGTTAGGGCCCACAGTCTGCCCTCTGGCCCCCAGAGGATGTGAGAAGATTCATTTCCTCATCACTTAACTACTTTCTAACAGCCGGGGGACAAACCTTCTCTGAGTTTCTACTGAGTTTTCTAGCAGCTAAAGTAGAGCATCACTAGGGAGTACAAACTTAAAAGTATGTCACAAGAGTACTAAGCCACAGAGGTTTAGAGACCAACTTCTTTCTCCTTTCACTGGGCTGTATTGATGCCAGGGAAATGAAAAGCATAGAATCAGTCCCCTTTCAAGCACAAGGTCTTTTTTCCAGAATATAATGGTGTGGAGAATTGGGAGAAACCTTGCCTATTATCTCTCCCAAAGGACAAAGATATGAAAACCGTGACATTATTAAGCCCCTAGACATTCTTCCAAGGCCTGGCCTCTGGCCCAGAATGCACTACTAAAGAGGTACAAAGATGTGTGTTATATGTGCATGTGCACATTCACACACACACACACACACACACACACACACAGTATAGTTAGCATGTGGCGTTCTGGTGGTTTCAGCAGAGCTCACAGGCAATATGAAAGTGTTGCCTGCTTTCAGACATAAGGCTCAACTTGTCTCAGGAGAATAGAGGCAGAAAATCCAAGATGAAATATAATGAGTTTAGAGCAACTCGGAGTTTCCTAGACATGGAAGATCATATCCCTTTCCAAGTATGGAAAGGGTTGAAAATTTTTCTGTCTTCAAGTTGCTGGCCTATCTTATCTTTAACTAAACATCCCTGATTTAGATACTATTACCAGATAACTAACGGCTTAGCACTGTGCTCAAATAAGTTTGGGAAATAATAAGGTAAACTTAAGTGCATCTTCTTACAGCTTTTAATATGCCGAAGGGCAATATGAATCTCCAAGAGGAGGCTGAGGTATGTATCTATCTTCCAAATGTAATTGACCATGGAATCCCTTTTTCATGGAATCTTTTCCTTAGACACACTTTGGGGAATTCATCTCTGGATATAAAAATCACTTGCACATCTGTTATATTAAAGGCAATGAAGATCTAGTTCTTTGCATTTTTGAAAGCCTGGTGGCTTTTTTATTTCGAGAGAGGGGGAGGGGCAGAGGGAGAGAGAGAATCTTAAGCAGGCTCTACGCCCAGTGCGGAGCCCAACACGGGGCTCTATCTCACAACCCTGAGTGAGATCATGACCTGAGCCAAAATCAAAAGTTGGACGCTTAACCAATTGAGCCACCCAGGTGCTCCAGCTTGATGGCTATTATTATCTTCATCCCGAAATAAACCTACAGTAGTCGTTCCCCGCCCCCTTATCTGAAGCTTCACTTTCCCAGGCTTCAGTTACCCGTGGTCAACCACTGTCTTGTAGTAGATGATCCTTCTTCTAAAATACTGTCAGAAGGTCACTAGTAGCCAATGGCTCATCACAACACCTGTTCCCTTCACTTCATCTCATCACAGTATTTTATTATCTTACATCATCACAAGAAGAAGGGTGAGCACAGTCCAATAAAAGACCACATTGATATAACTTTTATTACAATAGACTATTATAATTGTTCTATTTTGTCATTGTGGCTAATCTCTTACTGTGCCTAAATTATAAATTAAACTTTATCATAGGTGTGTATTGACAGGAAAATCATGTATATATGCGGTTTAGTACTATCTGGTTGTAGCACCTACTGGGGGGTCTTGGACTATATCCCTTGCAGATAAGGGGGAACAATCTGTAAAAGCATCTGTTTTCTGAAAATGTTTGTCCTCTTTCCTCTTAAACAGTTTCCCTTTCCTCAATTCTCTTAATGGCACTGCCATTTCTGTTCCTCTGGGCAACATGATTCTTCTCTCTCATGTGCACTTTCCTTGAGTCCAGCACTGTTCAATAGAAATATAACGCAAACCACATGTGTAATTTAAATTTCCTAGTAGCCACATCTTTAAAGGTAAAAGGAAAGGGGTGAAATTAATTTTATTAGTATATTTAACCCAATATATCCAAAACATTATTTCAACATGTGACACTAAGAACATTAAAAGTGGTCAATAGGGGCGCCTCCCTGGCTCAGTCTGAAAAGCATGCAACTCTTGATCTCTGACTTGTGAGCTTGAGCCCCAAATTGGGTATAGAGATTACTAAAAATAAATAAATAAATAAACAAAAAATGATCAATAGTCACAAGTGTCTAATGGCTATCAAACTAGACCCAAAAAGCCCTCTCGGCACCTTATTTCACTTGCCTCCTAAATGTTTGTTCTGCCTCTGGTTTTACTTTCCAAGCTCACTGCTCCCAGGTTAATCTTACTAAACCACCGTTCTGGTATAATCTCTCCTCTGTTTAAAACGTCTTGGTGAGGGGTGCCTGGGTGGCTAGGTCCCTTGAGCATCTGACTCTTGATCTCAGGGTCATGAGTTTGTTCCCCACCTTGGGCTCCATGCTGGGCATGGAGCCTACTTAAAAGGGGAAGGAAGGAAGGAAGGAAGGAAGGAAGGAAGGAAGGAAGGAAGGAAGGAAGGAAGGAAGGAAGGGAGGGAGGGAGGGAGGGAGGAAAGGGAGGGAGGGGGGAAGGAAGGAAGGAAGAAAGGAAGGAAGGAAAAGAAAGCAAGAAAAGGATTTCAATGGTTTCTTGGCCTACAAAACAACATCCAAAACACTTAACATCCAAGGAGCCCCACATTTAGCATCTTTCCACTTTTCCTCATTACTTCCCATACTCTTGCATAGTATGTTCCAGCAAAAGGAATCTCCCAGTTCTCCAGACAGACTTGACTCTTACCCAGATGTAAACCTCACCCTTCATCTCTACATGAAATTCCTTCCCACCACATATCTGCTTAATCAAGATTCAACCCAACTTCCATGGTTTAGCCCAAAAGATACCTCCCCTTAAAGTCCTTACAGATTTCCACAGTTAGCTATGAACCTTCTAATCTTTTATAGTATGTCACTCTTAATGACATGTATCACATACTTCCTTGCCTTAACATTCTTGATGTACATGTTTTATAATCTCAACTAGATTATGAGAGCTATTAGAATAAAAGTTTGCATCTTCATATCCCCCACAGTGCCTTTTGCCGAGTAATACACACAGAGACACACACAATGTGCTAACAAATGATTACAGTGGCACTAACAACTTTGGGATCCTTTAAAATACTACCATCTTTGCAGTAGACAATGTTTCATACCTGCCACCTCACAACCGTTCTCTCTTCTCCCAGAAATCCCCCGACCTATCTGTAGGTTAGGCCCCAACAGCCATGTTTGCATGCATAACCCCACCACCTTAGAACAGGGACTCACTTCTCAAAGTGTGATACCACATCCTCAATGAAGGCGATTTGCAGAGAGACCCAAGAATGAACAGATGCACAGAGCAAAACAGAAAAACAAAGAGTGCTTTTCCAGTTCTCCCAGTCCTGCCCACTTCCATCCTTTCCTGGGCTGATTACTTTCCTGTCTTTGGGTCCCTTCCTGTAACATTAAAATATTTTAAAATATTTCTTATGTCTCACTCCTTTTTTTTCTTAATCTAGCTTACACTGTTTTCTCTTACTTGGAACCAGAGTCTTAAAACAATAATGATGGAAACCAGGCCCTCATTTTGAAGGCTACTTATTCCGTCCTCTCCCATGACCCAATATCCTGAATAATAACTTTCCTACCATGAGGGCAAGCCCATTCTCAAGGATCCTCAGATTTCAGGCAGCAGAAGAGACAAATGCACAAGACAAAAATTGTCTCCCTTATTTTGGCAGATGGAGGCTATCACAGAATTTATTCTCCTGTCCTTAAAGAATCCCTGTTGCTGGTCAAATTCGCCAAAAGAGAACACCAATGTACATTATCACTAAGTTTTTAATATTTCCCAGGTGATCCCAATGTGCAATCAATGCTCAGAACAAGTTTTCTAAGCTGGTCTTGCTTTGGCATAATTAGTAGTTTGTAAGAATCGCAGAATCTCAGACCAACCTTATCTGCAATTTTAGCAAAAGTCCCAGGGGATTCATATATGTATTAAAGTCTGGGAAGCACTAATTTAGAATACAGGCTTTGGAGTCAGCCAGACCTTGGTCCTAACTCTACCAGCACCAGCTGAGTGATTTTGGGCAAGCTGCTTAACCTTGCTAAGCCTCAGCTGAATAAACGATGACAGGTCCACACAAAGGGACACTATGCAGCCATCAAAAGGAATTTGTAATATCTTTAGATACTATAGACTGCTTCCCACAGTATTTTAACTGAAAATAAATAAATAAATAAATAAATATATTGTTGATGTTAACAGGAAGATAAAGGTTTTGAGGAAAAGTTAAATGAAATAATATATGTAAGAGCAGTCAGAATTGTTTCTGGTGGGGTGGCTCAGTCGGTTAAGTGTCTGACTCTTGATCTCAGCTCGGGTCTTGTTCTCAGGGTCGTGAGTTTGAACTCCATGCTCCACGCTCAGCATGGAGCCTGCTTAAGATTCTCTCTCTCTCCCTTTTCCTCTGCTCCCCTCTCCCCACGCTCGTTTGCTCTCTCTAAAAAAATAAATAAAACCTTTTTTAAAAAAACCTCAAGTATTATGAACCTCACATTATTTAACTTTCTCTGATCATCAATCTTGCTTTTACAATTGTGTCGAATTTGTTTTCCAAACAAAGTCAACGTATTGCATTTCATTGCTTTGTCTCTTAAATCTTTTTTAGCCTATATATTTCCCTCCATTTATTTTCCTTGCAATTTATTTATTGAAGAAGCCAGGTTGCTCTGAAGAATTTCCACATTCCAGATTTTGATGACTGCATCCTTGTAATTTAAAGTCTTGATTAGATTCAGGTTTGCTTTATTTAAAATAATTCATCATAGGTGGTGCTATTTACTTCTTATTCATCTCATTAGAACAGGAAAACCCTAGTTCATAACATTAACTACTTATTTGCATTATTATCTCTTTTTGAGATGTTAAGATTGGTCATTTGGTTCAGGGATCATCAGACTGGTCCGTCCATTATAAAGTTCTCCATCAGCTTTTTACCTAATGGATTCAACAACTATTGGTGATATTGCCTAATGGTGATACAACCATTATTTTATTAGAGGCTGCAAAATTGTGATATTCTAATTCTTTTATCTCTTCTGCACTTAATTAACTGGAATTCTTTTATAAGGAACCTTCACCCATCAGCTCTTTGGTATCCTGAAGTACAACTTGTATAGAAAAGGCAAGATTGTGGGGTGCCTGGGTGGCTCAGTCGGTTAGGCGTCTGCCTTGGGCTCAGGTCATGATCCTGGAGTCCTGGGATAGAGCCCCACGTCGGGCTCCCTGCTCAGCGGGGAGTCTGCTTCTCCTCCTGCCCCTCACCCTGCCCCTGCTCATGAGCACATGCGGGGGGGGGGGCAGGGGAAGAGGTAGAGAGAGTCCCAAGCCGACTCCACATTGAGTGCAGAGCCCAGTTCAGGCCTCGATCCCACGACCCCAAGACCACGACCAAGCTGAAATTTAGTCAGACTTTCAACCGACTGTGCCTCCCAGGCACCCCTGATTCTTTTTTTTTTTTTTTAAAGATTTTACTTTTAAGTAATCTCTACACCCAACGTAGGGCTCAAACCCACAACCTCAAGATCAAGAGTTGCTTGGGGGGGGGCGGCGCCTGGGTGGCTCAGTCATTAAGCATCTGCCTTTGGCTCAGGTCGTGGTCCCAGGGTCCTAGGATCGAGCCCCACATCGGGCTTCCTGCTTGGCAGGAAGCCTGCCTCTCCCTCTCCCACTCCCCCTGCTTGTGTTCCTGTTCTCGCTGTCTCTCTCTCTGTCAAATAAATAAATAAAATCTTAAAAAAAAAAAAAGTTGCATAGGGTGCCTGGGTAGCTCAGTTGAGCGCCCCCCGACTCTTGGTTTTTGGCTCAGGTCATGATCTCAGGGTAGTAAGATCAAGCCCCGCTTCGGGCTCCAGGCTGGGTGTAGAGCCTGCTTGAGATTCTTTCTCTCCCTCTCCTTCTGCCCCTACTCTTTCTCTCTCTCTCAAATAAATAAACAAACCTTTAAAAAAAAAAAAAAAAGAAGATTGAGAGTTGCACGCTCTACTAACTGAGCCAGCCAGGAGCCCTGTTTTGTTTTTGTTTTTGTTTTTAAGCCAGGATTGATTTTCTTCTCTTTATTGACCAGTTTTCAGAATGAATTGGTTTTCTAGTATCTTCTAGATGTGACTAATGAATTAGTTTCTTTTTAGTATTATTATGAACTCATGCATTTTAAAACACATTTGATGAGTTTCAATCCATTGGAGTCACTCTTCTTTTTGACGTTCAAATTGTGCCACATTTGGTCAAAGGAAGTCCTTCAGACTGACTCTATAATCATTTAAGCATGACTCTAATAGTCTTAAACAGCTTCCTTGTTCTCTGGTGTGACAAGAGGTTCCAACCACAACTCTATAAATTTCCTGTTGTACAGGAGTAATTGTTCCTATCAGTAGCAAATAAGGTTTAGAGGCCACAATTTGGACACCAGAAGTGCATATTGCTACTGGGTTGTTCAGTTTCTAGGCCCTTTTGGCAGATAGAGCTAGAAAATATATTTTTATTTTTATTTTTTTGGTTTTTTTTAAGATTTTTATTTATTCATTTGACAGAGACAGAGACAGCGAGCGCAGGAACACAAGCAGGGGGAGTGGGAGAGGGAGAAGCAGGCTTCCTGCGGAGCGGGGAGCCCGATGCGGGGCTCGATCCCAGGACCCCGGGATCACGACCCGAGCCAAAGGCAGACACCCAACAACCGAGCCACCCAGGCGCCCCTAGAAAATATATTTTTAAAGAGAAAAATATATCATACATTTATACTAATATTTTTCCATTCATTTTTAAGGTTGTAGAGTTTTTACTTAATTCCCTTGGCTTTATAGTTCTCTTTTATCTTGCCCTAAAAATCTAAGTTCTTAACAACATTCACTACTTATTTGCTTTATCATTAGAGATAATAGTTTCATAATAAAAATACCAATATTATTACCAACAAGATGATTACTAAATACTGTTTAAGATTTCTTTGCAGGGACCCCTGGGTGGCTCAGTTGTTGGGTGTCTGTCTTCGGCTCAGGTCATGATCCCAGGGTCCTGGGATGGAGCCCCACATCGGGCTCCCTGCTCGGCAGGAAGCCTGCTTCTCCCTCTCCCACTCCCCCTGCTTGTGTTCCCTCTCTCGCTGTGTCTCTCTCTCTCTCTCAAATACATAAATAAAATCATTTATGTATTTGAGAGAGAGAGAGAATGAGAGATAGAGAGCACGAGAGGGAAGAGGGTCAGAGGGAGAAGCAGACTCCTTTCTGAGCAGGGAGCCCGATGCGGGACTCGATCCCGGCACTCCAGGATCATGACCTGAGCCGAAGGCAGTTGCTTAACCAACTGAGCCACCCAGGCACCCTAAATAAAATCTTTTAAAAAAACAAAAAATAAATAAAAGTCTTCAGGAGTTTGCAGAACGTAAACTCCATTGATCAATCTTAAAAAAAAAAAAATTTCTTTGCAGTTCTTTTTTTCCTAAAGATATATTGCACTAGAGATGAAAAATCAAATTATTGTGCTTTAAAGTTGAAATAATTCCTCTCTGTGTGATTCAGGCATCAATTCAATACACAATTGAGTTCTTTTTGCCCCATTTTGTTTCAATTTTTAGAGATATAAAAAATCTTTTTTAAGTTTTATTTATTTAAGTAATCTTTCCACCCAACATGGGGCTCAAACTCACAACCCCAAGATCAAGAGTCGCATGCTCTTCCAACTGAGCCAGCCAGGTGCCCCGAGATATAAAAAAAATCTTAAATTTAACTTTGTTATTTAATTATGTAAAACAGTAACATGGTTCCAAAGTCAAATCTACAAGAGAAGGTACATCCAGGAAAGTCTAGCTTCTGTCCTTGAACCCTCCTTTCTCTTCCTGCCCTTTCTTTATAGGTAACCATTTTTGCGGTTAGTTTTTGGTTTACCCCTTCATGAAAATAGACAAGAGATTCCAGTCCGAATTCTTTTTGTTTTAGTAATACTCATAGCTAAGATTTATTACAGGGAAAGGATGAAAACCAAAATCAGCAAAAGGAAAGTTGTGTGGGGCAAAGTCCAGAGGGAACCCTGCCCAAGCTTTTAAAGTCCTCTCCCAGTAGAATCACATGGGATACCAAGCCTCATCTCCTAAATAAAAGCTTTGTTTTTTTCTTAAATAAAAGATTATACATTTTCCACCTTTTCTTTCTTTTTTTAAAAAGATTTTATTTATTTATTAGAGAGAGAGAGAGAGCACAAGCAGGGAGGAGAGAGAGAGCACAAGCAGGGAGGAGAGGGAGAAGCAGGCTCCCCGATGAGCAGGAGCCCAACGTGGGGCTCGATCCCAGGACCCTGATACCATGACCTGAGCCTAAGGCAGATGCTTAACCAACTGAGCTACCCTCCAATCTTTTGCTACTTACAAAGTGTGCCATAATGATTAGCCTTGTACATACATCTTTGTTTATTTTTGCCAGTTTATCTTTGGCTTAGATTTCTAGAAATGGGATTGCTGGGACAAAGAATTCATAAATATGTCCTGTTGCAGGTCAGAGCCACCTTCCCCTTCTAGAGCAGAAAACTTCTACAGTGATACTCCCAATGGTCCCCATGTCCTGGTAAATTGCCCTGTGAGTGCAATTTACAAAAGTGATGGGTATCACTTCCAAGGTTAACTTATGAAAGACTGTAACTTCTGTTCTGCTCTCACTCTCTCTAGCTCTTTTCTCCTGCTTGCTCTAATGAAGCAAGCTATTATGTTGGGAGCTGTTTTATGGAGAGGTCCATGCGGCAAGGAATGGAGGGCAGCCTCTGGCCAACAGCCAACAGGAAATAAAGCTCTCAGAGCAACAATTCAGAGAGGAACTGTATCCTGAAACAACCACAAGAGTAGTTTGGAGGTGAATCCTCCTCTCCAGGTTGAGCCCTGAGATCGCTGCAGCCCCAGCCAACACTCTGATGGCAGCCTCATGAGAGACCCTGAGCCAAAGGACCCAGCGAGCCTACCTGAAATGCTAACCCACAGAAACCATGAGATACTAAATGTGTTGTTTTAAGCTATTAAGTTTTGGCATAGGGCGCCTGGGTGGCTCAGATGGTTAAGCGTCTGCCTTGGGCTCAGGTCATGATCCCAGACTCCTGGGATCGGGTCCAGCATCGGGCTCCCTGCTCCTTGGGAGCCTGCTTTTCCCTCTGCCTCTCTCTCTCTCTCTCTCTCTCTCTCTGTCTCTCATGAATAAATAAATAAAAAATCTTTAAAAAAAAGTTTTGGCATAATTTCTCTTATGCAGCATTCATTAGCAGATTACAACTCCACTAGAATTGTGTTATACTCTTTTTTTAAAAGAATTTATGTATTTAGGGGTGCCTGGGTGGCTCAGTCGTTAAGCGTCTGCCTTCGGCTCAGGTCATGATCCCAGGGTCCTGGGATCGAGCCCCGCATCGGGCTCCCTGCTCAGCGGGAAGCCGGCTTCTCTCTCTCCCACTCCCCCTGCTTGTGTTCCCTCTCTTGCTGTGTGTGTCTCTCTCTGTCAGATAAATAAAATCTTTAAAAAAAAAAGACTTTATGTATTTATTTATTTTAGAGAGAGAGAAAGAGAGCACGGGGTGGCGGCGGGGGGTGGGGGGAAGGCGGAGAGCAGAGGGAAAGGGAGAAGCAGACGCTGCGCTAAGCACAGAGCCTGACACGGAGCTTGATCTCACGGCCCTGAGATCATGACCTGGGCTGAAATCAAGAGTTGGATGCTCAACTGACTGAGCCACCCAGGTGCCTAGTGTTATATATACTCTTAACTGTTAGATGACCATAGGGAGCGTAGAATACTGGTTAATTGAGTAACGGTGAGGTCAACTGATGAGATTGGTTGGCCAACAGTCTTGTGTGACACTGTATGGGGCCCTGTCTCTGGCTTTGCCCTGTTCTCCATTTCATCAGTGATTTGGGTGGCCATCCTGCACATGGTGGGGAAAAAATCGGAAGCTGAGGGTCCTCAATCAACTGAAACAAGGACCAAATCATTGGATTACTGTATGAACTAAATTCAATTCAACAAAGACCTAGTAAGCTTGGCAACAATACTTTGTGGGGTGCTATGAGGAGCTATAGAAGAGTCTAGAGGCTAGGAGACCCTGCACCCCACTGCTATGAACAGAACCTGTGAGTCCTCACTCCCAAGCCATAGATGGGTTAAGTTAGGATTATCAAATGGCACAGTACACGGCAAAGGCAAAGAATGATGTCTCTCAAACTTACAGGACAGTGAAGGACATTTTCAATTACTGTTCTTTGTTTTTACTCAAAAATCTCCTTAGATGAAAGACCTAAATGTGAAACACAAAACCATCAAAACCCTAGAGGAGGAAACAGGCAGTAACGCCCTTGACCTCGGCCGTAGCAGCTTCTTACTAGGCACGTCTCTGGAGGCAAGGGAAACAAAAGAAAAAATGAACAGTTGGGACTTCATTGAGATAAGAGCTTCTGCTTTTATTCGGTGGAGGAAACAATCAACAAAACTAAAAGGCAACCTACGGAATGGGAGAAGATATTTGCAAATGACATATTGGATAAAGGGCTAGTATCCAAAATCTATAAAGAACTTACCAAACTCAACACCCAAAAAATAAATAATCCAGTTAAGAAATGGGCAGGAGACATGAACAGACATTTCTCCAAAGAAGACATACAAATGGCAACAGACACATGAAAAAATGCTCAACATCACTCAGCATCAGGGAAACACAAATCAAAACCACAATGAGATACCACTTCACATCTTTTAGAATGGCTAAAGTCAGTGACTCAGGAAACAACAGATGTTGGCAAGGTTGCAGAGAAAGGAGAAAGGAGAACCCTCTTACACTCTTGGCGAGAATGCAAACTGGTGCAGCCACTTTGGAGAACAGTAAGGAGGTTCCTCAAAAAGTTAAAAATAGAACGACACAGGGTGCCTGGCTGGCTCAGTCAGTTAAGCGTCCGACTCTTGATTTTGGCTCAGGTCATCATCTCAGGGTTCAGAGATCAAGCCCCATGTCGGGCTCCATCTTCAGCTCAGAGTCAGCTGGAGATTCTCCCTCTCTCTCCTCCTCTCCCTCCCCACCCTGCTGGTGCTCTAAATAAGTAAATAAATAAAATCTTTTTTTAAAAAAATAGAACTACCCGGGCGCCTGGGTAGCTCAGTCGTTAAGCGTCTGCCTTCGGCTCAGGTCATGATCCCAGGGTCCTGGGGTCGAGCCCTGCATCGGGCTCCCTGCTCGGCGGGAAGCCTGCTTCTCCCTCTCCCACTCCCCCTGCTTGTGTTCCCTCTCTCGCTGTGTCTCTCTGTCAAATAAATGAATAAAATCTTTAAAAAAAAATAGAACTACCTTACAACCCAGCAATTGTACTACTAGGTATTTATCCAAAGGATACAAAAATACTGTTTCAAAGGGGTACACGCACCTCAATGTTTATAGCAGCATTGTCAACAACAGCTAAATTATGGAAAGAGCCCAAATGTCCATCGACTGATGAATGGATAAAGAAGTGATGGAATATTACTCAGCCATCAAAAAGAATGAAATCTTGCCATTTACAACAACATGGATGGAACTAGAGGGTATTATGCTAAGCAAAATAAGTCGGTCAGAGAAAGACAATTACCATATGATTTCACTCCTATGCGGAATTTAAGAAACAAACCAGATGAACACAGAGGAAGGGAAGGAAAAATAAAATAAGATAAAAACAGAGAGGGAGACAAACCATAAGAGACTCATAACTATAGAGAACAAACAGGGCTGCTGGAGGGAAGGTAAGTGGGGGGGTTGGGGTAACTGGGTGATGGGCATTAAGGAGGGCACTGGTTATGATGAGCACTTGGTGTTATATGTAGGTGATGAATCACTAAATTTTACTCCTGAAACCAATACTACACAATATGTTAACTAACTTGAATTTAAATAAAATCTTGGAAGAAAAAAAAGTCTCCTCAGAAATGTAGTGACTTCATGAGTCAGCACCCGCCTTTAACAAGATCTCCAGAGGAGTGGTGTCTACATGGAAGTTTGAGAAACTCTGGCCTAATAACTCTGTTTGGTTTGGGGGTTTAATTTTTTATAGCAAGCACATTTTCATGCATTACCTCTGTAATTAAAAGATGTTTTAGGGGCACCTGGGTGGCTCAGTCGTTGGGTGTCTGCCTTCGGCTCAGGTCATGATTCCAGGGTCCTGGGATCGAGCCCTGCATCGGGCTCCCTGCTTGGCGGGAGGCCTGCTTCTCCCTCTGCCACTCCCCCTGCTTGTGTTCCCTCTCTCCCTGTGTCTCTCTCTGTCAAATAAATAAATAAAATCTTTAAAAAAAATAAAAAATAAAAGATGTTTTAAAGAGACTAGATTAAGGGCCCCTATGACCAGCTCAGTTGGAAGAGCATGCAACTCTTGATCTCAGGGTCATGAGTTTGGGCCCCATGTGGGGTGGAGATTACTTAAATAAGCAAGAAAAACACTTTAAAATAAAAAATAAATAAAGAGATTAGATTATAAAGAAGGTGAAAATTCAAAGGGGGAGATTGGCTGCTGCTGGACTGGGTGGGAAGGAGACCACTTGAGCCAAGTCCAGAAGGTAACAGGCTGCCCCACACCCTTAGAACTGACGTGCAGGTCTGTGAGTAGAAAATTCCTGACAGTGAAGGCAGGAGGGAAAAGGGAGAGAGGTCCTGGACGAGCCACCAGATTGAAAGTTCTGTACTGTGGTAGCCTCACTAGAAGCAGACATCTGGTCATCGTAGACCCTCATAACTGCAAGCTGAATGAAGGAAATGTCCAAGGATCTTAAGTTCTGGAAGTAATAATAGCAGAATGACTGACTGCAAATGAGTATCCACGGAATCACAATTCTAAGGATGTCGTGACAGCAAGTAGGAGAAGAAGTCATTCTTTCAACAATTACCAGTTTCTCTCTTTCCCCATTCCTTTAGACAAGCCTCCCGCAAGAAGCCGATTTCCAGCTTCATGTGATCATGAAAGGATTTTGCTTTCTTCTTATGTGAAATACAAGTGAATTGATTAAATAGAAGACAGTGTCTGATTGCTAGGAAGTCAGTGATTCAGATGGTGTGGAACGGCACCTTGGGGATGGGAGAAAGGGAAAACAGGACGGGGGGGAAGTCCAGCCAGCCGTCCAGCCAGCCAAGGACACTCGAGGGCTGACAGGACTGAGCCTCAGAGGAGGAAGTTTGACATCACTTGGTCCAGCCTCCCTGTTTGTGGGTCCAGGAGGATAAGGGCATCCAGGAGTTGGCTGTGGACCCAGAACTAGAACTCAGGGCTTCCTCCTGTTCTTCACCTTCCCCCTACTCCCTGCTCTCTCTGCCAGCCTCCACCCTTCTTGCCACAGATCCCTATCTCCTTTCTGAGTACACTTTCCAGTATGTGCATGTTACTTCAATAAAACGTTATATTTGGGGCGCCTGGGTGGCTCAGTCGGTTAAGCGTCTGCCTTCGGCTCAGGTCATGATCCCAGGGTCCTGGGATCGAGCCCCGCATCGGGCTCCCTGCTCAATGGGAAGTATGCTTCTCCCTCTCCCTCTCCCACTCCCCCTGCTTGTGCTCTCTCTGTCAAATAAATAAATAAAATCTTTAAAAATAAATAAATAAAAAGTTGTATTTGGTGGGGGTGGGTACTTCGGGTGCTGTTTTAGCTGTTTTTTTATAGAAACAGCATTGCGTATGTAGAAGACAGACATTCCGTATAGGCTTTTAAAATACAGGTGAAGAAATGGGAATTTACACTGCAAGGTTTGAGGCAAGCCATGGGAACTTAGGAAGTCTAATAAATGAGAGGGGTCCAACCAAAAAAGCCTTCCAATAGTGGCTGGGCCTTAAGCCAGGCCTTAAAGGAAAAAGAACCTTTGGACAGGCCTCCTGCAAGAAGCCGATTTCCAGGGGTGGATGTCGTAGCTCAGCAATGACTTGGAGCAGAGCACTCCAACCGTTGGCCTCACCCTCACAGGCAGGGTCCCAGGCCCCAGGGAGGGAGAGGGAGCTGGAGGAAGCACGTATGTGTCCACCCCCTCCCATTCCAGCAGGGGAGGCCCCCCTCAGCACCCATACTCTTCCCTCTGAGAGACTGAATATACAAACAGACATGGGCCAGACCATATATGACGCTAGAACTCTGACCCCAAACCTCTGCAGTAACCAGCCTGGGAAGCCAAACCACAACCTCTGCAGCGGTGGACCCAGAACGACCAGGACGCAATGTCTGCCACCTTCTTCCCAGTCCCCACCACTCCCTGTCTCCACCAACTCAGGACCAACCACAGAAACCAAATATGCTCCCCAACCAATCACAGAGGTGCCCCTTCTAGTTGACCAGCCTCCAGTGTCCGTCGGGGATAAACAACCTCCAATCATAACCCACCTAGAGCCTCCCTTTCTTTCCCACTATGACACCTTCCCCCTCCCTGCCTTTGAGTCCCTTCCTGCCAAATGCAAGCTCTGAATGAATAGCCTCGGTTTGTTCTCATTTGGGTGATCTTGGTTTATTTCTGTATCTCCAACAGGGAGTCTGGACACAGAACAGCATACTCTACCTCCAAATCAGGAGGTAGAGTCGCCCCCTCCCCCCCCGGAATGTCCCTTCCTGGCTCTATCCCTCCCAAAGGTGACCAGTCTGACAATGCCATGGATCATTTTTGCTTATTTCTGTACTTTTCATGGGAATAGAATCCTACAGTAAGAGCATTTTGTGTGTATACTGACTTCTTTTGCTCAACATCAAGTCTGTGAGATTTATTTGCATTGTGTAGAGCAATATGTTCATTTGTACTCATTGCCATATCCCAGTATTCTACTCTGTGACTTTACCACAGCTTCTATACCCATTCTACCCTGGAGAGCCGTTTGGGCTGATGCAAGTTTGGGGCTATTAACAACAGTGCAGTTAGAAACATTCTTTCAGGGCGCCGGGGTGGCTCAGTCCGTTAAGCCTCTGCCTTCAGTTCAGGTCATGATCCCAGGGTGCTGGGATCCAGCCCTGCGTCAGGGGGTCCCTGCTCCATGGGGAGTCTGCTTCTCCTTCTCCCTCTCCCTCTGCAGCTCCCCTGCTTGTGCTCTCACTCTCTCTCTCTCAAATAAATAAATAAAAATCTTAAAAAAAAAAAGAAAGAAACATTCTTGCACTAAAAAAGAAGAAAAGAAAGACGAGAGAAACGTTCTGGCATGCATCTCAGTAAACATAAGTTCTTGTTGCTGTGGTGTTCGTACCCAGGAGCAGAATTGCTACATCCTAAATTATGCACATGGTCAATGTCAGTAGGATACTGCCAGTTTGCAAACAGTTTTATCAACTTCTATTCCCCCTATGTCTATGAAAGTTTCAGCTGCTCTGTTTTCATCAACACTTGATCTTGTCAGACCCTTTCAATGTAGCCTTTCTGCTTGGGTGTTTGTCAGTTTACCCTTCACATTCTTCTTATTCCCTACAGGCTCTAAGTGTTACTGTTTCCCTGGATTTAATTGTAGTAATTATTAATAGTATATAACTGATCAAAACCACACTTGTGGCTCCTTGCTAGCCCCACCCTTGCTGCAAGAACACTCCTTTAGACCACTCACTATTGTACTGAAACAATGGGTAGTGGAAGGGGGCCCTTGGAGTGAGGTCTTTGCTTTGTTATTTGGTCTCTGATGCCTTTCCCAATACTCTGCACACAGTAGGTGCAAAATATTATGTAAACACATGAAAGTATGATATGAAAGCCTATTTGTCTGCACCACATTTTGTGAGCCATTCCCAACCACTGGAGGGTAAGCAGGGGTCTTACTCATTTTAGGCCTTAGATCTGGCACTGGAGAGTCCTTTATTTTATTTATTTATTTATTTATAAGTTTTTTAAAGATTTTATTTATTTATTCATGAAAGACAGAGAGAGAGAGAGAGAGAGGCAGGCTCCCAAGGAGCAGGGAGCCCGACGCGGGACTCGATCCCAGGACCCCGGGACCATGACCCGAGCCAAAGGCAGACGCTCAACCATCTGAGCCATGCAGGCGCCCCTATTTTTTTAAGTAATCACTACACCCAACATGGGGCTCAAACCCACAACCCTGAGATCAAGAGTTGCACACTCCACTGACTAAGCCAGCCAGGTGCCCCATGGAGAATCCTTTAATAAATAATGTTTACTATACCAATCTGGCCTCAGGAGGCCTGGCATTTTAGTTTGTGCCCCTTGCCTTGCCTCACACAGCCTCAGGCCATTTGCATGCACACACACACACACACACACACACACACACGATGATGATGATGATGATGATAGTCCTATTGTTACAACATCCCTGAGACCATTAGTTATAATATTGCACATTACACTATCACAACATGAGGCAGATCTTGGCACATGGGGCAGGAATGTGTTGGTGTGAAATCTCATTTTAAATGGGGTCCCCGCTCCAGACGTGCAATCAGCTGTGGGTCACGATTAAGCATAGAAAACATCTAGGTCTGGGGCTCAGGGGTCAGGGCTTTCACTTGCATTGTCTCCTCTGGTCCTTGCTCCCTCCGGGTCTTGCAGACTAGCTATACATTGGGTCAGAATGGTGCCCCTTGCATAGGGTTGAGGACTGAGCGAGTTGATCTGTGTAAAGCACTTAGTCCAGTGCCTGGCACACAGCAAGGTATGGGGTAAGCAGGAGCCCTGTGTATTACTGTCATTGTCACCAGCTGCCGCAGGAGTGCAGAATGCTGGGGGACCACGCCCAACATGGTGCAAGCCTCATGGCCCTAGGCTACAGGGAAGAAAGAAGAAAAGTGAGCAGAGGGGGAACATGTGGTTTTCATCCATGGATAGTCACTTCTAGCACAGATTAGACCAGGAATGCCCAACATTGCTTTCCCTGGGGGGAGGCAGGGGCAATTCAGGGTGGAGCTGGAAAGCAAGTGACCTCAAGGCCTAAATGACTCCATTCCTAGGAGATGCCTAGAAGGGCAAGAGACAGGCTGTGGAATTTGAATCTGGTCCAGATAGGTCATTTCTGCCTGCTGGAAGGGCTCTGTCAGAGCCTGGGGGAGCCCCCCAATGCAACAGGCGAGCTGCCACTGGACACACCCAAATGTCGCCTCTCTGGGACAGGAGCAGTGGCCAGGGCCCTCCAAGGAGCTTGTCAATTGAGGCATCCCCCTTTGGTCTCCTCTTACTAAGATAGGGACCCAATGCGGCTCACTCTTTGAACTGGTTCAAATGGGATTTCACGCACAGAGGCCAAGCAACAAAGAAGGGAATGCTAATGCTGCCTTGGGAGGAAATAGAGGGCCTTTATAAAAAAAAAATTCTCCCAGCCAAGTGTGCCCCTTGGCTTTCTGAACCCCTCAGAAAGAGGGGAATCGGGCAGATATGAACAAGACTGGCCATGAGTCCATAATTACTGAAGCTGGGTGATGGGCACGGGGTGGGGGATTCTCATTCTATTTTCTTTTTTTTTTTAAGTTTTTTTTTTTAATTTGACAGAGAGAGACACAGCAAGAGAGGGAACACAAGCTGGGGGAGTGGGAGAGGGAGAAGCAGGCTCCCCGCTGAGCAGGGAGCCCAATGCTGGGCTCAATCCCAGGACCCTGGGATCATGACCTGAGCTGAAGGCAGACGCTTAATGACTGAGGCAGCCAGGCGCCCCATCTATTTTCTCTTATATATATTTCTTATATATATTTTCTTATATTCTATTTTTGTATTTGAAAATTTTCCATAATAATGTTTCTTGAAAGAAGGTATGACTAATCCAAAGCCTGGCAGGATAAGGGGCGTCTTCTTGATCTCTAACCAGAAATTCTCCCTAAGTCTGATGAAATCTGAGTGTATCCAACAAGTAAAATAAGGTGAGGGTACAAGCACTGGTCTGGCTTCGGTAGGTCATCAAACAAGGTCTGTGTTTCCCAGAGGGAGAGAAGCCGTGGTGGCTCTTGGGTTTTGAGGAAAACGTTTCAGCAGGAGAGAGAAGGTGGAGGGGGACTGATAGGCATACTTTGACTGCTGGTGAGTCTGCCCCAACCGGTTAGGATGGCACTGGGCCTCTGGCCCCACCCCAGCCTTTACCCTGAATTGAGGTGTGCTCTCCTAAGCCTCCAGGGATAGGTGGCTGGGCCCCACACTGGGGGCAGACGTCCTCTCCCCCTTCCTAGGGTTCCGGACTCCACATGGTCCAGGCCATGGTGATGAGGGTAACCTGTCTGCGTCTCCCTCCTGCAGTTGAAAGCCACACTCCAAACCCAGGATTCCTGAGATCAGACACATCGACTATCCCAAGCCATCTCCTGGCCACAGGCCTCATTACACTGGCCAATTCCCTCCTCTGCTTGAAGTTGGCATTTTAGAGGCCTTCAGTTGACAACCACCAAAATAGGGATGCTGCTCCACATAGGCCAGATTAGGGCTTCTGGGCAGCATCAGGTGAAAAGTGCCTGGTAGGGGCGCCTGGGTGTCTCAGTCGTTAAGCGTCTGCCTTCTGCTCAGCTCATGATCCCAGGGTCCTGGGATCAAGCCCCGCATCGGGCTCCCTGCTCCGAGGGGGGCCCGCTTCTCCCTCTCCCACTCCCCCTGCTTGTGTTCCCTCTCTCTGTCAAATAAATAAATAAAATCTTAAAAAAGAAAGAAAGAAAGAAAAGTGCCTGGTAGATCCCTGAATGATTCCTACACACCTTAGCTAAAGGTGTCTCCCACACGGCTGGTCACTGTGCTTGAAATTCCACCAGCAAAGTAGCATCCTTTGGGACTACACATTGCTTTCTTGAGATACTCTTTTCCAAAGCTACCCTGGGAGAGTCACACATTAAAACTAGTACCAGGGGCGCCTGGGTGGCTCAGTTGGTTAAGCGACTGCCTTCGGCTCAGGTCATGATCCTGGAGTCCTGGGATCGAGTCCCACATCAGGCTCCCGGCTCAGCGGGGAGCCTGCTTCTCCCTCTGACCTTCTCCCCTCTCATACTGTTTCTCTCCCTCTCTCTCAAATAAATAAATAAAATCTTAAAAAAAAAAATAAAACTAGTACCGGTGCATGAATTGTTTACTGACCCGGGTATCTGCGAGTGACGGAGAGCGCAGAGGGCTGGCTAAGAGCAAGGGTGATGGGGGGTGGTACAGATAGCTTGGGCAAGGACCTCTCCTAGTTTCAGGGTGCAGGCTGCTGGGATCGGAGCGAGGGTTGAAAAGAAGTTTAGGGGGAAAGGGACAGGTCATTCAAGCCCCCTAGGGCAGTACAAAGCAAGGCCAAAGTGGCCAAAGCAGGGTAGAGAACCTACCAGCTGACAGTTTGGGGGGTACCTTCCCAGGTAGCTTAGTCTGTCTCTTGCAGAGCACAGGAATGGAAGTGGCTCCAGAAATGGCTGCCTGAAAAAAACCCACGAAGATATTCCCCAATCCATCTGGCTGCTGAGGGGCACCCCAGCCCTTAGCCTGCACAGCCGCCCCAGTAGACATTCCTCCATTCCCACTCCCCAAAGACTCAATGCACAGGATGAAGAAGGGGGGGAGGGGTAGGCAGTAGGGTCTGAATCTGCCTGGTAAGCTGTAACCAAGTGCTCCAGCCCCTCCACGTTTGTAACAACATGTATCCAACGCTTAATAAATGCCAGGAACCATTCTAGGGCTGATGTAGATAAGCTCATTTAATCCTCACAACACTAGGAGATCTATGTTTTTATACATAGGAAGTTTTACTATTCATCCCCATTTTACAGCTGAGGAAACGGAGGCACAGAGAGGTTAATCAAGAGCACAGAGTGACAAAGCACAGAGTGAGTGAAAGTTAAGAGTGGGGTGCAGGCCTAGGCCACCCCACACTGCAGAGTAACACCCTTACCCACTGGGCACTCTGCCTCTTAATGCCCTCATGTCTACCAGGCGGCGCAGGGGAGAGGTAGGGGAAGCTATCAGTCTTCACCAACTCTGGGTCAGGCACTTGACAAAACACTTGTGTGCTTCGATCTCAGAAGAACCCAGTGGAGATGAGCCATGATATTCACATGTGGGGAAGCAAGACCAGAGAAGTCTGATCATCTGCCAAGGCCACACAGCCCAGGAAGGGGTGGAGCTGGAATCCAAACCTTGGTCTGAGCTCAGCCCAGCAGGCCTCTTCTCCCCAAATCCCTCTCCCCCTCCCCCCCAGCTAGAGAGCATGGAGACCAGAAGGGAAGGAAAAGGAAGGGGGGGTGAGGAGGCTGGAGAGGGGCTTCAGAGGCAGTACTCAGCCTAGCAGCTGCCTTACGTTCCCCAGGGGCCAGGAGAATGCCTGGACCTCCTCTACTTCTTTTTTTTTTTTTTTAAGATTTTATTTATTTATTTGACAGAGAGAGACACAGCGAGAGAGGGAACACAAGCAGGGGGAGTGGGAGAGGGAGAAGCAGGCTTCCCGCAGAGCAGGGAGCCCGATGCGGGGCTCGATCCCAGGACCCTGGGATCACGACCCGAGCCGAAGGCAGACGCTTAACGACTGAGCCACCCAGGCGCCCCAAGGACCTCCTCTACTTCTTGATGGACCTCAAGCAGCCATGTCCCTGGAGATGGACTACCCTGATGCTCCTGGAGCATTGGCTGGGCTTTTGGGGTCTGGAGCAAGGTCCTGTGGGGTCCCCCACCCTGCTGCACACCAGGCACCAGGGCAGGATGGGGGCACTGATAACCCCCTGCACAATCCAGTGGCACCTCCTGATCTGTGGACTTGGACAAATGGGTATACAGCCCGGATAGGGGCACCTCACCTCCTCCAGAGAATAAAGGTGACAACCAAGATTGCAGGGTGGGCGAGGTCTAGAGCACATGGGGAGGGCATGAGCTGGGACAGAAATCTGGCCTGAGGCCCCCTGGCTCCCCTCTGACCCAGGCTCCACCAGCCCCACAAAAGGGACAAGGCAGGAAGACAGCACAGTCCATGCTTGGGCTGGATGTCCCATGGGGAAGGGAGTAGATCCATGGCAGAGAGGGCCCAGGGCTTCACTGGAGTAGGCGCCGCCTGTATACCATGGTCAGGATCATGGCCAGGAGCACCCCAGCGGCGGCTGCCCCGAGCCATGGAGCCCAGAGGCTGGCCTGGACGGACTCCTCCTCCACCAGAGGCTGCGGGGTGGCACGCGGCCCAGGATTACCCTCCAGCAGCTCGACGCTGGGGTCCTGGGCCACTTGGATCCGAATGGAATCCACCGACTGGTACTCGTTCTCCTCTGGGGCATTGTCAGGCCCCGCATCCAAGGACTCGCTGTAGCTGAGGGCCAGGTCCGCAGAGCAGCCCGAGAATGGCTCACTGTCCACCCGGGAGGCCAGCCTGCCTGGCTTGCTCAGCTCCAACTCAGAGCCCCAGCCAGCGGAGCTGGGGTCTAGCCTGGGCAAGCTGTCTCTGGTGGAGACGCCGGCGGGTACTGGAGCCGCTGCAGTCTCCTGGGAGAGAAAGGAGGGGCTGGAAGGGACTGGGGACGGCAGGGAGATGGCCAAGTTGGGTGGCCCCATTCCCAGCCAGGGCATGAACTAGCAACCCAACCCTCCAATTCCCAGCCCACAGTCCGGGGAGGAAGCCGCCCCCCCCCTTGGGAGACTCAACCCATTGATGGTACAGGAGGGCAGTGGGGGTGGAGGGGACCAAGGCTCTGCCACAGTATCAGTAGTGACTTCCTCCCAGGCACCCCTCTCACTGCTCACTGGCCTGCCTGTGAGCTCACTCCCACCCCCCTGGAGCCCTTGGTGGTCGTGGCCCCATCCTATTTTGACATTCTGCCTGGGCCGAGGGCCATGGAGGAGCTACAGGGTCAGAGGCCTGGCCATGTGCCTAAAGGGTCCCCTGGACTTGGATCCTCCAGGCAGACAGCAGTAGCTGGGCTGGATGTGCAGGCCCAGAGGGGGCAGCTGGGGAGGGGGGGGCTGCTGCGTCAGTGGTTAATGCTACCTAAGACTGCTGTCTGTAAAGCCCGGGTCACGGAGGGCCAGACTGGATTTCCCGGTGGTAAAGAGCAAGGCGCTGAGGCAGGCAGGCCACCCTGCTCTACCCCTCACCGTTCCATCTGCAACCTGGCACTGCTGAGCTTAACAGGGAGCTGCGAGCTCTAAATGGGCCGAGGCACATGACCAGTGGGGGTGGCCATCCCACCCAACCCTCCTGAGGCATCCGCACTTAAGAGCTCGGATGATTATTATTACTCTAAAGCTCGTGGTGTGGGGTCTGGATGAGGCCAGATCTCAGCTATCTCTACACCCTTGAGCAGAAGCCCTGGGACAGCCCAGGCTAGAGACAGAATGGGGCCTGGAAAGGGTCCAAGGACAGGGCTAGGGGGGAAAAGCCTGGATGACTGCTAGGAGGGGCAAAGACTCACCCCTGAGGGTATGTTGCTCCTGAGGGTGGGCACTGTGCTGGCAGGCACCCTGCTGGGCACCGTGCTTGCGGACATCCTGTGCTTAGGCACCAGGCCCGCAAGGACTCTGGGTGGTGCTGTGCCAGCATGTACTGAGTTGATAGGCAGTTTGGACGGTGGCTGACTCGTGAGCATATTCGTGGTCACTGCCCCTGAGGGTTTCGAGCAGGCAGGCAACTTGGAAGGCACTGTTCTGTCAAATGCTGAGTTGGCAGGCACCCTGGAGGGTGCTGTGCTGGTGGTCAACGAGCTGGTAGACACCCCTGCCCCACTGGGGCAGACACCAGGCTCACCGTGGTCGCCAGCACCCCCTGCACAGGCCGAGCCTGTGGAAAAGGAGGAGGTGCCAGGAGGCGGAGCGGAGACGGAGGGTGCAGGCCAACGGCTTGCCCTGGGGATGGAACGGGTCAAGGGCTGGAAGGAGGCAGTCGGAGACACAGGCCCACAGGGCAAGGTGAGGCTGGAGGCCATGCCTGCAGGTGGCAAAATAAAAAGGGAAACACACACCACAGGACCGTCACCCTAAAATCACAGTCACCCTGGGATCAGACGGCTGAAGAAGGGCCTCCGTACCCCAGCTCAAATCCCTACTGCATCCAGGCCTCCCAAATTCCTACCTGGGGAGTGTCCACCGTCCCTTTGGTCATTGCACCCAGGCCCGAGGGTCCAACAGCCGCAGGCACATCCTCGGTCCTACCTACCCTTTAGTCCTTGACCTAAAGCCGAGTCTTTCCTCTCGTAAGAGTAAAACAGTCCCTCCCCCTAACAGCATCTAGGAGCTTGAAGATCATTCATTATCCTCTGCTCTTTCTTCTCCTGCCTGGGACACCCCCCTTTCCTCCTGTGCCGGCTCCTTAGCTTGGTGAAATTCTGGATGCTCCTCCCTCTGCCGCCTCCCCGCCCCCCCCAGCCCCGGCCAGCCCAGCAGGAGCGATTCTGGACCAGGCAGAAGAGCTCACAGCAGTCAGAGGGCACCAGAGGCCCAAGCAGCCCCCAGTGTGCACAAATCTCCTGGGAGGCCTACGGACTCGGGGGGAAAGGGGTGCAGGGACAAAGCCATCCCTGACACGAGGGCTTGAACTGGGGCAAGCAGGAGGGAGCAGGTGGTGAGAGTCCATAAAGGCTTTCCCCATGGAACTCTGAGAACACACATGCCAGGCCCTACGCTGACAAAGGCCAGGAATCATTCTGATGTACCACCCCGCCCCCCCAAAATCTAACACACCACAGAATCTTGTGGGACCTGTGTCCGTGCATATACTGAAATCTAAGTGCCCTTTGCCTCCCTGGTCCATAGCAGCGTTTCCTAAAAGGTGTTCTATGGCAAGCTGACATTGTAAAGTATAAATGGGTGCTGGGGGAAGAGTTCTGGGGCGACAGGAGTGTACGGCACTAAAATGGCTTCTCTGAGCCTTTAACTGTTCATGTGCCTTGTGGCTGTCCCCGGGGCACCCAAAGTAGGGCAGGCCATAGTGTTCCATGGAACACAGTCTGGGAAATGACAATGCAGAGAAATGCCAGCCTGAAAGGTCAGAGTGGACAGCTCTATATTCCTGAGGGGGAGTGCTGAGATCTGGTGTGGAGGTCCAGGCTCTTACCTGATGAAAATCATATTTCCTCTGGGGGCTGAGAAGTTTTAGTGATTCACTGGGAGCTAGAGCCCCATTTGGAGTAGGGCATGCCTAAGGGCTCCCCTGCCTGTAGGTGGCCCAGGCATTCTGCACTGTCCTCCAGGTCCTGGAAAACCCCTACAGAGTCAGTCCTCTTGGTAGAGTCCAGAAGGAGCCCTAATCCTCTTCCCCTACCTGTATCCACACGCTCTGCAATGTAACTATCAGTCCTCTTGTCTAGAGATGGAGTCTGTTCTCTGACTCCTTGACTCTGCACTGGCCTTGTGACTTGCTCTGGCCCAGAATGAGGCTGGAGGAACGCTGCCAGCTTTGAGCCTTTGCCCCAGGAGCCTGCCCTCTCAGAATTCTGCTCAGCAGCCATGAAACAGACTTTGGTGAAGGATGGAGGACTCGCTGAAGAGAACCAAGGTGCCCCGGCCAACGGGCTTACGCAGAACGTACGTGTGTGGGCACCAGCATGTACACAGAGGGAATTCAGCCAAGATCTGAAGAACTACCCTGAACCAGCCCAAATTGCTAACCCACAGAATCATGAGCTAAAGAGTCATATTTTAAGCTACAAAATGTTGGAATAATTTGTTACATAGAAAATACGGATACAGGGGCGCCTGGGTGGCTCAGTTGGTTGGGCGACTGCCTTCGGCTCAGGTCATGATCCTGGAGTCCCGGGATCGAGTCCCGCATCAGGCTCCCTGCTTGGCAGGGAGTCTGCTTCTCCCTCTGACCCTCTTCCCTCTCGTGCTCTCTCTCTCTCATTCTCTCTCTCAAATAAATAAATAAAAATCTTAAAAAAAAAAAGAAAAAGAAAATACGGATACACCCTCTAAGGAATTGGGTTGCTCCCTGAGGTAAACTCCTTTTATTCCCACCCTTGCCTCCTGTCCAAGGAAGCCAGAGGGGCAGCCCTACTCTTCACCCTCACTGGGAGGTTGGAGAGGCCCTAGAACTCCAGATTCCACACATACCTGCCGTGTGGGCGCTGCCCAGTTCTGTGTCCTGCTCTCGAAGTCCACTGGAGGTCAGAGGGCTGAAGGCTGCCATGTCAGAGGAGGGCTCCAGGGGGCTGGATGGCCTCCTCAGGACAGCCCCAAAATGGGGCATCTGTGGGACTTTCTTTGAACTCTGCAAGAGGGAAAATATAAATGAGGCAGTTGCTTCTCCCAGGAGTGGGCATCTCCTACAGGTCTCAGCCCGTGCAACGGAGTACAGAAACCAAGGAAGCCCCTTGCCCTGGCTTTGGTCATTGCCAGACCCTCTGTCTATAGAAACCTACCTCACAGAAACACACACCGTCTCATGGGAGTCTCTATTCACCTGCCTTGCCCTATAAAAGGTCCCCCTGTCTGCGGCTGCTGCACAGACCCCTTTCTTGGGCTTCAAGTCCATGGTTTGGCATCTCCTGGAGACCTCACTGCCCACTCAGCACATCCCAACAGAATCAGTCATTTTCCCCTCCGAACTGGCAATAATTACTCCAACCACCCCATTACCTCCTGCTTCCCCAGTATCCCTCCACCGGTCATTCCCTGGTCGCTTGATCTAGTTCACCATCTCATCACATGAACCACTGCAAAGACCACAAAACTGTGACCTCACAGCTGGCTGATAAGAGGGTTGAGGGCCACCACAGGGTGAAGCCCTGGTCAGCAGTCTGAAAGCTGGTTTGGAGCCTCCTTCCATTGAGGGAGCCCTGAGGTTCTGAGCAGAGATTAGGCATGATTCATGGTGGGGACAGAAGAGAGCTTCTAGAAGCTGGGCAGACAGGAACACAAAAGCAGGGAGCCCAAAGTAGATTGTGAGGACACACCTCTTCCAGGGACTCTGGTGGCTGGGTGTCCTGGACAGGCATGGGGAAACTTGGCTCCTCCTCTCTGTAGCCGTTGTAGGGGGCCCTGGGGGCCACAGCGAGTCTAGAAGGCTGTGGAACCTCAGCAGGAGCTAACTGTGGCCTCTGGACCCCTGGGGGACAAAGAGAGAGTGATGTCAAGGGGGAATCAGGAGAGGCCTGGGTGTTCCTGGACCCCCAGGCCAATGACAAGCAGGCCCCCATGGCTCCCAAAGCTGTCCTGATGGAGGATGTACTTAGAAGAGACAAGATTCACTGAGTGGGAGGCAGTAGCAGGCAGGAGAGAGGAGCTAGGGAGTACAAGAACAAGAAGAGATAGAAGGAATGGAGCGGGCGGGGTGGGGGGGAGCACCTCACAAGCCTCTTACCACCCAGACTGGGTCAGCGGTCACCAATTCTCTGTCCCCCGGCATTCTGGAACCCAGTGGCTTTCTCCTCCTCCTTGTGGGTGGCTGTCACCACTAACTGACCCCTCAGAAAGAAGGAAAGGAGGGAGGGAGGGAAAAAAGAAAGAAAGCAAACAGGAGGCTATTCTAAGGCTGTAAATCTGAGCAGGGTCTCAGGAGTTATCTCTGGTCTGAAACATAAATGGGGCTGGCTTGAGTTTTCTTCCTGTTTTGACCACTCAGACATGACCTCACAAGACCCCTCTGGGCACTTGGCCGGGCAGGGAGCATTGAGAGGAAGCTGAGGAGTAACTAGGCAGCTGGGGTGGGGGACTGAGAAGACTCCAGGGGAAGTTCAGGGGAGAGGAAGAGATGAGAGAAAGGAAGGAAGGAACCCATGAGGGAGAAAGATGAGACAGTGAAGGGAGGAGAAGAGTAAACTGAGGGAGAGACAGGAGGAAATGAGAAAGAAGTGGGAAGCAAACAAAAATTAGAGGAAGCCCCATTTGCTGAGCACATGGGAGGTGTCCAGTCCCAGCTAAGCACTCAACATGCCATCCACCAACCACCACAGTCCTACAATGCAGATGTCTGGCCATTAGTTCCATTTTACAGAGGAGAAGACTGGACTTCGCCAAAGGGACATGGCTAGCAAGAAGCTAAGCTGCGATCTACACCCAGGTCTATCTATTGCCAGGGAGTCGTGGGAGGGAGGGTGACAGAGGGAGGCAGGAGGTACAGGGGTGAGGGGACAGGCTGAATGGAGGCCAGGGGAACCGACAGGGGTTCCATGAGGAGGGCCAGGGCAGGAAGCTCACCAGGCAGGTTGCTCTGGTAGATGCAGGCCACTTCGTCAGCGAGATCCACCAGCTCACAGGCCCTTAGCGCCTTGATGAGGGATTCCACCCAGCCGATCCGCCGCCGAAGGCTCCTGAAGAGCTCCCAGAGGGTGCCCTGGTTCCCAGAGAGCTGGCAAGAGGCCCGCAGTCGGTCCTGGAAGACACAGCCAGCTGCCCTGATCAAGCCAGGTGGCCCTGGCCCCTTCCCCACTCAGGAGGGGACAGCTCCAAGAGAGAGGCTCCAAGTACCCACAAGAGCGAGGCAGCCATCTGAAGCTCGGTCAGAGCCCAGGACAAGGCCAGTGTTTGGGCCCAAGTTTACGGGCAGTTATCAGGAAATAGGCTCTTACTGTGTGCCAGGCCCTGTGCTCAGGATGCTGTGAGAATTATCTTATTTAATGCTTTTGTCCCTACTCCTACTGGTGAGGAAACAGGCTTAGCAGAAATAAGGTAACAAAGATCCTACAGGCAGATCCCAGTTAGTCCGTCACCAAAGCCTGGGGTTTGGTTAGGGAGCCCTAAAGGTAAAAAGAAAGGGTCTGGATTAGCAGAAGAGGAAAGGGTATGCAGGGAACATATGACAAAAAGAAGGCAAAAGGGACAGAGAAAGGAAGCTAAGTCTAAGCATTAGGAGGATGGGGCGCTGGGAGATTCTGATAAGGAATCTGAGGGCGACAGAGGTTTTATATGCACTGAATTCCTACATACAGATGGGCAACCAGACAGCAGAAACGAAAACCCACAGGAAACATTTCCTGCAGAACTAGTCACAAGGCATCCCCACCAGCCCCCAAATACAAGGGAGGGGGGCTGGATCCTGTCAACCACAGGCCTGCGCCACTGGGAGCAGCTAAAACTGCGAGGCGGCCAGCCCTTCACCTGGGGCCACAACCAGGTCTGAGAGGCTAGGGCGGTCTGGCTCCCACGAACTCTCAAAACTGAGCCCTGGGCTCCCTGTCAGGACAGGGTCCCATGACAAGGTGAAGGGAGTCAACACTGAGCAGGAACAATGACAAGAGAGATGAAGTAAAGGAAGGTCCCGGTGGGAGCACGTGAGGAGACTGAAGCCCAGAAATCTCAGACAGCCAGCACCCTGTTTTTTTTAGCACTACACCGTATGGACGCAAGAGGGAGCTCAGCCGCGTGGGAAAGGCCAGCCTGAACCACACTTTGTTCTGTGGGCCAGAGAAGCGTCAAGGTCAAGAAGCAGGATGCAGATGATGGAGAAGCAAGGAGCTGGCCGTGGCTTTGGGGCGAAGCCCTGAGTCCCACGGCCCTGTCCCGCGTCAGCGGCGGGCTGTCATGCCCTGGCTCACCTGGTCACTTGTGGTGAGGCAGGACAGGTAAGGCAGGATCTCCGGAACATGAACACGGTCGACAAAATTGCTGTAATGGTGGCGGATATACTCATATGTCTTATCCTCGGCAAACGTCATCGCTGTCCAGGTTCTGAAGAGACAGAGGGCTCTGGCACATAAAAGGACTGACGGAGAGGGAAAAAAAGACTGGAAGAAAACACACCACACAGGGCAGCAGAGTTGGGACTGGGGTCGGACAAAAGGCAATGACTCCTTTCTTTCTCAACTCTCTGGAATGTTTGCTTCTTTCTTTAATCATCCAATCTTATTACTGCCTGAGTCCTAGAGGCCTTCAATAAGTTTGCTTAAAAATGAATTGATGACCAAAAGAAATCAGATTCAGATCTAGGACCCATTTCTGCCCTGCAGGTTGGTCAGCGTTGGGGAGGGTTCTGACGCCCTGCCATATGTGCCCCTAGCCGCTGATAGCAAGAGGGCTCCACCAAGAAGTGCTGCTTCTTTGGTGTACTAGAAAAACAAAAAGCCCAAAATAATAATAGGGTCTTCCCATTTAAAAGCTGAAGAAAATGAAGTACCAAGAAATTAAGGGGCTTGCTAGTTAGTGGAAGAGCAAAGAACAGGGGTCTTCAGGATCCAGGATCAGGTTCTTTCCAGAACATGACTGCAAGCCCGAAAGAACCTGACTGCAAGTCCACCATTAAAGCTTGCCACATACATGTTCTTAGGGTAGGAGGCTGGTTCCACTCACTGTGTGATCTGGGGCATATTACCAGTCTTTTACAGGTTTCTCTTCACCCCGAAAATGGCTTAGAGAGCTTGTTTTGACAATAAAATAGTTCAAGTGCTTCAGTTACTAGCAATTGCTACTAGTTGCTTAGGTAGCACTTACCACAACTTGCAATTATAGATGGGGTTGTCTGAGAGTTTCTTACCTGCCTCCCCCCTCAGGGAGAGCTGCAGGGAATAAGAAAGACAAGATCTCTGCCATCATCCAATTTATATTCTATTGGGGTGGGACAGAAAACAAATCAGTAAATGTATACAGAAATAGGAATTCCAGATAGTAACCAAGGCTATAAATAAAGCAGGATAATGAGACAGAACCCCTGGAGTGATCAGGGAAGTATTTCTGAGTTGGTGACATTTGAGCTGAGGCATTCTGGGCTGTGACAAGATCAGCGTTTTGGGCGGGGGGGCGGGGCACAGCAAATTAGAAGTTCTAAGGTGGAAATGAGCTTGGCATGTTTGAAGAACAGAAAGCACAGGGCGCCTGGGTGGCTCATTTGGTTAAGTGACTGCCTTCGGCTCAGGTCATGATCCCAGGGTCTTGGGATTGAGCCCCACATCGGGCTCCCTACTCAGTGGGAAGCCTGCTTCTCCCTCTCCCACTCCCCCTGCTTGTGTTCCCTCTCTCACTGTCAATTAAATAAATAAATAAAATCTTTAAAAAAAAAAAAAGAACAGAAAGCAGGTCTGGGTGGTCCAGGTTAAGAAAGCTGAGGGGAGGGGCAGAGATCAAGGTCAAGGAGGTTAGGAGGGGTGGCTCATGTGGGGTGTTGCAGGAAAGGACTTTGGGGTCTTTGTTTTGGGGGGTTTTTTGGAGTGAAATGGGAAGCCATCAAGGGGGTTCTGAGCAGGGAAGGGAAAGGATTTGACTTATGTTAAAGACCTCCCTGGTAGTTGTGAGGACTGGACTGTGGAGGGGCCAGGATGGAAGCAGGGAGACAAATCAGGAGGCTAAAGGAAGGGGCCGCAGGATGGATATGGCCAGAATGCTGCCCATGGAGGTGGTGAGAGGTGGTTGGATTCCTGGTGTGCCGTGGATGTGGGAAGTGAGGAAGAGAGAAGAATCAAGGATGATTCCTCAGGCGCTAGGTGGATGGATGGTGACATTTAGGGAGGCCAGAGAATCTGGTGGAGAAGCTGTGGCACAGAGAGGACTCCAAAGCTCCATTTTGAACAAGTGAAGCTTGAGATGCTATGACATGTCCAAGTGGGTTTTGTGGGAAGGAAGTGGTTGGAAGACAGAGGGCCAGGCTACAGCAAAAAACATAGGTGCCTGGCTTGGGTGGGACTCTAGGAGACAATGCTGCAGAGCCTCATAGCCTCATGTTGCATGCCTTGCTTTGCTAGCCACCAGGTGCCACATTCCTGCTGGGGCAAGTGTTAATGACAGAGATCAAGAGGATCAAGGAGATGGGGGGGGAGGAGTCCTCTGAGCCTTCAGGAGATGAGTGAAGAACAACTCTAAGGTGGTTAAATGACCCTTTTCTCCTTCTCTTCCATGGCATCCAGGGAGGTACCAGGAGAGAATCAGGTAATACATTCTCCTGCATCTGAGCCTCAGCCCTTAGGCATAAGAGTTTGGGGAGTATGGGGACACCTGGGTGGCTCAGTCAGTTAAGCGTCTGCCTTCAGCTCAGGTCATGATCCCAGGGTCCTGGGATCGAATCCCAAATTGGCTCCTTGCTCAGTGGGTTTTCCCTCTGCCTGCCGCTTCTAATGATTGTGCTCTCTCTCTCTTGTGACAAAAAAACAAAATCTTTAAAAAAGGGGCGGGGTTGGGGGAGTATGGAAGTATAACATGCTCCAACCAAAAAGAAAGGAAGCCCGTATTTGTTCACATTTATTCACGGTCCATTATAGGCAGCCACATCCTCGGTTTCTTTCATTTAGGAGAGGAGAAATGATGCCAGGTTGCACAAGCCGACCAGTGGCCCTGACAGGATTTGAACCCAGGACTTGCTGCCTCATTGCAGCTCACCATATAACACCTTGGAGAACATAGGGGCTGCTGCAGCAAGTGAGACTCACAGCCCCAGAGCGACCAAGGCCACGGCTTGGGTGAGGGGAGTCGCTGGATGAGCGTGTGCCTGGGAGGCTGAAACAGTTGAACGGACTGTAAATCGTTCAGACAGGCTGAGTGCATTCCCTCTATGGCAGTCGCGGTTCTCAGATCGCTGTCCTTCCAGAAGTTTGTGAGACTCCACAGCATGCATAGGAGAACGTCGTTTTTTGTTTTTTGTTTTTTTCAATGTTTTCCTAGCACCTCCTTCCGGTCTCAGAGAAGGGCGGACCGACGCTGCGAGGAGAGCTGTCTACCCGAATGCCCCGTAGGCTCTGAGCGCGTCCCGGAAAGAAATAACCGCCCGGCCAAGAGGGGCGAGGCCTCACTAATTTGGCTCCGATTCCTGGTGGGACCGGGACCAGGACCGCGGAGGGAGGGAGGCTGTTCTGAGCAGGTGTCACCACCGAGAACTGTCAAGGCCCTGGGGAGGACGGCGGCCCTGGACTCTAGGCACAGTCGCGGCTCCGGTAGGTTGGCGCACCGCGGCTAGGCCTCGCCCCGGGGTCACCCTCTCCCTGCGGGGGGCTGGAGGAGCTCAGCAGCCGGCACCTGTCTCCTTCCCGCCCAATCTCCCCTCCAACTCGAGCAGACGCCCCGCGCCACCCCCGGGAGCCCTCGCTGCAGCGAACTGCGTGTACTTTAGGACCCGCTCTTCCCTAGCTCCGCGCACCCAGTCCCGTCCCCGGACCCCCGTGCGCCCCGGCGGACTCCCGAGTCTCACTCGGCTCTTGACGCCGCTGGCCACCTCCCCGAGGGGAGCCGACCGGACAGAGCGCCCGGGGCGGCTAACTTACCTCGGGTAGCCACCACCCCGCGACCAGCCGACCTCCGCCGACACTCCGGAACCCTCCCCAACGGCGGAGAGGAGGGGCGCGGCGGGGAGGGGCGGGACCGCGCGGCCATTGGCCAGACGGCGGGGGGCGGGGCTTCGCGGCCCACCCGAGCCCCTGGGTAGAGGGGGCGGACGCTTGGCCTTGGCTCAGGGGCCTGGACACGCTGGACCGGCGCTCCGGGATCGACCTAGGTTCCTACTGGGGCACAGAGGATCAGATTATTTTCTTTCCTTGTTTGTCTCGAGCAACGTCCAGGGGAAATCCAGAATCTGGCTAGAATTCAAGCCTCGGAGTCAGTGGTCGGCTGGGTCCCCATGCTTCCTACGCGAAGCAATCACTCCTCCCGCCGAGTAATTTGAGGGGGGAGGGTCTTTATGTCGTTTGTACCTGGGTTACCCAGGGCCTGGTACACAGTGAGTGCTCAATAAATATCGGGTGACACGCGAAGTTCACACGGGCGACGCCTGGGGAAACAGGATCGAGGTGGGAAGAGGCTGGGAGGTGAGAGCTGGGCAGGGACGCGACGGTCCTGGATGTGGTTTTTTGTTGTTGTTGTTTTAAGATTTTACTTATTTATTTGACAGAGAGAGACACAGCGAGAGAGGAAACACAAGCAGGGGAAGTGGGAGAGGGAGAAGCAGACTCCCTGCAGAGCAGGGAGCCCTACGCGGGTCTCTGATCCCAGGACGGGGGAGATCATGACCGGAGCCAAAGGCAGACGCCTAAGGACTGAGCCACCCAGGCGCCCCCTGGGTGTGGGTCTTGAGTGCTGTGTGGGAAAGGCTTCTCTGCCCAAGGGTCTGGGGTAGGCACCTTCCCACACTGCTTGCCAACTGCCTGGCCCTTCCTCTGCTTGGGGCAGAAACCAGCAACTATTGAGCCCCCACTGTGTTCCAGGTACCGGCTTAAAGTCACATAGCTTAGAGCCCACTAAATACTCTAAGCTATGTGACTTTAAGAGAGATTAAAAGAATCAGAAAATGGCAGTTCTTACTAAACTTAAACATGCCAAGCCTATCACCCAGCCACCACTCCTAGCTGTGTGTCCACCTAAAAACGTGCACCATAGCTAATGTCCATAGTGACTTTGTTCCCAATAGGCAAACTCTGGAAACAACCCAAAGGTTCCATCAGCAGGAGGATGAAGAGACAAACAGTGGTGTGCTCACATTGTGGAATAGTATACAGCAGTGGGAAAGAACAACCAATTAATACACACAACATGGATGAATGTCACCGGGATAAATAGGCACCACAGCTAATCAAGTCAAGCACAAAGAATACATGCTGTCTGTTCCTTCAGTTGCAAGGAAGGCAAGGTTCAAAAAGAGGCAAAACTCATCTACATAAATAGAAATCATTCACTTGTTACTTCTGGGGTGGGGTACAAGGGAACTTTTGCAGGGAATGAAAATGTTCTATATCTTTTTTTTAAAGATTTTATTTGAGAGAGAGAGAGAGAGCATGTGCACGAGCTGGGTGGGGTGGGGTGTGGAGGGGCAGGGGGAGAAGCAGACTCCCTTCAGGGCTTGATCCCAGGACCCTGGGATCATGGCTTGTGCTGAAGGCAGACGATTAACCGATTGAGCCACCCAGGCACCCCAGAAATGCTCTATATCTTGATGTGAGTGGTGGGCACATGGGCTTGTGCATATGTAAAAATGCATCAGCTGTACACTTAAGATTGTTACACTTTATACTGCAACTTAAAAAGGAAAGAAAGACTGGGCGCCTGGGTGGCTCAGTCAGGTAAGTGTCGGACTCTTGATTTTGGCTCAGGGCATGATCTCAGGGTCGGGAGATCGAGCCCTGCCTCTGGCTCCGCACTCAGTGGGGAGTCGGCTTGAGGTTCTCTCTCTCCTCAAGGGGAGGGGTTAAGAAGTTTGGCCAAAATCACATGCAAATGCCTGCATACATACCTATCTTCAAAGCCAGTGCTCCCAAACTAAACCACAGGAATATGCCTGAACACTTTTTAGATGAGATTTTATTACTTTATTGGTAACCCTGTGGATATTTCACAACATTCAGCATTTACAAAATGTTATTATCACACCTGAACTCAACTAACTATAATAGAGCCAGCTCTGCCTTGTTTAGCCAAGACAGGGTAAACGTCAATGGGTTTGAGAATTCCTCCTTCCTGCTACCTACACCAAATCCATGACCTCATATCTAATTCTTGCAGGAAGAACATGGGAGTGTGGTGACTGGCTTCCAAATGCAGTTATCACCCCTGTCTCTAACCTTGTATTAAAAAAAAAAAAAAATACATCTTCCTCAAAAATACAATGAGATACTATCTTAGTCCATTTGGGCTGCTATAACAAAAATACCATACACTGGGAGGCTCAGACAACAAACACTTATTTCTAGTTCTGGAAGCTGGGAAGTCCAAGATCAAGGTGCCAGCAGATTTGGTGTCTCATAGGGGCTCACTTGCTGCTTCAGAGACACAGTCTTCTTGCTCTGTTCTCATGTGGTGGAAGGAGCAAGGGAGCTCTCTGGGGTCTCTTTTAAAAGAGCACTAATTATTCATGAGCGCTAAACCCTTATGACCCAAATCACCTCCCAAAGATACCACCTCCAAATACCATCACATTGGGGATTGGGTTTCAAAATATGTATGGGGGGGACATAAACATTTGGTCTATAGCAGATATAAACCTTTAGGATGGCTATTATAAAACCAACAAACAAGAAAATAACAAGTGTTGGCAAGGATGTGGAGAAACTGGAACCCATGTACGTTACTTGTACATTCCCCAACTGAAACTCTATACCCATTAAACACTAACTCTCAGGGTGCCTCGGTGGCTTAGTCAGTTGGGCATCTGCCTTCGGCTCGGGTCATGGTCCCAGGGTCCTGGGATCGGGCCCCTCATGGAGGGTCCCCTGATCGGCTGGGAGTCTGCTTCTCCCTCTGCCTCTCGCTCCCTCTGCTTGTGCTCTCTCTGTCTCTCTCTCAAATAAATAAATAAAATTAAAAAAAAAAACCCAAATGTGGGACATTCAACAGGTGTCTAGTTCAATACAGTAGCCACTTTGCATGGCAGCCATTTCCCACAAATTAAATACCATGTAAAACTCAGTTCCTCAGCCCCACGAGCCACGTTTCAAATGCTATTTTTATATGGCTAATGGCTGCCATAGTGTACAGCACAGATACTGTGCATTTCTATCACTGCAGAATATTCTATTGGAGAGTTTTTAAAAAAGGTATACTGGACAGCACTGATCTACAGAATTACTCTCCAAAAATGTCAAGGAAAGACTGAGGAACTATTCCTGATTAAACCAGAATAAAGAGATAGAACAACTGAAAGCAATGGGAGATCCTGAACTGGACCCTGAAAACGAAAAAAAGGACATTGGTGGGACAAATGAGGAAATCTTACTAAGAGTTTGGATTAGTTACTAATACTCCATCTGTGTTAATTTTCTGGTTTTGATCATTGTACTATGGTCATGTAAGATGTAAACATTTTATTATTTTTGCAACTGTTTTGTAGGTCTGAAATTATTTCAAAATGAAAATTTTTAAAGTAAATTAAATGTAAAATCATCCCTATCTGGCTATTTATATTAATTTACCTTTTACTGTCGACTGCATTCCACCCCATTTCATGAGTAGAGTTCATTTTGGGGGTTTTTGAAGTTTTTATTTAAATTCCAGTTAACATACAGTGTTATATTAGTTTCAAGAGTACAATATAGTGATTCAGCACTTCCATACATCAGCCAGGGCTCATTATGACAAGTGCACTCCCTAATCCCTGTCACTTGGTTCACCCATCTCCCACCCACGTCCTCTCTGGTAACCATCACTTTGTTCCGTATAGTTAAGAGTCTGTTTCTAGATTTGTCTCTATCTCCTCATAAGTAGAGTTTATTGATTGCTGTCCAATTATTAGTGGAAGGGCAAGAGAGTGATTTATATCCCAGGTGCCCACCCCCACCCCTCCAGTGAGGGCCTGTGCGGTCTGCCTCCATTTTAAAACTCATAAGCAAACAGGGGGCCCAAGTCCCCTAGCCAGTGCTACTACGAGGGTTATAGCTCATATGTGTTGACTCAGCGGCCACCAGCTCACGTTTCCCCCCAGAGAGCAGAGTCAGGCCCAAAGAATAGTGACAGATGACCCCAAAGGCCCCCAAAAGGGAAATGTTCTGACGTCTGAGTCCCTTCGGGGAACTCTCCAAGACTGAAAAACAAAATATAAGCCCTGCCTTTACAACCTTGTTTCAGATAAGTTTTTAAACTGCTATTATTTAAACTATTTTATTTTTCACACTGCCAATTTCATTACAAAAAAGTTATATTTTCAGTAAAGCTGAGGAAAAATTATATGCTTATATAGTTAATATGGGGAAAACCAGAAATGCTTGACGAAGAAAATGAAATCTGTACTCCTAAGGCTACCTCTCAAGAGAAACTGCCAGTGATACTCCAGTGTTGTCTTTTCTTTTTTTTTTTTTTAAGATTGATTTATTTATCAGAAAGAGAGAGAGAGAGACAGGAGAGGCTGGGGGGCGGGGTGGGGAGGGAAGGGCAGAGGAAGAAAAAGAATCCCAAGCAGACTCCCTGCTGAACGCAGAGCCCACAGGGGGCTGGACCCCATGACCCTGAGATCACCACCAGAGCAGAAATCAAGAGCTGGATGCTTAACTGACTGAACCACCCAGGCGCCCCACTCCAGTGTCTTTTCTTCTAGTATTTCCTTTCCTGCAATTCAGGGCCTCTGAGTCCTCCGGCTTCCAGGAGTTATCCTTGACCAGCCACATGAGATCTCTGGACATAACAGGGTCTGGTATAAGCTCACCTTACCTTTCAGTGGTCTCAGGAGAAGAGGGCGTGGCCCATGTCAGCTTGGGGGTCAGTCCCTGCTGCAGGTGGCTTCTCCGGGGCTCAGTCCCTGTGGTCAGTCAGCATGGCTTCTTCATCAGCCTCAGGCCATTGTTTGCTGGTCACCTGCCACTCAGGCACTGTTCTCCTGCCCATCCTTCCCGAGAACCACTGGCGGAAGTTGCTTGGCAACAGACGTTTACCTGAAATTTGTGGGAAAACAAGCAAATGAGTGCATGGACAGGATGTGGCTTCCAAGCTACCAGAGTTCCTAAAATTCACAGACCTCCCCCAAATACAGGAGCCGTCCCCTGATCACATCCCTCAATGGCCCCAGCTTTCTGCCTCACTGCTGCTGCCGTGCTGGCTTTCAGCCCCTCTTGCTGTCTCTTGTCCTAGGGCCCTTCCCCTAGGATCTGGTACCAGTGCAGAACAGAAACCACTGTAGTTACGTTGCACATGAAAGGGCTTTGTTTCTTGAAGCATAATTCTGTGAAATGTATCAATCTTAAGTGTGCCACTTGATTTTTACCTAAGTAAACACCTGTGTAACCAGCACCTGGATCAAAATCTAGAATATTTCTCTCTCTCCAGAAAGTTCCTTTGTACCCCTTTATCGATCTTAACCCCAATTCATTATTCTGATTCCAACACTGTAGTTTAGTTTTTGCCTGTTCCTGAATTTAATATAAATGAAATCAAATAATACATGCTGTTTTGTGTCTAGCATCTTTCACCCAGCATTTTTTTTTTTAAGTAATCTCTACCCCTAATGGGGGTACTCGAACTCAGATTTTCATGCTCCACTGACTGAGCCAGCCAGGCGCCCCTACTCAACATGTTTTTGACGTTCATCTATGTTGTTGCATGTATCAGGAATTTGTTCCTCCGTTGCTGAGCGGTATTCTATTATATGAATATATCACAATTTGTTTATTCATTCTATTTTCTATGGAATATTTGGCCTTCTCCAGGTTTGGGCTACTAGTAATAAAGCTGCTATGAACATTCATGTATAAATCTTTTTGTGGAGTTAAGCCCTCATTTAAAAATTGCTGGACAATAGGGTAGGTTTAGCTTTATTAGAAGCTTCCAGGAGCGCCTGGCTGGTTCAGTTGGTAGAGCATGTGACTCTTAGTCTCAAGGTTGTGAGTTCAAGCCCCACATTGGGCATGGAGCCTACTTAAAAAAAAAAAAAAAAAAGAGCATCCAAGCAATTCCCCAAAAGTGGTTGCATCGCTTTATACTCCCACCAGCAGTGTACTGATGGTTTCAGGCGATTCAATTCAGTCCTCTACTTCACCAACACTTAACAGGGTCAGTTTTTTTTTTCCCCCACAGGAAGGAATTTAATACAGAGAATTCATTTGTTTCAAAATTGGAGAGGGGGGAGGCAGCAAGAGGCTGCCAAGGGAGTAAGAGCACATCATCATAACCGCAGTCAGAAGTGAGAAGGCCCCTGCTGCCACCCCCAGCTCCACCCGGCTCTGTCTCAATGTCTAGTCAATGCAGGAATGCCAAGTCTAACTGCTGAGACTGGCTCTAGACTCTCACATATTTGTGTCCTTGCTCTCAGCAGAAGTGGCAGCAGGAATCTCTGATGGGGCACCTAATTGTCAGACGTCATTTTAAGTATGTATTTGTAGTTCTGTGCATTTATATATTTATGTATTTAATTAAAGATTTATTTGAGAGAGAGCATGTGAGGAGGAGGAGGGGCAGAGGGAGAGAATCCCAAGCAGATTCCCTACTGAGCACAAAGCCCAACAGGGTACTACTTGGTCCCATGACCCACGGGATCATTACCTGAGCCCAAATCACGAGTTTGACGCCCAACCGACTGAGCCACCCAGGCACCCCTCATTTTATATTCTTAATTTTAGCTGCAAAGGAGTCTGGTAAGTGTATTTTTCCACTTTCCAGCCTCTGCAGAATATAGGAGAGCACCCTGTAAGGAGGTAGGGAGGGAGCTGGTTTTTATCAATTGGCTTTTGCTGAGTAAAAAAGCTATCCCAAAATGTAACTGACTAAAATAGCAACCATTTATTTAGCTCAAAATTCTGCAGATTGGTGATTTGGTACTGGTCTTAGCTAGACAGTTCTCATCTTAGTTGGGCTCACTCATGCTCGTTACCAAATCTGTTGGGAACTGACTGGCCGACGATGGGCTCAGCTGGGATGGATCACCGCTGTTCATGTGATCTCTCACTCTCCAGCAGGCCAGCCTAGGCTTGTTTTCATGATGGCTGGGCAGCTTTCCGAGAGCTCAAAATGTTCTTTAGGGCTCAGCTCCAATATAGCACATCACTTCTGCCACATTCTGCTGGCTGAAGCTAGTCACAAAGGCTGGCCCAGATTCAGGGGCAGTGGAATTAGATTTCCACCTCTTCCAGAACGTGATGTAAAGCCACAGTGCAAGGGTGTGAATAAAGGGTGGAATGAGAAGTCAGGGCAATCAACCACACTAGTCCACGACACCCACCATACCCCCCACTCCTGGAACGAGCCAGCAAATCCCAAGTACCCTCTTTCTTTTCGACAAGCAACAAGATTCCCCAAATCTTACCTTTTCTGTTCCTTTATTTCTTCCTGTTTCCCAGGTTCCTTTATTTTCCAGATCTTCAAATTAATGTTTAATGTAAGCAATATCTTTACTTTCTGAGAACTCATTCTCTGTTGTTCCATAAGGCAAACCTTATGGATGTGAGATCTTCTTGAATCTAATTACTGAGAATAGTAATTAGAGAGGCTTAAAAAAAATTTTTTTTCTATTGTTCCCTGCATGGTTTTCCTCTGAAGCCATTTTTTGCTGTTTGCTTAGTTTCTTTTTTGCATTGGCAGTCTTTCCTCTAATGTCTGGTGAACATTGTTTGCATTAAGAATAAGGCAATAAGGGGCACCTGGGTGGTTCAGTCATTAAGCGTCTGCCTTCGGCTCATGACATGGTCCCAGGGTCCTGGGATTGAGCGCTGAGTCAGGCTCCCTGTTCAGCAAGAAGCCCGCTTTTCCCTCTTCCACTCCCCCTGCTTGTGTTCCCTCTCTTGCTGTCTCTCTCTGTCAAATAAATAAATAAAACCTTAAAAAAAAAAAAATGAGGCAATAAAAAGCACCGGGAAGTTCTGTGCACATCCACTGGTTGGCTTCCTTCTGGGGCAGCCAGATGGGGACTGGCCTGTACAAGAGGCCCTGTAGGCCAGAACACAAGAGTCTCATCTCATGTATAGGGCTATTCTGTTTCTTTAGAGCATGGGTGTTTAACCTGGTTCAGGCCAATGACTCCTTGGATTGTCTGGTAAAGTCCGGAGGCCAGAGTAGTGTTTTTAACGGAATTTAAAAATACATAGGATTACCCAAAAATCCCAATTATACTGAAATACGGTCACTGAACTATTACACAACATTTCCTCTTTAACGTGGGCACCCAGGGCTCTTTCTGTTGGTGGGATTCTGTATCTCCTGACAGCTACACATATTTAAAGTGTACAATTTGATGAGATTTGACATACGTGTACACCTGCCAAACTATCATCACAATCAAGATAATGAACAAACCCATCACCTCCCAATTCCAAAATTGCCTTTTGTAATTTCCTTCCTTTTTAAATATTGGCCACAAGTGACAATGGTATTAGCAGAATCTGAGACTTGGTCACTAAAAGAAATGATGGATATTTTCATATCACGAAGAGACACCTCAGATTATCATTTATGTATAATGCCACTTAAATATCTTATTTACTGAAATAAACATTTGTCAAAGGGTTTTATGTCCTTTTACTTTTGATCAAGTATCCACCCCAAGCAATGCCCAGAGAGTAAATGCTGGGCTGCTAACTCTAGCTGAAGGCAAAATCTTTGCTGGGCCAAAGATTTCTGGGCCCTCAAGCTGCCGTGGCCTGAATCATTGGGGTGGACATAGAAGGTGTTACTCTGACCACTGCTAGGCTTCATAAACCCAGGCGATTCTTTCAGGCAGAGGAGGAGTTCTGGCCACCCTTTTACTCACCTTTCCCTGGGGCAGAAATCATAGGCCTATGCTAACACCCAAACAAAACGCTCACCTCTTTGAGAACACTGAAGGGAAAGATCATTCCTTCCCCTTAAGAGCAATGTAGAAAGCAAGCCAGCCTAAGTTCTGAAATGAGGAGCTCGTAGCAGGATACTTGCAAATGCTACATCACTGCTTCCTTTGCTGTAACAAGCAGCTTATCATCTGGGAAAGGGACGAGTGGTCCTGGGTATACCGGAATCCTTGAGAAGTAACAGAAGCAGGAGTTGTTTCTATCTGCTTCCCAGGAGAAAGAAGTTGTAACATGGTGATGTTGCAGAGTCCCTGGCCCCAAGGGTCTCCTATAAAACACCCACTCATTCATGCATTCATCCATTCATTTGTTTAATATATCTTGGGTGCCTGTTATGTGCCAGGTGCTATGTTTAATTGTGGAAAACAAGAGACACAATGCGAATCCTCCTGGAGGTCACAGCCTGATGGGAAAAAGAAACATTAAATAACACACAAATAAACATATGTAATGGGAGGAGGGTGGAGAAAACTGATAAAAAGTTAGAACAGCTATATCTGCTTCTTAAGGGGTATAATTCACGTCTGGAAGGATAGCTCTTTCTATGGTCCCCTCCAGGCTACACACATTAGTGGGGAAGGGATTCTTGCTTGAGAATTTAATCATGTCCTGTGTTTGTGAGTTCAAAGCAGAATTGAAAATGTGCTTTGAGTTGCTGCAGATGGAGACCCAGAACAGTCTTTTTCTTTCTCTTTTTCAAGTGGACACAGGTATGTCATCAACGGGCAGGGCTGGAGCCAAGCTGGGTAGGGGATGAGGCCCTACTCTGCTCAGTATGACCAGGACAGAAGGGAATGAACACGAATGAAACAAGGCTACTAAGCAGAGAGAGCGCAGAAGGAAGCATGGGGAGGTACTACTTAATGGGCGCACGGTTTCAGCTTCACATGATGAAAACATGCTAGAAACAATGTTCTGACTGTACTTAATGCCACTAAATTGTACACTTAAAAATGGTTAAAATGGTCAGTTTTATGTTATATATATTTTATGATAAAAAGAAAGAAAACCAATTTTTAATAAAAAAGAAAGAAGGGAGCAGCCTGAAAGTTGATGGGAGGCTGAGGCTCCAGGAGGAGCTAGGAGTAAGAAAACTCCTTTGGGGGGAATGGTCTAGAGATTCAGAGAATAAGAATGTCTAACAACCAATCTTTTTTGTTCTTTGTTCTTTAAAATAACTCTCCTCTGTCCCCCCCCAAACTTTAGTAAAAGTCTGCTACACCCAAATGCCTGATTTGAGGTGGCATTAAGGGAAAGAACATGTATTCTGAGTCCAGGCGGACACAGCACCATAGAGAGGAAAGGAGCCACATGTCTTGAGACCCAAGTGAGCCTGACACCACCACAGAAGCAGAGAAGACTCGGAGACACATACGATGCTCTGGGGCAGTGCTGAGCGTCCCACTGCAGGTGGACTGAGGGCTCATGCATCTGCCATTGCAACATTTATGGATGCACCAACTCCACAGGGTGGAGGACCTGGAACCATCCAGAGGGTAGAGGTCTGAGTCACACAGGTGAGCCTCATGAACTTCATAGTCTGCAGGCTCTCTCCTAGGCTAAGCTGAACCGGGTCCAGCGGGGCCTCTGCCTGTAGTTCCTACCTCGTGGAAAATAAGAGATACATCTTCAGGAAGTCATTTTTCTTTTTCCATGCTTTCTGGGATCTGCCATGTTAAAAGGATTAAGAGGTGGAGGGATGGGTGAAATAGATAAAGGGAATTAAGAGGTACTTCCAGTTATAAAATACATAAGTCAACGGAGATCAAAAGTACAGCATGGGGGATACGGTCAATAATATTAACAACGTGTATGGTGACAGATGGTGACTGCACCTGTGGGAGTAATGCATAAGGTACAGAACTGCTGAATCACCCTGCTGTACACCTGAAACTAATGTAACATTGTATGTCAATTATACTTCAATAATAATTTCTTTTTACTTTTTTTTTAAGTAGGCTCCAGGCCCAGCATGGAGCCCAAGGCAGGGCTTGAACTCACAACACTGAGATCGAGACCTGAGCTGAGTCAGATGCTTAATGGACTAAGACACCCAGGCGCCCCCAACAGTAATAATTTTTTAAAAGGATTAGGGAGAAAAAAGCCACAGATAACAGGAAAAGAAGAACCAACTAGTACTTAATTGGAATCCCTGAAGGGAACAAACACAATGAAATACAACAGCTATTAAAGATATAATTCAGGGGATGCCTGGCTGGCTCAGTTGGTTAAGTGTCTGCCTTCAGCTCAGGTCATGATTCCAGGGCCTTGGGATGGAGTCCCAGGTCGGGCTCCCTGCTCAGCACAGGAGTCTGCTTCTCCCTCTCCCTTGCCCTGCTTATGTTCTCTCTCTCTCTTTCTAATACATAAATAAAAGCTTTAAAATAAAATAAAATAGGGGCCCCACATCAGGCTCCCTGCTCAGTGGGAAGCCTGCTTCTCCCTCTCCCACTCCCCCTGCTTGTGTTCCCTCACTCACTGTCTCTCTCTGTCAAATAAATAAATAAAATCTTTAAAAATATATATAATAAAATAAAATAAACATTTAAAAAAGTCAAGGCTGGCCCAGATGGGTTCAGTGGTAATTTTACCAAACATTTAAGGAAGAAAATATACCAATTCTCTAAAATCTCTTCCAGAAGACAGAAGCAGAGGAAATACTTCCTAACTCATTCTAGGAGACGAGCATTATCCCAATACCAAAACCAGATGATATTATAGGAAAAGAAAATTACAGACCAATATTGCTCATGAACATAGATGTAAAAGTCCTCAACAAAATATTAGCAAATAGAATCCAACAATGTATGAAAAGAATTACATGCCATGACCAAGTGGGGTTTATCCCAGGTATGCAAGGCTGGTTCAACATTTGAAAATTAGTTAATGTAATCCATCACATCAACAGACTAAAGAAGAAAAATCATATGATCATAAAATAGATGCAGAAAAGGCATCTGACAAAATCCAACACCCATTCATGATAAAAACTCTCAGCAAACTAGGAATAGAAGGGAATTTCCTCAACTTAATATAATATCTACAAAAATCTGCAGTCAACATAGTTGTTTTTTTTAAATATTTTTATTTATTTATTTGATAGAGAGACACAGCGAGAGAGGGAACACAAGCAGGGGGAGTGGGAGAGGGAGAAGCAGGCTTCCTGCGGAGCAGGGAGCCCGATGTGGGGCTCGATCCCAGGACCCTGGGATCATGACCCAAGCCGAAAGCAGACACTTAACGACTGAGCCACCCAGGCACCTCTTGCAGTCAGCATAGTTAATGGCAAGAAACTAGAAGCTTCCCCACTAAGATCAGGAACAAGAAAAGGATGTTCCATCTCACCACTCCTTTTTAACACTGTCCTGGAAGTGCTACTTACTCAGTAAGACAAGAAAAGGAAATAAAAGCTATATGCATTAGGAAGGAAAAATAAAACTCGTATCTGTTCACAGATGACAAAACTGCCCATGTAGAAAAGATGAAAGATTCAGAAGAAAAAACTGTTGGAACGAATAAATGACCACAGCAAGGTTGTAGGATATAAAATTAATACTCAAAGGTCATTCACTTACCTCTTTACCAACAATGAACAAATGGAATTGAAATGAAAAATATACTGCTGTTTACACAGGTATCATTAATACCCCCAAAATGAAACTTAGGTATAAATCTAACAAAATAGGTATAAGAGCTATATGAGGAAAACCACAAAACTCTGATGAAAGAAATCAAAGGAGAACAAAATAAGTGAAGAGATATTATTCCCTGTTCATGGATCAGAAGACTCAATATTGTCAAAATGTCGGTTCTTCCCAACCTCATCTATCTGATCTACAGATTTAATGGGATCCCAATCAAATTCCCAACAAGTTATTTTGTGGATCTGACAAACTGATTCTAAAGTTTATATGTAGAGGCAAAAGACCCGGAACAGCCAACTCATTATTGAAGGAGAAGAACAAAGTTAGAGAACTGACACTACCTGCCTTTAAGACTTACTACTGTGTAAAGCTCCAGTAATCAAGACAGTGTGTTACACGGGCGCCTGGGTGGCTCAGATGGTTAAGCGTCTGCCTTCAGCTCAGGTCATGATCCCAGGGTCCTGGGATCGAGTCCCGCATCGGGCTCCTTGCTCAGCAGGGAGTCTGCTTCTCCCTCTCCCTCTGCCTCTCCCCCTGCTTGTTCTCTCTCTCGCAAATGAATAAATAAAATCTTAAAAAAAAAAAAAGACAGCGTGTTACGAGCAAAAGAATAGAGAAACAGATCAATGGAACAGAAGGGAGAGCCCAGAAATAAACCCCCATAAATACAGTCAACTGGTCTTTGATAAAGTAGCAAAAGCAATACAATGAAGCAAATATATAGTCTTTTCAACAAATGATGCTGGAATAACTGGACATCACATGCAAAAACATCAGTGTAGACACAGAACTTACACTTCTCACAAAAATTAACTCAAAATGTACTGTAGACCTAAATGTAAAAACACGAAACAATAAAACTCCTAGGAGATAAACATAGAAGAAAAGTCTTTGGACATTTAAAGCACTTTGGATCAATTTAGTGATACTTAACCTGTGCCACTTTGCAGGCGTAGTATCCAGCTGTCTCCTGGACTCTAAGGAGCATCTCGCACCCTAATAGCACCTAGGCAGGTTTGATGAACCTGACGTAAGCATAAGAAGTTGTGGCAGAAACCTGGCTCAGAGGTGCTGGGGCAAAAGTGGGAATATATGGAAACAGCAATGGGCAAGCTCACAGGATTAAGGAAACCCACGTACTAACTGGGCAACTGGAACAGAAACCAAAAGCTCAACACTCAGTCTCTGCCATTCTCTGCACACCCATTTCCTCCACCTGGCGGGAACCAAGGATACCAAACCCACCTAACCCCAATTTCCCACAGCTTCCAGGGGAGCAGGGCCTCACCTTCTTCAAGTCTGGTTAGAAAAATAGGCAGAAAGGTTTCAGACCAGCCAAGCTTGCGCTCTTCAAACAAAGCCAGAGGGGCCTGTTCTTGTGAGAACACGGGCACTCCACCAGGACCACTAACCTGGAATGAAGGAAGGGGCAGCCCAAGAGAGCAGACTATGGAGCAGGGGTGACCCGCTAGGGATCTGAGGGACATTTCCAGAGGCATGACTTGCCACACTCAGAGTAAGGTCCCTCAAGGTCTTCAAAGTCAGAGGGTGATTTGTGGCACCTATGATGGAGAAGGTAGCCTTGTCCCAATGGCGATGGTAAAAAACACGACATGGCTGGTGACATTTGCTGCAGACTCAGAAAAGCAAAACCCTGATCATAGGTGCTGTCTGTGTGGGTGTGGGTGGGTCCTTCCTGGGTGCCAAAGGGCAACTGATACTTGGCAAGCATGGTGAGGCCAAAACCTGAACCCTGACCACCTAGGAGGCTCATTTTACCTGTGCAAGAAAGTCACACCTCACAGGTAACATTCAGATCATGGAAACAGATGTAAACAGAGGTTTTTTCCAGCAGAACCATTTTAAACCACCACTAGAGCTGCTGATTAAAGACTCTTAATAGGAGTTTGGTGCCCTAGGCACATTCCTTTAGGCTTTACCATTGTGTAGCCAGGCCCAACTCCACACTGCCCTTTTCTGGGGGCAGAAAGAGCCAGGGAATTTGCCCTAGGACCAACTCACAACCACTGACTGAAGGGAATGGCAGACAAACATCCACAGCCCCTCACCCCTCCTGTAAGGTCATTCAGAGGTGACTGTTGTATTACAGGTCCCCAGAGGCATGAAGCACCCTATCCACCCTTGATAATGTACTTGTATGGACTGCCTCCCCTTCCAGTGCTTCCTGGGATCACCTCCCATGTAAACTGCTTGTACCTAATCCTTATCTCAGACTCTGCTTCTCAGAAATCCAAACCAACCCACCACATTTTGGTAGAGAAAACAAGTGCTACCATCCAAAGGAGGCACATACAGAGACAGGGGTGATGTGGGGCACGAGAGGTGGAAACCTCCCAAGATGCTTCTTGGGGGCATATCTGACCATGAAGGCTCAGGTACCCAGCTCAGGGCCATACAAAGAGGCAAATACTCATCAAAGCAAATATGCACTAGCCAATCTTACAGAAACAGGAGCATGAAATCATACAATCAGTGCTTTTAGTTCAAAACGAGAATGACAACTTCATCCTGGCCAGACATCTTGCAACCACCTGATGGTACCTTCTCTCCCTGCAGACGAAGGAAACCTGTGATTATCTCAAGGCTGCCTGTGGGTAAGGGCTGCACCCAAAATGAGCTACAGAATCCCCCTGCTGAATGAATGACACATTTGGGAACTATGGTGGGGCTGGACACTGAACAGGCCCTCACTGACAAAATCCTTGTTGATAATGTTGCCTAAGTGGGTGCAAAGGCTGCAGCCAGCTCCCCAACCCTGGGAGTCTCAGATTCCCTTTGCACTGCGATGACTGTGGGCTTGGAAAGAGAAAGTGGGCTGAGTTCCACTCCTCATGCTCCAACACTAGCAACTGCTAGACTGTTTTTGGGGCTGGCTGCCGGAGATGGGAGAAACTGGGGTCAAGGACAGGTGGGGCTGGCCCACCGCAGCAGTATGAATGAGTCACATGGCACCTCCAGGCATAAGATGTTCTGGGATTCCTCCCCACCACCCTTTGCCCAGCCCCCTTTTCTGCCAGCTTGTGGTGTCCACTTGTCCTGGGTGTGGTACCACACCTACGCTGGGAACAGGCTGGGAAGGAGGCCGATGCCAAGCTTCACCTGGCTGTGTGTGTGTCCATCCATCCCTGTCCTCCCTCCTTGCCCTCTCAGGAAGTCCCATCCCAGGGAGTGGTTAGCGGGGCCACGCAGCACTAAATTCCTTCTCCAGACCCTGGACAAACTGGTCATTGAGGAAGAGCAATTGACCATGGGGCAGGAAGCGGGCGAGGATGCCCTCGATGCGATCAGCCCGAAGCAGGAGATTGGTGCTGGGGGTCAGCAGCCGGAGGTGGTCAAGGAGGAGGCGTGCCAGCAGCCGGAGTGTGCCCTCGGCCAGTAGCAGGTTCTCGTGGGCATCCAGCACCAGGGCGAAGCCTAATGAGAGCACGCCCAGCCATACCACTGTCCGAGGCTCCTGGAAAGGGTCCCCTGCTGCCAGGCGGAAGGCCCCAAGGGGGGCCTCATGCAGGGGCACTGGCTCATCTGAGGACTGAGGCTGCAGGTCCATGGGGGTCCGGCCAGATGCCTGCTGCTGCAGCCGGCACATGGATTCCACCTGCCTGGGGAGAGTGGGTGGGTCACTGACTTCTGTCATCCTCATGACCACCCTTAGAACTGCTATTAACTCCATTATCTCAGATGTAGAAACTGAGCCCCAGAAAGACTATAAGACCACATAGCAGAAGCATGAGCCATGACAGGAACCCAGGCTCCTGCCTCCAGGCCCTGAACCGTTTCACTCCATGTGTTCATGAGAAGGCAGGTTTTGAACACAGCCCCTTGAGCCAGGGAAGGGCACCAGGGGAAAAAGACCCTACCCCCACCAGCTTCACAGAGGCCTCCCTAACATAAAGAAAAGCGACCCATGAGAAGTAAAAGCCATGTTCAGCTGGGCTGTCCAACCTCTCCACCTCCCGTCCCACCCTGCAACCCTCTCCAAACAAAAAAGACTTTCCACTTGGCCATTTAGGCTTTTGAAATCACACTCCGATCCCTCCTGAATCATCTTCTAATTTGGGCTGTGCACAGGCTGGTTTTAAAAGCCTTTGGTTTTCTGTGCCACAGGAGGGGGGTGGAGACCCAGAGGAAAAAAGGGACGGCAAAAGACTAGCACAGGTCTGCCCCAGAATGTTAATCCCCTGCCCCCCACCCCCCTCAGCCACAGAATGCAGGGAGGCAAAGAGATTCTGGAACTTGCTGGCTCCATCTGGGTCTGGGATGGGAAGGTCCAAGGCTGGCCACCACATCTGAAACAGTGTTTCCCAAACTGTTCTCTGTGGATCCCAGGCCTTCAGGAGGCTCTGGGCTCAGAGCTCCCATGTACCACATTCTCTCTCCTCCTTAGGGATTCATAAAACCTACACATATACTAACAGCCCTGAGAAGTTCTGCACTGCAAAGCATGTTTAATCTGTTCCAAGGTTTGCCTACCTACACTCAAATCCCAGCTCTGCCATGTTCTAGCTGCAAAACCTTGGGCAGGTTAAGTTCCTGTGCCTGTACCTCAGTTTATTTATCTGTAAGGGGGGAATAATAACTGTATCTATCTCAATAGACTGTTAAAAGAATTAATGAGTTCATATACATGAAATGCTCAGAACACTTAGCACATATGTATAAGCTCAATTAATGCTAGCTATAATTGTAATGATGATGACAATAGTATTATTATTTCTTTAACCCCTTTTCACATAGTCCTGAACAAGTGCGGATGATTGTGGAAACACTACTCAAACTTTCTGCTTTTTAGTCTGATTCTCTGTACCCTCCCCCCGCCCCCCCCCGAAAACCTATCACAATCAGACATGTGTTCAACGAAAGCCTGTGTTACCTGGCCACAGCCAAAATCTGCTCCTTTCGGAGGAGCCTGTCCCGCTCAGCACCATGTGGTCGTGGGTCATCGCGTGAATTCTCAGCACCAAAGACACAGGAGTAGAGCACTCGGCAAAGGCCCGTGTCCTGGGCCTGTGGAGCCCGCAAGGTGTGGATGAGGAAAGCGTGGACCATGGCTCCAGGCGGGCACTACAGGGAAGCCAGAGACCTTGGTGAGATGAGTGTGAAAGCCCAGCAGCGCAGGTAACCACAAAACCTGGGAGCATGACCGGAGGCTGCTGTGGTTGGTCACTGGTCTCCTTCCACCACCCAAGACGCACTCTCTGCCTCTGAATAATGGCGTCTGGTCACCAGCACTCCTGTCCACAACAGAGTCAAAGGGCGAAGATATCTCAGGCAACCCCAAACCCGGTTCTACAAAACAAATGGCCAGGAATCTTCAAAAGTGTCGAAGTCATGAGAGCCAAGGGACACCGGGGAGCTGCTCCAGACTGACTGAGACGAAGGGGACAGGGCAGCGGAACGCACCTGTGATGGGGTCCCCGGCCAAGAAAAGGGTAGTTTCAACATACAGCATTATTAGGACAACTGGAAACATTTTAGGTAATAGTCTTGATCAATGTTACCTGATTCTGGATGTAGGAGAATGTCCTCGTTTTTAGAAAATACACACTGAAGTACCTCTAAATACACAGATAAAGCGGCATCGTAGCTGCGGCTAACTTAATTATCAAAGGGTGTAAGGTAGCTCTTTATAAGAAAACGCCTTAAGTTTTCCACAAGTTTCAGATTACTTAAAAATAAAGTCTACTAAATAATGGTACTACTACTAACAGCAGAGTCCGCCTGGCTCAGTTGCCGGCCCGGGGTGGGAAGGCAGCGGGGCACACCGGAAGCAAATATCTGGATCTGTAATTAAGGGTAAGTAGACCGTCCGTTTAAATTGGTCAAGCACGGAAGGTTCGCGAAGACGCTTTGAGACCAGCAGCCCGCTGACCCGGGGCTGACCTCCGGTGACCCTCCAGCCTCCCGAAGAGCGCGTCATCAGCCTTGGCCACCGTCTCCCCGCACCCCCAAGAAATGGTAGCGTCATTTCTCACGTCACTGCCTCGCGCCAGCCTGCGGCGCGATGCATTTAGGCGGTTGTAGTTCCTTGGTCCAGTCAAACAGACCTAAGCGGAGCACCCCGCCCTGAGTGTGCTGCCCCTTCAGCCCCGGGGCCGCTGTCCTCCTGGCGTCATACCCTTCCTTTCCTGCCCGCGGACTTCTGCTAACAGAACGCTCCACTCCGCAGCCGGAGAGCAATGGCGGCTGCGCGGCTCCCGGGCGCCTGCGCACACCAGTCGCGGGCGCGCGCACGAGCTGACGCGCGCGGGGGGGCGGGTGCGAGGCCCCCACGTCGGGTCACGTCAGTTGTATTGTTCCGGGAGTGGGGAGGGGTGGTGTTCTGACGCCTGGACCCCCGGCACGGGCGGCTTTCGCCCTCCGACCAAAGACCCCTTGCTTCGAACTCCCAGCGGGGCCCACGCGGGCCATTCCCAGGCGGGGTGTTAGGGATCCCGCTGGGAGGCCTGGACCAGCCTCGCCCCAGGCCACCGCCCCCAGCCACCGCGAGGGGGCGCAGCGGCCCGGCGTGTGAACCTTCCGGAAAAGGCCGGGGGGCCGAGGCTCGTGGGCCTAAAAGTGCAGGGCCGGTTCTCGAACTGGTCAGTATGCGTGGGAGTCACCGGGGTGCCTGTTAAAATGCAGATGCCTGGGCTTTATTTGTGGAAATTGCGACTTTAGGAGAAAGATGTTGGTGGGGGAGGGTTTGGGGTTGTGGATTCCCACAGCGGGTTAAGACCAGGCTTCGTTTTGCAGTAGAACGATTAAAATTTGAACCCACCCTGCCACCAGCCATGTGTCCCTGGCAGGTGAGTCACTTCGTTGGGCCCAGTGAAGCCCCGTAGGGTTTAGCAGGCTGACCAGTTTTTCCTTTCATATTCCCGCTTCTGACAAGGTGACCCCTCTTTGAGGGAGGCCATCAAAAGTACAGTGAAGAGAGGGGGCACTGCCAGGCACCAGCCTCCAGAGCCAAGCGGTGGAATAATAGCCCCAATTAGAGGCTCAGCCCAGAGGTGTTTGGGGCCCTGCAAGATCTGTCCTGAGCCTTACAGCCTACATTCTCTTTTACCTCTTGACATGTGAACGGCTCAAGTTCTGTGCCTCAGAGCCTCCACACTGGCTCTTCCCTCAGCCTGGAATGCCCTTTCCTACCCTTCTTTTGCCCTTCAAAATGTGCTCAGATCAAAACTTAGGGGAAACCTTGCCTGGACTGCCCATTAGCATTCAGTTGCCTCCTTTGCACCCATTGTTGAGGGTCTGCCTGTGGTGGTGATGTTTTCCATGGAGCATACCCAGGCTAAGGTACTCATCCTCCTTCCCCAGGGCCATGCACACTTCTTGGTGACTGAAGAAATGAAGGGCAGGGCAGCCCAGGCAGAGACTCTGGAGCCAGGACCCTTCCAAGGGCAGGGCATGTATTCCGGACCCCTCTAGCCATAGGACGTGGGCAGGGGGACACTGAAGGAAGGCTAGAGGAGGTGGCCAGGGGGCAGACCAGGGCATGTGGGCATTTTGACCACAGGTACAACACAAATATATTTGTAGGTGGATGGGCAGGCCCAGGGATGGTGTGGGGATTCAGTCACAAGGCTGGGGGTCATGTCATGTTGGCTCAGTTCCTGGTTCCTGGTCCCTATCACTCTCAGCCAGAACCCGTGTCTGCTAGCTGATTACAGCAGAGAGCTGGCAGAGGGCTCTGGTTGCTTGGGGCCAGCTGGCATCTGGAACACAGTATTCTAGCCTCTGTCCACTCCTTGGGCAGTGAATCTACTCCAAGTCCCAGGCCACTGAGGGGCTGGCTGGCCTTGTATGAGGTATGTGAAGGAGACAGCAGTGAGAAGCTAGCCTGAGCCACTACCGTGGAGGGCTGTGGAAGACCCAGGTGGAGGTGGTGTCCTGATAAATAGCAGAGTCAGGTGCCATTCCTGACTTTTTGCAGCCCTCAGCCAACCTGTGCCTTCCAAGTCAAAAGCTCTGTGCTGAGGACAGCAAGGCAGGAAGGAACCTGGGTCCCCCAAGATGCTGCAGAGCCTTCTTGCTGAAGGAAGAGCACACATGTTGACTTTGCTAAACAGCTGTGTGGGGTTGCTGTTACATACTAATTCATTCCTAAGTGAGGCAGCATGTGAAGAGGTCAGGATGTTGCCTGGCATACGGTAGGCACTCAGTAAATCAATAAATGTTGACAACCATTAATACAGAGGCAGGAGAGGAAAAGGTGTCAGAGAGGTGTTGGTCAGCTCTGGAAAGCAGGTGGGGCCTTCTGGTCTGATGGGAGTCCTGGTGCTTCTTGGAGTTATCAGACCTGCCCTGAAGACAAAATGGAACGGTCTGAGTGTGATGGAGGTAGCAGGTGTTGCATGTTCTTGTGTGAGGCTTTCATAGTGGTTACCCTATAGATTGCGGCTGGCCAGGCATACAGTAGGTACAGATATGGGTTTGTGGGATATGGACAGAGAGAGAGAGGTGGAAGAAAAGTAAAATTAAAGAAAGCACTACAAAAAAAAATTAGAGGAGCTTCAAGGAAGCAAGTAGCTGGATATAAGGCCTGGCCCACCTGTCTAGAAGTGGCTGGGGAGCACACCTTCCTGTCATTTCCCCTCCCCTCCCTCTGGCTGTGGACAGAGGTGCCCATCACCCCACTCTCCATCCGTGCTCTTCTCAGCAGTCCTCTGAATTGGGGTGGGGGGCTGGTATGCCTACAGCCTCTTGCGTTGGCCCCTTCCCCAGACTCCCACCCTCCACAGCTGTCTGCCCACGTCAGGACGAGGTCTACCCCACAATGCCCCTTTTCCAGTAGCCCTTGGTGCCCACCAATGCGATGTGTGCACAGTGACCGACACTGATTGAATGTAGAAAGCAGGTTCCATTCCCCAACTACCCAAGCCACAGCGGTGTCCTGAATCGCTGGTGGGCAGTCTCGCTTGGGCAGTTCTGCTGCTTCTCCTGGACATCAGGACCAACCCCTAGGTCCTGCTTACACACCTCCAAGGACAGGGAGCTCACTCCTTGGAGACAGCCCCGTTGGTTTTTGACAGCTGGAAACCCTTACTGATGATCTTTACAGACCTTGAGTCCTCAGGCCAGACTAGTCGAGCAACCACCTACTTCTGGATGTGGGGAGGGCAGTTGGGTGGAATCTGTCAGCCCCAGGCAGTGGATTTTTTTAATGACTCCCTGATTAGGATGTCTAGTCATTTCTTAAAGAGTAGAGCAGTAAACTAAGAAGAAAGGATCTGCTTTTTTGAGAATCCCGGCAGGCTAAGATTAGGTTGCCCTAGAATAAAGGGGACCAAAGTCAGACAAGCCTTGACCTTTCGTCCCCCTCCTCCTCCCTAGGCCACCTCAGAGATGGCATTGCCCTGTGCATGCGGCCCCCCACTGGCCACACTCCCCTTCCACAGCTTCCTAACTGCTACCTGGACTGGTGCAGTAGGCTACCAGCCTACACACAACAGCCGGGCTTTTCTCCTGCAACCCATCACCCAGAGGCTTGCCCATGTGCAGAAAGGGAGGAAACCCTGAGCCTGGACCCCTCTCTTTTAATTGTCTTCAGGCTCTTCCTTTTTACTTGTCTGATCTTGTAATCCTCACACTGGCCCTAAGTCATAACAGCTCTAGCAGACTCTTGTATGGCACTTGCTGTAGACAGGCTCTGTTCTGAGTGCTTTACATACAGTAACTCTTTTGATCCAAACCGCAAGGGGCTTTGAAGGAGGGGCTTTACAATCCCCATTTTACAGATGTGGAAATTGAGGCACAGGGAGATCAAGTAACTTTCCTGATGTTACACATGTGCTAAGGGAGGTGTGCATGTCAATAAATTTCAGCCTGCTTCCTCCCTTCCCCTGGTGTGTCCTCTTCTCCCCTGTCCCCTCACAGTCACCCCAGGGGCTGGCTCAGGCCCTGCTCCCAGCTCCAGAAGGCCATAAGCCTGTTCCAACCGCAGCCCTTCCTACCTCATACAACCCAACCCTGGGAGCTCCATCCCACCCTCAGGGAGCCCTGGGCCCCATGGAAGCAGTCTTGGCTGGGCTCCAGCAGGATGAGGGCATGTGTGATTCGTCCTTTCAAACAGCCACGCTTCCCGCATGGCTGACAGCCAGGAGGCCCCACGAGGCGGCTCAAGCCCAGCCACGTGAGGCTCCCTCCCCTCCCGCTGCCCCAGGCCCTGCTGACTCAGAGCCTTGCAGCCACCCCCTCCCAGGGACATGTGTGGGTGCAGGCTAGGTGGGGCAGGGGCAGCCCCTGGCACCCCACAAATCCCTGTGTGGGTTGGGTGGGAAAGCTTCTTACCTTCTGTCCCATAACCAGCTGATTTCTCTGAACAATGGGCTGTGAACAAGTCCACATCCTGCAGTGTTCTCTCAAGGCATGACTCCTGGCCGTAGACCAGCAACTTCTCCATCATTACTCAACTTCCCTCTCCTGATTGTTTCCAGATTCCACAAGGCCGTGGACCTCCCTGTCTAAACAGCCCTCCTTTCTGCACCAACAGTTTTCTTGCCTCTGGAAAGTGGGTGCCTCTGTGTTCAATTCCAAGGATGAAGACTGTTTAGAAATCCCAAGTTTTCTAGAAGGCTGTGAGCTGTTGTCAGTGGATGGACTCAAGCCAATGACATCCAGCCAATTAACTCCCAAAGAGTCACTTTAACTTTTTAAAGAATCTGACTTGAGGAAAAACTGAAGACTAAGATTTCCATATAGGAGAGTCAGAAATCAAGCTGGATTTATAATGCTTGAACCCTTGCCTCTGCCGCCCCATAGCGTGTAGGTTCAGGACTGAAGAGAGCTCTTTGCTACATACAACAATCAGATTTTCTGGCTAAGAGAGAGAAATTAAAACTTGCCAATTTTGCTGAGCATATGGAGCAACTAGAGCTCTCAGACTCTGCTGGTGGGAAGGTAACATTATAGCAACCACGGGGAAAACGCTAAAGCTGAGGGAACACACCGTGACCCAGCAGTTCCACTCCTGGGTATATTCCTAGTACCCTTTGAAATCATCCCAAGTAATCTGTCGAGGGCAGAATGAAAATGCTCTATATTCTGATTGTGGTGGTGGTTACACAACTGCATGCATTTGTTAAAACTCACAGAACAGAACCGTACACTCAAATCAGTGAATTTGACTGCATATAAATTATATCTTAATTTTTTTAATGTGAAAACCAGAAGAAAAGAAATGTAGAATGAATAATCCAATTTAGGAGTATATCTGTATGATGGAATATTATACAGAAATGAACAGGAACAAACCCCCTGCAGAAGGAAACATAAATGAATCTCAAAATCATGCTGAAAGAAGCCAGACATAATGGACACCTGGGTGGCTCAGTTGGTTAAGTGGCTGCCTTCGGCTCAGGTCATGATCCCAGGGTCCTGGGATCGAGGCCCACATTGGACTCCTTGTTCAGCAGGGAGCCTGCTTCTCCCTCTCCCACTCCCCCGGCTTGTGTGCTCTCTCTCTAATAAATAAATAAAATGTTAAACAAAAAGGAAGAAGCCAGACATAAGAGTATGAACTGTATGATTTCTTGTGGATGAAGCTCAGGAACAGGAGAAACGACACCGTGATAGAGGTCAGAATAGTGGGGACCCTTGGAGTGCAGGCAATGGGGAGGGAGCATGATAGACCCTCATGGGATTCTAGAAAGGTCCTGTATCTTGAGCTGTGTGGTGGTTCCTTGGGTCTGTGCTCCATGCTTAAGATGTGTGCCCTTGATGAAATGATTATTCTTCAATTTAAAAACAATTTTTTAGGGATACCTGGGTGGCTCAGTCAGTTAAGCGGCTGCCTTTGGCTCAGGTCATGATCCCAGGGTCTTGGAATCGAGTCCCGCATCAGGATCCTTGCTGGGGGTGGAGAGAGCGCCCTCTGCCTCTGCCCCTCCCCCTGCTTGTGCTCGCTCTATTTCTGACAAATAAAATCTTAAAAATAATCTGTTTTTTAAAAATTGTTATTACAAGTGACCCAGTGAGCAACTCAGATGATGTCCAGACCCCACCGGTGCCCACTGACTTGGCCAGCTCCCCGCCTGCGCCTGGCTCCACAAAGCTCTTTAACCATGTAAGCAGGCTGCACATGGCTGCTCCTGGGCTGGAATTCCTGCCCCGCCCTGGCCCAAGCAAAACAACCTTTAAAACTGGCCAGCAGCCCAGGTTTTTAAACTGCTTCCTTGCCTGATCTGCTCCCCTTTATGAGCATCCAGGAAGAAAGTTACAGCTTCTCTTGCTGGGGGCGAGGAGGAATTGGAACACCTCTGCCCCAGCCCCTGAACTTCCCAGGAGTAGATGGGGACCTGGCCTGAGTTGGAGGGGCAAACCTCTGGCATTCCCTTGGACCTTCTATGGGGAAAGTTTTGTTTCCTGGCTGAACCAAGGCCCTCTCCCTGCCCCCTCCTCATCTTCCCCTATAAAATGAGCTATCTACCTACCTGGTAAGCTTAGGAGACAATATGTATAGTAAGTGTCTGGAACAGTCTAAATGCCCCATGACCACAGCTATGATTCTGATGGTGGGTATGATGGGGACAGATGTAGCCTCAGATGTCAGCACCTGGCACACAGCCTGGGCATTGTTAGACACTCAGCACCCATTGCTCCCTCCTCCCCATGTGGCCTGATCCTGACCCATGGAGTGGAAATTGGACACCCAGAGCAGAAGCCAGGCAGCCTAACCCCACCCCCTTGGCTGGGACCAAGGCAGCAGGTGAGGAGTGGGAGAATCCCAGGCAGCTGAAATGCTTGCTTGGCTTGTATCTGCTGTGTGACGTGGGGGCAAGTATATGCCATCTCTGAGCATCCCGCAGCCTTCCTCCTCTGTTGTATGATCAGGAAGGGGGTGGGGGTGCTTCCCGAGACCATGTAAGCAGAGTGGAGCTGGCAAATCTCAGTTGGAGACTGCCCAGGGCTCTCTCTCTCTCTCCCTGTTTCTTCCTGTTCCTCAGGGGTCTACACAGATATTTTTCCTTTTCTGGGGCAAGTCCCCTTGCCCAAATAAATGTTGTCCGTGGTATCACCTGCCTGCTCAATGGAGAGGGTTTCTGGAGCTTTCAGAGCCCCTCCTCCCCGAGCAAAGGCCTAGAACCTTCAGACCATTAAAGTCACACCCCAACACCCCCCACCCATTGTGCCCTTGTGGGAGGGTGTGTTGGGGGGGGGGAAGCCCCAGCCTTTGGGCATAAGAATCTTGGGGGAAAAGCTAGAGACAGGGCAAGCGTTATTTATACTCAGTCTAGGAATCTGGAGTCCCTTGTTTCTCTGGTAGGAAATAGCCTCCATTTTCCCATCTGCAAAATGGAGTGAATAATCACTGGCACTGCCTAGTTCAGAAGGTAGATGAACTTTGGCAGAAAGTGGTAATGATGCCTGACATATTGTATGCACTCTGTATCAGGCAGTACCTTATTTGTACATGGGCAAAGGAAGCCCTACAATCACAGACTCGCATTTGGGGGCCGGGGTGCCCTGCAGTGGTATTCTGAGGGAATTTCCTGAGATACCAGGTTTGGGCCTGGGACCAGCTCTCCCAGATTGGCCCTTTTCCACTCTCTTGATCTTGAACTTGGCATCTCCTAGGTGGTGGAACCTCTGCTGGGTGCTGGGGATATGGAGAAAAGTCATTTCTCTGAATGGGGCAGGAAGGAAGGCTTCTAGGAGGAGGTGATATTTGAAATTGAGTCTCAAAGGAGGAATAACAGTTGAGGAAGAACATTCCTGATCATGCAACAGATGCAAAGCAAGGAAATGTGAAGAACAACGTATGGGGATTTGAGTCAAAAGAGGTGAGAAGTGGGGCTGGGGAGGGCCCAGGTCCTAAAGGGCCATGCCAGGAGTCTTCTTAGTTTATCCTGAGGGCAGTGGGGAGCCACTGACAATTCTTGAGCAGTGACAGGGTCACTTTGGCTTTCCCGGTGCAGTTTAGGAAGGGTGAGCTCAGAGGTGCTGGAGTAGCTACATGAAGGTTAAGTGAGGCTGCCTCCACAGGAGTCTTCTGGCCCCAATCTGCTGACCTGTCCTCACCCTATCCCACCATCAGGGTCTGCCAAGGTCTGTCAAAGGCCCACAGGACATGATGCTGGTTACTCAGCTTGCTCAGTGCTTTATTGAACCAAGGCCTGAACAGATGAGTCAACAGGACCTTCAAGCACAGCCCTCCATACGTCCTGAGATTCAGAATCCAGATGTGGCTTTGTCCTTGGCTTCGCTGCTTCCATGACATTTCATCTTGAATATTTCCAAACCTTAACGTGTAAAGATTTTGTCCACACAGAGACACATATATCCTTGCTGCAGGTGGTCACGCTCACTGAAATGCTTCCACTTAGCAGTTTGTGTGTGCAGGACATTGGGCATCCGTGGCTCTCCATCCATCCACCATCCATCCATTCGTCCATCTGTCCATCCACAACAAGAGAGCAGCAAGTTCTGACCAGTCAGACCCCGGAGTTCACAGCAGTGGGGGCTGGGCTGCCAGGGGCTGAGGATGCAGACCTTAGCCCTTGCCCAAGAGCCCCAAGGAGGTCATCCCTTTCTGATGCAACAGAAGCCAGGGTCGAGTGGCTAATGTTTGGAGTCTCTAACCCAAGTGGAGAGAGGAGCCTAAATCTCAGCCTGTGCATACCCTGAGATGGGCAACAAATCAGACGAACGAATCAAGCATGCAGGTAACACTGAAACAGGAAAGAGTAAGAGCTTCTGTTTGTGCTAGAGGTGTTCACGTGGAAGGACAGGAAAGAGAGGAAGAGAAAGGGAACATGGCAGACACACCCAAGAGTGCCAACGCCCCGGGCAGGGAGAGGTTCTGCTTTGGCCCATCCCAGTTGTGGGGGGGGGGCACTGTGGACTTTCCCCCAGCTGCATACAGAGTGCCTAGGAAAGAGGGGGGGCTTTTCTGGACACAAGAAGACAAAGGGTAAACTCAAACAAGGAAGGAAAAAAAGCAAAAAGGTTCCTGCTGGACACAAAATACTTCCTTTGAGCTGGACTTAATCCAGTTTCACCAAGGCAACAGGCTGGGCTCTCCCAGGGGCTGGGCTGGGGTTGGGGGTGGCACGAGGATATGGAGTATGATCGCAGTGAGACATGGGGAATGGGGATTGGGGATTGGGGCTGGGGGCAGATGCACAGGACACCCTCACTGTCCTTCCCCTGGATGGCAGCTGGGGCCTCCAGCAGACCCTCAGCCCTGCAGGCACCCGGGTGGCTGGCACCCAGGCAGTGAGGCAAAGAAGGTAGGCAGGACCGGTGCTGGCCCTTCACTGGTCCTGCAGGCGGCTACAGAGCTCCCGCCGGCTCCGCTCCCCAGCCCAGCTGCGGGTCTTGAGGCGGAAGGTCTTCAGCTCGTCCCTGAAGGCTTCGTGGTTCATGGGCCGGTAGTCCTGGGGCTCACAGAAAGTCTGGGGGACAGGATGGGAGGGTCAGTCAATATGGGGGAATGGGAACTTTTAGAGGAAACCTCCCTTTTCCTTGGGCTACCCACTGGCCGAGCCCCTTCCCTGCAGTCCTGCCCTCCCACGAAGGCTTCAGCCACCCCGACCCATGGTACCGGGTGCTGCGGGAAGAACTCCTTATAGCCGCCCTTGAGGATGTACATCTCAGGATAGTAGAGGCTGGGGTAGTCGTTGGCGGCTCTGTCACGCTCCCTGATGAAACGACACCTGGGACCAGCAGAGGTGTAGGGGTCAGAGCTGGGAGGTGTTGCAGGATATGCCTCAGGGGACCTGTTCTTTGCACCCCCTCTTTTGTGGACCTTGGAGAGCTACAGAAGGCTTGAATGCAGCAATGTCAGCCATAAGAATGCTTTTAGATCATCTGGCTACTGGATCCAGAGGAGATTGGGGAGATGGAAGGAAGGAGGTAAATCAAGGGAGTTGTTTCTAGAAGGCAGTTCACAA